>NW_027412088.1:197134411-197734411 GCF_047663935.1 Musca autumnalis
CAACGGGCTTCTTATAGAAGACCAGAACTTTTCTTAAACTAGGCGTAAGGCCTACTTGAAGAAGGTCAGAGGCTTTCTTAAAGAAAGCTAGAGTCTGAGTCTGCTCATAGCAGGACAAAGTTGCTCTTATAGAAGACCAGAGAGGTTTATATAGAAGGCCAAAGGGCTCTTATAGAAAGCAAAAAGGCTTCTTATAGAAGGCCAGAGGAATTCTTATAGAAGATCAAAGGACTTCAAAAGGGTTTCTTCTTATAGAATACCAAAAGGCTTCATATAGAATGCCAAAGGGCTTTTTATAGAATCCCAGAGGGTTTCTTAACGAGAAGGCCAAAGGGCTTTTTATAGAAGGCCAGAGGGAGGACTTCTTATAGAAGGCTAGAGGACTTTTTATAGAAGGTCAGACGACTTCTTATAGAAGGTCAGAAGACTTCTTATAGAAGATCAAAGGACTTCAAAAGGGTTTTTTATAAGAGGCCAGAGAGCTTCCTAGAGAAGGCCAAAGGGCTTTTTATAGAAGGTCATGGGACTTCTTATAGAAGGCTAGAGGACTTTTTATAGAAGGTCAGAGGACTTCTTATAGAAGGTCAGAAGACTTCTTATAGAAGATCAAAGGACTTCAAAAGGGTTTCCTTTAAGTGGCCAGAGAGCTTCATAGAGAAGGCCAAAGGGCTTTTCATAGAAGGCCAGGGGGAAGACTTCTTATAGAAGGCCAGAGGTCTTCTTATAGATGCCCAAGGGACTTCTTATAGAAGTTCAAGGGAAATCTCATAGAAGTTCATGGGACTTATTATAGAATTCCAAGGATCTTATAGAAGTCCAAGGGACTTCTTATAGAATTCGAAGAGGCTTCTTATAGAAATCCAAGGGATTTTCTTATAGAATTCCAAGGGACTTTTTATAATAGTCCAAGGGACTTCTTATAGAAATTGTAGGGGCTTTTTATAGAAATCCAAGGGAGCCCCTTATACAAGTCCAAAATGCTTTTCGAATAGAACACCAAAAACTCCCTAGTAAAGAACCACAGAATAAGAAAAAGGAGACAAATTTTCAATACTCACTTAAATGCACTTGGATTCCTTTCCAAACAACTGCGTATGGCTCGCTGACGTTCATCTTCATTCTGTAGATTGTTACAGCAATCTTTGCACGTACAATCTTGGCAAAATTCACCATTGGCAAAACAATCACAATACAACTTGAGGCATTGGGATTTACTGCAATTGCAATGTTTGCGGCGTACAGCACCAACTAAATCTAATTTTTCCGGATCATCTTTTTGATCTGACGAGGAGGTGGAGGAGGCGGTGATTGAAGGTAAAGCAGCCGCTGCAGACAATAATGTAGATGGGACATTTAATGATGCAGTAGATGGTGCTAAGAGAGATGATGTTGTGGCTTTATTATGCAAATTAATTTCGTTAACGTTAGTGGTGGTAAAGGCCGTGGAGGAGGAGTTGGGACAGTCAAAGATTTCTAAAGGTTCTTCTTTAATTTGAATTGAAGCATAGTTTGTGGATGATAAATTTGATGACGAGTTTAAATTGGAGGAGGATGAAGGGGGCAGCTTGGGTTTTTGTAGTTGTTTTAAATGGAATATCTTTTGTTGTTGTTGTTGTTGCTGCTGCTTCAACGCCAAAGATTGTTGATTAAGCAAAGGTTTGTGTGTAGCTGCCGGAGCGGTAAACGTGCCTTGAGTTGTTGTTGTTGAGGTTAACACTTGACCTGCTTTTAAAACACTGTACATTTTGTTGGAATTTTGTTGCCCCGCCGCTGATGGTTTGATGATGGTGTACATTTTATCACCTGCCGCAATTCTTGTTCTCGGTGTGGATCCTGATGATATTGTCGCTAGATTAGTGTTGGGATTTGCCGTTCTGGTGCCCTGCACCTGTATGCTGTTACCACTGGAGGAATTTGCAACACTGCGCATTGACATCTGCTGCGACTGGTGCTGTTGTTGTTGCTGTTTGTTAAGTATTGTGGGTGCATTGTTTGATATTACCACCACACGACTATTGCCGGTGGCGGGTTTCTTAACATCTGGTGGTCCATTATCTTCCGAGTCTGAAGCTGTTATCCGTTTTAGTTCTGAATTTATTTCAGATATTTTGTGTTTCCTTACTATTGTTTGATTTCCATTGTCTTCATTTTCCAGTTTCACTGAGGGCATTGAAACAATAGTTTTCTGTACTTTGGTGGCAATGGGTGTAAATTCCACACCATTGGCATCCTTTTTCTGGGTAACCACAACTTTGGTGCCACCACCTTTTTGTACCACAGTGAATTTTTGTGGTAAATTATTCAAAATTTTCACTGGTGCCGAGGTGGTAACAGTTTTTACAGTGGACGATGTAGATGTGGTGGCCACAATAGATTTGGCTGCCATTGATTGGGTAGATGTTGTTGCCGCCATGGAGGTAACTGTCATTAGTTTATCTTGTGTTGTAGCAGTTCCTGTCTTTGCTGGAGGAACAACTCTTACATATTGCATACCTTGTTTGCCGGCAATTTGTATTGCCTGAATTTGACCAGGTGTAGTGGTAGTGGTAGTGGAACCGGTTGCTGACTGGGATGCTGGTGTGATTGTTGTTGGTGGCTTTGGTGATAGTTTTACCAAATTTTGATTGGTAACCAATATCTGTTTGCCATTGTTACCTTGTACCACATATGTTTTGGTGTTTCCCTTTGAATCGCTAGCACCACCACCGGCACCAACTCCAGAATTTTGTACCACAATTGTTTTGGGATTTGTGCCATATGTTCCCGATGGTGTTGTTTGTTTGACAAGCATTGTTTTTACATTTGGATTTCCTGATGTTCCAGAAGGATTGTTACTTTTTATCAGCACCTGGCCGCCAGAAGAGGCAATAATTTTCTTTCCAGCAAGATTGGCGGCGGTGGTAGGTGATAAGGTGAGCGTAGTGTGATTCCCTTTGGGTCCAACAGAAGACGTTGTCGTCTTGATGGGTACAAAAGTACCATCCGCATTGCGCAAAACTTGTATCGTCACAGGTTTATTGCCGCTGGCAGATGTAGTGCCAATACTTTGTTGGGTTTTAACCATGCCGGAGTGGGTGGTAGTTCCCGGTTTAGTCATAGTCCCCGTGGCTGTTGTTGTGTTGGCTGTATTGGTCTTTTGTATATATAATAATTGACCGGATGCGGTACGCACAGCTGTCTTGCCCGCAACCGACAGAACCGAGGGTGTTGTGCCAGATGTTGATGCCGTTACTACTCCACCAGCCGTTGATGCTGATGCCACCGTTTTGGGTGTTAATTTTATAGAATTATTTGTAATTTGCGTAGCCATTTTAGGGAAAACATTTTTGGTATTCAAAAGTATGGGAGCGGCGGATGCTGTAGATGATTGTGATGAAGTATTACCTACTCCCGAAACACTACTACCACCAACATTTCCTTGGTTTTTCACATAATTTGTCATCTGATTGGAACCACCAGCAGCAGCAGTACCAGTTTTTACCAGATTTGTTCGAATAGGCACAGCTTTACTGGTTATAAAGCTGCTAGTTATATTTCTGGGTACCATGCGAGGTTTTTGCTTTGGTCCAGGCGTATTAAGGCTATCATCTTTTGGGTTTGTTAATCCACTGTCATATTCCATAGAATCTTCGTCGATAAGTGCTGCTTTGCCATTTTCCTTTGTAGGCGACGAATCAAGTAAATCGTCAAAACTTAATTCCGGCAATGATGAGGAGTCTTCAAGGTTGTCTGGAAGAAGGGGGAGAAAAATTAATTAGAATTCATAAAACATACAAAAGAAATATACCATTTGTCATTGCATATTGTATTCTGGATGATGATTGGTGGACGTATAAACCAAAACCGTTAAAGTAAATCCATTTTAAATCCTACCAATGGGCCATATACATTTTTTTCGAATTGTCCTACTTTCTGAAAGAAAGGGTACTTCTGTAGACCATTTCTGAAAGAAAGGGTGATTCTGTAGACCATTTCTGAAAGAAATGGTGCTTCTATAGACTCTTTCTGAAAGAAAGGGTGCTTCTATAGACTCTTTCTGAAAGAAAGGGTGCTTCTATAGACCTTTTCTGCAAGAAAGGCTGCTTCTATAGACCATTTCTGAAAGAAAGGCTGCTTCTGTAGACCCATTCTGAAAGAAGGGGTGCTTCTATAGACCAGTTCTGAAAGAAAGAGTGCTTCTATAGACCCTTTCTGAAAGAAAGGCTGCTTCTATAGACCATTTCTGAAAGAAAGGGTGCTTCTTTAGACCCTTTCTGAAAGAAAGGCTGCTTCTATAGAACCTTTCTGAAAGAAAAGCCGCTTCTATAGACCATTTCTGAAAGAAAGAGTGCTTCTTTAGACCCTTTCAGAAAGAAAGGCTGCTCCTATAGAACCTTTCTAAAAGAAAGTGGCTTCTATAGACCCATTCTGAAAGAAAGGGTGCTTCTATTGACCCTTTCTGAAAGAAAGGCTGCTTCTATAGAACCTTTCTGAAAGAAAGGCTGCTTCTATAGACCATTTCTGAAAGAAAGGCTGCTTCTATAGACCATTTCTGAAAGAAAGGGTGCTTCTTTAGACCCTTTCTGAAAGAAAGGCTGCTTCTATAGAATCTTTCTGAAAGTAAGGCTGCTTCTATAGACCATTTCTGAAAGAAAGAGTGCTTCTTTAGACCCTTTCTGAAAGAAAGGCTGCTCCTATAGAACCTTTCTAAAAGAAAGGGTGCTTCTTTAGACCCTTTCTGAAAGAAACTCTGCTTCTATAGAACTTTCTGAAAGAAAGGCTGCTTCTATAGACCATTTCTGAAAGAAAGGCTGCTTCTATAGACCATTTCTGAAAGAAAGGGTGCTTCTTTAGACCCTTTCTGAAAGAAAGGCTGCTTCTATAGAATCTTTCTGAAAGTAAGACTGCTTCTATAGACCATTTCTGAAAGAAAGAGTGCTTCTTTAGACCCTTTCTGAAAGAAAGGCTGCTCCTATAGAACCTTTCTAAAAGAAAGGGTGCTTTTATAGACCCATTCTGAAAGAAAGGGTGCTTCTATAGACCCATTCTGAAAGAAAGGGTGCTTCTATAGATCCATTCTGAAAGAAAGGGTGCTTCTATAGACCCTTTCTAAAAGAAAACGGTTGCTTCTTTAGACCCTTTCTGAAAGA
The DNA here is from genome assembly GCF_047663935.1 of Musca autumnalis. NCBI lineage: Eukaryota > Metazoa > Arthropoda > Insecta > Diptera > Muscidae > Musca > Musca autumnalis. The sequence continues at coordinate 197,139,541 of NW_027412088.1, forward strand.
AAGGCTGCTTCTATAGAACCTTTCTAAAAGAAAGGGTGCTTCTATAGAGCCATTCTGAAAGAAACATAGCGATTATGAATCTTCACGTAGGGAGCTACTCACAAGTGAGTTGCAGTTCACTTTCACCTGCTCGAGCTATTACGATTGGGCAGGGAGGAGCACAAAAAGTGAACAAGGGTTGACAAGTCGGAAAATGGAAAATAATGGCGCGACTTGTGAACCCTTGAAATAATAATTTGTGTTACCATACCGTCATTTTTTGCACAAATAACTTTGGGATTATTAAATTCTTATTTTTTGCATAAAAAGTAAATAAATTTTCAAATTAATAAACATTTCTAGCAAGAAAAATGTCGGTTATTAAAAATCCACTGTAAAAGAACATGAATATTGGTAAAAGAAAATACAACATTGAAACAACATGGCAACATCTGTAACAGCTGTTCTTTTGTTTTGACAGATATGTCAAAATTGTTTATTTACACTGAAGAATTCGTGAAATTTATTGGAAAATCGTAAAAAAGTGAACAAATGTCGTTTAAAAACGTCATTAAATGGCTACAATAAGTAAATGTTTAATGTTGCATTTTGGGTGATAACAGAAATGGCAAGTTCTGAGGAATACCAAGGAAATGGAGTGGAAGCTGTACCAGCGATGTTAGGACATCACAGGAGATCAATGATTGGTTCAAATGAGGTTCAGCATTTAGCCAATTCCAAGAATTGTAAATACAATTCGTGAAACATCCGATATTTTCTCCAGTATAAGAACCAATTCTATGAATGCTAAGTATAATTCCTAATGCTTTCTTCAACACTTAAACCAATTTAATGAATTTTAAATACAATTTCAATAAATTTCAATTGTAATTAATTCCAATTTTTTTTGTTCATGGCATATAACAACCGGTACTTAAAATACTATTCCAGGAAATTGCTGTAGATACCATTCCACTGGGTTATCGACGATGACGTGATTAAGATCTCAAAATGGTTTGGATCTTTTTGGGGCAACGGTCTGGACTTATATTCCATCAAAATATTTGATTCTATTCAAGCTTGAGGGCAAGTGATTGGACATGTCATCTTTTTAGCACCAGCACCCATTTTCTCCAAGACTGCGACCCCAAAAGTTCCAAATCGTGTACATTACTCTCTCTAGGAACAACAATCGCAGACATGGGTTGCTCCAGATTGGGTCCTTGTATATTTGTGAACCGCTTTATACAGTATGCACCTTTTTGATCTGTCCATACCTGAAAACGGGGAACGCTTTAGTTACAGTACTTGCTTGGGCGTTACCGTGAGAGCCATCCCAATCACCATCTAGTAGGTTGGCCCGACACACTAGGTCCATCAAGAATGATCTTCACTTTCTAGAGAGGAAAGCCCAACGATACAGGAGAGAACCCCTTGCTCAACAAGCATTTCAAGTAGGTTTGTATAGCTTTCACATAGTCGCAGTTTCTAATGTAAACAAATATAGTGTGAATAAAGTCCACCACAAACCAGAGTAGTTTTTGCTCAACTATACTCGGGATATTGCAGTCGTCTAAATTCTTATAGGGCAAATGTTGATAGCACCATGCATAGCACTCTTCGTCTTTTAAAGGTGCGATGCCAAACCTAGTCATTTAACTTCAGTGGATAGTTACATCCCATTCTTGGAACTGAAGTTAGACCCAATTTTGTACCAAATTCTGAAAGAATTCAGAGATTCAGACCGAATTCGTAAAGAACTCTGAAAAAATGTTAGCGGTAAATGTCCTAATATTTGTTTTTGTCGAAAACATATTGCGATTAAAAATATAAAGAAACTCTTATCACAATAAGGTAGAATCTATTCCATTTCCAATATTTCAACCATCTTTGATGGTCATCCTCAGGGATTGGCTTTCAAAAACAAGAACATTTGTTTTATGCAACTATAAACAATATGGTAGAAATTTATAATAACAATGATATTTCTTTCTTTTTATAAGAATAAAAACAAAAAAATTTTAATTCTTAAGTTGACCTCAAGCCAAAATTAAAACCAAAGAAAAAAGCGTCCAAAGGTCAACAATAACCTCAAAACATAAAAAATTTCTAATTATTTTTTGTTGCTTTCAACCTAAAATACAATTAATTATCATTACAGATACAAAATATTCGTATTTTTTTAAATAAATGACCACACTTAAATTTTTTTGTTCAACTCACTTTGATTTCGGTAGTGAGAAATTTCAGCACAAATTTGCCTCTTTTTCTCACTTTTTTTACATTTGTAATAGCTAATTTTTTCACGAACGTGAGTTTTGCTTACCCTCTTGTTGTTTATAATAAGGGAAGAGTGAGAACATAACAGCACTCACGGCGATATGATGTTTATAATAGGGGAGGAGGCGAGAAAGAGAAAACTCACGGTGAGATGCCGTTCATAATTGGGCTGAAAGGGTGCTTCTATAGACCCTTTCTGAAGGAAAAGGTGCTTCTATATACCCTTTCTAAAAGAAAGGCTGCTGTTGAGATCAACCCAACAAGACCTTGATGTAGGAACTTTGTTAAAACACGTCGCTCAAATTGTAGGTAGACGACCCCCTATACTGCGGGAAATGCAGACTACCCTCAGGAAAATTGTATATTGTTTCGAACGGCTCTACATTTATTCCAGAAGAAAAACATAAAAAGACGTTTGTGGAGCTGTCAATCTTTACACGAGTCCACAATTAAAATCGCAAAACGCTTTGAGTTTTCTTTTTTGTTTTTATTTCATCAACTCTCAATTATCCACACACACAACTATGGGAGTAAAATTTTACACATTTCTCCGTTAAAGTTTTTCAAAAACTCAACAGAAGATGCTCTTTATTTCGATTATCTCAATGTTTTTTCTTTAACAATTCAACAATTCGCCAATTACAATAGTTGGGACACAATCTTTTTTTTCTTTAAGAAAAATCAGAAGAATACAGTAAAATAATAAGAAACTTATCATAGATTATCATTACAAACTAGCAAAGAAGAGGGAGGTAAGCTTTACTTTTTATCGGCCATTTTCTTCTCGCGGGCCTTCTTGCCCTCTGTCAGGGAAAGACGTTCAGTTTCACTCAAGCCAGGCAAAATTTTAGTTACAACACCTGTACCCAAGGTCAAGTTACCATCACGCAATGTGAAACGTTGACCCTGTTCCAAGACCATGGGACGTATTAAACGCAAAATCAATTTGGTATCTTCACCAGGCATAACCATTTCTTTGTCGGGAATCTGTACTTGGACAGCACAATCCCAGGTGCGTGAGAACATTTGCAATTGAATGAAAGACATGAAGGGTTTGGAACGACCACCTTCCTCCTTGGCGAGAATATAAACTTGTGCCTCCAATTGATCCAAGGCCTTAACACTGCCGGGTTTGCACATAACCATACCGCGTTTGATTTCATCACGCTTCACACCTCTAACCAAGGCACCCAATTGATCACCAGCTTGGGCTTCATCCAAAATTTGATGGAACATTTCAATACCGGTAACTGTGGATTTGATCACCTTGTTGTAGCCAACAAATTCGCATTCGAAACCCTTCTTTACAATACCACGTTCCAAGCGACCAGTTACAACAGTACCACGTCCAGGAATGGAGTAGACATTTTCAACAGGCAAAAGGAATGGTTTGTCCAATTCACGTACTGGTGTGGGAATGAAGTTGTCTACTTCGTTGAGAAGTTTCAAAATGGCTTCCTTGCCAATTTCGGGGCTCTTGTCTTCCAAGGCGCACAAGGCGGAACCCTTAACCACGGGAATGTTGTCACCATCATAACCCATTTCACTAAGCAATTCACGGATTTCCATTTCTACCAAATCAACCATTTCTTGATCAGCAGCATCCACCTTGTTGATAAAGACCACAATATGGTTAATACCAATCTGCTTGGCCAACAACAAATGTTCTCTTGTTTGGGGCATAGCACCATCAGTGGCAGCCACAACCAAAATGGCGCCATCCATCTGGGCAGTACCGGTAATCATGTTCTTAATGTAATCAGCATGACCGGGACAATCGGTGTGGCCATAATGGCGGTTTTCAGTTTGGTATTCCACATGGGCTACATTGATGGTGATACCACGAGCCTTTTCTTCGGGAGCATTATCGATTTCATTGTACTTCTTGCTTTCGGCCAATTGTTTGTCAGCCAAAACTTTGGTAATGGCAGCAGTTAAAGTTGTTTTGCCGTGATCTACATGGCCAATGGTACCGACATTGCAATGAGGCTTGGTGCGTTCGAACACCTTTTTCTCAGAAGCATAATCACGTACAAATTGTTGGAATCCAGCAGAATACGATACCATGGGACTTAAATGCTTGTTCAACTGCATAAGGGCGGAAGGGGAACCCTTAGCAGCACGTACCAAACGTGCTGTGCTAAGGCAACGTCTTACGGCCGAGCATCTTCCCAAAACCGAAGAGGTCACACCGGTAACTTGAGTAACTTGACGGGCAGCACACAAGGCAGACATGTTGAGCGAATTTTTGAGAAATTCCAATTAAAACTGCAACATAATTACAGAATCAGTAAAAATGGCTTCAAATTTAACCAATTACCCCTACCTTTTATCTAATTACAAGAGTTTTCCAGGAAAAAATGCAGGTCTTTTTTCTCAATTGCAATGAAATCAATTGCGTAAAACTAACCCTCAAAATGTGCCAATATGAAATGTCAAAAGAAGAACCACAAAATATCCCAACATATGATGGGGCAAATATTGCCACACCGTTTCAAATTACACAACAAATCAAAGAAAAAGGGAAATTTTGCGATATGGCATCCTCGAAAACAGACATAAACAACAGCTGGTAACACTTTGTAACTCATCAAAGAAAAAAATTGGAGGCAACAATATGATGAAAACAAAAAAGGATTTTCTTCAAAATCTTGCATTTTATAATGATTTTAATAGCAAAAACAAACTTTTATTGTTTATCCCTATCAAAAAAGCCTTTTCCCTTAACAGCTTTAACGTTTTCTCGACGTTTCAAGAGAATCCCGTTAACAAAACGAACGCTACGGCCGTTGGCAGTAGAGTGACAATTACAATTTGCCACGATTTTGATCTTTGAAACAATAATAGCACATTGTTGGAAGAAAAAGAAAAACTATAAATATTATTCTTAGAAAACTGCAATTAACACAATAAATTCATTTGTTTTTACTTCTATCTGATTCCATTAATAATAAGTAAACACAACACCATCATCGTTCGCCCCATTCGAGTCTGGTCATGGCTGGTACAGGCAACAGCAACAACAATTACGCACAACCAACCATCAATTGAAAATTCAATTTGAAATGCAAAGACAAAATCTTTTCTACAGAATTACACATTTAATTAACAAAACTTACCCATATTACTGGTGATATCCTTTAGAGGATAGAAATAGGCATTAATTTCACACCTCTATTTTCTAAATTTGGCAATTTTCTTTCGTTAAAATGCAGTCCAACACAAAAATTTCTCATACAAAACACTGGAATATACTACGTGATTTTGATTTTGTTCAACTAGCTGTCCCCACCATTGAAATCTTGGCAAGGAAATTAGCGCGTTTTTCTTGCCTACCAAACTGGCATATGTACACTTTTCACTTAACTCTGCAACACTTTATCACTTGCAATTATTTATTTGCATTTTAAACCAATGAAATTTAAATAAATTTTCAAAATTATATATGAATATTTTTGTAATTTGCTTGTATTTTTATCGTGTATAAAAGGAAATTTTATGAATGTGTTTTGCGATGACATTCGTATGTTGGCGAGAAAAAAACACAGGGTTGTATTTTTCGGGTATTAGAGATTAGAGTGGCAGTGTTGGCAGCACTGTGTATAAATATAAAACGAAAAGTGGATTGTGAAATTAAATATATATAAAATGTGATGTCAAAGTTATTAAAAATAAATAAATTAAAAAGAAATAAAAATAAATGTATTTAATAATAAGAGTGGCGAAAGGTTGCATTAATTAGGTAAAATATCCCAAATAGATTGTCATTTCACGAAGAATGTGTTGCCACTTGTTCACAAAACTCAATTTGTTGTACGACAAATATGAAGAAGAAGTGGAAAAAGAGTGAGAGTAGTAGTGGCAACTTTTTTGCGGTACAAACAAATTAATAATTTCAATGATTTAAATGAAATATGAAATATGGCTTAATAAAAACTATTTCCCTAATCATTTGGAATAATAAATTATATGATAGAGTCGTATGAGAAATCTCCAAGAACAATTATCAACCATACGTGGTACAGTTTCAGGACTGCACGGTTTGAAAGTTCTGCATTTATACAATTAATTAATCGAGTATGTTCTGAGACAGACTTCACCTCTCACTTCTTACATTAGCCCAAACAAACAGGGTTTAGGGCTGTTTCGTAATTTATTTGCTAAAACAGGCAACATTTTTCGTCATTTACCATACAAAAATAAATGACGATAGCTGCGCCATTTGGTCTGTTCCTTTACTTTTGAAAGTGGTAAAACCGGCAAAAGTAGCAAAAGTTGTAATCCGCTTCCATATGAATTGTATGGTGTCTGAAGTAAAGGAACGCTTTTCGAGTAAAAAGTTGTAAAACTTGAAGATTCTTGCACGTAAAGGAACAGAGCTATTATGTTATATTATGCAGTAGACTTTTGTTGTATTTAATTTTAATTATTAGGGATATTAAATAAAACTATGTACATGGCATGGCACAATTACCCAGGTAGTGACATCGTAAAATTTTGAATATGTTATGTCAAAACTTTCTTTATGTTGTTAAGGAAATTACAACACAAATAATTTTTTATAAACTCTTATGTTATACGCTAAAACTTTCATACGAAACTTTCCCATTATTTTGGCGTTCTTAGGTCGAGTTTCCCATTACAGTAATTTCATAAAATTACTTTTGTATGGAACTCGATCTATGAACGCCAAAATAATGGGAAAGTTTCGTATGAAAGTTTTAGCGTGTAACATAAGAGAAAGGGATTTGACTTTTCATATTCGATCAGCTGGTGTGATACCACTACCTGGTAGTTCGGCCATGATACATGGATTTTCATAAAAATGTTCCCTTACCCTTAAAACTCGAGATTTATAGGGTGTATGTAGATTTTATACTTTGACTGTATGTATCTGACAAATCCTTACTTCCCGATATAATACCCCGGTTACACTATTGAAGGTTAACCCACTGGGTTTAATGGATCCCGTGACAGACACCATACAATTCATATGGGAGCAGTTTACAACTTTTGGTACTTTTGCCGGTTTTACCACTTTCAAAAGTAAAGGAACAGACCATAATATACAGACCAGCTGATGACATACATGTGAAAAAGAATATGGTGTAATATAGCCATGGTACAATTAGAAAGGTAGATGCCTCAGCCCAGCTGATCGAATCTAAAATGTCAAAAAAACTAGGAATTCGCCATGAAAAATCAAACCAAAAAACCATATGATTCGGTAAGTAAGAGATAACATGTTTACACTTTATAGACAAACACAAGCGATAAAAAGAGACAACAAGAGACAATTTGGCGAAATTTTTGACAGTTTACATTACAAAAAAAGTTTCTTTGTTGTAGCAATTCGCCGATGCATCTACCTTTCTTATACTATGTTTACATTTACGAAATCCACTAGATTTCAACTGTCAATTCCATTGCTCAAACGTCAAATGAAATCCACTCGATTTCAGATGAGTTTTCATTTGACGTATACACAAAGGAATTGACAGTTGAAATCGAGTGGATTTCGTAAATGTAAACATAGTATTATTGTATCATGAATATAGCCATTACCGAAAATGTAATAAAGTCGTGTTTTACACTTGTACGATTTCTCGTATGGGATATTGTCCTCTCTTTTCTCATATTCGTATATTTTACACGCAGGTACATTCTTGTATCATGGTACTTTTTGTTAAAAAAGTGTCTAATAGTACGTTTATATATAACCGGATTAAGCAAACCCACTGGGTTTCAAATGTCAATTCCTTTGCGTATACGTCAAATAAATCCTCATAAAGAAGGTTAACCCAGCAAAAAGCTATAATATAAACATGGCCTAATATAAAAAATAAATAATTTTATGATTTTCAAATAACTTTAGATTTATAAAAGCCATAATATCTTACACGACCAATCGTACAAAACACGAGAAACTCTGTTGTAAAAACAGTTGCGTACTTTTTGAACATAGTTGCATTTTTTGCACATACATCGAATACAACACTGCATTTTTGGTGGATTTGTGCCGAAGAGGATTTAATTTTTGTATGGCAAATCTGGTCACATTTGACCAGATTAATACCCCGGTTACACTATTGAAGGTTAACCCACTGGGTTTAATAGGTCCATTGGGTTAATCTTTGCTGGTTACACTTAGCTCTTCGAGGATATAAGCTGTCAGCTGATGTTTGTTTACGTATACATACAAAATAGCTAATAAAGTCGTGTGTTACACTTTTACAATTTCTCGTATGAGATATCGTCCCCTCCATGATACAATGATTATTCTGCCATGCGTCCCCTCTTTGTTCATATTGGTATATTTTACACACAGGGATACATTTTTGTATCATGGTATCAATCGTACTTTTTGTTAAAAAAGTGTCCAATGAAAAAAATAAATAATTTTATGATTTCCAAATAACTTTAGATTTATTAACTCCATAAAATCTCATGCGACCAATCGTAAACGTGTAAAACACGACAAACTCTGTTGCAAAAACAGTTGCAACTTTTGGTACTTTTTGAGTAGAGTTGGATTTTTTGCACCATTACCGAATACAACACTGTATTTTTGGTGGATTTGTGCCGGATTTAAAATAAACCCAGGCAGGAGAGAATTTAAGTTTTGTATGGCAAATCTGGTCAGATTTGAGCAGATTCAGCAAATAAATCCTCATGAAGTGGGTTAACCCGGCAAAAAGCTGTAGTGTAACCGTGCTATAAGCAAATACAGTCGGACCTCGATTATCCGTGATGGTCGGGACCGGAGGCGTTACGGATAATCGATTTTCCCGGATAATGGAGGCAATGCTTTTACGCAGTTTTTGAACATATTTTTTAAGTAACAATGGCATAATATTGTACAATAATATGAAAATCTGCAATTTTTATTAAATTCGTTACCGTACTCCACCAAATTTTAGAAGGATACATAACATCATCATCATAAGATTCATCTGAATGGACTTTGCCCATGGTTTTTGTGATACCATAAATACACAAATTGTGTAATACGGGAGAATTTCCAGCTTTCGTTTGTTTACCTTCTGTTTGCATAATAAGATTAATTGGGAAGTGTGTTTTTTACTCCCGGGCAATGAAGTTTATAACGAAAAATAGAAGAAATTGAAAAAGTCCAACATTTTTTTCTATCACGGATAATGGAGGTTCCCGGATAATCGATTAACGGATAATCGAGGTTCAACTGTAAATACTCATGAAGTGGCCCGGCAAAAAGCTGAAGTGTAACTGTGCTATAAGTTCAGAAAAAAACTACGCTTTTAAGGCCAACGTACATAAGCTGCCTCGGCTGGTTGCCTTGCTTGCTTCTGATAAAAGAATAAACAAGAAAAGGGCAACCCAGTTCGAAATTTGCTCGGCCTCCTTAAAGGCCTGGGTACATAAGCTGCTTTGCCTGGTTGCCTTGCTTTCCTGTTTCATTTTTGACATAATAAAAATAAAAGAATAAAGAAGACCGAGCAAATTTCGAACTGGGTTGCCCTTTTCTTTTTTATTCTTTTATCAGAAGTAAGCAGGCAAGGCAGCTAATGTACGCAGGCCTTTAGGCATGTTCGATAACTTCGCAAGTAACCCTGCAGTTACACATGCCAGCAATTTGGTGCCTATTGAGTCTACTGTAGAGTAGATGGTCCCTTGGGTCGTCTACTGGAGAGTAGATGGCCCCCTGGGTTGTCTACTGTAGAGTAGATGGCCCCTTGGGTCGTCCACTGTAGAGTAGATGGCCCCTTGGGTCGTCCACTGTAGAGTAGATGGCCCCTTGGGTCGTCCACTGTAGAGTAGATGGCCCCTTGGGTCGTCCACTGTAGAGTAGATGGCCCCTTGGATCGTCTACTGTAGAGTAGATGGCCCCTTGGGTCGTCTACTGTAGAGTAGATGGCCCCTTGGGTCGTCTACTGTAGAGTAGATGGCCCCTTGGGTCGTCTACTGTAGAGTAGATGGCCCCTTGGGTCGTCTACTGTAGAGTAGATGGCCCCTTGGGTCGTCTACTGTAGAGTAGATGGCCCCTTGGGTCGTCTACTGTAGAGTAGATGGCCCCTTGGGTCGTCTACTGTAGAGTAGATGGCCCCTTGGGTCGTCTACTGTAGAGTAGATGGCCCCTTGGGTCGTCTACTGTAGAGTAGATGGCCCCTTGGGTCGTCTACTGTAGAGTAGATGGCCCCTTGGGTCGTCTACTGTAGAGTAGATGGCCCCTTGGGTCGTCTACTGTAGAGTAGATGGCCCCTTGGGTCGTCTACTGTAGAGTAGATGGCCCCTTGGGTCGTCTACTGTAGAGTAGATGGTCCCTTGGGTCGTCTACTGTAGAGTAGATGGTCCCTTGGGTCGTCTACTGTAAAGTAGATGGCCCATTGGGTCGTCTATTGTAGAGTAGATGGCCCCTTGGGTCGTCTACTGTAGAGTAGATGGCCCCTTGGGTCGTCTACTGTAAAGTAGATGGCCCCTTGGGTCGTCTACTGTAGAGTAGATGGTCCCTTGGGTCGTCTACTGTAGAGTAGATGGCCCCTTGGGTCGTCTACTGTAGAGTAGATGGCCCCTTGGGTCGTCTACTGTAGAGTAGATGGCCCCTTGGGTCGTCTACTGTAGAGTAGATGGCCCCTTGGGTCGTCTACTGTAGAGTAGATGGCCCCTTGGGTCGTCTACTGTAGAGTAGATGGCCCCTTGGGTCGTCATCGTATAAAAGTGTATATACCATCGTTAAGCGTATAAAAAGCGATTAATCTCCACACTTTAAAAAATCTCGTAGATGTTATTATAGGAGACTACATAGTATATCTTCCCATTACAAACATCATATCTGTGTATAGGTCTAAGAAAAAATGACGGTTGTTGTTGTAGTTCTAGTACTCTGCAAATCATGTCTTTGTTTTCGTCATTCGGAATGCTGGTCGGTTAACGACATTCTTGAATCTGTTACCTGCCATTGACTATTGGTGCCATCTTAGTGCTATAGTTTGGTGTAAAACGAGTAATTTGTTCATTACTTTTTTTTTCGAAACTTCCGTTATTTATTTTATTTAAAAAAACCAAAGATACATATCTTGTAATAATAAATACATACATATATATAAAATAAAATTAGATTACAATTAGAAACAAAGACACTAAACTGTTGTCCACAGACATAAATAACATAACATGACATTAATGGGAAAAATAAAAGAACTGTGGCGTGGTATATGAGGTGACTAACGTATTACATAAAAAGAAGGAACAAGCATTAAAAATAAACATAAAAAATGTTCATGAAACATTGAAACAAAACAAAAAAAGTTACATTTAAGAGAAGTTAAAGTGATATTATTATACCCAAATAGATATGGAACAGAATTTATTTGGGTATAATAATTTCACTTGAAGGACGTAAACGAACTTTACGATTTCTTAAAGAATATGTACCATGTTTTGGCTCCTCGTTTGATTCCGAGTCATCAGAGTCTGTAAAAAATGGAAAAGAATTGATTTTTAGTTTTTTGTTATAATAGACGTTGATTTACTGACATTTTTCTTACCATTTTTATTTTGAATTGGCTCTTCATTCGATTTATTATTTTCTTCTTCTTGTTGTTGATCCGCATCATCTCCAACAGCATTTCCATCTTCATCGTTAACAATGAAATTGAATTTTTTAACTCGTAGCTTTTCATTGAATACCACATTTCTTAGTTTTGTTCGAGCTGTACCGGGTGTTTTTAAAATGGATTTACGAGATTTTACTACCGGTGACATATACGCCGCCTCAGAGCCATCAACTTTGCCATTTGACGACAATCGTGGAGATTCTGTACATTTTAAACTTGTAGAAGAATCTCTCTTTGTCCCGCAAGAGTTTTCCTCCCCGTCACCAGTTTCATCTATGGCATTTCTTTGCATCATCATCAATGAAACCCGGCGATTAGGCGTGGTGTCTTGGGAATTTTTACGTGCAGCCGCAATCATCATTGACATACGACGAGGTGAATCTTGAGAATTTTTGCAACCCAGTAAAGACATTCTACGATTAGGTGAGCCGCCTTCAGCGGCATTTTCGGCCAATAAAATCGATAACCGGCGATTGGAGGCAGGTATGGCAACAACAGTGGCTGCTGGTGAGAAATATTTGCGGTCCCTAACCTTGGAGGGGGTGAGCACAACATCATCTGTATTTACCAAAACGTTATTGGCCTTCTTATTGCGCATATCGGCTTGCATCTTCTTCAACATTTGTTGCAAGGCTGAATTTGGCCGAGCTTTGCCTGCTCCTGTTGCAGCCTTTTTAACTTTGCTCAAGTTTTTGGGTTTCGATTTGACAGGTTTCGGTTTAACCTCATCCGGATCCTGCCAATCATTGGCTTTCCAACGTTCCAAATTGGTAAAACGTTTCTCCAAATTATCCACTTGCAATCCCAACATAGACCAGAAACCCTCCAAATCTGTGGCATCAACATCTTTAGTCTTTTCACTTCCATCATTGGGTACATCATTTATGCCTGTTGCACGAGCCTCACAACGATCAATTAGACCTTTGAATTGCATAAATTTCTTGCTAGTCAATAGTTTCGTTTGACCAATGGTGACATCAATCATGTCATCGCCATTAACGGCCTGTAATTTCTCCAAATTTTCATTTTTATATTCTTCCCAAACATCGCATTTGGCATGCAGACGATCAATTTCATCTTGTAGCTGTTTACGGAAATAGCGTACTGCCTCTAATGTTCTTAAGACTTCTGCGGTATAATGTGGCGATGTTGGTTCTTCTGGGGCCGTACTTGGTGCCTGGGGATCATCTTCAATACGTTTAGCCATATAAACGCTGCTACGCCTTTCCTTTTCCTTTTTCAAGCTGACCTTGCCTCGGCTAACGCTTACAAATGGACTTAAATAGTTGACAGGTTTATCAGTGTCCAACAATTTTGTTGGCGTTTTATCTTGTGTCTCGACTTGAGGTGGTGGTTCCAGTGTTATTGTGTTATTTGGACTTCGTTGTATTGGTGATGATGGTGGTTTTTCTTGTGTACCCTCTTCAGGTGAAGATGTGGGTTTTTCATCCGGCTTGTTCACTTCGTGATTGTCATCAACATTATTCTCCTTATTGTTTTCATCCATTTCTTCGTTTATACTAACATTAATCTCTGAATATCTAATGAAATTAAATCGTGAAGGATTACCATGAGAAGATAGTGGCTTTACTTCTTCATCTTCTCCTCCCGCTGCTTGGTTATTTGTGCCAGCTTTATTATTTCCAGTGGCATCTTTTAGCAGATTTCTCTTGGCCGCTGAATGACCGGAGGATCTTTTTGATATCATTTCAATGGGGCTTATACCATCAACCTCCTCCAACGTTTGATTGGAATTCTTCAATTTTGTGGAGGTTACAAATTCATCAAAATGATTTGAATTGGAAAAATCTCGCGGTGTTTGTACAATCATGTCGGAGACAATTTCAGCGGCTTGATTAGCCATTAATGAGAGGAGTTTGTTGGCATTACTTGTGGCTGGTTGCTTTACAGGTTTCTTGGCCTTCATTGGTTGGGCTAAACGAGCATTCTTTTGAGGTTGCTGTGGTGATTTTTTATGCTGCTGCCTTGCCGATTCCAGTGTCCTTCGAGAGGTAGTAAATTTCGATTTAGTTCCTACCTGTGTTACTTTAATGGTAGGAATGTTTTTTCTAGCAGCATTGCCTGCAGCCGTTGATGATGACGCAATTGGTTTCCTGGCCGGTATGGTGGAAGGAGGTGGCATTTTGAGTTGTCTCGGCTTGAGTGCTGCGTTTGTTGATGTTTTTGGTTTTGTATTTGCTGTTGCAGAATTTACACAATTTTTAACCACATTACTTGAGGGCTTATTTGTAGTTGAAGGTTTGGATGTTGAACCAGAGGAGGTTGTTGGTTTTGTCTTTATACCTCCACCACCACCACTGCCTATGACAGTTTTAGTTGCACTTACTTTACGTTGCGGTGTTTTGTTATTAAATTTCGTTTTAGCTGCATTTGAATTGAAATTCGTTACCAAAACCTTTTTTGCCAGCGGAACCTTTTTTACAGCACCCGTTTCGGGTTTCTTTTTTGGTGGTGTTGGCACAACTGTGTAGATAGATTGTCTGCCCTTTGCCTTTTCCTTTACCTAGTTTGAGAAAGAGAATGTGATTAGTTTTGGAATTTACGGTAAAATAAGCTTCTTAATGGAGTCAACAACATTTGAGAACAAGTTCCACTACATTAGTGTTTCTTTTTTTCTCCAGTACAGTATTAAAAAGCAGACAAGCGGAAAATATACTACGGCTTTGCGTGGAGACCTTAAGCAGAATTTAGGCCCACATTTGGTTGGTCTACCTTAATGTGCTGATCCCAAAGATATAGGTACATTTTCCTAGGGGACGGCCGTACCTCTCCATATTTGGACCATAAAGGTCAAAATATAAATTAAAAACCATATATGGTAACATGGGGCGGCTTCGCCACTGGGGCGCCTTCGCCAGCACCGATTTTCTTGATAATTATAACTGCTACAGAAATGCCGTTAAAGGGAAAATTGTGAGTTTAACGAAGATCTTTCATCTCCCAAAACTTGGCATTTCTATCAAATATATGATTGCTGATGCACGCGGTTTCATGTTTTTGGGGTATTGCGAAAAATATTCATGATAGGTATATTTTGTAATATCTTGTATACCTTTTGCGATATCAAAATTATATTTTATACCGTTAATAGACAACTACTGAAGAATATAAATCCAAATAATTTGCATGATAAAAGTAATTATAAATGTCAATATATTCATATTATGAACTATGTAGGGGGTGGGGCGGCTACGCCATGGTAGGGCTGTTGTGGGTTAATGTCAGAAATATGTCAGGTTTAACCTAAATTGTTTATGCCACTGATATACCACGCTATAATGTGAAGTTGAAATCAAATATTGTGCTAAACCTATCCAATTTGGCAAAAATTTCATTTGTATGCCTAAATTCAAGTTACCTACTTCAATTAACGGCTAGAATATGTTTCTTTTTGTAAATTTTAGAATCATTTTTGATTATTAAATAGAAAACATGTTCTTTTTATGCATAATGTTGATATTTGGGGAAGAAGTATGGTAAATGCCAGTTTTAGAGTCCGTTGATATATGTCCTATGTCAATGGCGAAGCTACCCCATGGGTGGGGAGGCTTCGCCACTTTTTATACATTTTGTAAATTCTCAAAAATAATATTTTAAAAACAAAATTATAATCATTTATATATCAAAACTTATAGTCAAGACATGCTAATATTCTTACCAAAAATAATATTTGGAAAAACTTTAATGATGTCGATATGAGAACATTTTGAAAAAAAACGTGGCGAAGGCGCCCCTTGTTACCATATACATTTATAGTCGGTCTTGATATGCCAGTGAATGAAATTCTCAAAGAAAATAAAATTTATTACTCATACTTGGCAGAGAATGGATGAATTGCCATTACAAAAAAATTATCTGCGTTAGCTCAAACAAATTGACGCTCATAGTAGAAAATCTTTAACGTTTTTTAAAGCAAAAATTAAAATTTAATGGCTACTCACTATTTCTACTATTTCTCCTGGATCCTTTAGACCTGGTGGTGGTACAAAATTTGCATGATAGCCTTTGGGTACAAAACTTCCCTGCTGATGGTGGTGATGATGGTTTGTCGTCGTGGATGCTGATGTATTTGGCGCGAACGCTTGTGTGCTACTACCACCACTACTAAATCCTGCATGTTTACCAACAGCCGATACAAATGGTTTCTTTTTATTCGTCGCTTCGGCTTTCTTTTGTTCCTCCATTGCCTTCTTCTTATCTCTCCAATCCAGGAATCTCAGTATGTATGCCTCTTGCTTTTTGATTTTCTCTGGATCTCTAGCAGTACAAATAAGTTTTGCTGTACGTGAACCATTTGCCACAACTTCAACAGCCGTACTCGTTTCTTTAACATCGTTTGGAATGTTTTCTTTCTCCGATAGCAAACGTTTTCTGGGTGTTGGACTAACAGATATTTTACGTGAAAGTTGAAACTGTTCATTCCTTTGCTTGTTGCGATTGGCTTCCTGTAATTGCCGGTTCAGTCTGTTGTGTTGTTGGGGCGTAAATGCTTGTTTACGCTCCATATATAAACTTCTGCGATATTCACTCATATTTTCTTCTTGTTTTTAACTACTTCTTAACAAAATCTTATTTTATTTTAAAAATAATTAAAATATTTCTACCAGTCTGTGTCAATGTTCTTCGGGCGGGCTTTGAAAAATGAATTAAAGATGGCTGGCAGGATTTAAATGGCGCTTCTATTTTTGACAACTTAAAAATGAAATTTCCCTTATTGGTGTGAAGGAATTTTTGGCTTGTGATAGTGTTGCCACCCGCTGAGAAAAAAATTCCATATACAAAACGTCAAATTAATAAAGAGTAAATATAGGGATGTCAATTAGAGAAAAATGGGAAATTTTTCTCACTGAGAGCACGGGGAAGATGTGTATTTGTCAGGAATACGCAAAAATATGTACAACCAGTAGTGGAATTCTGTAACTCATTTTTTGACTTGTAATTCGGTAATTAACGAAATTTGTCGGTAAGTAAACATCCAAAATCAACAACACTGTTGTTATCGGTAGAACTTGGCGTCAGCTTGATTTTGGAGGTCTTTTATTTTATTGAAGTCGCATACGGAGCTCTTTTATTCTATAGAAGTCGCATACGGAGGTCTTATATTTTATAGAGGTCGCATACGGAGGTCTTTTATTCTATAGAAGTCGCATACGGAGGTCTTTTATTCTATAGAAGTCGCACACGGAGGTCTTATATTGTATAGAAGTCGCATACGGATGTCTTTTATTCTAAAGAAGTCGCATACGGAGGTCTTATATTCTGTTGTTATCGGTAGAACTTAGCGTCAGCTTGATTTTGGATGTTTACTTACCGACAAATTTCGTTAATTACCGAATTACAAGTCAAAAAATGAGTTACAGAATTCCACTACTGGTTGTACATATTTTTGCGTATTCCTGACAAATACACATCTTCCCCGTGCTCTCAGTGAGAAAAATTTCCCATTTTTCTCTAATTGACCCCTATATTTACTCTTTATTAATTTGACGTTTTGTATATGGATTTTTTTTCTCAGCGGGTGGCAACACTATCACAAGCCAAAAATTCCTTCACACCATGGCACAATCATACATGTACCCGCATCAGCCCAGCTGATGTACTGTGAGCTGTCAAAAAAGTTGTTGTAATTGAAAACACAAAATTAAAAAACAAAAATTTAAAAGAAAAATCGTGAATTTTTGATGGATTTTTGTAATAATGTGTTTATTAAAAACTGCCTAACAAAATTTTGTTGAAAAAATTGTGTGAATAGCTTTATTTTTGGAAAACATTTTTGACATTTCACAGTACTGAACTCGTTTTTGTTGTAGTTGTCGGCTGATGCATCTACCTGGTAATTGTGCCATGCTTCACACCAATAAGGGAAATTTCATTTTTAAGTTGTCAAAAATAGAAGCGCCATTTAAATCCTGCCAGCCATCTTTAATTCATTTTTCAAAGCCCGCCCGAAGAACATTGACACAGACTGGTAGAAATATTTTAATTATTTTTAAAATAAAATAAGATTTTGTTAAGAAGTAGTTAAAAACAAGAAGAAAATATGAGTGAATATCGCAGAAGTTTATATATGGAGCGTAAACAAGCATTTACGCCCCAACAACACAACAGACTGAACCGGCAATTACAGGAAGCCAATCGCAACAAGCAAAGGAATGAACAGTTTCAACTTTCACGTAAAATATCTGTTAGTCCAACACCCAGGAAACGTTTGTTATCGGAAAAGGAGAATATTCCAAATGACGTCAAAGAAACGAGTACGGCTGTTGAAGTTGTGGCAAATGGTTCACGTACAGCAAAACTCATTTGCACTGCTAGAGATCCAGAGAAAATCAAAAAGCAAGAGGCATACATACTGAGATTCCTGGATTGGAGAGATAAGAAGAAGGCAATGATGGAACAAAAGAAAGCCGAAGCGAATAAAAAGAAACCATTTGTATCGGCTGTTGGTAAACATGCAGGATTTAGTAGTGGTGGTAGTAGTACACAAGCGTTCGCGCCAAATACATCAGCATCAACGACGACAAACCATCAGCAGGGAAGTTTTGTACCCAAAGGCTATCATGCCAATTTTGAACCACCACCAGGTCTAAAGGATCCAGGAGCCAATAAATTTTAAATTTTTGCTTTAATAAAACATTAAAGATTTTCTACTATGAGCGTCAATAACTTTTTTGCAAGGTATGAGTAATAATTTTTTTCTTTGAGAATTTCATTCACTGGCTTGATATGCCGACTATATGTAAATGTCTAATAAGAATATATGGTTTTAATTGTATATTTTAACCTTTATGGTCCAAATATGGAGAGTACGGTCGTCCCCTTGGAAAATGTATATCTTTGTGATCAGCACATTAAGGTAGACCAACCAAATGTGGGCCTAAATTCTGCTTAAGGTCTCCACGCATAGCCGTAGTATATTTTCCGCTTATTTGCTTTTTAATACTGTACTGGTAAAAAAAACACTAATGTAGTGGAACTTGTTCTCAAATGTTGTTGACTCCATTAAGAAGTTTATTTTACCGTAAATTCCAAAACTAATCACATTCTCTTTCTCAAACCAGGTAAAGGAAAAGGCAAAGGGCAGACAATCTATCTACACAGTTGTGCCAACACCACCAAAAAAGAAACCCGAAACGTGTGCTGTAAAAAAGGTTCCGCTGGCAAAAAAGGTTTTGGTAACGAATTTCCATTCAAATGCAGTTAAAACAAATTTTAATAACAAAACACCGCAACCTAAAGCAAGTGGAACTAAAACTGTCATAGGCAGTGGTGGTGGAGGTATAAAGACAAAACCAACAACCTCCTCTGGTTCAACATCCAAACCTTCAACTGCAAATAAGCCCTCAAGTAATTTGGTTAAAAATGGTGTAAATTCTGCAACAGCAACAACAACAAAACCAACAACATCAACAAACGCAGCACTCAAGCCGAGACAACTCAAAATGCCACCTCCTTCCACCATACCGGCCAAGAAACCAATTGCGTCATCATCAACGGCTGCAGGCAATGCTGCTAGAAAAAACATTCCTACCATTAAAGTAACACAGGTTGGAGCTAAATCGAAATTTACAACCTCTCGAAGGACACTGGAATCGGCAAGGCAGCAGCATAAAAAATCACCACAGCAACCTCAAAAGAATGCTCGTTTAGCTCAAGCAATGAAGGCCAAGAAACCTGTAAAGCAACCAGCCACAAGTAATGCCAACAAACTCCTCTTATTAATGGTTAATCAAGCCACTGAAATTGTCTCCGACATGATTGTACAAACACCGCGAGATTTTTCCAATTCAAATCATTTTGATGAATTTGTAACCTCCACAAAATTGAAGAATTCCAATCAAACGTTGGAGGAGGTTGATGGTATAAGCCCCATTGAAATGATATCAAAAAGATCCTCCGGTCATTCAGCAGCCAAGAGAAATCTGCTAAAAGATGCCACTGGAAATAATAAAGCTGACACAAATAACCAAGCAGCGGGAGGAGAAGATGAAGAAGTAAAACCACTATCGTCTCATGGTAATCCTTCACGATTTAATTTCATTAGATATTCAGAAGTTAATGTTAGTATAAACGAAGAAATGGAAGAAAACAATAAGGAGAATAATGTTGATGACAATCAAGAAGTGAACAAGCCGGATGAAAAACCCACATCTTCACCTGAAGACGGTACACAAGAAAAACCACCATCATCACCCATACAACAAAGTCCAAATAATACAATAAAACCGGAACCACCTCAAGTCGAGACACAAGATAAAACACCAACAAAATTGTTGGACACTGATAAACCCGTCAACTATTTAAGTCCATTTGTAAGCGTTAGCCGAGGTAAGGTCAGCTTGAAAAGGGAAAGGCGTAGCAGCGTTTATATGACAACTTCAACAGCCGTACTCGTTTCTTTGACGTCATTTGGAATATTCTCCTTTTCCGATAACAAACGTTTCCTGGGTGTTGGACTAACAGATATTTTACGTGAAAGTTGAAACTGTTCATTCCTTTGCTTGTTGCGATTGGCTTCCTGTAATTGCCGGTTCAGTCTGTTGTGTTGTTGGGGCGTAAATGCTTGTTTACGCTCCATATATAAACTTCTGCGATATTCACTCATATTTTTTTCTTCTTGTTTTTAACTACTTCTTAACAAAATCTTATTTTATTTATAGTTTTTAAAAATAATTAAAAATATTTCTACCAGTCTGTGTCAATGTTTTGCGGGGCTTTGAAAAATGAATTAAAGATGGCTGGAGGATATAAATGGCGCTTTTTTTTTTTGACAAATTCAAGCTGAAATTTCCCTTATTGATGTGAAGGAATTTTTGGCTTGTGATAGTGTTGCCACCCGCTGAGAAAAAATATCCATATACCAAACGCCAAATTAATGTAAATATAGGGATGTCAAAACTTCAAGAAAAAAAATTGGCATCACTTACACGTTTTTTATGTATATGGTTAATGTTTTTTAAGGGCGCAGCACATAAGGTCCGTTGTGCGTCGCGTCACACTTTAGAAACAACAACCACATGAAAAATGCGTAAGTGATGTCAAGTTTGTTCTTGAAGTTTTCATGTGGTTGTTGTAACGCGACGTTCAACGGACCATATGTGCCGCGGCCTTTACGCGTAAATCGACACAAATCAGCCCAGCTGATGTACTGTGAGCTGTATTGTTGTAGTTGTTAGCCGATGCATCTACATTAAAATATGCCCTAAACACATCCAACGTTTGAGTAAAGTTTTGTGTCATTTCTGGTACATATATGAATAAAAGACAAAGTGCTGCCAAGTTTCAAATTTTCTTTATTCTTCTATCAGAAATGACACAAAACTTTACTCAAACGTTGGATGTGTTTTCAGCATATGGCTCCGCTGAGTGCCGCGTTACAACAACTACATGAAAAAAGTTTAAGTGATGCCAAGTTGTCTTTTAGGTTTTCATGTGATTGTGTTTTTTTTTTTAACGGTAAAACGACACACGACGGGCCGATTGTGCCGTGGTCTTTAACGACTACTTTTTTGATCAATCATTGGTCCCATTGATGTCGCGATCCCACAATCGTGGAAGTGACAAATCGGTTTTGTAATTGTTCTTTCAGGCTATTGTTAAGGACAAACAAATCTCATGAAATTAGGCGTTCTTAGATCGAGTTACCCACTACTGCAATTATAAAATTACTCTAATATGCAACTCGATTTAAGAACGTCTATTTTACACTATGTTTACATTTACGAAATTCACTCGATTTCAACTGTCAATTCCATTGCTCAAACGTCAAATTAAATCCAGTCGATTTCAGACGAGTTTTCATTTGACGTATAGGCAAAGGAATTGACAGTTCAAATCGAGTGGATTTCGTAAATGTAAACGTAGTATTAATGAGATTGGTTTCATAACAAAAAACTTTTTTACCAACGCTGGAAAACAAGATGCTGTCTGGCCTGGGAATCGAAGTCTGGCACTGCTTTACTTTCCCTCCAGTCGAAGTCATGGTAGAACAAATATAAGGTAAAGTTAATACTACAACAAATACAACTCGAACAACAACCACAAAGGAATTTGTTTTCGTTTGTAACGTTACTGCCAGTTGTATTTGTAAACAAAACAAGGAAATGTCTATAAATTATTGGAATTTAAAAACTAATAATTTTTCACATTTGGTTGAATATTTTGGAAAACATGAATGAAAATTCGTTACATTTTCAATTTGTATGTTTCCACATCATTCCACTAAATGCATAAATTCTCGCAGAAAGTAGAATTCTTGCAGAAAAGTTTGGGGTCGCTGGAAATTCATAGGAAAAGGTGAAGCTGTTTCAATGTTTTGTTTTAGAAATCAAAGAAGCACATGTTTATTAGGGCTTTATATTTTTAAATTTTAACAAAATACCTCACATATTAACAAACGTTGTATCGCCTCTACAAGCGGGGATTTACTGCGCGGCTTATCGTTCGAACTTGGAGGAGGTTACATATCATTGATATGAAGAAGTCTTTCTAGGAAATGTTTTTTTCGAATGATATATTTTTTTCTCAAAAATATATGTCCCTAATGTACATCGAAATAAATGTATAAAATGTCATATGAAATTTGACACTAACGTTACATCCCAGTTCAGTCAGCTGTGTATTGCTGCTACCTTTTCTTATTCTACCATGAGTCGAAGTCCACACTAGATAGGTTTCATTGAAACAAATGTTATGAAATTGTGCATCCGTAGGTCGAATTCCACACTCTAATGTTTGGATTTGTTGTAAATGAGTCTCGTTTGACATTTTTATGTCAAAAATAGTTAATTTCATTGTTCCCCAGTTAATTTCCCCATAAATCAAAAGTTCTTTGTTGACATCCCTATCAGTCTCCATTCTTATTCAGAAAAAAACTTTATTTTACAACTTCATAAATTAACAAATAACTAGATTAATATGTAGGAAAAAGAAAACCACATCAATATCCCTTGTGGCCTCTAAAACGCATACGATTGTCCAGCTGTAAAGGGAGATACAATATATAATCAATGAGATTCCAATAGGCAAATATACAAACTACTTACCAATGATCGCTTGCATTCGAAAAATGTGTTACGAAGCATTTGACATTCTTCTGGAACTAGATTGGCTTGGAGGCATTCACGCGGTGTTTTCTTGTCCTATAAAATGTGAGTAGAAGGAGGGTAGAGTGCCATTCTAGTAACATTTATAAACATAATCCAGTAGTTTTCGCTTACCTTTTTACAACAGTCACTTTCCAGTAGACACATTTTTAAATCAGCCCTGACACCGGCACAAGCCGATTTATCGGCTAACTGCTCATTTTCCTCATAGCGCATCATTTTGCCGGCTTGTTTTGTTAATAAAAATCCAATAAATCCTTTTGCAATAGAATGAAATAAATAAAAACTCGAGTAAAAACAATTACCAAATATCAGCTGTTCAGCGTTCAGTAACAGCGTTGCCACATCTAATCCAATGAAATGTCAAAAATTTCCCTTCTACCGTAAACAGATGATTGCTCAAAAAGAGAGGCTAGCGTATTTACCGATTTTATTTTAATTTTTTATTTATAAAGGGGAGTCAGAATAAAAATCCAATTAAAATGTTAAAGTTGGGGTAAGTATTAAGTGGTAATATATAAAAATATTCAAAATGCAATGGAAATTTCAATTTGTGACATTTCTCTTTCAGCAATTTCAGCAATTGTGACATTTCTCTTTCAGCAATTTGTTCTTGAAGTTTTCATGTGGTTGTTGTAACGCGACGTTCAACGGACCATATGTGCCGCGGCCTTTACGCGTAAATCGACACAAATCAGCCCAGCTGATGTACTGTGAGCTGTATTGTTGTAGTTGTTAGCCGATGCATCTACATTAAAATATGCCCTAAACACATCCAACGTTTGAGTAAAGTTTTGTGTCATTTCTGGTACATATATGAATAAAAGACAAAGTGCTGACAAGTTTCAAATTTTCTTTATTCTTCTATCAGAAATGACACAAAACTTTACTCAAACGTTGGATGTGTTTTCAGCATATGGCTCCGCTGAGTGCCGCGTTACAACAACTACATGAAAAAAGTTTAAGTGATGCCAAGTTGTCTTTTAGGTTTTCATGTGATTGTGTTTTTTTTTTTAACGGTAAAACGACACACGACGGGCCGATTGTGCCGTGGTCTTTAACGACTACTTTTTTGATCAATCATTGGTCCCATTGATGTCGCGATCCCACAATCGTGGAAGTGACAAATCGGTTTTGTAATTGTTCTTTCAGGCTATTGTTAAGGACAAACAAATCTCATGAAATTAGGCGTTCTTAGATCGAGTTACCCACTACTGCAATTATAAAATTACTCTAATATGCAACTCGATTTAAGAACGTCTATTTTACACTATGTTTACATTTACGAAATTCACTCGATTTCAACTGTCAATTCCATTGCTCAAACGTCAAATTAAATCCAGTCGATTTCAGACGAGTTTTCATTTGACGTATAGGCAAAGGAATTGACAGTTCAAATCGAGTGGATTTCGTAAATGTAAACGTAGTATTAATGAGATTGGTTTCATAACAAAAAACTTTTTTACCAACGCTGGAAAACAAGATGCTGTCTGGCCTGGGAATCGAAGTCTGGCACTGCTTTACTTTCCCTCCAGTCGAAGTCATGGTAGAACAAATATAAGGTAAAGTTAATACTACAACAAATACAACTCGAACAACAACCACAAAGGAATTTGTTTTCGTTTGTAACGTTACTGCCAGTTGTATTTGTAAACAAAACAAGGAAATGTCTATAAATTATTGGAATTTAAAAACTAATAATTTTTCACATTTGGTTGAATATTTTGGAAAACATGAATGAAAATTCGTTACATTTTCAATTTGTATGTTTCCACATCATTCCACTAAATGCATAAATTCTCGCAGAAAGTAGAATTCTTGCAGAAAAGTTTGGGGTCGCTGGAAATTCATAGGAAAAGGTGAAGCTGTTTCAATGTTTTGTTTTAGAAATCAAAGAAGCACATGTTTATTAGGGCTTTATATTTTTAAATTTTAACAAAATACCTCACATATTAACAAACGTTGTATCGCCTCTACAAGCGGGGATTTACTGCGCGGCTTATCGTTCGAACTTGGAGGAGGTTACATATCATTGATATGAAGAAGTCTTTCTAGGAAATGTTTTTTTCGAATGATATATTTTTTTCTCAAAAATATATGTCCCTAATGTACATCGAAATAAATGTATAAAATGTCATATGAAATTTGACACTAACGTTACATCCCAGTTCAGTCAGCTGTGTATTGCTGCTACCTTTTCTTATTCTACCATGAGTCGAAGTCCACACTAGATAGGTTTCATTGAAACAAATGTTATGAAATTGTGCATCCGTAGGTCGAATTCCACACTCTAATGTTTGGATTTGTTGTAAATGAGTCTCGTTTGACATTTTTATGTCAAAAATAGTTAATTTCATTGTTCCCCAGTTAATTTCCCCATAAATCAAAAGTTCTTTGTTGACATCCCTATCAGTCTCCATTCTTATTCAGAAAAAAACTTTATTTTACAACTTCATAAATTAACAAATAACTAGATTAATATGTAGGAAAAAGAAAACCACATCAATATCCCTTGTGGCCTCTAAAACGCATACGATTGTCCAGCTGTAAAGGGAGATACAATATATAATCAATGAGATTCCAATAGGCAAATATACAAACTACTTACCAATGATCGCTTGCATTCGAAAAATGTGTTACGAAGCATTTGACATTCTTCTGGAACTAGATTGGCTTGGAGGCATTCACGCGGTGTTTTCTTGTCCTATAAAATGTGAGTAGAAGGAGGGTAGAGTGCCATTCTAGTAACATTTATAAACATAATCCAGTAGTTTTCGCTTACCTTTTTACAACAGTCACTTTCCAGTAGACACATTTTTAAATCAGCCCTGACACCGGCACAAGCCGATTTATCGGCTAACTGCTCATTTTCCTCATAGCGCATCATTTTGCCGGCTTGTTTTGTTAATAAAAATCCAATAAATCCTTTTGCAATAGAATGAAATAAATAAAAACTCGAGTAAAAACAATTACCAAATATCAGCTGTTCAGCGTTCAGTAACAGCGTTGCCACATCTAATCCAATGAAATGTCAAAAATTTCCCTTCTACCGTAAACAGATGATTGCTCAAAAAGAGAGGCTAGCGTATTTACCGATTTTATTTTAATTTTTTATTTATAAAGGGGAGTCAGAATAAAAATCCAATTAAAATGTTAAAGTTGGGGTAAGTATTAAGTGGTAATATATAAAAATATTCAAAATGCAATGGAAATTTCAATTTGTGACATTTCTCTTTCAGCAATTTATTGCCTTTGGCTCCTTCGGCATTTAACCCTTTGCGCACCATGTGCACCCAACATCGTTGGTTTAAACCGGATGGAGTAGATACGGGTATACGAGTTTATAATTGTGCTGCTAGACGACAAGTTCCTTTAATATTACCACGGGAAAACTTCTTAACATGGTATACATGTGGTCCCACAGTTTATGATTCCTCTCATTTGGGGCATGCCAGTTGTTATGTAAAGTTGGACATCATACAACGAATTTTAAAACATCATTTTAATTTAAATGTTGTAACGGCCATGAACATAACCGATATTGATGATAAAATCATTAGAAAAAGCCAAGAAAGTGGTCAAGATTGGCGTGATATATCACGACAATATGAAGCAGAATTTTGGTCAGATTTACGGAAACTAAATGTGGCAGAGCCAAATATAAAATTACGCGTTACTGAGAATATACCGCAAATTATATCCTATATTGATGATATAATCATCAAGAAATGTGCCTATGTGGGTAAAGATTCTTCAGTGTATTTTGATGTCAAACAATTTCCCATTTACGGTAAGCTGCAGAATTTGAATTTAAATGATAATAATTCTATGGCGGAAGAGCCGTACCAAAAGTTATCTGCATTGGATTTTGCTTTGTGGAAGGCACGTAAAACGGACAATGAACCAGCTTGGCCATCACCATGGGGTTTGGGAAGACCTGGTTGGCACATCGAATGCAGTACTTTGGCCAACATGGTGTTTGGGAAAAGCGTTGATATACATGCTGGTGGTTTGGATTTGAAATTTCCCCATCATGAAAATGAAGAGGCACAAAGTTGTGTCTTCCACAATACAAGACAATGGGTTAACTATTGGTTGCATACTGGCTATCTGAACATTAAAGGACACAATGAGAAAATGTCTAAATCATTAAAAAATACCATATCCATTGATGAAATGCTGCAGGATTATACAGCTGATGAATTCCGCATGGCATGTGTATTATCAAATTATCGAAATTCAATGGAATATTCCTCGGAAATGATGGATACAGCGAAAAATACTCTTAACAAATTCCATAGCTTTAAAACTGACTGCCATGCCTATTTGAGTGGTAAAAAAGTGGGCTCCAATGTTAATTCTTCAACGATATTACAAAATCTCAATTATTGTAAATCCAACATAGAATCCTGTATTCGCGATGATTTTGATACTGCGCGAAGTATTGGAATATTGCTGGATCAAATTTCCAGTATAAGTAGATGTATTAATACCAACCCTCAAGGTGGTGTAGATGACACTGGTTTAATCGCGGCTTCCTGTTTGGATGCTGTGGCAGCTGTTAACAATTATGTGGATAGTGTTTTGCAATCATTTGGTTTTGCTGAGACTACGACGTCCAATCGAGCCTTGAATGCTGATAGTCATTTGGATTTTAATGGTTTATTGGATGATATTTTATCTACACGAAAACTTATACGAGATCGTGCTGTTAGCAGTAAAAATAAGTTATTATTTGAGGTTTGTGATGAATTGCGTAATTGTTTGCGACAACATGGCATTGAAATTAAGGATCATGCTCAGGGCAGTTCGTGGAATTTGATCAGAAATAAGAATTGAAGAGATTGTAGAATTTGCTTTCGTATTTTGTTTTTAAGAGATACATTTTTAATAAAAAAAAGACTACTTTCCTTGGGAGAAAAACTACTTTCCTTGCTCAAGGTTAGGCATTTTTGGTCTGCAAAACTCGATTTTGAACTACTTTGCGAAGAAAAGCTACTATGTTTCAATCTTGGGAAGTCTTTGTGGCGACCAAAGTAGAAATCCGTTCATACAAATTGTGTACCACAATTGAAGTTCTTTTCGGAGGACGGGGCAATAACCGGAGATCTTATAGTCCCTTTCTGAAAGAAAGGGTGCTTCAATAGACCCTTTCTGAAGGAAAGGGCCCTTCTATAGACCCTTTCTGAAAGAAAGGTGCTAGGGTGCTTCGTTCTGAAAGAAAAGCTCCTTCTATAGCCCCCTTCTGAAAGAAAGGCTGCTTCCATAGACCCTTTCTCCTGCAAACATACATCTAAAAGAAACATAAATTACTTATCTCTATATAAACAGTCTTCTATTATTGATTTTGGAAAAATAATCAAAAACGAAATCTTTTAAACATTATTAAAAGAAATGCCTTATCAATCCACTAGTTTAGCATCGCCAACCGATGTTTCGGCCAAGTAAACACGTTTGGTAATCAAATAATCACGCATCAATTTGAAAAACGTAAATTGATTTGTTAATGTTATAAAACTTAAAGATAAAATGAAATGCCATTCAATGGCATAATATAATAAGGTAATGCCCGATAAAACCATACAGGCCTGGATCATTGTTAAACTTCCATAAATCATGGATGGATTGTGGAAAAGTTTCTGCAAATGAAAATAAGAAATTTAAATATTTTTCAACAACATCATTCCAAAGGACTTACATAAAATCGTTCATGTGTTACATTTCCGGGTATGGCCACGGTGACGGGTCCCATACTGCGATATAAATCACCGGTAAATTTCACAACTGTACTGGGACCCCATAATGTTGTTTTCAGCCAATTAGATGATGAGGCTGCCATTACACAATCTGCTCCAGGTCTTAAATCCAATTTAAGCCAATAACCCAAATGTAAGGCGGCACGATGTAGTATATCACTATATTTAGATGGAAAACTAAACACTGTACACATTGTGAAAACACTTAAAAATACCAAAATTATATGTTGTGCTGCCCACAGTACATTATAATGGACATTATGGGCAAAGTAGCAGGGTAGAAATGCTGAATAATAGGTATTCAGCAGCGTTGTAAATATAACTTGTTTAAAGCGGCAATTGAAATCGTTACGCAGCACATCAATTTCAAAACGTATACAATTTGGATTGGCTGAGCAGCAGTGCAGGGGGAAACCATTAAAATAGGCACCTTTGATTTCATAGTTGAAACGCAGAAATGGTTCCAAGGCAAAACCAAAGGCCAAAAAGTAGACTATGAAACTGGAAATATGCATTTTGAAATCACTTCCATAAAATTCCTTTTAAATGTTAAAAACTTACGGATATATTAGCAAAAATATTGTCAAGTAGTTACGCTGATGGTACATCATGATGATACAGGAAATCGGTAAAACCAAAACCATAATCTCTAAAACATATTTAAATATTCTGTGCATACGTTGTAAATTTGCTGGTAGTAGCAAATCCAAGCCTTTGAGGCCCACACAATATATCAAACGTCTAATGTTCATGACGACTATCAGTATTATCAAATGGGGATCAATGTGGGAGAGATTCTAAAAAACAGCAAGCTATTAGTAGGAGAAATAAATAATAATAATATACTTACTACTGTATTGGTTATATCCACTTTTGACAACCACCAATTGGTACGATAAATATTAATAAATTGCATTGAACTAACGCAGGTGACAAAAAGAAACATAATTAGTTCATTTAACAACTCCGAAGCTGAAGCTGGATCTGGGAATGGTATGTGTTTTGGCATGTTGGGAGTTGGTATGTTTGCCTGTTGCTGCTGCTGTTGTTGTGATGGAGCCGAAGTAGGCTCCTCGTCTTTATTGTTTTCTCGCATTGTAAAATATTATCTTACTGCTCTTTTTTCTTTAGTAGAGATTGCAGAGATAGCTTGGTGTAGGTTTAAACCACGATACAAAGCTTGAAGCAGGACGAAAACTTAAATATATATAAATTTGATAAATTTCATGTTTTCTATCAGTTAAAAACAGCTGTTTTACGTGAATGTTTACAAACAAATAGCAAGGAAGTAGGGATAGATAGGTACGTTGACTTTCGATTAATCGATTAGGCGGCCATCAGACCATATCGAATCTAAAACGTCATGGTACAATTACAAAGGTAGATGCATCGGCGAATTGCTACAACAAAGCAACTTTTTTTGTAATGTAAAATGTCAAATTTTTCGCCATATGGAATGAAAATATGGTAGATCTGTACTGGGATTCTGTAACTCATTTTTGCTGTTATCGGTAATTGTCGATCAGTTTTGACTGTCGATTTTTAGGAAATATCGATAACTGTGCAACCGTCCAGCAACCACAAAATATTTTGTGGTTGCCTGATGACTGACAAAAATGAACGGCCACACTGGCAAGCAACCGATTATTTGAGCAAAACTGACTCTTAAAACTGATCGTGTGTACCAAACTTAAAATTAAAATGCTTATAATTTCGATAATTAACGAAATTTTTCGGTAAGTTAACGATGAATAAAAAGTAGTCGCTGGCCTCTACCGACACAAACAGTGATGCCAACTTTTCTTTATGTTTTTAGTCATAATTTTGCGATTTAATTTTACCGATTTTTGTCGGTAACAGCAAAAATGAGTTACAGAATCCCACTACTGGTAGCAATGTCAAAAAGAAACATAAAAACTCAATTTTCTTTTTTATTTAACAGTTTTTAATTTTATATTTTTAAAGTAAGCCCGCTTAATCACATATTTGTTGTTTTCAAATTTTAAAAACAACAAGTTTTTAAAGTGGGTGTAGTTAAAATTGATTTACTTTAGGGAAGGCAGAGAATACTAGTTTCGTCCAACGCCACTTGGACTCATCAGTTCTCTTAGTTCTTTGCATTGAAGCAAAGAACTCTTCCCCAATTTTATGACGACCAGAGCTCAAGAATAAACGTAATCGATGAATTCGTTTAAATGCGAATTCATCAGAAACATTTAAAAAAATCTCGTAGCCGCATATGTAAACCAAGTAACTACTTCCCAGTGTTATGCGTCTCCACAATGCAGAGCATCATCATAACTATGTTGATAGTTTGTCGAAAAATAACAACAAACAAATCGTCCACCGTGCTGTGTGTCTTTTTTAGATTCACTTTGGCAGTTTTGTTGTGATGTGTGATTACTTTTTATTTTTAAGTGGGGTTCAGACGATCAGTTTTGACTGACAGCTTGTGGTCAAATATCGATTGTTTCAGTTTTCTTGTGCTGTTCGTAGCGGCCAAACAGTCATTCAAGTTGGATGAAAAACCAACAGTCAAGTTGAAAAATTACTGTGTTCACATAGCTATAAAATCATATAAATAACAACTTTATTAATAAATATGGATGACAAAAAGATCGGATGTGCATTTTTGATCATTTCGCTTTTAGAGGAAGGAAATAAAGTGACAAGAAGAAGGAAATGGGTAAAAAAATGGATAGCCTCCCGAAAACAATATTCACATGTTAATATTTTAAAAGAAATTCGAGATTCTGAGCCAAACGATGTCCACTCCAGCTCCAGAAGATTCAGATTGCTTTATTTTTTTCAATTCCCTTCTGTACAATGAGCGGATTACGTTTATTTTCTTCTTGACGTCGTCAATAGAACAATCCTTCTTGTATTTCTTCGTAACATTTAGTAATTCTCCATATGCTTTTGTTTTAATGTCGCGCATCATATATTCTGGACTGGTTATGTCCCAGAGGCATCTTAGCATTTCGTAGCAACATACAAATTCCTTTAAAAATTCATTTTCGTTGTCCATGTTTGTCGTTTTGTTTGCAATATTTTGCTTGGCCGATATTAAAATGAAGGAACAGATTTGTGTCTGCTATTTCTATCTCTTATTTGCAATAATAATCAATCAAATTAATAAAAACACACGACTTTTTTAACTTTTATTTGATATTTACTCTGCTAATTTATTCCTTGACTGACGTTGTTTCGTTCACACGGTCAAACAAACAAACAACCAACAGCTGACTGTCCAACATCCACAAAAAATTTTGTGGTTGCCTGATGACTGACAAAAATGAACGACCACACTGGCAAGCAACCGATTATTTGAGCAAAGCTGTCAGTCAAAACTGATCGTCTGAACCCCACTTTAAAGTAAGCCCGCTTGTTTGTTTGTTGTTATTTTTCGACAAACTATCAACATATGCTCTGTTCCAGCACCTGCAAGAAGCTACAATTTTTTACTACGATAACATTTTTTCCTTTATGTTATCGGAAAAAATAGTAAAAATTAGTAGATTCTTGCAGTACTGGAATAGACCAATAGTTATGATGATGCTCTGCATTGTGGAGACGCATAACAGTGGGAAGTAGTTACTTGGTTTACATCTGCGGCTACGAGATTTTTTAAATGTTTCTGATGAATTCGCATTTAAACGAATTCATCGATTACGTTTATTCTTGAGCTCAGTGGTGCGATTCTCTAACACATTTTTTGAGTTACCGACAAAAATCGGTAAAATTAAAACGCAAAATTATGACTTAAAAGTTCAAATAAAAGTTGACAACACTTTTGCTATCGGTAGAACTTTGCGACTGCTTTTTATTCGTCGCTAACTTACCGAAAAACATCGATAACACTATGCAACACTGAAAATGCAAACAACTTCTAGTATTAATTTTTTGAAAGTACATATTTAGACTACAAAAACCCTAGTTGGGTTGTGTCCTGTCAGATCCAGTTCGGATTTTATGGCCTCATCTAAACCGGGCTAAACCTACACTTTTTTGCATTTATTATGCCTTTATCTCAGAAACGAATAGGAATTTGGCCTTGCTGTCCTTAGCAATATTGTAGCCATAAACTAGTAGAACTTATCTTTTGAAGAAACCACATAAGAAAAACTCCATCTAGGGCATCAAAATCTATAAAATATAGAAAATTTTACATAATTGCTGAAATTCTGGTCAGTATCGGCTAAACTATTGGGAGTTGAACCAAGTAACCTTTTGCAAAAATCTTCCAAATAAAGTTCTCAACAATTCTTTAGAACATTCTGAAACTCTAAAATGCTTACTTCATGTTGTTTCAGCGGTATTTTGCATCATATCTTTTACAACAAGTATCTTAAACACAGTTCACACCAACAGTTTATTCTCGCATTTCGGATTTCACTACATTATTGACATTTTTATTAAATCGTCGTTGAGAAATGTACTGAAAACAACGGGACAGATGCATTTTACAACAATGACATGTTCTGAAGAGTTGCGTATTACATTCCAGGGAATATTTTTCCAAAAGAAAATATTCAGAAAAAATTAACGGTTTTGGAGATACGGTGCGAAATGTATAAAAATTGTGGTATTTTTGCATATATCTTTGTGTTTATTTCAGCTCTAGTCCATATTTTGTTGTATTCAAGTATTTGAATAACAACAAAATGTTTTACAGTGGATATGAAATTGATTAGTTACGGGCGGAGGGTGGGGAATACTATAGTTTCAGTTGTCACCAAACAACTTCATCAGTTCCCTTTTCCGCCGACTCTGTATCGATAAACAGGTCAATAAGCCCATCCAGCAAATTAAACAAAATGAGAAAATTGCTGTATGGCCCTAAAGCTGATTACCCTACAATTTGAGTCGAACTAAAGAATTTCATATCCACCACTGTTTTTATGTCGTCTTTGCTTTGCAAAGAATGCGAACATATGAGTGTTGCTTCAATAAGCATATATTTTGAAATTTAAGGCAATAAATGTGTTGTGTCCCTTACTTATGAAAATAAGACACAAGATCCGTATACTTAAATACGTTAATAAAACTATTTATTTAATTTAATTATTTATGACAAGTCCCAGGTTCGCACTTGGACGGTAGAAAGCAAAGTGATCTTTTTAAATTCTGCTTTGTCTCTCGACATCAGCACATACATACATGTAACGGCATATCAGTTTAGATAAATATGTAACAAACAAAATTGTATGTGCAAATCAAATGTATGTACGTATGTATGTACAAATGTGCGAATGAGAAAGAAGCAGAATATGTAAAATAGAAACATAACATTAATATGTATGTATTATGTATGCATATTCGAATTAGACTACATAGAATATCTGCAGTAGCAGTTTGGTTTTTTGTGGTAGGGTTGCCATCCACAACATCTCCCCTTTTAAGATGAATAATCTCGGAACCACTCCGGCTCACGTCTTATACGACTGGAACGGCGAACTGAAGACGGTTGTATAGTAGGTTGTCTTCCTGTCGTTGTAGGTTGGGGTGTGAGTGGTTCTTCACTAGGTTGCTGATGACCTTGAATGGACGGTTGAGTAGATTCGGCAATAGGAATACCAACGGATGCACTCTCAGCAGGTGGTACTGTATTGTCATCACGATCAGCTGCAACGTCGATGTTTTGATTATGAGTAGTTTGAGGTGGATGATTCATATCAAAAATATCCAGCCACGGCATAACATTTGGTGTTGGTGAATAGCGAGGTCGCAGTTGATTGGCGTGAGACTTCATGGCTTTGAAATACGGGAATGATGTTAGTTCAACTTCATAGTTGACACTTCCAGTTCGATTTTTAACAACGGCAGGGGCCCAGAAAAACTTATTGTGCTTGAAAACCTTAGCGTAGACCTCGGCACCGATATCGAACGATCTGTTTTTGGCGTTGAATCGCCGATTGTATTGGGCTTCCATCTTCTCGTTGCGTTGGTTCGAAACTTCTTTTGGTTTGAGAATCAAGTCCAAATTGATTCTCACTTTCCTCCCCAAAAATAATTCAGAAGGTGATTTTCCTTCACTGGCGTTGATGTTGTCTGTTGCTCTGTAGTACAGCAAAAATTCGCGTATACCATTAATGCAGTTTTGATGTTTCTTCAAGGCTCGCTTGAACGTGTCTACAAAACGTTCCACCTGTCCGTTTGATTGTGGGTGGAATGGGGCGGTACGGATGTGTTCAATGCCATTCTTTTTACAAAACAAAACAAATTCTTGTGAGGTAAATTGTGTTCCATTATCACTCACCAATGATTCTGGATATCCAAATTTTGAAAAATAATCCCTGAGACAATCGATTGTTGCTGATGACGTCATCGATTTGACTGTGTAGACTTCGGGATATTTGGAGTACGCATCAATAATCAAAAGGTAACTCTTTTGATTCACCGGTCCTGCAAAGTCAATGTGCACACGTTGCATTGGTCTTTCAGCAAGAGGCCATGACTGAAGCGTTGCTCTTGGTGGTGATTTTGCTGTTGATACACAAATATCGCATTGTTTTACAAGGGTTTCCACATCTTTGTCGATATTCGGCCAATATACAAAACTTCGTGCTAACGCCTTGGTACGAACGATGCCCTGATGACCTTTGTGAAGTTGTTTCAATACCCGTTGACGTAAAGATTTGGGGATAACCATTCTGTCTTGGTATAGAAGGCAATTGTCACAAATTGTCAAACTTTCTCGCCGCTGGTAAAACGACTGCTCATCAGGATTTTTGTTGCTCGGCCAAGATGTTTGCAGATATTTGATGATATTTTGTAGGAGAGAGTCTTCCTCTGTAGCCGCTCGAATCATTTTGTATGTGATGGGCAATGCATTGATGTTGTCCTGAACAATGTATTTGATTTCGGCTTCTAATTCCGCGCAGGCAATTACAACATCCTCCTCCTGTTTGCGATTTTTATTAATCAACCTCGACAAAACATCAGCACATCCAAATTTTTGTGTTGGGACATAGGATAATTCAAAATCATATGATGTTAACGTTAATGCCCAACGTTGTAAGCGGCTTGCAGTGTGTGTGGGAATGCCTTTCTTACATCCAAAGATGGCTAGGAGAGGTTTGTGGTCTGTGTGTAGCTTGAACCGACGACCATAAAGCATTTTGTGGAATCTGCTGACTGCAAAAACAAGAGCTAACCCCTCTTTTTCAATTTGCGAATAATTCCGCTCTGCTGGCGTCAATGAACGTGAAACGTGATATACGGCTTTTTCGCTTCCGTCGGGGAAGATATGACAAATGTAGGCTCCAATGCCGATATTCGATGCATCTGCTGCAACCTTTATTGGTAACCTCGGATCGTAGTGGGTGAGCATTAGATTGGATGCCAAAATCTCCTTAAATTTCTTGAATGCCTCATCGCAAGATTTGTCCCACATCCAATCTCGGTTCTGTTTAAGCAGATCATCTAAAGGAGCCCGTAGTTGTCGCATTTTCCTTATGAATTTTCCGTAATAGTTTATGGCACCTAGGAAGGAACGTAGTTCGGACACATTTGTTGGGGCTGGCATGTCCAAAATGGCGGAAATCTTTAATGGATCCGGACGAATTCCACTTCCATCTACCTTATATCCCAGATAGGTGCAACTTCGAGAAAAGAAATCACATTTATTAATATTTATTGTAAGACCATACCTTTGAAAACGTTGGAAGACTTCATCGACCGCTGTTTCATTCTCCTTCTTAGATGGCGTTGCAATGATGACGTCATCAAGGTACGGATGTGCAAACTTGACACCTGACAGGATAGTGTCAATTGCTTGTTGGAAAGCGCCAGGTGCAGATTTGATTCCCGGAGCAAGGCGGTTGAAGGTGTAGAGTCCTCTGTGTGTGTTGATTGTGAGGATTTCCTTCGTAGTATCGTCGACTTCCATTTGCATGTAAGCATCCGTCAAATCAATACGGGTAAAATACCTACAGTTGTTGAAATTTACGAAGATGTCATCAGGCAATGGAAGAGGGTAGGTGTGAGTTTCCATACACTCGTTGAGGCCGGTAGAATAATCACCGCAAATTCGAACCTTACCATTGGCCCTTTTGACAACAACTATGGGTGCAGCCCACCTAGAGTAACTTACAGGTGTGATAATGTTGGCTTGTTCCAATCGTTGAAGTTCGTCATCCACTTGTTTCAACGCAGCATAGGCAACCGGTCGCTTAGGCTTGAAAACCGGAACAGAATCTTCCTTTAATTTCAGGTTGACTTTGAAAAGGGAACAATGACCTGGTTTTGATGAAAATATAGACGGATATTTTCTTTTGAACACCTCTATTTGCGACGATGTGATGCTGTTGCAAATGTATTCGATTGGCATTGTCCAAACTCCAAGCTTATCCATGACATCAGTGCCCATGACATTCAAATTGTTGTTGTTGGAGACGAAAAGTGTTGTTGATATTAGCTTCCCGTTGAATTCCAACTGCACACAGCACTGGCCTTTTAGCTGTAGGATATTCCCGGATGCATCCCTCGCAGTATGCACTGGCTTTGATAGCGTTGGTTTATTTATTTGCTGCCACATCTTTCGAGAAATAATTGTGATGTCCGCACCAGTATCAAACTGCAAACGCTGCTTAACACCATTAATTTTTACATTAATGTGTTTTCTGTTAGCAGCGATGTTGTTAACAGCAGTGATGCTCACTTGTGGTTTGGTGTGATGCTTCTTTTTGTTCTTTTTATCACTGCGCTGCTTAGATGTTGCTGCAAAACACGAGCAGTAGCCTTCTTTGTGACCGACGTTACCGCACTGCTCACATAAGTGTTTGGTGTATTTGCAATTTTTGACAAAATGCATTTCTCCGCACTGCCAACATGGTCGTCTCGGCTTTTCGCTTGGAGCAGCGCTGCTCTGTGCCTTTGCTTTTTTCTTCTGTTGGTTTTTTACGGCATGCACTACATTTTGTTCGACGGCGGCAGCATCATTTTTCAGGCTGAGCATTCGATGAACCTCGGCCACCATTTTGTCGATTGTGTATGCTCCGTTGGTGTCTCCCTCCAAAAAGTGCAGAAGGCGAGCTCTTACGTCAGTATCTTCTGGCATCTGTAATCCTCTTAGGAACATCAGGCACTTGAACTGGTTTTCCGTAAGCTTACCAAATTCGAAGTGGTCACAATTCCTGTTCACCACGGCTCCGTATGAAACAAAATCCATATCTGGTGATTTGGTGAACTGTAGGCAAGCAACACGAGCACTGAACAATGACTCCTTTCTACCAAACAGCATTTTGAGTGTGGACACTGTTGTTTGAAAATCCAAATCGCGAGGCACTTTGGGCAGGAGGTAATCGGTGTATTTGTCGAAAATTTGTGGATCTAATTTTCTCAACACTAACCTAACTTTTTGTGGGTCAGGGAGTTTATTCGCATCTTCGCCGAATAAATGGTCGTAACGTGCGTACCAAGCCTCAAATGTTAGGTTAGATTCTGGATCGTACACAAAATCTTTGATACACTTCGACAGCATTTCCATTACTCCTCCTGAATTTGCACTTGTTGAAGCATTATCTGTTAGCGATGACGATTCCGCATTCGCTTTAGCAAGTTCCACTAACTTCTCCATCAGCGATTGCTGTTGTGTCAGTATATTTTGCAGAGTTTGGTCCATTGTGGGTATCGTTTATTTTAATAACACACTAAAAACACCTCGTCGCCACTGTTGTGTCCCTTACTTATGAAAATAAGACACAAGATCCGTATACTTAAATACGTTAATAAAACTATTTATTTAATTTAATTATTTATGACAAGTCACAGGTTCGCACTTGGACGGTAGAAAGCAAAGTGATCTTTTTAAATTCTGCTTTGTCTCTCGACATCAGCACATACATACATGTAACGGCATATCAGTTTAGATAAATATGTAACAAACAAAATTGTATGTGCAAATCAAATGTATGTACGTATGTATGTACAAATGTGCGAATGAGAAAGAAGCAGAATATGTAAAATAGAAACATAACATTAATATGTATGTATTATGTATGCATATTCGAATTAGACTACATAGAATATCTGCAGTAGCAGTTTGGTTTTTTGTGGTAGGGTTGCCATCCACAACAAAATGTAGTTTTTCAAGTTCATTATTTCTCCAAATATTGTTTTCTTGTCCTTATCTACAAATTTGCTTCAGAGGTCAGAAGAAGATTCGCATTGGTTTCAGAGATATAGCCCCGAATTTCTTTAAATACTCAATATTTAACCATGTTTAGATGGGGCCATAAAATCCGAGCTGGATCTGACACAACAAAACCCAACTAGGGTTTCTTGTCGTTTGGGTCTGTACTTTCAAAAAATCTTCAGTTCGAATTGTTTGCACAAGATCACCTTAAAAATGTTGCACAGTGTAATTACCGAAATTGTAAGCATTTTAATTTTAACGACAATTGTCGGTAACTCAAAAAATGAGTTAGAGAATCGCACTAGTGGTCGTCATAAAATTGGGGAAGAGTTTTTAATTTTATTTTGTCAGCGTTTGCCTTTTTCATCGGTTTTTGTCCTTTTTTGTCTTCATTGTGAAATAATCGCCAAACAAAAGTCGAAAAATCAGTTCTACCATTTTTTACTTGAAGAAATTTGTCTGGTAGCCTGTGGTAGAAGAGAAAGAAATTTTTGCTCTCTCCTCTCTTAAAAATTGCTTCCAGTTTTACCACTTTTTGGGGTTAAGGAAGGCTTTGCAGGTTAAAAATGGTAACAAATGTTAAAAATGGTAACCTAAAGTAAGTAAAGGAACACAGCTCATGCAACGCCAAAATGTTATGTGTTTTTTTCATGGCACAATTACCCAGGTAGTGGCATCGTAAAATTTTGAATTTGTTATGTCAAAATTTTCTTTATGTTGTTGGGGAAATTACAACAAAAATAATTTTTTTATAAAGGAATTTGACTTTTCATATTCGATCAGCTGGTGTGATACCACTACCTGGTAGTTCTGCCATGGGTTTTTGGACAGTTTGACAGTTTTCGATAATTGAGAAATATTGTCATTCAAAACTGACAATAGCTTTGTTCCAGAACTAAAATGTTTTTAAAATTTTTACCACTTTTACACATTTTACCCGAAAAAGCGTTCCCGTACACAAAAAAAGTCGTAAAATGTTCACTTCTATTTAAACAAAAATGGCGCTGAATGAAGCTCTCTTTAAAAACTTTTTACACGGCAAATTTGGGCGAGTAAAAAAAATAGTAACATGGTTGCCGCCGTCTGATTGGCGGATACGCCGACTATGACATTTGTTCCAGTTTTTAGACGTATTTTCCATTTTTATGTTCCCGAACTATTTTAAACACCTTGTGTTTGAGAACAAATTTTTTGCAGTTCTCTCTTTTACGAGTTTTACTATTAAAAAGTACTGGAACGAAGCTAATGAGTACTGCACTTAAGAAAACAATAGGTCTGTTCCAGAACTGCAAGATCTACTAATTTTTACTATTTTCTTCGATAACAGTTTTCTCCTTTATAAAAGTTTGCATTTCACATTTTCATAGAAACCAGCCCCTGGTTGGAGTTTGAACATAAATTCTCGCCAACCAATACATAAACTGCAATAATCTACTAATTTTTACTACGATAACAAATTTTCTTTTATGTTATCGAAAAAAATTGTAAAAATTGGTAGATTCTTTCATTTCTGGAACAGACCAAATGTTGCTACTATCAATTTCACGAACTGGAAAAAAGCCTTCGATTGAATGTATATGTATTGAAATTGATTCTACACACAAGTCTTATTAATGGTTATGGAAGCACCCTTTTATTCAAAAGGGTTCCTTTCCTTCAGAAACGTTGTATAGAAGCACCATTTCTTTCAGAAAGTGGTTAAGGTACCACCCTTTCTTTAAGAAAGTGTCTATGGAAGCACCCTTTCTTTAAGAAAGGGTATATGGAAGCACCATTTCTTTCAGAAAAGGGTATGTGAAAGCACCCTTTCTTTCAGCAAGGGTCTATGGAACACCCATAATTTATACAAATTTTCTATAAAAAACAAGGAGAAAATTAGATATCATTTTCTTACTCTTCTTCACTTTATTCATGAGATTTTCAGTCTGATGTTGACAACCATCCCCAGGAATATGCATTTTAGAAGAAAGGCTTTTAATTCATTTTATTATAAATATGTATATGGAACTCTAATCCAAAATTTAACCAAACAAATTTTCAAATGCCTTCCCAAATATGCTTCTATAATCTTCTGTTTGATGGTTCTTCAACATTTTGCGGTAATTTTGATACTCCTCATTAATAGTAGAGTCCTGTGGTCCCCATCCTTTTGATGGCATGAATATGCCACACAATTTCTAAACGAAAAAGCGTAGGAATTATAAAAAATCGACTGAAGTTATTAAAGAAAAGACTCACCTTCCTTAAACTGAAATCAGGATGTTGTTGATAAAATTCATACAATGCCCAGCCGGGAAGTTGCAAAAGACCCAATGCAGCCAGACACCAACCAAAAACTAGAAACAATTTGTCACAATTGTCATTGAATCTGAAAAATGTCTCATATCCTCTCTTACCATGAGCAATTGTGGGATAATCCACATTTTTATATGTCAAAGGCTGCAAATCCAGCAAGGTATAGATGAGTACAGCCAACATTAGACCGGGGGTGATGAGGCCCCAACACAAACGCCAATAGATGCCAGTTTTTATGCCCACCATAAATTTAATGTCCTCACAAAAACGTTTAACACCTAGAAGACAGTAAAAAGTTAAATCCTACATTTGCGTTTCTCCCTTCTACTTACCATACACCCAACCCACAGCCAGGAGCTCACCAATGGCCAATATCAATGCAGTAAATGATACACCATAAAAATCCACCAAATTTAATATAAATTGACCACCAGGACACATATACAAAATGCTAATGCTGAAACCCAATACAGCCAATGTCACAGCCAAAGGCCAATTTTCAATCGCCGTAAAACGATCACGTATTACACGAATTATACAGCTGCCCATGCCCACTGTGCTGCCGATACCTAATACAAATAACATTAAAAAGAAAAGAACCGCAAATGCCTTTTAGGTAGTTTTGTTTTAACGCATCCATGGAGGCTTGCGAAGCCTTGATAGCTTACCTGTGGTATAAAATCAAATTTAGCTATGGCATCGGGATAGGAAATAAATGCCAAGCCAGCTCCACCCTTTACAACATTGGCAATATCCGCATTACCAGTTTGATGGGCTAAATTTCCCAATATCCCGAAAGTAATGCAACCGGCAATGATGGAGGAGCAGGAATCCATGGTGGTTATGATAACAATGTCACTGTAAGTAATTTAAGAATCAGAGAAGATAAAGAAGTTAACAAATTTTATATAATATCTTTCCAGAGTCCCTTACTTGTAAACATTTCGGGAGAAATTATTGTAAGAGGCATATGTTATGAGAGTACCAAAACAAATGGCCAAACTGAAAAACACTTGAGTAACAGCAGCATACCATACCTAGAGAGATTATTATTAAAAGTTTTGGTTGAGATAAAATATTAATAATTGTTTTTACTACTTACCAAAGGATTCAATAACTCCTCCCAATGTGGTTTAAAGAAATAAATAATACCTTCCATGGCTCCAGGCAGGGTAACGGCTCTTATAAGCAAAATAATCAGTACCACATAAGGAAAAACTCCAAGGAAGTAGGCAGCTTTACCGGAACTTTTAACACCTAGTGGTATAAGAGATTAAGCATATGAAATCATAATTCCAATTTAATAGGTTATGAAGAAATTGAGGTTAGGTACACACACAAAAGGTTATCTTGAGATTGAGGTTATCTTTATAATATCCAATAAGAATCTCTGATATTTTGCCTATAGGAGTAATATATATAACTGCGAATAATGAATAATGTGGACTTTACACCCAAGTGGTCATATACTTTACAGTAGACGATTAAAGGAGGCATCTACTCCACAGTAGACGACCCAAGGGGTCATCTACTCTACAGTAAACGACCGAGAGGGTCAATTATTCTACAGTAGACGACCCATGGGGCCATCTGCTCTACAGTAGACGACCCAAGGGGCCATCTACTCTGCAGTAGACGACCCAAGGGGACATATACTCTACAGAAGACGACCCAAGGGGCCATATACTCTACATTAGACGACCCATGGGGCCATCTACTCTACAGTGGACGACCATAGGGGCCATCTACTCTACAATAT
This sequence comes from Musca autumnalis, assembly GCF_047663935.1. Classification (NCBI taxonomy): domain Eukaryota; kingdom Metazoa; phylum Arthropoda; class Insecta; order Diptera; family Muscidae; genus Musca; species Musca autumnalis. The sequence continues at coordinate 197,182,467 of NW_027412088.1, forward strand.
ATGACCCAAGGGGCAGTATACTATCATCTACTCTAGAGTAGATGACCGAGAAGGGCCATTTACTCTACAGTAGACGACCCAAGGAGCCGTATAGTTAACATTAGACGACCCAAGGGGTCATCAACTCGACAGTAGACGACCCAAGGGGTCATCAACTCGACAGTAGACGACACAAGGGGTCATCTACTCGACAGTAGACGACCCGAGGGGTCAACTACTCGACAGTAGACGACCCAAAGGGGTCATCTACTCGACAGTAGACGACACAAGGGGTCATCTACTCGACAGTAGACGACCCAAGGGGTCATCTACTCGACAGTAGACGACACAAGGGGTCATCTACTCGACAGTAGACGACCCAAGGGGTCATCTACAAGGGGCCGTATAGTTAACATTAGACGACCCAAGGGGCCATCTACTCTACAGTAGACGACCCAAGGGGTCATCAACTCTACAGTAGACGACCCAAGGGGTCATCTACTCGACAGTAGACGACACAAGAGGTCATCTACTCGACAGTAGACGACCCAAGGGGTCATCTACTCGACAGTAGACGACACAAGGGGTCATCTACTCGACAGTAGACAACCCAAGGGGTCATCTACTCGACAGTAGACGACACAAGGGGTCATCTACTCGACAGTAGACGACACAAGGGGTCATCTACTCGACAGTAGACGACCCAAGGGGTCATCTACTCGACAGTAGACGACCCAAGGGGTCATCTACTCGACAGTAGACGACCCAAGGGGTCATCTACTCGACAGTAGACGACCCAAGGGGTCATCTACTCGGCAGTAGACGACCCAAGGGGTCATCTACTCGGCAGTAGACGACCCAAGGGGTCATCTACTCGACAGTAGACGACCCAAGGGGTCATCTACTCGACAGTAGATGACACAAGGGGTCATCTACTCGACAGTAGACGACCCAAAGGGGTCATCTACTCGACAGTAGACGACACAAGGGCTCATCTACTCGACAGTAGACGACACAAGGGGTCATCTACTCGACAGTAGACGACCCAAGGGGCCATCTGCTCGACAGTAGACGACCCAAGGGGTCATCAACTCTACAGTAGACGACCCAAGGGGTCATCAACTCTACAGTAGACGACCCAAGGGGTCATCAACTCTACAGTAGACGACCCAAGGGGTCATCTACTCGACAGTAGACGACCCAAGGGGTCATCTACTCGACAGTAGACAACCCAAGGGGTCATCTACTCGACAGTAGACGACACAAGGGGTCATCTACTCGACAGTAGACGACCCAAGGGGTCATCTACTCGACAGTAGACGACACAAGGGGTCATCTACTCGACAGTAGACGACCCAAGGGGTCATCTACAAGGAGCCGTATAGTTAACATTAGACGACCCAAGGGGCCATCTACTCTACAGTAGACTAACCTAGGGACTACTCGACAGTAGACGACCCAAGGGGTCATCTACTCGACAGTAGACGACCCAAGGGGTCATCTACTCGACAGTAGACGACCCAAGGGGTCATCTACTCGACAGTAGACGACCCAAGGGGTCATCTACTCGACAGTAGACGACCCAAGGGGTCATCTACTCGACAGTAGACGACCCAAGGGGTCATCTACTCGACAGTAGACGACCCAAGGGGTCATCTACTCGACAGTAGACGACCCAAGACGTCATCTACTCGACAGTAGACGACCCAAGACGTCATCTACTCGACAGTAGACGACCCAAGAGGTCATCTACTCGACAGTAGACGACCCAAGAGGTCATCTACTCGACAGTAGACGACCCAAGAGGTCATCTACTCGACAGTAGACGACCCAAGAGGTCATCTACTCGACAGTAGACGACCCAAGTGGTCATCTACTCTATAGCGGACGAGCCAAGGGGTCATCTACTCGACAGTAGACGACCCAAGGGGTCATCTACTCGACAGTAGACGACCCAAGGGGTCATCTACTCGACAGTAGACGACCCAACGGGAAACTCTTGTAGTTAACGGACGTGCTTCAAACTTTCGCGCATTGTGTCGACGATCTTTTCTTTTTTACAAAATTCAATTTTTTCCCCATTGATTTTGTTGTTTTAAATATCATTTTTCAATATGGACTTTTTACAAGTACCAACAATTTCGTGTTACAAATGCAAAACAGCAATAACTACCAATACCTACATATGGTGTCGTAGCTGCGACAGAAAATTTCATTTCTCACCATGTTCTGTGCTGTCAGAGAATAGTTACAAAACCATGACTACAAAGAAAAAATTGGAGTGGAAATGCGAAATTTGTAAACCACGGCATAAATCCCTCAACAGTTATCACTCATTTGTTTACGAAGGAGAACAACCAACAACGAGTGGTTTTAATACACAACAACAGGACATGTATCAAGAGAACGGCGGTGATGATGATGATGTGTTCAACGACAACAGAAGAAAACGTTCGAGAGATGAATCAACAACAAATTCCACGGTCAACAACAACAACAACGCAACACAACAGCCAAATAGTCGAAACACCAACAATGCTGAGTATGCTGAACTTCGATCAGACATGGGAGAGCTTAAGGATGCAATGAAAGAGATGATGAAAACCATGAACGCAATGACCATATCAAACCAAACAATGACAGAGAGACTTAATGTGAACATTGAAAAAATAAATGAAACGCTCACAAATTTGTCAACTCAGGTCGTTGAACTACAAAACAAAGACCTTGAGAAAAGCAAACAAATAAATGAAATGCATACAAAGATGAGACGACTTGAGCAGAGATTATTAGAAAAACACATAGAAATTAATAATTCTAATGCGGCAGCAATGGATGCGGAGACTGTAGTGAAAAAAATTGCTGCCTCTGTTGGCGTCGATGTGAACGAAGCTCACATCGAGAATGCATATAGCATTAAAAATAAAAACAAAATTATTGTGGAGTTCTCTTCACTAAAGAAAAAGAAAGAAATGATGGGTAAATTAAAAAGGCATAGAGTTGATGAAAATGTGCTTGATGAGAGCAAAGATAACCCAACGAATAAATACATCTATGTAAATGATGAACTCACTCCAGACAACAGGCGCATCTTATGGATGGCTAAAACAAGAGCCAAGGAAAATGGATGGAGATATGTTTGGGTGAAAGATGGGCGCATCTATGCGAAAAGGAATGAAACATCAACTCAAATAATAATAAACAATCCGTCAGATGTTGAACTGATCACAGCAACACAATAAATGCCTATGCATCCACTATTTTTTATTCTCAAATTGTTTAATTCGAAACTAAAGAAAAATTTAAATAAACAAGGCCTATTTTTTTAACCTTTTTTTATGAAAAAAAGAGATAAACTTACATGTAAAGTGATTTAACCCTAAACATTTCAGAAAATAAAACTTTTAATAATTTCATGAAAAAATACTGAACTAAAATCTAAATTAGTAAATCTTTAATATAAAAATAAAAACAAAACAACATGAGTTATACGGAAGAAATACTTAATAGCTTCAACGAACTTGAAATAAACCGTCTAGATAACGCTTTATCAGTTATCTATTTAAATATACGATCGCTAAGAAAAAACTTTCAAACATTTTTGGCAAATACTTCAAAAATATTAGATAAAATACAGTTAATAATATTCTGTGAAACCAATATTAAAGATGAGGAAAACAGTTTTTACTCGATTGACGGGTTTAACACTATTTTTCTTAACAGAGAGGGAAAAGGCGGAGGAGTTGCCATCTATATAAATGAAGCAGTCAAATTTAAGAACATGTCTATAGATACACAATCAGCTGAAGTCTTAAAAATTGATATAACATTCGCTAATAACATAAGTGCAACAGTTCTTGCAATTTATCGTCCGCCAAGCAAAAGTATATCACTTTTCCTAAATGAGTTGGAACAAATATTTAACAATATTGCGCCTAAAAGAAAGATTATAATGCTAGGAGATATAAACATCGATATAATCAAGCAGAACACAAAGACATGTAACTATCTTAGTCTAATGACGTCTAATGGCCTACAGTGTATGATCTCAAAAGCAACTAGAGAAGATGAAAACTCAATAGCCAAAACATGTATTGACCATCTCTTTATTAGATGGGACAGAAAACTGGAACAAGGTTATGCTGCTGTAGTAGTAACATCAGGTATCTCGGATCATCATGCTCTCCTGGGTTGCGTAAAGGAATCCAACTCCAATACAAAGAAACGTGTACGGATTGACACAGAACATAAAATTAACGGTCAGAAAGTAAACTATCAGATGTCAAGAATTAAGTGGGAAGACATGATCAGTAGATCCAAAGATACAAATGAACTTTTCAATAACATAAATAATACATTCACAGATATATACAAAAACGCAAAAACAACACAACCAAAATATAAGAAACGAAACCCATACCCATGGCTTACTGAAAGAATCCTAAACTTATGTAACACCAGGGATAAACTATATAGAAAGTGGTCCCAAAATAAACAGAACAAAACAAATGAAATTATATATAAAACCTTTAATAACAAACTAAACAAAGAAATAACTAAGGCAAAAAATTCTTATTTTTATAACGAATTCGTTAAAAACACATTCAATATACGTGGAACATGGCAAACGATAAATAAAATAACAGGAAAGAAAGTAAGTAATATTGATGAACAAATCAAATCTAACTTCAAAGAAGAGAATGTGAAAGACATAGCTGATAACTTCGCTATTAACTTCAAGCAAAATGTAATCAATATTGTACACGATTGTGATATTACAACCTTAAACACGAGAGTTGAAAGAATCGTACCCAACTCAATATTTATTGAATACGCCACAGAACCCGAAATAAAAAAAAAGTCCTGGTATGGATAATATAAGAGCCATAGACATAAAATGCAATGCAGATATTCTCACGCCAATTATAACAAAACTTATAAATGGTAGCCTACGCGAATCATCAATCCCACAACTTTTTAAGACATCAATAATAAGACCCATTTATAAAGGAGGAAATAAATCAGATTATAATAACTACAGGCCGATCTCTATTTTACCTGTTCTAGAGAAAGTACTTGAGGAAATAGTCGTTAGAAGACTAACGAGTTTTTTAACTAAATACAAATTTATAAACAAAAACCAATATGGTTTTCAAAAAAACAAAAATATAAACCAATTACTTGGTCATTTCACAAACCACATTAACCAAAATAGATCAACAAAAACAATGCCTTGCACTATTCATTGATTTTAGTAAGGCTTTCGATACTTTATCACATGAAAAGATTATAAAGGTACTAGAAAAAAGTGGTATAAGAGGACATTGTCTACACTGGTTCAAGGAATATCTCACCTACAGATCTTTCAGCGTGCGAATAGATAAAACTGATAGCAATAAAATGCCCATAAAGTTCGGAGTACCACAGGGATCAAAATTAGGACCATTTACACAAATGAGATGACACAGAACTTACAACACAGCACATCGTTTACATATGCAGACGATACGGCGATAATTGTTTGTAACAAGGATAAAGCTGCAGCAACAAACACAAGGCAGAACGAACTTAATATAATTTCAAGATGGTGCCACGATAATGGTCTTATAATTAACCCTAATAAAACCAAATTCATGCACATAAGGCCAAGGAGCATACCAAAATGTAACACCCCTTTAATATTCCACAACAACGATTGTCTCCATTCATACATCCATGAAACAAATATAAACATTGAAGACAAATGTACAGCAAAACTAGAAATCGTGGAGTGTTATAAATACCTAGGTGTCCATCTCGACCACAATTTTAAGTGGAAAACACATATCGACGAAATAATTAAAAAGTTACGTAAATCAGCGTTTGCAATTTACCACCTTGGAAATTGCGCCCCCTACAATGTACTGAAGCAAGTATATCACTCTTTAGTGGAATCTACATTGAGACACGGTATCACCGCCTGGGGTAATGCAAGATACTGCAGGAAATTACAAGATGTCCAAGACAGAATAGTGAAATCAATATATAAAAAATCAAACAAACCTACAAAAAACAATACATACTAAATATAAAAGAGATATACGCAACAACAATCGTAAGCGAATTCGGCGTTGACATAAGCCTAGCGAAGAAAATACAGCACGAACAGAATACTAGAAGACGAACACAAGGACGTTACACAATACCAAAATTTAAAAACGAATATGGGAAATTATCTTTAGCCGTTGCACTCCCAACTGTATTGAACGAGTTGCCAACCAATATCCTAGACATAAGAAATAAACATATCAAAACGAAGCACATTAAAAAGTATTATATTGAAAGCTAGTTTGAAAATCTTGAAGAAATATCAAATATTAAACAATGTTTTAAACTATATATATTTATACATATTATTTTATTTTCTACAAACCACAGACAAGCCTATGAGGCTTCGTGGGATTAAAGAATGAAATGTAAATTATTATAAATATTTCGTCAATAAAGAAATTTGAATTGAAAAAAAAAAAGTAGACGAAGCAAGAGGTCATCCACTCTACAGTAGACGACCCTAGCGGCCATCTACTCTACAGTAGACGAACCAAGGGGCCGTATAGTTTACATTAGACGACCCAAGGGGCTACCTACCCTACAACAGAAGGCCCAAGGTCCATTTACTCTACAGTAGACGACCCAAGGGGCCATCCACTCTACAGTAGACGACACAAGGGGCCATCTACTCTACAGTAGACGACCCAAGGGGCCGTATAGTTTACATTAGACGACCCAAGGGGCTACCTACCCTACAGCAGAAGGCCCAAGGTCCATCTACTCTACAGTAGACGACCCAAGGGGCCATCTACTCTACAGTAGACGACCCAAGGGGCCATCTACTCTACAGTAGACGACCCAAGAGGCCATCTACTCTACAGTAGACGACCCAAAGCGCCATCCACTCTACAGTAGACGACCCAAAGCGCCATCCACTCTACAGTAGACGACCCAAGGGGCCATCTACTCTACAGTAGACGACCCAAGGGGCCATCTACTCTACAGTAGACGACCCAAGGGGCCACCTACTCTGCAGTAGACGAACCAAGGGGCCATCTACTCTGCAGTAGACGACCCAAGGGGCCATCTACTCTGCAGTAGACGACCCAAGGGGCCACCTACTCTGCAGTAGACGACCCAAGGGGCCATCTACTCTACAGTAGACGACCCAAGGGGCCATCTACTCTACAGTAGACGACCCAAGGGGCCATCTACTCTACAGTAGACGACCCAAGGGGCCATCTACTCTACAGTAGACGACCCAAGGGGCCATCTACTCTACAGTAGACGACCCAAGGGGCCATCTACTCTACAGTAGACGACCCTAGGGGCCATCTCCTCTACAGTAGGCGACGCTAGGGGCCATCTACTCTACAGTATTCGACCCTATGAGCCATCTTATAAATACCTTCTATTGGAAGTTCTTTCTGAAATAATCTAGACAGCACATTTATGTTCTGAAAAGTGTTCTTCTCTAAACTGAATGCCTTAGAAGCTCGGTAAGGTGTAAAGTCCTTTAATTGCATCTTTTTAGGTTAGGAAATCTAGAAAATCTTACCTCTTATTAAAACGCCGCCAATAATAATCCATGAAACTGCTAAACAACCCACCAATTGCCAATTTGGTAGACCGATGCCATCATTTATGTTCTCATATTCGTGTAAAATTTCCTTCCTATAAAAAAGAAAACACAAATAAATTCATTCCAACCTCAATTTTTTGTTGGTAATAACTTACTCAAAATATAACTCAGCTGGTGACATTGTTCCTCCTGTAGTATTAACAACGCTGGTATTGTTATCTCCTTCTCCCTGTGGGACATATTCCAAACATTCTGTACCCCATTCGGGTTTACATGTACTCCAGGGGAGGACACTTGAAAATGAGGCAATTAAATATCTCAAAGTTAAGGCCATAATGCTGGAATAATATGTTATGGAAGCTGTGGTGGCCAGCACTTGACCAGCAGCAACACCTAGAGGGGGAGGTGGAGAATAGTTTTAGAAATTTAAAGGCAGAGACAAATTCGTGGGTTCTTGTAGAGTAGGTGGTCCCTTGGGACGTCTACTGTAGAGGAGATGGCCCATCATGTTCTATAACCTTTCTATCTTACAAATTAGTTTGCATCTTACCCTTCATAACTGGTGCCATATCGAAAGCCTTGATGCAACCTCGGCCACAAAACTGACCCACCAATACCTCCAAATAATATACTGGTCGGCCAATAATCAGCAACACAATAAGATAAGGTATAACAAAGGTACCGCCACCATTTTGAAAGGCAATATAAGGAAAACGCCATATATTTCCCAAACCCACCGATAGGGAAATGCAGGAGAATAGAAATTCAATATCACTACCCCATGTTTCTTTGGGATTATTCGTTGCAGATTGGTTTTTTGATTTCGATTTCAGTAAACCTCCTTCTAACTCCATATCCCTTAGATTTCTTTTTTCTTATTCTAAGCGAAAATCGGTTAGATGTAACTCTTAAGCTGCTTAGTTTAATACTAAACGTTAAATTGTCACTATCAGCTTCCATGGCAGAGAGAGAAGAAAGCTTTTTTCTTCTTTGATCTCGTCATAATCACAATGATATGGGTTTATGACAGAAGGAGGTGTAAAATCATTAAATTGTATATCATGAAATCTCTGCTGCTGTTGTTGTTGTTACGTTTTTGATAGCAGATTTGCTGTTGTGATTAGTTTAAAAAAGTTTTCCGTATTATTTTGCGGTTAAATTAGTAAATTGCTGTTCAGTGTCTTGGGTAAAAAACGGGCACATTAACATCTACCCAGCAAAATAAATTGGAAGTAGTGCAATGTAGACTGCTTCTATCACGGCATGTTTTGATGCCGTTCAAACGGAGTCGTGAAAAAGGCACTCCAATCCTCACATTTTAACCGCATTTGGATGCAATCCAAAGAATCACATCCACTTGTCACATTTTAACAACATCCGGATGCAGTTCAACGGAGTCGTGAAAAAGGCACTCCAATTCCTCACAATTTAACAGCATCCGGATGCAGTCCAAACGGAGTCGTGAAAAAGGCACTCCGTTCGCTACATTTTATTAGCAGTTGTTAGAGATCCCTATATGTACATAAATCAGATTGTACATCTCTACAGGCAGCGGCTTTCATTTTCCAAAAAGAGATAAGCGTGTTAACATGTCCAAACATTTGTTAATACAAACTAAATAATAATTAATATTTAATTTGTGAACATTTTTCCGGCAACTCACCAGAAGAAAATTTCCGAATGGAGTGCTGTTGGAGTACGTGTCGAAATCTTAACTGGTGATGGGAAGACAACCCATTTAGCAAATGAAGCAAAAACAGTTCAGCTTGGAACAAATGCAAGCGGAGGAAACACGCATGTTTGCGATTGAATTCAATGGAGAATTTTCATAATTTGTGTTAATGTAATAAAGTTGTTAATATTTTTGTTTTGCACAAATAATAAATGCATTTTATTTGTTCTGGCATATTTTGTAATGGCTTGCACAATTTCCGCAGAATGCCTGTACCAAACACGTGCTTTGGACTGCCTCCTATTCTACCCCAAAGAGTTAGTTAAAATGCAATGCCAAAGGGTCAGCTAAAATGCAGTGCCAGAGGGTCAGTTAAAATGCAGTGCAAAAGGGTTAGTTAAAATGCAGTGCTTTGGAGTGCATCTTTCAGTAGTCACGCTCTTGTAAAAATCATCAGTGAAAATGTATAATTTGATGCACATCCAGATCACTTGTACATATCATTTAACTGCATCTTTGGAGGCAAACATTTTGCTGGGTAAGGGCATTGAGAATGTCAAACGCTGTAATGCTAAAATTGATGCTGAGGCAGCGTAAAGTGTGAATAGACTATTTTAATTAACATTAAGTTAATTAAATATTTATCATAAATTAGCACACATAAAATGTTGGTCAATATTAACTTTAGTGATTAAACTTCGTCTGGTCTGGTCCATGTATGAACAGTAGAGTGGTTTTAAAAAAGCCCCCTTTTATGGGGCAAAGTGGGATAGGGCTAAAATTCAAAACACCCTCCTCATTGCTGTCCTCAGAAATAAGAAGGAGGACCAAGAATAAAGAAACCCGACACAAACTGAGGCTCGCTCACATATAGAAGCGAGCGAACCTTAGCAAAAACGATGACCTCCCACACACGAATAGAAGATCTCATATGAGGTCTTCTATATAATAGAAGGCCTCATAAGAGGTCTTCTATAGAATAGAAGGCCTCATAAGAGCTCTTTTTCCACACACAAATAGAAGATCTCATATGAGGTCTTCTATATAATAGAAGGCCTCATAAGAGGTCTTCCATAGAATAGAAGGCCTCATAAGAGGTCTTCCATAGAATAGAAGGCCTCATAGGAGGTCTTCTATAGAATAGAAGGTCTCATAAGAGGTCTTCTATAGAATAGAAGGTCTCATAAGAGGTCTTCTATAGAATAGAAGGCCTCATAAGAGCTCTTCTATAGAATAGATGGCCTTATAAGAGGTCTTCTATAGAATAGAAGGCCTTCTATAGAATAGAAGGCCTCATAAGAGGTCTTCTATGGAATTGAAGGCCTCATAAGAGGTCTTCTATGGAATTGAAGGCCTCATAAGAGGTCTTCTGTAGAATAGAAGACCTCATAAGATGGTTTTATAGAATAGAAAGCCTCATTAGAGGTCTTCTATAGAATAGAAGGCCACATAAGAGCTCTTCTATAAAATAGAAGGCCCCATAAGAGGTGTTCTATAGAATAGAAGATCTCATAAGAGGTCTTCTGTAGAATAGAAGGTCTCATAAGAGGTCTTCTATAGAATAGAAGGTCTCATAAGAGGTCTTCTATAGAATAGAAGGCATCATAAGAGGTCTTCCATAAAATAGAAGGCCTCATGAGAGGTCTTCCATAGAATAGAAGGCCTCATAAGAGGTGTTCTATAGAATAGAAGATCTCATAAGAGGTCTTTTGTAGAATAGAAGGTCTCATAAGAGGTCTTCTATAGAATAGAGGATCTCATACGAGGTCTTCTATAGAATAGAAGATCTCATAAGAGGTCTTCTATAGAATAGAAGGTCTCATAAGAGGTCTTCTATAGAATAGAAGGTCTCATAAGAGGTCTTCTATAGAATAGAAGGTCTCACAAGAGGTCTTCTATAGAATAGAAGGCCTCATAAGAGGTCTTCTATAGAATAGAAGGCCTCATAAGAGGTCTTCTATAGAATAGAAGGCCTCATAAGAGGTCTTCTATAGAATAGAAGGCCTCATAAGAGGTCTTCTATAGAATAGAAGGCCTCATAAGAGGTCTTCTATAGAATAGAAGGCCTCATAAGAGGTCTTCTATAGAATAGAAGGCCTCATAAGAGGTCTTCTATAGAATAGAAGGCCTCATAAGAGGTCTTCTATAGAAAGGAAGGCCTCATAAGAGGTCTTCTATAGAATAGAAGGCCTCATAAGAGGTCTTCTATAGAATAGAAGGCCTCATAAGAGGTCTTCTATAGAATAGAAGGTCTCATAAGAGCTTTTCTATAGAATAGAAGGCCTCATTAGAGGTCTTCTATAGAATAGAAGGCCTCATAAGAGGTCTTCTATAGAATGGAAGGCCTCATAAGAGGTCTTCCGTAGAATAGAAGGCCTCATAAGAGGTATTCTGTAGAATAGAAGGCCTCATAAGAGGTCTTCCGTAGAATAGAAGGCCTCATAAGATGTGCTTCTTAAGACCCTTTCCAAAGAAACGGGTGCTTCGAAGATCCTTTCGAAAGAAAAGTGTGCTTCGTAAGGGACCATTCCAAAGAAAAGGCCTCATAAGAAGTCTTCTATAGAATATAATATGTCTATAGAATAGAATGCCACTTAAGAGGCGCTTCTTAAGTCCTTTCCAAAGAAAAGTGTGCTTTGTAAGGCCCTTTCCAAAGAAAATGTTGCTTCGTAAGACCCCTTCCGAAGAAAAGGGTGTTACTTAAGACACCTTGCAAAGGAAATGTTGCTTCTTAAGACCATTTCCGAAGGAAAGGTTGCTTCTTAGGACCCTTTCCCAAAGAAAGGGTGCTTCTTACGTCCCCTAGAAGGCCTCATAAGAGGTCTTCTATAGAATAGAAGGCATCATAAGAGGTCTACTATAGAATAAAAGGCCTCATAAGAGGTCTTCTATAGAATAGAAAACCGCATAAGAGGTGCTTCTTAAGACGCTTTCCAAAGAAAAGTGTGCTTCGTAAGGGAGCCTTTCCAAAGAAAAGGCCTCATAAGAGATCTTCTATAGAATAGAAGAGGTCTATGGAATAGAAGGCCACATAAGAGAGGTGCTCCTTAAGACCCTTTCCAAAGAAAAGGATGCTTCGTAAGACCCCTTCCGAAGAAAAGGGTGCTACTTAAGACACATCGCAAAGGAAGTGGTGCTTCTTAAAACCCTTTCCCAAAAAAAAGGACACTTCTTAAAACCCTTTCCCAAGGAAAGGGTGCTTCTTAGGACCCTTTCCCAAAGAAAGGGTGCTTCTTACGTCCCTTTCCCAAGGAAAGGGTGCTTCTTAGGACCCTTTCCCAATGAAAGGTTGCTTCTTATGTCCCTTTCCCAAGGAAAGGGTGCTACTTAATACTCTATCCCTTAAGACCTCGTTCCTTAGCTGGCTTGACCATCTTCATGTCCAGATCGACAGTGGAGGTAACAGGTACCTTACTTCCTTCCGCTTCAGCTTTGCCTTGTGCCGTTGAATCGGACTTTTGACGCAGATGCCTTCACTAGTCGACCCCCTTGAGGGAGTCAGTTGGGTTGGGAAGTGCATTCAATAGCCTTTTCCTGTTCGTTATGGCTCGGGTTCGGCTTCGGAACAGATTTCGGCTTCACCCCATTACCAGAGGTAGTGGGCTTCGCCGACTCTAATTTGTTCCTCGTCACCGGGGTCTCATTAGAGGCTCCGGATCGAGCAACAATCTGGTCCGGGAGGAAGATCCTATTCTATCCGATCCTGCAACAAGGTGCATGTGGGTAAATTGTTTCAAACTTCCTTACGAACCTCAGCTTACTCCTGATGAAGTAGACCTCACTCTCCGAATGTGAGTTCGCGTTTCGTCCTACGAACTTACGGGCAGGTCCATCCTTAGAGTCACTGGCCGTTGTTGGGATTTCGTTGTATTCCCCATCGTCGGACAGCTATTCAGTGGCAGTCTGCCTTTCAAGATTCTTGTCGGCACAAGACGCGCCCAGTAGGAGAATGGCAACTCCCTTGGTTGGTTTTTCCAAGGAAAGCGTGCTTCTTAAAACCATTTCCCAAGGAAATAAGAGGTGCTTCTTAAAACCCTTTCAAAAGGGCCCGTCTGGCTGGCTGGTGCGCACGATAACACTCGAACGTATAGCCGATTTGGTTCATATTTTTGATATCGTAATATGTTGTCTAAACATAGAATAAGTTCAAAGAAAGGCCATATCAGTCCACTCCTCCCGGTACAACCCCCACAGAAGTTAAAAAAAATTTCGCAAAAATGTTTCGCACGATAACTTTCGAAGGGAGTAACCGAATTGGTCATAACGTTGCGTATGGGCGTATTACTATTGTTGTTAATTATACGCTGTGAAGGTCCCTTGCTGTCAATCATTGTTTTAACTTTTAGGGGTATTTGTGGATGTTCCATATGCTAGAGAGAACTAGGATTTGTTTTGTCGGTATTCCTCGCCCTGAAACTCCACTACGTTTACTTACCATTTTCAATTGAATTGCAAAAAAAAAACCTTTAAACATTTCTTTTGAATACAATTTTATTTTATTTCTTTGTTTTTGTTATTATTATTGTTGTTTTTTGTTTATTTTTGTTATTTATATTTTTTTTCTCAGTATGTGAAAATTATATTTGCACTAACATTAACTAATCAGGAAAACACTTAAAATGTATAACATACAAATATTGTTTTAATTATTATTTTAATTTTCGGTTTCCATTTGTTATTGTTGTTGTAACTTGTTTTATTTTGTTTCTTGCATTTTTTTGTATATGGTTGATTGTTATTACACGGTTTTGTTTGTTGTTTGTTGTTTTGTATTTAATTATTTTATAAAAAAATATGCATTAGTTTTTGTACCAAAAATAATTACAAAAAATATTTATTAATTTATAAATCATTAAATGGTATAAAATCTGGGATATGGAAATAGGTTGGAACGGGTTGTGGCAGGCAGAAAAAAGAGGGCAAATGTACAAAATCAAATAATGAATTTATTGATTAACATATTTAATAATTGAGGCACTTTTTGGCGTTTATATTTTTTACTTTGTTGTTGCTTTCGACTTTTTGTTTAACTATAAAAAATAGTATTATTGTAGGTTATAATTAGAGTCTATAATTAAACTAATTAGTCCATATTAATTAAAAAAAAAAAAACAAATGACACGGAAAAAGTAAAATATTTCTTTAAGAATACACAGGGAAAAACTTGGAACAAAGGTGGATCGGAAAATGGCAAATTTTCATTTTTTTATACAAGGATCAAATAATAAAAATAATAGTTATAAAATTAGGAATTTAATAAAAACGTATTTATTATAAATAATAAAAATCTTACATTTAATCAAATGTATAAATATGCGTTAGTTATTTTCGATTTTTTTTTCAATATTTTTAGAATATTAATTTCATTAATTTTGTTTTTTTGCTGTTGTTTTACTTAAATTTGGCACAATATTTAAATTTGAACTTTTATTTTAAATTAATGATATACATACATATGTATGGGTGTATGTTATATGATATTTTTGGGAGCATGGCGAAATAAACAAATTGACGTACTAAGGTCAGATTTGGAAATTTGTTAAACTCATTGCATTGCATCATAATTCTTTTAAAATCCAAGCTTCAAGGTCTCAAGGGATGCTAGAAAAATTCTTTTAAAAATTCACGCTTTAAGGCCTCAAGGGATGCTTGAAAAAATTCTTTTAAAAATTCAAGCTACAAGGCCTCAAGTGATGCTTGAAAAAAAGTTTTGAAAATCCAAGCTACAAGGCCTCAAGGGATGGTTGAAAAAAAGTTTTAAAAATCACGCTTTTTGGCCTTAAAGAGAGCTTGAAAAATTCTTTTAAAAATCCACGCTTTTTGGCCTTAAAGAGTGCTTGAAAAAAGATTTAAAAATCCACGCTTTTTGGCCTTAAAGAGTGCCTGAAAAAAGTTTTAAAAATCCACGTATTTTGGCCTTAAAGGGTGCTTGAAAAAAGTTTTAAAAATCCACGCTTTTTGGCCTTAAAGGGTTCATGAAAAATTCTTTAAAATATCCACGCTTTTTGGCCTTAAAGGGTGCTTGAAAAATTCTTTTAAAAATCCACGCTTTTTGGCCTTAAAGGGTTCATGAAAAATTCTTTTAAAAATCCACGCTTTTTGGCCTTAAAGGGTTCATGAAAAATTCTTTTAAAAATCCACGCTTTTTGGCCTTAAAGGATGGTTGAAAAATTCTTTTAAAAATCCACGCTTTTTGGCCTTAAAGGATGGTTGAAAAATTCTTTTAAAAATCCACGCTTTTTGGCTTTAAAGAGTGCTTGAAAAATTCGTTTAAAAATCCACGTTTCAAGGCCTCAAGGGATGCTTGAAAAATTCTTTTAAAAATCTACTCTTTTTGGCCTTAAAGGGTGCTTGACAAATTTTTTTAAAAATCCACGCTTTTTGGCCTTAAAGGGTGATTGAAAAATAGTTTTAAAAATCCACGCTTTTTGGCCTTAAAGGGTGCTTGAAAAATAGTTTTAAAAATCCAGGCTTTTTGGCCTTAAAGGGTGCTTGAAAAATAGTTTTAAAAATCCACGCTTTTTGGCCTTAAAGGGTGCTTGAAAAATAGTTTTAAAAATCCACGCTTTTTGACCTTAAAGGGTGATTGAAAAATAGTTTTAAAAATCCACGCTTTTTGGCCTTAAAGGGTGCTTGAAAAATAGTTTTAAAGATCCGCGCTTTTTGGCCTTAAAGGGTGCTTGAAAAATAGTTTTAAAAATCCACGCTTTTTGGCCTTAAAGGGAGCTTGAAAAATAGTTTTAAAAATCCACGCTTTTTGGCCTTAAAGGGTGCTTGAAAAATAGTTTTAAAAATCCACGCTTTTTGGCCTTAAAGGGTGCTTGAAAAATAGTTTTAAAAATCCACGCTTTTTGGCCTTAAAGGGTGCTTGAAAAATAGTTTTAAAAATCCACGCTTTTTGGCCTTAAAGGGTGCTTGAAAAATAGTTTTAAAAATCCACGCTTTTTGGCCTTAAAGGGTGCTTGAAAAATAGTTTTAAAAATCCACGCTTTTTGGCCTTAAAGGGTGCTTGAAAAATAGTTTTAAAAATCCACGCTTTTTGGCCTTAAAGGGTGCTTGAAAAATAGTTTTAAAAATCCACGCTTTTTGGCCTTAAAGGGTGCTTGAAAAATAGTTTTAAAAATCCACGCTTTTTGGCCTTAAAGGGTGCTTGAAAAATAGTTTTAAAAATCCACGCTTTTTGGCCTTAAAGGGTGCTTGAAAAATAGTTTTAAAAATCCACGCTTTTTGGCCTTAAAGGGTGCTTGAAAAATAGTTTTAAAAATCCACGCTTTTTGGCCTTAAATAGTTTTAAAAATCCACGCTTTTTGGCCTTAAATAGTTTTAAAAATCCACGCTTTTTGGCCTTAAAGGGTGCTTGAAAAATAGTTTTAAAAATCCAAGCTTTTTGGCCTTAAAGGGTGCTTGAAAAATAGTTTTAAAAATCCACGCTTTTTGGCCTTAAAGGGTGCTTGAAAAATAGTTTTAAAAATCCACGCTTTTTGGCCTTAAAGGGTGCTTGAAAAGTAGTTTTAAAAATCCACGCTTTTTGGCCTTAAAGGGTGCTTGAAAAATAGTTTTAAAAATCCACGCTTTTTGGCCTTAAAGGGTGCTTGAAAAATAGTTTTAAAAATCCACGCTTTTTGGCCTTAAAGGGTGCTTGAAAAATAGTTTTAAAAATCCACGCTTTTTGGCCTTAAAGGGTGCTTAAAAAATAGTTTTAAAAATCCACGCTTTTTGGCCTTAAAGGGTGCTTGAAAAATAGTTTTAAAAATCCACGCTTTTTGGTCTTAAAGGGTTCATGAAAAATTCTTTTAAAAATCCACGCTTTTTGGCCTTAAAGGGTTCATGAAAAATTCTTTTGAAAATCCACGCTTTTTGGCCTTAAAGGGTTCATGAAAAATTCTTTTAAAAATCCACGCTTTTTGGCCTTAAAGGGTTGATGAAAAATTCTTTTAAAAATCCACGCTTTTTGGCCTTAAAGGGTTCATGAAAAATTCTTTTAAAAATCCACGCTTTTTGGCCTTAAAGGGTTCATGAAAAATTCTTTTAAAAATCCACGCTTTTTGGCCTTAAAGGGTTCATGAAAAATTCTTTTAAAAATCCACGCTTTTTGGCCTTAAAGGGTTCATGAAAAATTCTTTTAAAAATCCACGCTTTTTGGCCTTAAAGGGTTCATGAAAAATTCTTTTAAAAATCCACGCTTTATGGCCTTAAAGGGTTCATGAAAAATTCTTTTAAAAATCCACGCTTTTTGGCCTTAAAGGGTTCATGAAAAATTCTTTTAAAAATCCACGCTTTTTGGCCTTAAAGGGTGCTTGAAAAATAGTTTAAAAAATCCACGCTTTTTGGCCTTAAAGGATGCTTGAAAAATAGTTTTAAAAATCCACGCTTTTTGGCCTTAAAGGGTGCTTGAAAAATTCTTTTAAAAATCCACGCTTTTTGGCCTTAAAGGGTGCTTGAAAAATTCTTTTAAAAATCCACGCTTTTTGGCCTTAAAGGGTGCTTGAAAAATTCTTTTAAAAATCCACGCTTTAAGGCCTCAAGGGGTGCTTGAAAAATTCTTTTAAAAATCCACGTTTCAAGGGCTCAAGGAATGCTTGAAAAATTCTTTTAAAAATCCATGATTCAAGGCCTTAATGGATGTTTGAAAAATTCTTTGAAAATCCACGATTTATGGCTTTAACGAATGCTAGAAAAATACTTTTAAAAATCCACGCCTCAAGGCCATAACGGATGCTTGAAGTAATCCTATAAAAAATCCACGCAAAGTTTTTCTTTTAAGATGGGCTTTTAACAAATTCTTTCAATAATGGTTTTGAGTTATTGCTGAGCATTTTCAATTCCCAATATGATATTTTTTAAATTGCTTTACAAAAAATTTATTTTTTAATTAGTTCAATTTTCTTTTGAACATTTTTTTAATTACCTATTGTTTATATGTATGTGGGGGAGACTTAGTCCGAATGCTTAGAAAGGGATATGTTTAAAGAGTCTCTGTGTTCGTTTTTGTTTTACTATTGCAATTCGTTTTTGTTTTGTTTATAAATACAATCGTTAATTCTTAACTTATTTACAACTTATGTCATTACTTAATACTTGTCATCATTGTGTGTGTGTGGGTGTAAGTGTACGATTTTGTTGTTATAAATACAGTTGTATGTTGTTTAATAAGTTTAACTTACAATTAGGGGATTATATACAAAAAAAGAAACTAAAATAAGTTTATAAAAATTTTCGGAAGCATGGTGGTGTATTAATTGTTTTATAATAAAAAACGAAAAAACACAGAAAAGAAAACAAAATTACATAAAAATTTCGAAATGTTACGTGAAACCTCTACTCGGTGATTGCACCGGTGAGGGTGGTGGTGGCAGGGGTGAAAAATATGTAGAGGAACGTGAACTGGGCGATGGTGGACACGATGATTCCGGCAATATCCGTACATCACTGTGATAATGTGAGCGGGGTGTGGGTGGTGGTGGATATGGTTCACTATCATAACCATATTGACAAGAATTGGCATTTGCCGATGAGGAGGATAATTTGGTATTACCATTACTATTATTACTATTCGATTTACTGGTATAATTTGAGTCCGATTCATCACATATATCTGTGGAGCATGGTGTGGGTGGTGGTGGTTGGTTGATAATTTTATAATGCCTATATGGCCTGCGGGACCTTGTGGCCGGTGAAGGTGGTGGATTAATGGGATATGCCACCATACTAGAACCATTTGTGGTGGAACTAGAGGCCCCCGTTATGTGATTGCGATCATAGGAATTCATGCTGGTGCGAGAATTCAGGGTGGACATGCGTACCGCATCTGCCACGGAAGCAATTTTGGAAACCCTTTGTGATTTACTCAATGTTGAGGGTGACAGAGGATCTGAGGCCTGATCATCTTTGGGTTCATTACGATTTTTACCAATTCGGGTGCGGCAAAATTGCAAGAGATAGACAATGCTGAATATGGTTATCATGGTGGCCACAATCAATATCATAAAAGCCTTTTTATCGGACGAGGGAGCCATGCGTCTTGTATTGGCTTGGGAACAAATATCAGCAGACTCATCAGCACCATCGGCACACTGCTCCCAACCATCACACAACAAGGCTGCCGAAATGCAAAGCTAAAGAAAAAAAAAAAACGAACAAATACATCAATAAAACATCTCTAATAAAAAAATAAATAAATTGTTTCTTACCTTATTAATGGGACACTGAAACTCCCCCGGCCTTTTGCAGCAATCTGCCTCATCATGACCATTGGCACAATTCGTGGTGCCATCACAAACCAACGCCTTGTCAATACACTCTCCAGACTGACAACTAAATTGATCGGGGCGACATGAGGGACAACCCACTTCATCGGATTTATCAGGACAATCATTTTGACCATCACAACGCCATGAAGCTGGTATACAATCTTTGTTCATATCGGTGTTGGCTCCACTACCACCCGGCACTGGGGTGGCACATGTAAAATGATCTGGACCACAGGCAGGCAATGCACCACAACTCTGTTCATCTTGCAGCAGCATTAAACTCTTGGGGCAGGAACAGATTTCTCGACTGCGTCCCTCTGAGGAGGCTATGCATATGTGTGAACACTTGGTGCGTGCATGTAGACATGTGTGATTTCTAAACAGCTTTGATTCCGGTGTCCAAACGGCCACAATATCAGTTATTTGGGGCATGCGTTGCATTTCCGCTCGCCTACCTTCACCGTTTATGGTTATTCTCTCCACACCGGTTTTGTCATCCAACCAATAGACAAAGCCCTGCAGGGCGGCAATTGAAATCACCTGGCTTATGTGGGTGGAAACGAGGATTTTTCTGGAAAATAATAATAACGAACACAGCTTAGTGGTATGTCTTTTCGGATCTCCTCTGGTATACAAAACTTACTTATTTTTCCCATTAATATCCATAGAATCGATACGTTTGCCATGAGCATAATAAATCATATCGGTTTGTTGATCCACTGCCAGGGCGGTTACACCTTCTAGTTTGAAGGCCAACACCACTCTTTCGGCACCATCTACTCGAGCTCTGATTATGGCTTGTTGGCTGCCCACATCTGTCCAGAAAAGTAAACGTTTCATGGAGTGCACTGCAATATTGCGTGGCTTTTCCGAATCTCCGGTATCAATTACCCCAATCGCATCTCCAGTAAAGCTAAAAGGAAGAAACAATAAAGGTGGGAAGTTTTAGAAATGAGTTAAAAGTTAGGGTGTTTAACACCAACATAGAGGTCCGGTGGATTTTTTGTATTTGGGGACTCATAGTGGAAATCGATGGAGGATATTTCCCCCGTTAACATCTTTCCGCTAAAATGAAGTATAGTGGGACAAAGTGGCATAAACTCGAAAACGTATGGAATTAACCCTAACAATTTTATTAATATTTTAGATGAAGAAGTTTATACCAATTTTCTTTTGATATACACTGCCCCAATCCAAATATTTTGTTCGGTGACTCATAGTGAAATTTAATGCAGAATATTTCCTCTCTTAACATAATCCCGCTAAAATGAAGTATAGTGGGAGAAATTGGCACCGAGTCAAAAATGTGTGAAATTAACATTTCTATGAATCTTTTATATCAACAAGTTTACACCGATTTCTTCTGATATATACTAATCTTAGCGATTTCTTGTGTTTGGAGACCCATACTGAAATTTAATTAAAAACATTTTCTTCCTTAACATCATCACGCTAAAATTGAGTATAGTGGGAGAAATTGGCAATATTCCGAAAACGGTATGAAATTCACACCAGCAATTTAATAAATTTTTTTAAAGCCAACGTCATACCAAATTTTAATAGATTTATCCTGATTCGATATCCTGTATTCGGTGATTCATAGTGAAATTGTGTGTAGAACATTTCCTCCTTTAACATTATCCCGCTGAAAGGAAGTATAGTGGGACAAATAGGCAGTAACTCGAAAAAGGTATGAAATTAAGACCAGCAATTTAATTAATTTTTTTAAACGTAACTTTTACCAAATTTTTGTAGATTTATCTTACTGCAATCGATTTCTTATATTCAGAGATTCATAGTGAAATTTAATGCAGAATATTTTCTACCTTAACAACATCCCGCTAAAATGAATTATAGTGGGAGAAATTGGCATCGAGTCGAAAACGTGTGAAATTAACATTTCAATGAATCTTTTATATTAACAAGTTTACACCGATTTCCTTTGATATATACTAAACTTAGCGATTTCTTGTGTTCGGTGACCCATACTGGAATTTGATTAAAAACATTTCCTTGCTTAACATCATCCCGCTAAAATTTAGTATAGTGGGTCAAATTGGCAATAATTCGAAAAAGCTTTGAAATTCACAAAAGCAATTTAATTAATTTTTTTAAAGCCATCTTCATGCCAAATTTTTATAGATTTATTCTGATCCAATCGATATCCTGTATTCGGTGACTCATAGTGAAATTGTGTGTAGAACACTTCCTCCTTTAATATTATCCCGCTGAAAGGAAGTATAGTGGGGCAAATAGGCAGTAACTCGAAAAAGGTATGAAATTAAGACCAGCAATTTAATTAATTTTTTTAAAGGTAACTTTTTACCAAATTTTTGTAGGTTTATCCCACTGCAATCGATTTCTTATATTCAGTGATTCATAGTGAAATTTAATGCAGAATATTTTCTACCTTAACAACATCCCGCTAAAATGAAGTATAGTGGGAGAAATTGGCATCGAGTCGAAAATGTGTGAAATTAACATTTCTATGAATCTTTTATATCAACAAGTTTACACCGATTTCTTTTGATATATACTAATCTTAGCGATTTCTTGTGTTCGGTGACCTATACTGAAATTTAGTTAAAAACATTTCCTTCCTTAACATCATCCCGCTAAAATTGAGTATAGTGGGGCAAATTGGCAATAATTCGAAAAAGGTATGTAATTAAGACCAGCAATTTCATTTTTTTAAAAGTAACTTTTTACCGAATTTTTGTACACTTATCCCGCTCTAATCGATTTCTAATATTCAGTAACTCATAGTGAAATTTAGTGAAGAATAATTTCACTTTTAACATCACCCCGCTAAAATGAAGTATATTGCGTCAAATTGGCATCAACTCGAAAACGTATGAAATTAACCCTAGCACTGCAATTAGTCTTTTATATGAACAAGTTTTTCCGATTTTCTTTTGCTATGTACTGCCCCAATTTATTTTTTGTATTCGGCGACCCATAGTGAAATTCAGTTTAGAATATTTCCTTCCTTAACATCATCCCGCTAAAATGAAGTATAATGGGACAATTTGTCATCAACACGAAATCGTATAAAATGAACTGTTATGTTCAATTGATCTCTTATATGCACAAGACTATACCGATTTTCTTTTAATATACACTGCTTCAATCGAGATCTTTTGTTCGGTGACTCATAGTGAAATTTGGTGTAGAACATTTCCTCCCTTAACATTAACCCACTAAAATGAAGTATAGTGAGTCAAATTGGCATCAATTCGAAAACGTATGAAATTGACTCAGACAACAGTTGAACTAATATTTTATATGAACAAGTTTATTACCGAATATTGATATATAGTGTTCCGATCGTATTCGATGACTCATAGTGAAATTTGGTGTAGAACATTTCCTCCTCTAACAATATCCGGGTAAAATGAAACCTTGTGGGACAAATTGATTTGGACTCAATAACGCATGGAATTACCTTATCGGTTCAATTAATATTTAATATGAACAAGTTCATACCGATTATTTTTAGATATATAGATTGCTCCAATCAATTTCTTGTATTCGGTGATTCATAGTGAAATTTTGTGTAGAACATTTCCTTCTTTAACAATATCCGGGTAAAATGAAGTATAATGGGACAAATTGGCATCAACGCGAAAACATGTGAATTTAATACTAACAGTTAAATTAACATTTTATATGGATAATTTTACCCGTTTTTCTTTTTATACAACTTAAACTGATTTCTGGTACTCGCCGGCCCATAGTGAAATTTGGTTTTTTTTTTTTTAACATCATTGCCCTTACTCACCTCGTTACATTAATGCTATTCGAATGTGAGCAAGTCCAAAACAGCAAACGGCCAATTACATCAATGGCTATGTCAAAGGGTTGGGAACCAGAACCCACCAAAACCGAGGCTCGGGTGCCATTTACCAAGGCTCTTTTAATGCTGTGGCTGCGGCCTTCCACCTGCAAAGAAGAGAACAAAATTAAAAATCTTTTCACCTTTTTCTCTCAAAAATGCTCACTTACCCAATATACAAAATGTGTTATGGGATCATATTCCACAGCACGAATATTCTTACCCGTCACTGGCAACGGTACATTTGGACAATCTGTGGTGTTGGGCATAAGCCGGCCAAAACTGTTACGTTGACTAAAGATAATATAATTCTTCGGCGGTATACATGAGGCATCATCCTTGGCCAATGTGTAATGGGTGGGGCATGCACATGTCATGCCACGCCTCCCGGGCAGAGGTAAACACAAATGTGAACATCCTCCATTATTGTACATACAAGGATTTGAGCCAGATTGTCGTTGACCATAGAACACTACCAAGGAACTTATGTAGGTCATGCCACTGTGCACCAAACTTCTATTTTGCCCGGTAATCTTGTGTACCCTCTCTATATCCCCGGTGTTCCAATCACTCCAATAGACATAATCTTGATACAGCGATACAGCATAGGGTTCATCTATGTCGGTGCTTACAAGCACCTGACGTTTTTTACCATCCCAATCGGCTGATTCAATTTTTGTTGGCCTTGACTGAGTGGCCCAGTAAAGGCGTCGTGTCTCAGAATCCAGAGTTAAGCCAGTGGCATGATTGGCAGCCGAGATAATTGTTTGCAGTTCTGAACCATCCATGGCAGCACGTCTAATGGAGTCCGAAGGTGACTCCGTCCAATACATATAACCTTTGCGTGGTTCCAATACCAAAGACCTGGGTTCCTCCACACCTTTCCACAGCAGAACCCGGCGGCTACTGCCATCCAATCTGGCCACCTCAATACGCCTGGCCTCGGAATCAGTCCAAAAGATGTTGTGGGCCAACCAGTCTACGGCAATGCCCTCAGGTCTAATGATACCTGCATCAACAATTCTCTGGACATAGGAACCATTAAGGAATGCACGATAGATACATTTTGACTTTTGATCGGTCCAGTAAATGCGCTTATCCGCCACATCAACATCCAGGGAGTGGGCATTGCGCACATCTTTGAAGGGTATTTTTTCATCATTGTGATTACCCTCATTATTCTCAATGGATATACGTCCAATATATTCCTGTTTGGAGAAGAGCAAATAGGCGTCTGGTATAACACAGGTTTTTTTGTCATTGGCCAATTCGTATTCGATGGAACAGCGGCAAACATAATCACTGGGTCGGTTGAGACAGAGATGAGAACAACCACCATTGCGCACCGCACAGGCATTTGTGCCCTTTACTTCACGCAGTCTTGTAACTTTCAGGCCCATCAAGTCGGGATATTGATCCACCACCACAATACGATTGTTGCCGGTGATTTTGTGGGCCCTATCAATGGAACGCCTCTGCCAATCGGTCCAATACAAATAATCATCCAGCAGGCTGAGGCCAAATAAATGTTTCAAGTTGTCACTGATGACCACGCGGCGATCCGAGCCATCCATATTGGCCACCTCAATTTTATCTGTTTTACCATCACACCAATAAATTGTTTTGGCATCAATATCCAAGGCAATGCCATTGGGCCACACCAGATCATCTGATACCAAAACCACTCTTTCCGAACCATCTAGGGAGGCCCTCTCCACCTTGGGTTTCTTTTCATTCCAATCACTCCAAAACATCCATCCTAAGGTGGGGGCCAAGGCAATAGCCCGAGGCTCTTCCAAATGTTCATAAATCAATACCTTGCGTGCTGAACCATCAAGGCGACACACCTCTATGCGATCGGTAACGGTGTCGGTCCAATAAAGATTCCGTGCCAACCAATCTACGGCCAAACCATCAGCATGTCTCACCTCGGACGTGACAAAATCTGTTACTCCCGTACCATCTGGATGGGCCCGCTTTATTGTATAGGCCTCCACATCAGACCAGTAGATATACTCATCCACGGGGTCATAATCAATGGCTATGGCATATTTTACCTTACCCAAGGGCAGTGGGAATATGGTAAAGTCCGGAGAATCCAGGGATATTTTGGAAATTTGTCCCCTCTGGACAATGAACAACATTTCCTGGGAACCATTGGCACAGGTATTGTGAGATATAAGCTTCACACCCGTGGGGCAGGCACAGCTATAACCCTGGGCATTTGTACTCAGCAAACAGAGATGACTGCAATTGCCATTATTGTGGGCACAAGGATTGTCTTCATACGGCTGCAGCGAAGGATGCCAGGTCCTTACGGAATTGGGCGCCTCGGGAGTATCAATCAGTTCCTTCATTTCCCACGATATTAAATCGTAAACATTCAGTGACCCCTGCGACCAATCCGTCCAATACAAACGATTGTCGAAAAAAGTCACACTATACGGGTACTTGAGATTATTGACCACAGTCTTGCGATTACTGCCATCCAATTTCATGACATCAATGAACTTCAAATGACCATCGGCCCAATAAATCAAATCATTTTTCAAATCCACAGTCAGGCCATTGGGCCAAAAGATATTATCCTTGACCAAAGTCATGCGCGATGTGGGATCTCCATCCATGCTGGCCCGTTCGATTTTTGGATATTCACCCCAATCGGTCCAGATGAGAAATTTCTTACTCGGCACCAAGGCAATGGCGCGCGGTTGATCCAGATCTGTCCAAAAGAGAACTTTTTGATATTTTCCATTTAACGTGGCCACTTCGATGCGATTCTTTTCACCATCGGTCCAATAGATTTTATCCGTAAACCAATCGATGGCCAGTCCTTCAGGTTTATCTAATCCCGTTGATATCACAGTTTGTTTGGGTGCCTTCGATATGGGACCCGTTGTATTTGTATTGACACATTCGATGGTCTCACGACCACAATCTGTCCAGCATACCAAATTTTTGGCATAGAAAAAATCTATGGCCATTGTTTCGGTGAGATTTTTCACTAGCACATCGACCTGGGGTGCACCGGTGGGTTTTGTTATGTTCGCCACTTGTATGTCGTGATAGGTGGTGAACAACAGTGTGGCGGGGGTATTGAAGAATGTCGCTGACGGGGAGGATGGTGTAAGGCTGTTGTGAACTGGAAAGAGAGAGAGAAACAGAGGAAAATTAGTTTAAAAGCTTCTCTAGAGAAAAAAAATGCCATGTGGCGTATGACTGTTGTCGAAACTTATGCGCTACATGCACTGCGGAATAAAATAGGGATATTAGCAGACATCTTGTGTAAAATCTTCCTAAGACCATTTCAAAAGGAAAGGCTGCGTTCTAAGACACTTTCCAAATGAAAGGTTGGCTTTTTTAGTTCCTTTTCAGAGGAAAGGGTGCTTCCTAACAACCTTTCCAGAGGAAAGGGTGCTTCTTAACAACCTTTCCAGAGGAAAGGGTGCTTCCTAACAACCTTTCCAGAGGAAAGGGTGCTTCCTAACAACCTTTCCAGTGGAAAGGGTGCTTCCTAACAACCTTTCCAGAGGAAAGGGTGCTTCCTAACAACCTTTCTATGATCTTTTCCCAAGGAAAGGGTGCTTTCTAAGATCCTTTCCCAAGAAAAGGGTGCTTTCTAAGATCCTTTCCAAAGGAATGGGTGCTTTTTAAGACCCTTTCCAAAGGAATGGGTGCTTT
This sequence comes from Musca autumnalis, assembly GCF_047663935.1. Taxonomy (NCBI): domain Eukaryota; kingdom Metazoa; phylum Arthropoda; class Insecta; order Diptera; family Muscidae; genus Musca; species Musca autumnalis. The sequence continues at coordinate 197,209,496 of NW_027412088.1, forward strand.
TTAAGACCCTTTCCCAAGGAAAGGGTGCTATTTAAGACCCTTTCCCAAGGAACGGGTGCTATTTAAGACCCTTTCCCAAGGAACGGGTGCTATTTAAGACCCTTTCCCAAGGAAAGGGTGCTATTTAAGGCCCTTTCCCAAGGAAAGGGTGCTATTTAAGACCCTTTCCCAAGGAAAGGGTGCTATTTAAGACCCTTTCCCAAGGAAAGGGTGCTATTTAAGACCCTTTCCCAAGGAAAGGGTGCTATTTAAGGCCCTTTCCCAAGGAAAGGGTGCTATTTAAGGCCCTTTCCCAAGGAATGGGTACTATTTAAGACCCTTTCCCAAGGAAAGGGTGCTATTTAAGACCCTTTCCCAAGGAAAGGGTGCTACTTAAGACCCTTTCCCAAGGAAAGGGTGCTATTTAAGACCCTTTCCCAAGGAAAGGGTGCTATTTAAGACCCTTTCCCAAGGAAAGGGTGCTATTTAAGACCCTTTCCCAAGGAAAGGGTGCTATTTAAGACCCTTTCCCAAGGAAAGGGTGCTATTTAAGACCCTTTCCCAAGGAAAGGGTGCTATTTAAGACCCTTTCCCAAGGAAAGGGTGCTATTTAAGACCCTTTCCCAAGGAAAGGGTGCTATTTAAGACCCTTTCCCAAGGAAAGGGTGCTATTTAAGACCCTTTCCCAAGGAAAGGGTGCTATTTAAGACCCTTTCCCAAGGAAAGGGTGCTATTTAAGACCCTTTCCCAAGGAAAGGGTGCTATTTAAGACCCTTTCCCAAGGGAAAGGGTGCTATTTAAGACCCTTTCCCAAGGAAAGGGTGCTATTTAAGACCCTTTCCCAAGGAAAGGGTGCTATTTAAGACCCTTTCCCAAGGTAAGGGTGCTATTTAAGACCCTTTCCCAAGGAAAGGGTGCTATTTAAGACCCTTTCCAAGGAAAGGGTGCTATTTAAGACCCTTTCCCAAGGAAAGGGTGCTATTTAAGACCCTTTCCCAAGGTAAGGGTGCTATTTAAGACCCTTTCCCAAGGAAAGGGTGCTATTTAAGACCCTTTCCCAAGGAAAGGGTGCTATTTAAGACCCTTTCCCAAGGAAAGGGTGCTATTTAAGACCCTTTCCCAAGGAAAGGGTGCTATTTAAGACCCTTTCCCAAGGAAAGGGTGCTATTTAAGACCCTTTCCCAAGGAAAGGGTGCTATTTAAGACCCTTTCCCAAGGAAAGGGTGCTATTTAAGACCCCTTTCCCAAGGAAAGGGTGCTATTTAAGACCCTTTCCCAAGGAAAGGGTGCTATTTAAGACCCTTTCCCAAGGAAAGGGTGCTATTTAAGACCCTTTCCCAAGGAAAGGGTGCTATTTAAGACCCTTTCCCAAGGAAAGGGTGCTATTTAAGACCCTTTCCCAAGGAAAGGGTGCTATTTAAGACCCTTTCCCAAGGAAAGGGTGCTATTTAAGACCCTTTCCCAAGGAAAGGGTGCTATTTAAGACCCTTTCCCAAGGAAAGGGTGCTATTTAAGACCCTTTCCCAAGGAAAGGGTGCTATTTAAGACCCTTTCCCAAGGAAAGGGTGCTATTTAAGACCCTTTCCCAAGGAAAGGGTGCTATTTAAGACCCTTTCCCAAGGAAAGGGTGCTATTTAAGACCCTTTCCCAAGGAAAGGGTGCTATTTTAAGACCCTTTCCCAAGGAAAGGGTGCTATTTAAGACCCTTTCCCAAGGAAAGGGTGCTATTTAAGACCCTTTCCCAAGGAAAGGGTGCTATTTAAGACCCTTTCCCAAGGAAAGGGTGCTATTTAAGACCCTTTCCCAAGGAAAGGGTGCTATTTAAGACCCTTTCCCAAGGAAAGGGTGCTATTTAAGACCCTTTCCCAAGGAAAGGGTGCTATTTAAGACCCTTTCCCAAGGAAAGGGTGCTATTTAAGACCCTTTCCCAAGGAAAGGGTGCTATTTAAGACCCTTTCCCAAGGAAAGGGTGCTATTTAAGACCCTTTCCAAGGAAAGGGTGCTATTTAAGACCCTTCCCCAAGGAAAGGGTGCTATTTAAGACCCTTTCCCAAGGAAAGGGTGCTATTTAAGACCCTTTCCCAAGGAAAGGGTGCTATTTAAGACCCTTTCCCAAGGAAAGGGTGCTATTTAAGACCCTTTCCCAAGGAAAGGGTGCTATTTAAGACCCTTTCCCAAGGAAAGGGTGCTATTTAAGACCCTTTCCCAAGGAAAGGGTGCTATTTAAGACCCTTTCCCAAGGAAAGGGTGCTATTTAAGACCCTTTCCCAAGGAAAGGGTGCTATTTAAGACCCTTTCCCAAGGAAAGGGTGCTATTTAAGACCCTTTCCCAAGGAAAGGGTGCTATTTAAGACCCTTTCCCAAGGAAAGGGTGCTATTTAAGACCCTTTCCCAAGGAAAGGGTGCTATTTAAGACCCTTTCCCAAGGAAAGGGTGCTATTTAAGACCCTTTCCCAAGGAAAGGGTGCTATTTAAGACCCTTTCCCAAGGAAAGGGTGCTATTTAAGACCCTTTCCCAAGGAAAGGGTGCTATTTAAGACCCTTTCCCAAGGAAAGGGTGCTATTTAAGACCCTTTCCCAAGGAAAGGGTGCTATTTAAGACCCTTTCCCAAGGAAAGGGTGCTATTTAAGACCCTTTCCCAAGGAAAGGGTGCTATTTAAGACCCTTTCCCAAGGAAAGGGTGCTATTTAAGACCCTTTCCCAAGGAAAGGGTGCTTCTTAAGACCCTTTCCCAAGGAAAGGGTGCTTCTTAAGACCCTTTCCCGAGGAAAGGGTGCTAGCTAGTTAGGACCCTTTCCCAAGGAAAGGGTGCTATTTAAGACCCTTTCCCAAGGAAAGGGTGCTATTTAAGACCCTTTCTAAAGGAAAAGGTGCTTCTCAAGGAAAGGATGCTATTTAAGACACTTTCCCAAGGAAAGGGTGCTATTTAAGACCCTTTCCCAAGGAAAGGGTGCTATTTAAGACCCTTTCCCAAGGAAAGGGTGCTTCTTAAGACCCTTTCCCAAGGAAAGGGTGCTATTTAAGACCCTTTCCCAAGGAAAGGGTGCTTCTTAAGACCCTTTCCCAAGGAAAGGGTGCTTCTTAAGACCCTTTCCCAAGGAAAGGGTGCTTCTTAAGACCCTTTCCCAAGGAAAGGGTGCTTCTTAAGACCCTTTCCCAAGGAAAGGGTGCTTCTTAAGACCCTTTCCCAAGGAAAGGGTGCTTCTTAAGACCCTTTCCCAAGGAAAGGTGCTTCTTAAGACCCTTTCCCAAGGAAAGGGTGCTTCTTAAGACCCTTTCCCAAGGAAAGGGTGCTTCTTAAGACCCTTTCCCAAGGAAAGGGTGCTTCTTAAGACCCTTTCCCAAGGAAAGGGTGCTTCTTAAGACCCTTTCCCAAGGAAAGGGTGCTTCTTAAGACCCTTTCCCAAGGAAAGGGTGCTTCTTAAGACCCTTTCCCAAGGAAAGGGTGCTTCTTAAGACGTTTTCCCAAGAAAAGGATGCTTCTTAAGACGTTTTCCCAAGAAAAGGGTGCTTCTTAAGACGTTTTCCCAAGAAAAGGATGCTTCTTAAGACGTTTTCCCAAGAAAAGGATGCTTCTTAAGACGTTTTCCCAAGAAAAGGATGCTTCTTAAGACGTTTTCCCAAGAAAAGGATGCTTCTTAAGACGTTTTCCCAAGAAAAGGATGCTTCTTAAGACGTTTTCCCAAGAAAAGGGTGCTTTATAAGACCTTTTCCAAGGAAAAGGTGCTTTATAAGACCTTTCCCAAGGAAAGGGTGCTTCTTAAGACCCTTTCCCAAGGAAAGGGTGCTTCTTAAGACCCTTTCCCAAGGAAAGGGTGCTTCTTAAGACCCTTTCCCAAGGAAAGGGTGCTTCTTAAGACCTTTCCCAAGGAAAGGGTGCTTCTTAAGACCCTTTCCCAAGGAAAGGGTGCTTCTTAAGACCCTTTCCCAAGGAAAGGGTGCTTCTTAAGACCCTTTCCCAAGGAAAGGGTGCTTCTTAAGACCCTTTCCCAAGGAAAGGGTGCTTCTTGAGACCCTTTCTCAAGGAAAGGGTGCTTCTTGAGACCCTTCTCAAGGAAAGGGTGCTTCTTGAGACCCTTTCCTAAGGAAAGGGTGCTTCTTAAGACGTTTTCCCAAGAAAAGGATGCTTCTTAAGACGTTTTCCCAAGAAAAGGATGCTTCTTAAGACGTTTTCCCAAGAAAAGGATACTTCTTAAGACGTTTTCCCAAGAAAAGGATGCTTCTTAAGACGTTTTCCCAAGAAAAGGGTGCTTTATAAGACCTTTTCCAAGGAAAAGGTGCTTTATAAGACCTTTCCCAAGGAAAGGGTGCTTCTTAAGACCCTTTCCCAAGGAAAGGGTGCTTCTTAAGACCCTTTCCCAAGGAAAGGGTGCTTCTTAAGACCCTTTCCAAAGGAAAGGGTGCTTCTTAAGACCCTTTCCCAAGGAAAGGGTGCTTCTTAAGACCCTTTCCCAAGGAAAGGGTGCTTCTTAAGACCCTTTCCCAAGGAAAGGGTGCTTCTTAAGACCCTTTCCCAAGGAAAGGGTGCTTCTTGAGACCCTTCTCAAGAAAGGGTGCTTCTTGAGACCCTTTCCTAAGGAAAGGGTGCTTCTTAAGACGTTTTCCCAAGAAAAGGATGCTTCTTAAGACGTTTTCCCAAGAAAAGGATGCTTCTTAAGACGTTTTCCCAAGAAAAGGATACTTCTTAAGACGTTTTCCCAAGAAAAGGATGCTTCTTAAGACGTTTTCCCAAGAAAAGGATGCTTCTTAAGACGTTTTCCCAAGAAAAGGATGCTTCTTAAGACGTTTTCCCAAGAAAAGGATGCTTCTTAAGACCCTTTCCCAAGGAAAGGGTGCTTCTTAACACGTTTTTCCAAAAAAAGGGTGCTTCTTAAGACGTTTTCCCAAGGAAAGGGTGCTTCTTAAGACGTTTTCCCAAGGAAAGGGTGCTTCTTAAGACGTTTTCCCATGAAAGGTGCTTCTTAAGAAGTTTTCCCAAGGAAAGGGTGCTTCTTAAGACGTTTTCCCAAGAAAAGGGTGCTTCTTAAGACGTTTTCCCAAGAAAAGGATGCTTCTTAAGACGTTTTCCCAAGAAAAGGATGCTTCTTAAGACCCTTTCCCAAGGAAAGGGTGCTTTATAAGACCTTTTCCAAGGAAAGGGTGCTTTATAAGACCTTTCCCAAGGAAAGGGTGCTTCTTAAGACCCTTTCCCAAGGAAAGGGTGCTTCTTAAGACCCTTTCCCAAGGAAAGGGTGCTTCTTAAGACCCTTTCCCAAGGAAAGGGTGCTTCTTAAGACCCTTTCCCAAGGAAAGGGTGCTTCTTAAGACCCTTTCTCAAGGAAAGGGTGCTTCTTAAGACCCTTTCCCAAGGAAAGGGTGCTTCTTAAGACCCTTTCCCAAGGAAAGGGTGCTTCTTAAGACCCTTTCCCAAGGAAAGAGGGTGCTTCTTAAGACCATTTCCCAAGGAAAGGGTGCTTCTTAAGACCCTTTCCCAAGGAAAGGGTGCTTCATAAGTAACTTTCCCAAGGAAAGGGTGCTTCTTAAGACCCTTTCCCAAGGAAAGGGTGCTTCTTAAGACCCTTTCCCAAGGAAAGGGTGCTTCTTAAGACGTTTTCCCAAGAAAAGGATGCTTCTTAAGACGTTTTCCCAAGAAAAGGTTGCTTTTAAGACGTTTTCCCAAGAAAAGGATGCTTCTTAAGACGTTTTCCCAAGAAAAGGGTGCTTCTTAAGACGTTTTCCCAAGAAAAGGATGCTTCTTAAGACGTTTTCCCAAGAAAAGGATGCTTCTTAAGACGTTTTCCCAAGAAAAGGATGCTTCTTAAGACGTTTTCCAAGAAAAGGATGCTTCTTAAGACGTTTTCCCAAGAAAAGGTTGCTTCTTAAGACGTTTTCCCAAGAAAAGGATGCTTCTTAACCCAGATATGCCCAGCGTCCTATATATAGGACACACAAAATTCTTGCTAATTTGATATGTTATGTTTATCAAAGTACCGTTTAGTTTGGTGATATACTCAGTACACATCTGTAGCTCTTGGGATATTATGTGATTCCATTATTTTGAGCTACTATTTTTGAGTTTTGAGGTCTAGTTCATCGAAGTTGCCACCGATCGCTTAGTTTTTACAATGATTTGCGTTATGACCGATTAATTATTGGATAATTTTATAACGAAAACATACACGATGTGGAGCCTACTACGAAAAAACGTTAACTAGATGCCGAAAAGGTGTCTTTGGACTATATGTCAAATGTTTTGTGTCCCATAACTCCCAGTTATATGATAAAACCCTGTGTCCAAAAGTGGCCTCAAAAACCACTTTTTTCAAAAAATTTTTAAAAAACATATAAACGTACTGTTATTATTTCACATTTGCTTCTAAAATAATATAAAAATACTTTTAAAATGATCACGATCAAGCAATGGGCATATCTGGGTTAAGACGTTTTCCCAAGAAAAGGATGCTTCTTAAGACGTTTTCCCAAGAAAAGGATGCTTCTTAAGACGTTTTCCCAAGAAAAGGGTGCTTTATAAGACCTTTTCCAAGGAAAAGGTGCTTTATAAGACCTTTCCCAAGGAAAGGGTGCTTCTTAAGACCCTTTCCCAAGGAAAGGGTGCTTCTTAAGACCCTTTCCCAAGGAAAGGGTGCTTCTTAAGACCCTTTCCCAAGGAAAGGGTGCTTCTTAAGACCCTTTCCCAAGGAAAGGGTGCTTCTTAAGACCCTTTCCCAAGGAAAGGGTGCTTCTTAAGACCCTTTCCCAAGGAAAGGGTGCTTCTTAAGACCCTTTCCCAAGGAAAGGGTGCTTCTTAAGACCCTTTCCCAAGGAAAGGGTGCTTCTTAAGACCCTTTCCCAAGGAAAGGGTGCTTCTTAAGACCCTTTCCCAAGGAAAGGGTGCTTCTTGAGACCCTTTCTCAAGGAAAGGGTGCTTCTTGAGACCCTTTCCTAAGGAAAGGGTGCTTCTTAAGACGTTTTCCCAAGAAAAGGATGCTTCTTAAGACGTTTTCCCAAGAAAAGGATGCTTCTTAAGACGTTTTCCCAAGAAAAGGATACTTCTTAAGACGTTTTCCCAAGAAAAGGATGCTTCTTAAGACGTTTTCCCAAGAAAAGGGTGCTTTATAAGACCTTTTCCAAGGAAAAGGTGCTTTATAAGACCTTTCCCAAGGAAAGGGTGCTTCTTAAGACCCTTTCCCAAGGAAAGGGTGCTTCTTAAGACCCTTTCCCAAGGAAAGGGTGCTTCTTAAGACCCTTTCCCAAGGAAAGGGTGCTTCTTAAGACCCTTTCCCAAGGAAAGGGTGCTTCTTAAGACCCTTTCCCAAGGAAAGGGTGCTTCTTAAGACCCTTTCCCAAGGAAAGGGTGCTTCTTGAGACCCTTTCTCAAGGAAAGGGTGCTTCTTGAGACCCTTTCCTAAGGAAAGGGTGCTTCTTAAGACGTTTTCCCAAGAAAAGGATGCTTCTTAAGACGTTTTCCCAAGAAAAGGATGCTTCTTAAGACGTTTTCCCAAGAAAAGGATACTTCTTAAGACGTTTTCCCAAGAAAAGGATGCTTCTTAAGACGTTTTCCCAAGAAAAGGACGCTTCTTAAGACGTTTTCCCAAGAAAAGGATGCTTCTTAAGACGTTTTCCCAAGAAAAGGATGCTTCTTAAGACCCTTTCCCAAGGAAAGGGTGCTTCTTAACACGTTTTCCCAAAAAAAGGGTGCTTCTTAAGACGTTTTCCCAAGGAAAGGGTGCTTCTTAAGACGTTTTCCCAAGGAAAGGGTGCTTCTTAAGACGTTTTCCCAATGAAAGGGTGCTTCTTAAGAAGTTTTCCCAAGGAAAGGGTGCTTCTTAAGACGTTTTCCCAAGAAAAGGGTGCTTCTTAAGACGTTTTCCCAAGAAAAGGATGCTTCTTAAGACGTTTTCCCAAGAAAAGGATGCTTCTTAAGACCCTTTCCCAAGGAAAGGGTGCTTTATAAGACCTTTTCCAAGGAAAGGGTGCTTTATAAGACCTTTCCCAAGGAAAGGGTGCTTTATAAGACCTTTCCCAAGGAAAGGGTGCTTCTTAAGACCCTTTCCCAAGGAAAGGGTGTTTCTTAAGACCCTTTCCCAAGGAAAGGGTGCTTCTTAAGACCCTTTCCCAAGGAAAGGGTGCTTCTTAAGACCCTTTCTCAAGGAAAGGGTGCTTCTTAAGACCCTTTCCCAAGGAAAGGGTGCTTCTTAAGACCCTTTCCCAAGGAAAGGGTGCTTCTTAAGACCCTTTCCCAAGGAAAGGGTGCTTCTTAAGACCCTTTCCCAAGGAAAGGGTGCTTCTTAAGACCCTTTCCCAAGGAAAGGGTGCTTCATAAGTCCCTTTCCCAAGGAAAGGGTGCTTCTTAAGACCCTTTCCCAAGGAAAGGGTGCTTCTTAAGACCCTTTCCCAAGGAAAGGGTGCTTCTTAAGACCCTTTCCCAAGGAAAGGGTGCTTCTTAAGATCCTTTCCCAGGGAAAGGCAGCTTCTTAAGGGTGCTTCTTAAGACCCTTTCCCAAGGAAAGGGTGCTTCTTAACACCCTTTCTAAAGGAAAGGGTGCTTCTTAACCTTCCCCAAGGAAAGGGTGTTTCTTAAGAACCTTTCACAAGGAGAGGATGCTTCTTAAGACTCTTTCCCAAGGAATGGTGCTTCTTAGAAAGAAAGGGTGCTTCTTAAAACCCTTTCCAAAGGAAAGGGAGCTTCGTAAGACCCTTTCGAAAGGAAAGAGTGTTTTGTAAGACCCTTTCAAAAGGAAAGCGTGCTTTGTAAGACCTTTCCAAAGGAAAGGGTGTTTCCTAAGACCTTTCCAAAGGATAGGGTGTTTCCTAAGACCCTTTCAAAAGAAAATGCCGCTTCCTTAGACTTTTTCCAAAGGAAATGGTGCTTCCGAAGTCTAATTTTCTCATAAAATTCCCAATTATATCTCGGTTGCGTATGAGTGTCGTCAATATTTATACGCCACTATGAGGGGACTTATAAAATACCTTAAAATAGCCTTTTCTTAATGAATTTTTTTGAGAATTTCCATTAAGGATATACATACTTAAATTAACAATTCCAAATTTCATAACGAATCTCACTTTACGAAATCCTTAAATTATTCTTAGAAATTCCCAACTTATAGAATACGGTTAATTATATTTACTTCAACGTTTCCATATTATGCCACTTATATTCATAAGCTTCACATATTGTGTATTATTTGTTGAAATTGTTGTACAAGGATCCGTCTTCATCTCTTACTTGATATTACTTGGCACAAGCTCAGCATGTTTTATCTACTCAAGTGCTTGTTCACATTACTAGCAGCAACAACAACAACAGTTGTGACTCTTGACTAGATTATGACATATAATTCATAGTTAGTAGAAGATTATGGGGCTCTTGTGTGTGTTGTTACTTAGGGGAAGATGTGGCACGTCTTTTGGTCCCTCTCTCTCTTTATCATAGTATGCCACATTTCCCCTACGACAATGTAGAATGTGAAAGATTGTAATTCACCAAAGTTGGAAAGAGGAAAGAAAAGTGTAAGCAACAGAAATTTGTTGGTCGAGCATCAAATAACAACAACAGCAAACAGTATGTGAAGAAGAGGAGAAGATGTAGTACTATTGCTTACAAGGACACACTGCTGGCAGTTAAGGCACCCACATATAAATATTATTATACGCATTATTTTTTAACAGGATACTTGGGTTACCACTCGAAAGAACCCTCTCAATTGGTTTGGTTGGATGCACCACCAGTCGCAGCCGTTGTTTGCATTCCAAGCATCTGCTGCACCCACCACCCTTGACTTAACTTGGCTGCCATACCATGTCGGGTCGCTGCTGATGTGTTGTTATAATATTTTGTTGGCCTCCATACCTCCTGCTTGTGGAAGAGGGATCTTTTTTTTTTGCATTTTAAAGAGGTTCCAACACAAATTGTTGTTACTACCGTGGTGGTGGTGGTGTTTCCAAGGAAATTTTTGTACGAGGCAGGGATGAGGTGATGACTACTTGATGTTTTTATTATTTGTTTACGTGCCTATGCGTAAGTTCTGCAAATGATGTTGACGTTTTTTTGTTACTTGTTCTTGTTGTTGTTTTTAGTGCGTATCCATTTCATTCTTGTGTAATCAGCATAACAGCAACACGGCATCAGCACCACCATCATGGAGTTTTCATCATCAGGAGTTTTCCAATCTTCGTTTTTCTCCTTATTCTCCTACTCCCTCTCCTTCATCGAGTTCTTTGTTTACATTACTAGCAAACCAATTGCATGCATGGGTGAAAGTCTGGCATGTAACGCACGCATGCAATTCCTACACACATATTAAACATTGCCAGCCGGGTAAAAAAAGTAGGGAATCATTGAAGATGTTGTTCTTGTTGCTTAGGGATCATGTTTTGTAGGTTGTTAACTGCCAAGTAGGTATTGTTAAGTACTTAACATGTAAAAAGATTTCTTATAATTTAAATTCTTGCATAACAAAAATAGATTGCCACAAGAACATGCAGAAGAAGAAGAAGAAGAGGCTGTAGAATGGTTACCCAACCAAATATGGTTAACAACAAAAACAAAAACATGGGGTTACATAAACACCAAGCAATTTTTTTAATTGCATTGCAATGGACGCGAAGACCCCTAGAGAATTCAATGAACCTACTGTAGCTTTTGCGGAATAAATATCCTTGGGGTTGTAAAAGGACATTTTTCGCATATAATTTTACTGCAACGCAAAATAAAAAGAAGGTAGGCAATCTGCAGGCAATCGCGAGTCTTAGCTATAATTGTCTTTCATCTCAGATGGACTCTGCTTTCGTAATTTGGTCACCTAATAATACTCACATTACGGCGTATAAGTATTGACGACATTTATACGCCACACAGTTGTCCACAAACATTTTCTCCTGGTCAAAATTCTGAAACTTTTGAACGGATAGAGATATTTTCATAATTCTTTTTTCTATTCGACATATAAAACCATGTTTTTTTGATATTTTCACTTTTAAGAACCGTTGCTCTGAGATAAATTCAAAATTCCTAAAAGTTTGGAACATATAGTCTTGAAAATTTACCCCTTTTTACATCAAAGCTTCAAACCTTTGGAGGCCTACAACCGCGAAAGTTGATAGGGAAAACGGCGAAACGCGTTTCTTCTATTTTTTGGTCTTTTATCACACTCTGGTATCAGAAAATGGTTAATAATTTTTGTGCTGCACAGTGTAATATTAAACTTTTTGTTTTAATTTGGTCACGTACTAACACTCACATTTCGGCTATAAGTATTGACGACATTCATACGCCACACAGACGTTCACAATCATTTTCTCCTGGTCAAAATTCTGTAACTTTTGAACGGATAGAGATATTTTCATAATTCTTTTTTCTATTCGACATCTAAAACCATTAGAAGCTTTCCGATGGAAGGTTAAACTTTTGAGTTTTTTACAAATTTCCAAAAAAAAATACGAGTGTTTTTTTGTATCTCCTTTATAGTAAAAATAATCAAACACAAATAAATAAACTATAAAAACAAGTAAGAAAGTATCAGTCAGCTGTGCTGACGGAGATATACCCTAAATTATGCCGTATATAAAATATATTGATTTTGAATCACGAGTTTGCTTTAAAATCTGTATGTACCGTAATGTGGGGCTATACCAAATCCTTGACATATACCAAACATTTTTAGTAACCAAACTTCTTCATAAAGGACTTGAAATATTAAATTACGTTAAACTAAGTTTGAAAGAAATTTTTGAAAAAGTTTTAGAGTTATCTTGCACAGTAGCCTTTTTAGTATGTGCCGGGAGGGTTTTGGTGCATGGTCCATTATCTCAGGAAGTATTGATTTACTCCTGAAAAATATTCTACCGTTGAAAAGGAGGCCGCTAGAACAACCTACTGAAAAAAGAATCAAAACGATGTGAGAGGTGCTCTTAAACTTCACCTTATCCGAATTTTGTGTGGGAGGTACCCGAAGAAGTGGACCGATATAGCCCATATTCCATCCTGATACATGACTGGATAAAATAATATGATGCGCAAAGTCTGCACCAATCAGAAACTCCTACGAGAATTATCTTGCGGATTTGCCATTTTGGTTGGTGCCTTTTGGGTTTCTTGGAACATTAAGGCCAATATCTCAGGAAGTATGAACTTGCGCAAGAAAAAAAAAAAATTACCGTCATGAAGGGAGTCGCAAGGGCAACCTACTTAAAAAAATTCAAGGCAATTCGAGAGGAGCTTTTAAATTTCACTTTAACCGAATTTTGTGTGTGTGGGGGAGGTACCCGAAGAAGTGGACCGATATGGTCATATTTCAACCTGATACGTGACCGGATGAAATAATATAATGTGCAAAGTCTGCACCAATCAGAAACTCCCTGCGAGAATTATTTTGCGGATTTGCCATTTTGGTGGGTGCCGTTAGGGTTTCTTAGAACTTATAAGCCAATATCTCAGGAAGTATGGACTTGCGCAAGAATAAAATTGTACTGTTGTAAAGGGAGTCGCAAGGACAACTTACTTAACCAAATTTCAAAACGATCCGAGAAGAGCTTTTAAACTTTACTTTAACCGAATTTTGTGTGGGAGGTACCCAAAGGAGTTGACCAATATACTCCATATTCGAACCCGATCTATATCTAGAAGGTATAATACGATGTGCAACGTTTGGACCAAATCGATTGCTCCCTTCGTTCACACCATTTTACAGACAAACTTTGAACTTTTGTGGGGAAGGAATCCGAAGGAGTGGACAGATATGGCCCATCTTCGAACTTAAACTAAGTTTGGACAAAATATTACGATACCCAAAATTTGGTTGATCCGTTCGAGAGTTATCGTGCGCACCAGCCAGACAGACAGACGGACGGACGGTGGCTAAATCGACTCCAAATTGTCTGAAACATACTTGGGGTTTAAAACCGGTATTTCGATGAGGCACATTTTTGGTGGTATCAAGGTGTATATACTAGAGTGGGGCGATTTGAACACCATCACGGGCGCCTGGAGTTTCTGATTCTTGGGATTGTACTGAGCAAAAAAGTCAACTAGACCATATGTCTACGGTGAAAATCGAGCCCCCGGATTTTGACTTGAAGTTTTTTTTCAAGGATTTTCGGATATTTTGGCATATAACAACCAAACCACTGATATTTTCGATCCAACACAAAGACAACAATTGTAGCCAAGACAATAATAAAGAACTCTCTTGTACTTCGCAAAAGCATTGGAACGCTCCTTCAGGCAGTTATGGCCTCGAGAAGGTGCACATTTTTCGGAAAATATCGATAAATGACACTGTGCTACAAAATGGGACTCAAATTTAGTGGGTGGAAAATCCCTTTTGGAGATGAAAGCCCTTGGTGAGTGTAGTAAGAACCCAAAAGGAAATTTTCACCATAGGTCAAGTTTCCGAGATATCGCGTGACTAATGGTTTAATTTTGGCCCCTTAATTTGCGAGAAAATAGCTTTATATCTCTGTTAAGCATTATTGTAGCTTCATTTTGAGATTACATGTCTTCAGTCAAATCGAATGGTGAATCTTTTCGTAGAATATTTCATCCCTCTAACTCAATTCCTTCCATGTCCTTTTCGTCCTTTATTTTTTGAACCGTAGTAAAAGTACCACAAGATGAGATTTTACAGCATCCAAATATTCTACAAAAATATTGTTCAGAAGATTTTAGGTACGGTTCTCATTGATGACCAATCGATATTTCCCCGTTTTCATGGCCCTTTTTGACATTTACCCGTATTTTGTTGAGAAAACTATGTTTTGTTGTTATGTATATTCGTTATTGGTCTGTGGTGCATCTGAAATACTTACCATAAATAGCTCTTGTAATGACGAACACGTTAATAAAAAAATTTATTGAAGGATAGATCCGGGTATCTAAATTTTTGAACCGGATATTCTGATATAAAAACCGAGCTTGGAACCGGTTTTAAGTAACCGATTAATCGTATATGTATATAATTGGAAAGCTAATAAAATGGTCAATCAAATGACAGCAAGTAGCTGATTACATGATTACAACATTGTTGGTTCCGAAGCTAGAACAAAAAAAAAAACCGCTTTCTTAAACCGATTTTGATGTAAAATATCACTGGGTTGAAAAACTCTTTTTGGCGATGAAAGTCGATTAAGATATTTTATAAATCTGGAAAGACAGTTATGCCATAGGTCAAACTTCTGAGTTATTGTGAGATGAATTTGTGTTATGTTGTTTTGTTATCATGCACTTAAAGTTCATCAAGAATGAATTAATTTCGCCATAACTCAGAAGTTTGAACCACGTCAACCCAGTGATATTTTACATCAAAATCGGTTTAAGAAAGCGGTTTTTTTATTCTAACATCGGAACCAAGAAAGTTGTAATCAGCTACTTGCTGTCATTTGATTGACCATTTTATTAGCTTTCCAATGATATACATATACGATTAATCGGTTACTTAAAACCGGTTCCAAAATCGGTTTTGATATCAGGATATCCGGTTCAAAAATTTAGATACCCGGATCTATCCTTCAATAAAATTTTTTATTAACGTGTTCGTCATTACAAGAGCTATTTATGGTAAGTATTTCAGATGCACCACAGACCAACAACGAATATACATAACAACAAAACATAGTTTTCTCAACAAAATACGGGTAAATGTCAAAAAGGGCCATGAAAACGGGGAAATATCGATTGGTCATCAATGAGAACCGTACCTAAAATCTTCTGAACAACATTTTTGTAGAATATTTGGATGCTGTAAAATCTCATCTTGTGGTACTTTTACTACGGTTCAAAAAATAAAGGACGAAAAGGACATGGAAGGAATTGAGTTAGAGGGATGAAATATTCTACGAAAAGATTCACCATTCGATTTGACTGAAGACATGTAATCTCAAAATGAAGCTACAATAATGCTTAACAGAGATATAAAGCTATTTTCTCGCAAATTAAGGGGCCAAAATTAAACCATTAATCACGCGATATCTCGGAAACTTGACCTATGGTGAAAATTTCCTTTTGGGTTCTTACTACACTCACCAAGGGCTTTCATCTCCAAAAGGGATTTTCCACCCACTAAATTTGAGTCCCATTTTGTAGCACAGTGTCATTTATCGATATTTTCCGAAAAATGTGCACCTTCTCGAGGCCATAACTGCCTGAAGGAGCGTTCCAATGCTTTTGCGATGTACAAGAGAGTTCTTTATTATTGTCTTGGCTACAATTGTTGTCTTTGTGTTGGATCGAAAATATCAGTGGTTTGGTTGTTATATGCCAAAATATCCGAAAATCCTTGAAAAAAAAACTTCAAGTCAAAATCCGGGGGCTCGATTTTCACCGTAGACATATGGTCTAGTTGACTTTTTTGCTCAGTACAATCCCAAGAATCAGAAACTCCAGGCGCCCGATAACACTTTTTTCCTTCCATACAAATCGCCCCGGCCTAGTATATACCCTTTCTAGCCTAAAGGCTTTTTATACCCTCAGCATTTATGCTAACGAGGGTATATACACTTTCATGCCCTCCATACGACGGTACAAGTTTCGTCAGGGGCAAGTCCATACTTCCTGAGAAAATAGCATGAAAGTTGCAAAAAACCCCTATGACACCGTGTGAGGTGGTTGAAACGCAAGATAACTCTCGAACGGATCTGCCGATTCGGTCTAAAATTTGGTCTTAGTAATATTTTGTCCACACATAGTTTAAGTTCGAAGATAAGCCATAATGGTCCACTATTTCAGGTACCCCCCCCCCACAAAAGTTCAAAAATGTTTGGAAAAATTTTTCGTACGGTAACTCTTGAATGGAGTGTCCGAATTGGTCCATACTTTACACATCCTAATATATCTACCAGATATAGATCAGGTTCAAATATGGACTATATTTGTCCACTCCATCCGGTAGCTCCCACACAAAATAAGTTCACCTTAAGACCTGCAATCGAATCACTTTGGTTTTTGTTGAATCAACTTGCTTTCGCTGCCTCAAATACGATGGTAAAAGTTTTTTTAGGGGCAAGTCCATACTTCTTGAGCAAACAGCCCGAAGCGTGTAAAAAACCCCTATTGCACCATATGTTGTGCCTGGAGATCCACTTCCATAACAGTCAATGTCGATCCATTCCTTTTAGTATCTCCTCCGCAAAACTTTTGATCTTTAATCCTAATCAACATTTTTGTCGGTTCAAACTCCCAACATTTTTAAAACCTCCTAAATACAGACGTATTTTGGGAAAAAATTGTTTCAATATACACAAGCTGATTGTATATCTCTGTCGGCAAAGCCGACTGATACTTTTTTACTTGTTTATTTAGTCTTCGCTGGAGTTACGAAACTTTCCTTCAGAAATTTATCGGTACAGGTCAACGTTTTATACAGCCTCAATAGAACGGCACTCCCGATGTTGTTAACTATCTAAATCCAGAATATCCAGGTTTACGTCTAGTTGGTATTGCCCAATTTTATGTATTTCGCTCAATTCGGAAAATTGTAAATATTGGTCCATGTTTTGGAAAGAAAAAAAGTCAAGCGAAAAACAGAGAGGAATGGAGATCTTTTCTTAGTTCGGTCTATGGAACAAATGTTCTGTAATGGGCCAACTAAGTAAGTAAGTAAGTAAGTTTTGGAAAGAACAAAAATGTCGCCCAATATAGGCTGTTTTGAAGGGAGTATTATCAGTTGAGATATATGTAATACTCCTGTAATAAAACGAAATTAAACTAATTGTTCCTATTCACTTCAATACAATTCGTAGTGGAGGGTATAAAAAATTCGGCCCGGCCGAACTTAACGCTTTTCTTACTTGTTATATTGACCAAACCTCTCTCAGCTCAAATAGACATTGGCTCCTAAGTGGTGTTAACCACTAACCTGTCATTGTGGCGTGTAAGTACTGATTATCATCATTCGCCACCAAGCTATAATTGTTGGTTTCATAAGAAAATTATTACTAGGAAAGTCAGAGCTATTTCTGAGGATTTTATAATAAAGTTGACAATTTTCATGTGTTATTTTCAGTGTCTGGCACAAGAGTAAACTACTAACACTCTCAATGTGTCTCCAGTGTCTTCTTTGTAAAAATGTTATTTTAAAGGATGTTCTGTGATTTTATAGAATATTTCTGAAAATATAATATAGCTACGTTCGTTAGCTTGTTGTATATTATTTTTCCGGGGTCATTGGAGCTTTACTAGTGGCATTTTATGGTAAATTTTTGACCAGTATCAGAGCTGGTGGTGTAACTATAATTATGTATTTTTTAATGGAGTTTCTATGTGGACCCAATATTTTTGTTTCAAATAGATGCTGATCCCAGAGTTTTGGCACTTCACGACCATCATAAAGCAATGAATTGTAATTGTGAATTTCCTAAAATTTGTATAGATTACACTTTTTTCTAAAGTACGATTTTTTAAAGGAGTATTTGAAATATTTTGACCAGGGGAGCTAGATTTGAATCTCTAATTGTGGCGTATACGCATTGACAGCATACATACGCCACCGAGCTGTAATTGTTGTAATTAGGAGAATATCTTTCCGGATTTATCAGAGCTATTATCGTGGATTTTTAGAAATAGTTTTAAACAGATTTGTGGGACTACAATCCTATTCTTTATAATAAAACATTTCAGGGCGTAACAGACCTATAAAAGAGAAATGTATTCATGTATTTTCAAGAATTCAAGATTTGAAGATTATAAAGCCATATGTGGCCCAACGCTGTTTTCTCTTTAATCTACATTAATTGCTGGCATACCTATTACAATGTTCTGGTCTCTTGGAGTACACATAGGTTAGGTTAGGTTGAAAAGAGGGGCGAGTACTCGCCACATGTCCTGGTGGACATACACATAAACCATGAAGTAGGCCTGTTGTGCGCTCTAGTCTAAGTTTTTTGAAGAAGGGGACTCTACTATAAATTAATTAAGGAACTCTGTTCCCTTAACAAAATCCTGTAATTGTTTTAGGTCGTCTACAATTACCTGATTAAGATCTGGTATTGTGTCGTTCTCTAAAAACTGGGATCTGATGTTTGCGAAAGCGGGGCATTGGCAGAGAAAATGCTCCAATGTTTCATCATCCTCTCCGCAAGCCCTGCATACGCTGTTGTCTGCACAATTAATTTTTTTGCAGATGAGCTTGTAAACCCAGGTGACCTGTAAGAACACCTGTAAGTCTACTCAACTCTGCTTTACTTAGCAGTAATAGGTTTTTTGTTTTTTCCTCATTTGGGTCTCCCCATAGGGAGATGTCTTTATTGTTTTGAACGGAGTAAAACAATGAAGCGTATAAGTAAGGACAGCGCTAATACGCACTGAAGTTCTAATTCGTTACAAGCAATCATTTCTAAATTATTTATCTGTTCAATATGTTTTCCCACTGTGTACCTGCAGTCTGTATATTTTAAATGAATTGTAATGTACATTTTATTCATTAAAATAATTATAAATATTTAAATAATGTTAACTAAAATGCCTTTATTGTTTTGAATGGAGTAAAACAATGAAGCGTATAAGTAACGACAACACTAATACGCAATGAAGTTCTAATTTGTTATAAGCACTCATTTCGCTTATTAACATTGTATTTACTACATGTTAATAAAATAATAAAAAAATAAATTATTAATCTGTTAAATATGTTTTCCCACAGTGTACCTGCAGTCTGCATATTTTAAATGAAGTGTAATGCATATTTTATTAATTAAAATAATTATAAATATTTAAATAATGATAATTAATTAAATTATATGAAGTTGTCCCATATTGTTCAAAACTACTAACCTGTTTTAGTTTCAATACAGTACAACATCGGAACGTATAAGTAACAACAATACTAATACGTACCGAAGTCCTCGCTTCTTAATTGTTTAAAAACGCTCACTTCTAAATGCTGTTTCATAAATATATTTTCTTTTCAGTGTATGTACCTGCAGCCTGCATATTTTAAGTAAGACATTATGTAAATGTTATGTACATATCTATGTATATACATACAAATTTATATGAACTTGTCGACACAAATACACAACGACACATATTACACAACCCATTGCATTCCTATACATATTTACACACACATTGTAATACATAAGTTTATATACCATATGCACATGCATATATAAAAATTTGTGTATAAAATATATATAATAACATTTTAATTGCATAATGTTGAAAAGTAATGCCATAAGAATGGGGTCCACAATTGTTGTAAAAAAGAAGAAAAAATACAATCCCCATGATCTACTTCCCTAGTAGAGAAAAAAACACACACAAAATTGGGTTAGTTCCTGTTTCAGTTCAGTGACAATTTACTGTTGGTTGGCGGCGGTTTCCACTTTAGAGAGGGTGTTAAGTTTGTTTTATTTTTTGGAGAAATACATAATTATAATCTAGATAGTTGTCAAGATGTGGTGGCTGAGTTCTTAAGTTAAATGTTAGGTATGCTCAAAATGCCTTTAATATGAAGTTTTGGGTTATTTGGCAGATAGTTGCTATTAAAATGGGACCTAAGAGCGTATAACTAACGACAATAGTTATACGCTCTATATGACTTCTATTTAAAGTTACTTGATTGCCTTAAAAGTGCTACTATTGACACTTTCTGAAAGAAAGGATGCTTCCATAGACCATTTATGAATGAAAGGGTGCTTTTATAGCACCTTTCTGAGAGAAAGGGTGCTTCTATAGCCCCTTTCTGAAAGAAAGGGTGCTTCTATAGTCCCTTTCTCAAAGAAAGGATGCCTCTATAGCGCCTTTCTGAAAGAAAGGGTGCTTCTATAGTCACTTTCTGAAAGAAAGGGTGCCTCTATAGTCCCTTTCTGAAAGAAAGGGTGCCTCTATAGTCCCTTTCTAAAAGAAAGGGTGCTTCCGTAGTCCCTTTCTCAAAGAAAGGGTGCTTCCGTAGTCCCTTTCTCAAAGAAAGGGTGCTTCCGTAGTCCCTTTCTCAAAGAAAGGGTGCTTCTATAGTCCCATTCTGAAAGAAAGGGTGCTTCTATAGTCCCTTTCTGAAAGAAAGGGTGCTTCTATAGTCCCTTTCTGAAAGAAAGGATGCTTCTATAGTCCCTTTCTCAAAGAAAGGGTGCTTCTATAGCACCTTTCTGAAAGAAAGGGTGCTTCTATAGCACCTTTGTGAAAGAAAGGGTGCCTCTATAGCACCTTTCTGAAATAAAGGGTGCTTCTATTGTACATTTCTGAAAGAAAGGGTGCTTCTAATGCACCTTTTTGAAAGAAAGGGTGCTTCTATAGTCTCTTTCTGAAAGAAAGGGTGCCTCTATAGTATCTTTCTGAAAGAAAGGGTGCTTCTATAGTCTCTTTCCGAAAGAAAGGGTGCTTCTACAGTCTCTTTCTGAAAGAAAGGGTGATTCTATAGTCCCTTTCTGAAAGAAAGGGTGATTCTATAGTCCCTTTTTGAAAGAAAGGGTGCTTCTATAGTCCCTTTCTGAAAGAAAGGGTGCTTCTATAGTCCCTTTCTGAAAGAAAGGGTGCTTCTATAGTCCCTTTCTGAAAGAAAGGGTGCTTCTATAGTCCCTTTCTGAAAGAAAGGGTGCTTCTATAGTCCCTTTCTGAAAGAAAGGGTGCTTCTATAGTCCCTTTCTGAAAGAAAGGGTGATTTTATGGTTCCTTTCTGAAGGAAAGGGTGATTTTATAGTCACTTTCTGAAGGAAAGAGTGATTTTATAGTCACTTTCTTAAAGAAAGGGAGCTTTTATGGTCTCTTTCTGAAAGAAAGGGTGCTTCTATAGCACCTTTTTTAATGAAAGCGTGCTTCTATATCATCTTTCTGAAAGAAAGGGTGATTTTACCAAATAAATAATCTGCTTGTAACGATCTAAGATGGCAATGAGGCGTATAACTATTGTCATTACTTATACGCTCCGACAATCGCTTGGCACCAGTCGCCAATTTCTCCTCATTTTTTCTAAAGGTACTAAACAATATTTTAAATGGCACATTAAATTTTCCGTCTTTTAAAGACTGCTTTAAACCCAGATTTATAATCCACCATAAATTCATAAAAAAATTGTTACTGCACTGCTGTTGAATTTTTGATGAATGTTGTGTCGGTATTGAAGTAGAAATGATTACAGCCGTAGCAGGAGCAGCATTGAGTGACTAGACGCCAGCATCAGCACTTCTAATGTACTTTAGCTGCATAAAGCACGCAAACACAGAGTTCAGGCAGGGTGCGGATCATTAGAAAAAAATATGATTATTGGAAAAAATATTGAAATTTAGTTTCCCTGACAACAATGAAGCAAAAAAAAAAAAAAAAAAAAAAAAATAACATGAAAACTTTCCTCGCATAATTTAATTTTTTTTTTAATTTTTGTGTTTTTCCCAAATCTCTACCCTGCTTATTTGTGTGCGGGCCACAGTAATTGCAACACAGACTACCAGTAATATTTACTTACCGGCATAGAGAGAAAGAGTAGCAGTATAAATAACAAAAACTGTAGCAACAACAACAACGTGAACGACAAAAAAATTAACATAAACATTAATCGTGGAAACGTGGTGACAAAAGAGTGGTGGACCAAGAGAGAGGAGGGGTCGGGCAGCGACCAGTGCAGAATGTTGCCAAAACAAGGTGGTATCTGCACATTGGTTGGCCAGCCTACCTCCTTATGCTGTTTAAAGTTGACTATTTAACAAATAACCCAAAAAATAATCAACAACAACAGCAGCATTGGTATCTGTATTCAAAAACAAGAACAACAAAAAAGGAACAAAAAACAACAACATTTACAATAATGATGCCATAGCCCCATCAGAAAATATACAGCAGCATTCATCATTGCAAGGACGCATAGACGACGCTCCAAGTAGAGAGTAGAGTTTGCTATTCGGGCAAGGTATAAAAACGGATTAAAATGCAACGCAGGAATATTTTTAATTATTAATGTATACACATGAACGAAGTGAAAAAGCCATCATCGGCAACATCATCACTGCAATCAACATCCATCGTCATCATCACCAGCAATGCCAGTATTCGCATCAGTTTCACCATCGCTTTCCTTCCTCCAGTCAGTCAGCCAGCCAACCAGCCATCCAGTCATCAGCAAGCAATACGAAATGCATTTTTACCCCCAAAACTCAATGCTGTTTTTAGGGTTTATTATTCATGAGATTACACTCGAGGGAAAACAATTTGGATCATTGCAGTGTGTCAAAAATAAACAAACAAGGTTACGTAAATTACATAATGTATATACTTTATCCCTGATATTTGGATAATGTAAATACATTATTCACGCTATTTGGTAGATATTCACGCTATTTGGTAGTAGATACATTATCTACATTATTTGGATAACATAGATACACTATCCACGTTGTCTAGATAAAGTAGATACATTATAAATGTTGTTTGGTTAAAGTAGATACATTATACAGGCACTTTAAGTAAGGTATATATATTATCCACGTTGTTTGGATGAAGTAGATACATTATCCAGGCACTTCACATACGGTAGATACATTATCCACGTTCTTTGGATAAAGTAGATGCATTACCCAGGCACTTTACATAAGGTAGATACATTACCCACGTTGTTTGGATAAAGTAGATACACTATTCACATTGTTTTGATAACGAAGATACATTATCCGGGCACTTTCCATAAGGTAGATACATTATCCACCTTGTTTGGATAAAGTAGATACATTATCCGGGCACTTCATGTAAGGTAGATACATTATCCACGTTGTTTGGATAAAGTGATACATTATCCAGACACTTAACATAAGGTTGATACACTATCCACGTTGTTTGGATAAAGTAGCTACATTATTCACATTGTTTTGATAACGAAGATACATTATCCGGGCACTTTACATAAGGTAGATACATTATCCACGTTGTTCGGATAAAGTAGATACATTATCCAGGCACTTTCCATAAGGTAGATACATTATCCACGTTGTTCGGATAAAGTAGATACATTATCCAGGCACTTTCCATAAGGTAGATACATTATCCACGTTGTTCGGATAAAGTAAATACATTATCCGGGCACTTAATGTAAGGTAGATACATTATCCACGTTGATTGGATAAAGTAGATACATTATCCAGACACTTTCCATAAAGTAGATACATTATCCACCTTGTTTGGATAAAGTAGATACATTATCCACGTTGTTTGGATAAAGTGGGTACATTACCCAGGCACTTTACATACGGTAGATACATTATCCACGTTCTTTGGATAAAGTAGATACATTACCCAGGCAATTTACATAAGGTAGATACATTATCCACGTTGTTTGGATAATATTGATATATTATCCAGGTACTTCACACAACGTATATACATTATTTACGTTGTTTGGATAACATAGATACATTACCCGGCTTAACATAAGGTAGATACATTATCCACGTTGTTTGGATAAAGTAGATACATTACTCACGTTGTTTGGATAACGAAGATACATTATTCGGGCACTTTAAATAAGGAAGATACATTATCCACGTTGTTTGGATAAAGTAAGTACATTATCAAGGCACTTTACATAAGGTAGATACATTATCCACCTTGTTTGGATAAAGTAGATACATTAACCAGGCACCTTACATAAGGTACATACATTATCCACCTTGTTTGGATAAAGTAGATACATTATCCACGTTGTTTGGATAAAGTAGATACATTGTCCGGGAACTTTATATAAGGTAGATACATTATTCACGTTGTTTGGATAAATTATCCACATTAATTGGATAACCTAGATACCTTATCCACACTATTTGATTATCCTAGATTCATTATCCACATCATTAAGCTTAAGCTTATATAGCTCGCAAGATTTTCACCGAGTGTAAATACTGCACAGCAGCATCATTTTTGTAACGATGTCATCATCATCAGTTTTAAATAAATACAACAGCAATGCCCAACAAAAACAACAGCAGCAACAACAACAATAACAACAACGAAAACAAAAACAACAATACATGACCATATAATGAGAGCTTTAAAATAATGCTGCAGTACACATTGCAATGTAATACATTGTGTAATCACCATCCTTGGGTTGACTTGTTGGAGAAAGAATAAGAAGGACGAAGGGAAGATACGGTGAATATAGGCTGGCTCGTTGTCTGACTAGTTAGTTGGATGAGGAAGGGAGGATAATGGCGTGATGCTGCAGCATTGTGTAATAATGATGGCTGGCTGCTGGATGGTGCTGAAAACTCTGATAGAAATTAAAAACAAGCCAGAAAACCCATTAAGATAAGAGACGCAGGCTTCGGCAACACATTGCAGCAGAAGGTAATGAGGATGCTAACCAAGGCGGGGATGGCGAAATTTGAAAATTGTCAACAGAAAAATAACGAAAGGGGCGAGAATGTCATAGCCATATCTTGGATACAAGACGTAAATTACATTTCTTCTTGAAGAGAGCTCTGCAGACGGATATGAAGAAAACGCTTGATGAAGAAGAAAATGATGATGGTTATCGCAAATGGCATAGTTCAAATGACCGAGTCAACATTTCACCTTGTAATTATCTGTGACAAGAAAACAAAACATTTACTTTTTGGTATGAAACGAAGTAAGATGGAAGAATGGATGAAGGTGGTGAAAAAGTTACATTATTTTGTTTTAAATTTTACAGTGTAAATAAGAGGAAACTTGGATACATTTCATAAATATCTAGGGGATATAGATATACTACTTAGACTACTTAGATACATTATCCACGTTATCCAGACAACTTAGATACATTATCCACGTTATCCAGACTTCTTAAATACATTATCCACGTTATCTAGACTACTTAGATTCGTTATCTACGTTATCTAGACTTCTTATATACAGTATCCACGTTATTTAAACTACTTAGATACATTATCCACGTTATCTAGACTACTTAGATACATTATCCGCGTTATCTAGACTACTTAGATACATTATCCACGTTATCTAGACTACTTAGATACATTATCCGCGTTATCTAGACTACTTAGATACATTATCCACGTTATCTGGACTTCATTTATACATTATCCACGTTATCTAGACTACTTAGATACATATCTACGTTATCTAGGCTTCTTATATACATTATCCACGTTATACAGACTACTAAGATAAATTATCCATGTTTTCTAGACTACTTAGATACATTATCCACGTTATCTAGACTACTCAGATATATTATCCACGTTATCTAGACTACTTGGATACATTATCCACGTTATCTAGACTAATTAGATACATTATCTACGTTATCTAGACTTCTTATATACATTATCCACGTTATCTAGACTACTTAGATACATTATCCGCGTTATCTAGACTACTTAGATACATTATCCACGTTATCTAGACTTATTTTATACATTATCCACGTTATCTAGACTACTTAGATACATTATCTATGTTATCTAGACTACTTAAATAGATTATCCACTTTATCTAGACTACTTAGATACATTATCCAAGATTTCTAGACTACTTAGATACATGATCCAAGTTTTCTAGACTACTTAGATACATTATCCACGTTATCTAGACTACTTAGATACATTATCCACGTTATCTAGACTACTTATATACATTATTCAAGTTATCCAGACTACTTAGATATATTATCCACGTTATCTACACTACTTAGATATATTATCAACGTTATCTACACTTCTTAGATTCATTATCCACGTTCTCTAGGCTACTTAGATAAATCATCCGCGTTATCTAAACTACTTAGATACATTATCCACGTTATCTAGACTGCATAGATACATTATCCACGTTATCTGGACTACTCAGATACATTATCAACATTATGTAGACTACTAAGATACATTATCTACGTTTTCTACACTACTTAGATATATTGTCAACCGAATCTACACTACTTAGATGCATTATCCACGTTATCTAGACTACTTAGATACACTATCCACGTTATCTAGACTACTTAGATGCATTATCCACGTTATCTAGACTACATAGATGCACTATCCACGTTATCTAGACTACTTAGATACATTATCCACTTTATCTACACTACTTAGATACATTATCCACATTATCCAGACTTCTTATATACATATTCCACGTTATCTAGACTACTTAGATACATTACACAAGTTATCTAGACTACTTAGATAAATTATCAGCGTTATCTAGACTACTTAGATACATTATCCACGTTGTCTAGACTACTTATATGCATTATCCACGTTATCAAGACTACTCAGATACATTATCCACGTTGCCTAGACTACTTAGATGCATTATCCACGTTATCTAGACTACATAGATGCACTATCCACGTTATCTAGACTACTTAGATACATTATCCACTTTATCTACACTACTTAGATACATTATCTGGACTACTTAGATACATTATCTAGACTACTTAGAAACATTATCCACGTTGCCTAGACTACTTAGATGCATTATCCACGTTATCTAGACTACATAGATGCATTATCCACGTTATCTAGACTACTTAGATGCATTATCCACGTTATCTAGAGCACTTAGATACATTATCCACGAAATCTATACTACTTAGATGCATTATCCACGTTATCTAGACTACTTACATACATATCCACATTATTTAGACTACTTAGATACATTATCCACGTTATCTAGACTACATAGATGCATTATCCACGTTATCCAGGCTACATAGATACATTGTCCACGTTATCTAGACTACTTAGATAAATTATCAACGTTATCTAGACTACTTATATACATTATCCACGTTATTTAGACTACTTAGATACATTATCTAGACTACTTATATACATTATCCACGTTATTTAGACTACTTAGATACATTATCTAGACTACTTATATACATTATCCACGTTATTTAGACTACTTAGATACATTATCTAGACTACTTAGATACATTATCCACGTTATCTAGACTACTTAGATACATTACCCATGTTATCTAGACTACATAGATATATTATCCACGTTATCTAGACCACTTAGATACATTATCCACGTTATATAGACTACTTAGATATATTATCCACGTTATCTAGACTACTTAGATACATTATCCACATTATCTAGACTCCTTAGATACATTATCTAGACTACTTAGATACATTATCCACGTTATCTAGACTACTTAGATGTATTATCCACGTTATTCTGTAGGGTAGTGCTTGCCAGTTGTTATTTCATCACAAGATGCTTACTTTCACCTTCACATACTTGCAATCTATAGAAGATACATTTTGCCCTCACGAAAACGAAGGACATTTTCTGATGTTTGTATCGATTTCGCTGTGTAATCATCAAACACACGAATACTTATTATTAACTTAGCGCCATCTAAGTTTCAAGCTTCAGAATTCAGCCTGGCTAAGTATCAGATCGTTTTGGTAATTGCACCAGGTTTATTAAAAATTCCTTTGTATATCATCTTTCCTCCAAAATGTTCTAAGGTTTAGTGGTCTGAAGTTTAAGGCTTCTCGGCCATTTTGCCGCTGACGACTAATATAAAAGGTTTAAAGAATTTAACTTTCTATTTCGTATTGGAAGATTGAGCCTATTTCTTTTGTATAAATTTTCGTTTTTTTAATCATCTGTTCCAATAATTGTTTTATTGGTAAGCATAATTCATTCAGTTTAGTCGTTGTATTTCTGGTCATATTTTATTTTATCTACAGGTTATTGCAAATAAAGTTACAATTCGATCAGTGATTTGCAGAGCTTTGTACTGCAGTTCGAGTCTACAATACAGTTTTTGTCGACAAGACTCAATTTCCGTCATTTCGGTGCCAAATCGTTTGACCGGTAATAAAAATCATTGCTTCTTAATCTCAATTTAATTGAGAGTCAATGGTTCTTTTTTTTGTTATTTCTATTCAATAGTTTTGGCACCTAGTACATTCTAAAGCAGGAATACATCAGCAGTGTGAAGCGAAGAATAGAAAAATACTGGTTTGTTTCAACAACCAAATTTGGTCATCCACCCTCACTCCACACACTGATCAGCAGTCGACTATCATTTGCCTTTAAACATGTGCAGTGAACAACTTGCATGAAGTCTGTGATCGCCAAAGATTTATGTAAACGGGGAAAAATAAGCAAAAAAACCTACAAAAACAAACAAAAAATTTCACAAATGTGTTAAACTATATTTAAAAGAAGTCACCTTTTGTGCACCATCTTATTTGGAGCGACGAAAAAGTGTTTTGAAACCCCATAACTCCTTAGAGAGGAAGCAGAATCATTCCAATAAATTCCTAAAGTAAATTGGATGCCAGAAAACAGCAAGTAACATCAACAACAATCCCAGGGATAAATCATTCGAGAATTTGTGAAATCAGCCATAAGTTATTAAGTATTTACAATTAATATATAACAGTGCTTTCAAAGCGTGTTTCAAAGAGCAGCAAAATTAAACCACAATAGTCGGGGAAAATTATCTATTATCAAAGAACAAAAAAAAAGCACGAGCTGAGGCTAAAAGTGAGATATGAATCTCTTGTGAACATGGGAAACAATTTGTTTAATAATTAACGTAATCATCTGTTAATAACTGATATGATTTTGCGATTGTGTTTTTTTTTGTTTGCCTGCCTTTTGGAACCACTGTATTTATTACGAGCATACTTCATTGAAACATCAATTTCGATTTACAGTTGAAATTATTAGAAGGGCCAAGTACACTTCAGCCATACACAACCATTTTTACATACATACATCTTTAACGTACATACAAATTAATTTGCATACCGTAAAACAAATACTGGGTTGTGTTCTTGACTAAAATGTTTATGATCAGTATCTGTAATCATTGGTAAGCGTTTTGATGTTAAGCGTGTTGCAGTTGATATGTTGCCAGACAGTTAGCAACATTTCTGAGAACACGCACACTCAAATTCTCACTGTTAATGGATATAAAACAACACACTCTCTCTCACAACTATCAACACCAGCAACAATTCTCAACGAAAGGCCTTTCGACGAGGGAACTGCATCCAAACAAATGAGTAAGTGAGAACTTTGAAATTCTTTTTTTTTTTGTATCATCTCTTTATAATATTATGGTAAAAGTCTGAATTTGAGAATATCTTGATTGTACATATCCATCGACATTTCATATTAATATCTATCTGCACACGTTCTACATTAAAGTGGGTACCATACCATACGATAATTTTTTCCTCGCATATAAATCCTTATCATTCTTCATTTGTGTAATTTTTATTGAATATTGAACATGATTATATTACATATTTCCCAATGTGGATCTCTCAGGGTTCACTATTTTTAGTGTACATGCCACATAGGTTAGCTAGTGTAATACTGGTCGATCTAAGCATTGACTATTTCGATTAAGTTTTAGCTTTAGAATTTTAAGAATAATAATGTTACAAATTGAATTTAGTGATAATAAAATTGTCTCATTGATCATGGAGTAAACTACTTTAACTGTTTGTTTCCATCGCAAAGTAAGGTTGTTAGGTTAGTGTTGAATTTGGGATCACAGTTCATAGCCATATTTCTCAGGAATATATTTATTGTGATCAGGTTGGGTGGGCATGCCGGATGCATCAACAGCTAGTCATCCGGGCCGAATGAAACGTACCGCAAAGAAGGACTTGTTATGATATTCTATCTTTTTTCCAACCAACATGAGCACGTAAATTTAAAGTAATACTAAATGTAGCTGAAGAAACGGCACTAAAGTGTAGAACTCACCCCTTTGCGACGAGCGATAAGGCCGGTTTTCGACGTGCTCCCACTTATTTAAAGTGCTGTAACACCATCTTCTTCTGATCTATGACCTTGTATGCTACAATTCAGGCTACATAGATACATTGCCAACGTTATCTAGACTACTTAGATAAATTATCAACGTTATCTAGACTACTTATATACATTATCCACGTTATCTAGACTACTTAGATACATTATCCACGTTATGTAGACTACTTAGATGTGTTATCCACGTTACTAGACTACTTAGATACATTATCCAGGCTACATAGATGCATTATCCACGTTATCCAGGCTACTTAGATACATTGTCCACGTTATCTAGACTACTTAGATAAATTATCAACGTTATCTAGACTACTTAGATACATTATCCACGTTATCCAGACTTCTTAGATACATTATCCACGTTATCTAGACTACTTAGATGCATTATCCACGTTATCTAAACTACTTAGATACATTATCCACGTTGCCTAGAGTACTTAGATGCATTATCCACGTTATCTAGGCTACATAGATGCATTATCCACGTTATATAGACTACTTAGATAAATTATGAACGTTATCTAGTCTACTTAGATACATTATCCACGTTATCTATACTACATAGATGCATTATCCACGTTATTCAGGCTACTTAGATACATTGTCCACATTGTCCATTATCTAGACTACTTAGATAAATTATGAACGTTATCTAGACTACTTAGATAAATTATGAACGTTATCTAGACTACTTAGATAAATTATCTACACTGCTTGGATACATTATCCACGTTATCTCGACTACTTAAATACATTATCCACGTTATCTAGAGTACTTAGATGCATTATCCACGTTATCTAGTCTACTTAGATACATTATCCACGTTATCTATACTACATAGATGCATTATCCACGTTATTCAGGCTACTTAGATACATTGTCCACATTGTCCATTATCTAGACTACTTAGATAAATTATCAACGTTATCTAGACTACTTAGATACATTATCCGCGTTATCTAAACTACTAAGATACATTATCCACGTTATCTAGACTACATAGATACATTATCCACGTTATCTAGACTACTTAGATACATTATCTACGTTATCTAAACTACTTAGATACATTATCCATGGCAACTGGACAACATTATGCATTATCCCCATTATCTAGACAGCCTGGATACATTATGCACATCACTTACAAATATTTAAATAAACTTTACTGCTATTTACTTAAAGTAAAACCAACTTTAGCATAAATAAACCGCATCCCTTTACCAATTTACCACTATTACTATCACCAGGTCATTTGCCGCATATACCCAAACCATAGCGAGAAAGGAAAGGAAGAGAACAAAACCCCCAAAAACACGCCATCATCGCCATAATTAAACTCTTCACAGCGGATAAAAACCGGAAAACAAGTCATAGAGGGGTTGTTCCATGACCAATTTGATGAGTGCGTGGGGTCTGTGCAATTTGCCAGATACCATTTATTCTTTTTGTTAGGACCAATTTATATTCTTTTTTTCGGGGGACCACCAGTTCAGGATATCCCTTTTCCATTGTTCAAATACCACTTAGATTTTTCTATGATTTGGGAATAACACTACAAAACACAACAACAACAACCGACCCAGCAAATCTTACTTTCATTTCAGAGGATGATTCGTTGCAGGGAATGAAAAAAGAGAAAAACTACAAAACAAAAACAACAAATCCTACGGAAAACGGAAGAAGCTCGAGTGTTGACTGGATAAGAAAAGGGAGAAGGTCCGCATATATTTGGTCGCCATTGCCATATAATAAAAAAATAAACACTATACACGTTTGCATCCTGCAGCAACAGCAACAACAACACTAACTGCGATTCGAAATGAAAAATATGAACAACACTTAAAGGCTTAATGGGCGAAAATGGACTCAAGTTTTATGCTGTTGTAGTGGCTCTGGTGGCAATACCATGCAAGCGGAAAAACAAATGTTCTCCATCTCTTCCGTCATCACTAAGCCACAGCATCAGCATATGAACAAAATAGGGCTACAAAAAATGTGGCTGCTTGGTGGTGCTGATGGTGGCTGGAAGGATGGCTAGCCTGGTTGGTTGTTGTTGTTGGTGCTGCTGTTTACAGAGTGTAAGTTGATGTGAGAATTGTTTCCTTCATCAGGACTTTAAGTGAGCATGCACTGTGGCATGTTGACTCCGGCAAAATACTATCAAAATACAAGATTACCCCGTAGGGCAGGCAGAGGGTTGCAGAGAGAAGCGATGAGAGGGAGGGAGGGGGAAGAGTAGTGGAAAGGATGCATTTCACAGAAACTTTAATATTAAAGATTACGCTAGTTGGAATAGTTAGAGCAAGGAGGGTGGGTTAATAAATTAGGGTTCTTAAGGTATGTGGTCTACACAGTGTTTAGATAAAGAAGATGCTTTATCTATCTTATATAGACAACGTAGATGTTTTATCCGCGTTATCTAGGCAACTTAGATGCTTTATTCACGTTATCTAGACAACGAAGATACATTATCCACGCTAGCTAGACAACGAAGATACATCATCCACGCTAGCTAGACAACGAAGACACATAATCGACGTTATATAGAAAACTTAGATACATTACCCACGTTATCTAGGCTACTAAGATACATTACCCACGTTATCTAGACTACTTAGATACATTATCCACGTTCTCTAGACTACTGTCATGTTATCTAGACTACTTAGATACATTATCCACGTTCTCTAGACTACTGTCCATGTTATTTAGACTATTTAGATACATTATCCACGTTATATAGACTACTTAGATATATTATGTTATCTAGACAACTTACTTACATTATCCACCTTATCTTGACTACTTAGATACATTATCCACTTTATCTAGACTACTTAGATAGATTATCCGCGTTATCTGGACAATTTATATACATTATCCATGTTATCTAGACTACGTAGATATATTATCCACGTTATCTCGACTACTTAAATACATTATCCACGTTATCTAGACTATTAAGATACATTATCCACGTTATCTACATTATCCAAGAAATCTAGACTACTTAGATACATTATCCACGTTATCTAGACTATTTAGATACATTATCCACGTTCTCTAGACTACTGTCATGTTATCTAGACTACTTAGATACATTATCCACGTTCTCTAGACTACTGTCCATGTTATTTAGACTATTTAGATACATTATCCACGTTATATAGACTACTTAGATATACTATCCATGTTATCTAGACTACTTAGATACATTATCCACGTTACCTAGACTACTTAGTTACATTTTATATGTTATCTAGATACATTATCCACCTTATCTTGACTACTTAGATACATTATCCACCTTATCTTGACTACTTAGATACACTTTATCTAGACTACTTAGATAGATTATCCGCGTTATCTGGACAAGTTATATACATTATCCATGTTATCTAGACTACGTAGATACATTATCCACGTTATCTCGACTACTTAAATACATTATCCACGTTATCTAGACTATTAAGATACATTATCCACGTTATCTACATTATCCAAGAAATCTAGACTACTTAGATACATTATCCACGTTATCTAGACTACTTAGATACATTATCCACGTTATCTAGACTACTTAGATACATTATCCACGTTATCTAGACTACTTAGATACATTATCCATGTTATTTAGACTACATAGATACATTATCCATGTTATCTAGACTACTTAGATACATTATCCACGTTATATAGACTACTTAGATACATTATCCACGTTATCTAGACTACTTAGATACATTATCCACGTTATCTAGACTACTTAGATACATTATCCACGTTATCTAGACTACGTAGATGCATTATCCACGTTATGTAGACTTCTTATATACATTATCCACGTTGTCTAGACTACTTAGATACATTATCTATGTTATCTAGACTACTTAAATAGATTATCCACTTTATCTAGACTACTTAGATACATTATCCATGTTATTTAGACTGCATAGATACATTATCCATGTTATCTAGACTACTTAGATACATTATCCACGTTACCTAGACTACTTAGATGTATTATCCACGTTATCTAGACTACTTACATACACTATCTATGTAATCTAGACTACCTAGACACATTAGCCACGTTATCTAGACTACTTAGATACATTATCCATGTTATCTAGACTACGTAGATACATTATCCACGTAATCTAGACTACTTAGATACTTTATCTACGTTATATGGACTGCTTAGATACTTTATCCACGCTATCTAGACTACATAGATACATTTTATATGTTATCTAGACTACTTAGATACATTATCCAAGTTATCTAGATATATTAAATACATTATCCACGTTACCTAGACTACTTACATACATTATCCACGTTAGATACATTATCCAAGAAATCTAGACTACTTAGATACATTATCCACGTTATCTAGACTACTTAGATACATTATCCATGTTATTTAGACTGCATAGATACATTATCCATGTTATCTAGACTACTTAGATACATTATCCACGTTACCTAGACTACTTAGATGTATTATCCACGTTATCTAGACTACTTACATACATTATCTATGTAATCTAGACTACCTAGACACATTAGCCACGTTATTTAGACTACTTAGATACATTATCCATGTTATCTAGACTACGTAGATACATTATCCACGTAATCTAGACTACTTAGATACTTTATCTACGTTATATGGACTGCTTAGATACTTTATCCACGCTATCTAGACTACATAGATACATTTTATATGTTATCTAGACTACTTAGATACATTATCCAAGTTATCTAGATATATTATCCACGTTATCTACACTACCCATATACATTTAAATTATATAGTGCACTTAGATGTTTTACCCACGTTATCTAGGCTACTTAAATACATTATCTACGTTATCTAGACAACTTAGATACATTATACACGTTATCTAGACTACTTAGATACATTATCCACGTTATCTAGACTACATAGATACATTATTCATGTTATCTAGACTACTTAGATACATTATCCATGTTATCTAGACTACTTAGATCTATTATCCACGTTATCTAGACTACTTAGATACATTATCCACGTTATCTAGACTACTTAGATACATTGTCCACGTTATCTAGACTACTTAGATACATTATCCATGTTATTTAGACTACATAGATACATTATCCATGTTATTTAGACTACATAGATACATTATCCATGTTATCTAGACTACTTAGATAGATTATCCACTTTATCTAGACTACTTAGATAGATTATCCGCGTTATCTGGACTATTTATATACATTATCCATGTTATCAAGACTACGTAGATACATTATCCACGTTATCGCGGCTACTGAAATACATTATCCACGTTATCTAGACTACTTACATACATTATCCACGTTAGATACATTATCCAAGAAATCTAGACTACTTAGATACATTATCCACGTTATCTAGACTACTTAAATACATTATCCACGTTATCTAGACTACTTAGATACATTATCCATGTTACTTAGACTACATAGATACATTATCCATGTTATCTAGACTACTTAGATACATTATCCACGTTATCTAGACTACTTAGATGTATTATCCACGTTATCTAGACTACTTACATACATTATCTAAGTAATCTAGGCTATCTAGACACATTAGCCACGTTATCTAGACTACTTAGATACATTATCCATGTTATCTAGACTACGTAGATACATTATCCACGTAATCTAGACTACTTAGATACTTTATCTACGTTATCTGGACTGCTTAGATACTTTATCCACGCTATCTAGACTACATAGATACATTATATACGTTATCTAGACTACTTAGATACATTGTGCACGTTACCTATACAACCTAGATACATTATCCACGTTATGTAGACTACTTAGATACTATCCACGTTATCTAGACTACTTAGATACATTATCCACGTTATCTAGACTACTTGGATACATTATCCACGTTATCCAGACCACTTAGATACATTACCCATGTTATCTAGGCAACGTAGATACATTATCCACCTTATTTAGACAACGTAGTTACATTATCCGCGTTATCTAGGCAATGTAGATGCATTATTTAAGTTATTTATGCAATGAAGATACATTATCCATATTTTTAGACCACGTAGATACATTATCCATGTTATCTAGACAACTTATATAAATTATCTAGGCAATGTAGATACATTATCCACGTTATCTAGACAACGTAGATACATTACCAACGTTATCTAGGCAATGTATATATATTATCCGTGTTATCTAGGCAATTTAAATATATTATCCGCGTTATCTAGACAACGTAGATGCTCTATCCGGGTTATCTAGACAACGTAGATACATTATCCACGTTATCTAGGCAATGTAGATGCATTCTTTATTTTATTTATGCAATGAAGATACATTATCCATATTTTTAGACAACTTAAGACACATTATCTAGACAACGTAGATACAATGTCCACGTTATCTAGACAACTTAGACACATTATCCACGTTATCTAGACAACATACATCCGTTATCTACGTTATTTAGACTACTAAGATACACTCGCCGCGCCATCAACATCACTCAGATAAATTATCTGAATTTTCTAGATAATGCAGATTCATTATCTGCAATACGTTACATTTTTCTTAAATCCTTAACAAAAAAAATTTCCCCCATTGGCCTCAAACTATTGTTCCTAACCAAATCAGTCACACTACCCCTCGACTGGTTTTTCAGCTTCTCCATCTTCTTGTTGTTCGTCGTCGTGTTGTTACTCATCTCCTTAACTACTTACAAGTGTGTATACTTGTAGTCATAAAATTACAGGAAGTTTAAGCTACTTGTGAATGTTAGGTTCGGAGGGAGTGAAACATTATGGGGAGCGTAGCGAAATTGGGGGATGCTTAAGTTTCCTTCCCCCTCCTCAACACACGGCCATAGGTGTTGCTGGGGGATGTTGTTGCTTGCCGTCGATAGCGTTTCGTTGGCGTGCCAGAGTGTGTGTTTTATTACAACACTCAACGAAGGACGAAATTCAAGCAATTCATACTTCAACGACAACGGATGCAAAAATTCTGCAATGACACACATCCATGCCGAGCGAGGGAGGCAGGGAGTAGGTGGGCGGGCTGGCAACCATGCATTGAAGGGTTATAACATATTTATATGCAGGTCGGTCGGTTGGTCCTGCTTGCATCAGTGTAATAACGAGGAACATGTCGTTGCTTCTCCCCCTTCCTTCACCTCTGTACAATCTTAATATCCTTCAAGTGCATAGTTTTCCACCCTTACCCTTTCGCCCACCACGCCTCCTCCTCCTCCTCAACAGCTGTAGTGGATATATTTTTCAACTTTTCAAGTGGTTGAATATTGCCAAACAGTCAGGCATGCAGAAAGAGTCAATGATGTGTATGTTTGCCTAGAATGGGAATGTGATTCGAGGGTATGTGTGAGTGGTTGGGCGTGTGTGTGTGCATGCAAGTATAGTTAGTAGTTTACTTGGCTCCATAATGGTGTATAATTAATTTTGTTCATGAATAAATTTTAATTTATCATAATAAGAGTTACAACACACAATCAAGCCAACAAACTTAAACCAGCCATCGAAAACAAGCGACCAGACCAACTAAACCTAGCCAAGCAAACGCACTCAATATTGCCACCATTCATGCTCTGTTCTACGGGCTGCAGGCAGGCAGGCAGGCTGGCATTCACAAGTCCCCAGCTGAATGAATAACAAATTTTAATATAGAAAATATTGTCACAATCAAGTGTGGCACTCAACGTCATCCATCCTCAACGTCCCTGTTCGTCCTCGTCGCCATCCCCTATAGCCTTTCTCATGTTACACAAATTGATGCAGGCATTAATAAATACTCAGAGGGGTTCCTGTCAATGGGCAAACACTTCGGAAATTATGGGGGGGCTGATGTTTAGCTTAATATACTTTTCGAT
This sequence comes from Musca autumnalis, assembly GCF_047663935.1. NCBI lineage: Eukaryota > Metazoa > Arthropoda > Insecta > Diptera > Muscidae > Musca > Musca autumnalis. The sequence continues at coordinate 197,247,144 of NW_027412088.1, forward strand.
ATCAACAACAAGTTTGCATGGATGGACGTGTATACGGGATGGGGGGATACTTGAGAGATGGAAAAAATTTCCTATGCATCGGAGGTAAAAAACAAACTTTCCTTGGGGGTAGTTCAAAATAGGTCATTGATATATAATGGATAATGCATCTAAAATAACTAAATAATCTAGGCAATGAAGATGAATTATTCATGTTATCTAGATAAGGTAGATACATTATGCACGTTATCTAGACAATGAAGATCCATTATACATGTTATCTAGGCAACGTAGGCACATAATCCAGATAATCTAAATAACATAGATAATGTGTCTACGTTATCCAAAGAACGTGGATAATGTGTTTACGTTATCTAAACATTGTAGATAATGTATCTACGTTATCTCAATAACGAAGATAATGTGTCTTCGTTTTCCGAAGAACGTGGATAATGTAAATACGTTATCTAAATAACGTAGATATTGTATCTACGTTATCTAAATGACGAAGATAATGTATCTATGTTATCCAAAGAACGGGGATAATGTTTATACGTTATCTAAAATAATTTAGATACCGTATCTACGTTATCCAAAGGACGTGTATAATGTGTTTACGTTATCTAAACATTGTAGATAATGTATCTACGTTATCTAAATAACGAAGATAATGTGTCTTCGTTTTCCGAAGAACGTGGATAATGTATCTACGTTATCTAAATAACGTAGATAATGTATCTACGTTATCTAAATAACATGGATAATGTGTCTACTTTATCCAAAGAACGTGGATAATGTATCTATGTTATCTAAATAACGTAGATAATGTATCTACGTTACCTGCATAACGTAGATAATATATCTACGTTATCCAAAGAACGGGGATAATGTTTATACGTTATCCAAAGAACTTGGATAATGTATCTACGTTATCCAAAGAACTTGGACAATGTATCTACGTTATCTAAGCAACGTTGATAATGTTCCTACGTTATCTAAATAACGTAGATTATGAATCTACGTTATCCAAAGAACGTGGATAATGTATATACGTTATCTAAATAATGTAGATAAAGTATCTACGTTATCTAAATAACGTTGATAAAATATCTACGTTATCCAAATAACGTAGATAAAGTATCTACGTTATCCAAATAACGTAGATAAAGTATCTACGTTATCCAAAGATAGGGGATATACGTTATTATACGTTATCTAAACAACGTAGATAACGTATTTACGTTATCCAAAGAACTTGGATAATGTATCTACGTTATCTAAATAACGTAGAGAATGTATCTATTTTATCTGAATAACGTAGATAATGTATCTACGTTATTCTAAGAACGTTGATAACGTGCCTACGTTATCTAAATAACGTAAATAATGTATATACCTTATCTAAATAACGTAGTTAATGATCTACGTTATCTAAATAACGTAGATGTTGTATCTACGTTATCTAAATAACGCAAATATTGCATCTACGTTATCTAAAGACGTGTATAATGTATCCACGTTATCTAAGTAACGTAGATAATGTATCTACGTTATCCAAAGAACGTGGATAATGTATCTACGTTATCCAAAGAACGTGGATAATGTATCTACGTTATATTAATAATGTAGGTAAAGTATCTACGTTATCTAAATAACGTGGATAAAGTATCTACGTTATCCAAAGAACGGGGATAATTTTTTTACGTTATCTAAATAACGTAGAAAAAGTATCTACCTTATCTAAATAACGTAGATAATGTATCTACTTTATCTTAATAACGTAGATAAAGTATTTACGTTATCCAAAGAACTTGGATAATGTATCTACGTTATCTAAATAACGTAGATAATATATCTACGTTATCTAAATAACATAGATGGTGTATCTACGTTATCTAAATAACGCAAATATTGCATCTACGTTATCTAAAGACGTGTATAATGTATCTACGTTATCTAAATGACGTAGATAATATATCTACGTTATTTAAATAACATAGATGGTGTATCTAGGTTATCTATATAACGGATCTACGTTATCCAAAGACGTGTATAATGTATCTACGTTATCTAAATGACGTAGATAATACATCTACGTTATCTAAATAACATAGATGGTGTATCTACGTTATCTAAATAACGCAAATATTGCATCTACGTTATCTAAAGACGTGTATAATGTATCTACGTTATCTAAATGACGTGGATAACATATCTACGTTATCTAAATAACATAGATGGTGTATCTACGTTATCTAAATAACGCAAATATTGCATCTACGTTATCTAAAGACGTGTATAACGTATCTACGTTATCTAAAGACGTGTATAATATATCTACGTTATCTAAATAACATAGATGGTGTATCTACGTTATCTAAATAACGCAAATATTGCATCTACGTTATCTAAAGACGTGTATAACGTATCTACGTTATCTAAAGACTTGTATAATGTATCTACATTATCTAAATAACGTAGATAATATATCTACGTTAACTAAAGACGTGCATATTATTTCTACGTTATCTAAACACGTGTATAATGTATCTACGTTATCTAAACGACGTAGATAGTGTATCTACTTTATCCAAATAACGTAGATAATGCATCTACGTTATCTAGAGCGCATAGATAATATATACCTTATCTAAATAACATAGATAATGATCTACGTTATCTAAATAACGTACATAGATGGTGTATCTACGTTATCTAAATGACGTATCTACGTTATCTAAAGACGTGTATAACGTATCTACGTTATCTAAATAACGTAGATAATGTATTTACGTTATCTAAATAACGTGGATAATGTTACTACGTTATCTAAATAACGTGAATAATGTTACTACGTTATCTATAGAACGAAGATAATGTATCTATGTTATCAGAGGAACGTGCATAATATAGGTTTGTTATCTAGAGACATGGATAATGCATCTACGTTATCTAAATAACGTAGATAATGTTCCTTTGTTATCTAAGAAACGTAGATAATGTATCTACGTTATCTAAATAACATAGATAATGTGTCAACGTTATCCAAAGAACGGGGATAATGTTTATACGTCGTCTAAATAACGTAGATAACGTATCTACGTTATCCAAAGAACTTGGATAATGTATCTACTTTATCTAAGTAACGTAGATAACGTACCTACGTTATCTAAATAATAGAAAATGTATCTACTTTATATAAATAACGTAGATAATGTATCTACGTTATCCAAAGAGCGTGGATGATGTATCTACCTTATCCAAAGAACGTGGATAATGTATCTACGTTATCGAAATAACGTCGATAATGTATCTAAGTTATTTAGATAACGCAGGTAATGTATCTACATTACCTACATAACGTAGATAATTTATATGCGTAGATAATGTTATTTATACAACATAGATAATTTATTTACTTTATCCAAAGAACGTCGATAATGTATCTACGTTATCGAAATAATGTAGATAATGTGTCTTTGTTATTCAAAGAACATGGATAATGTATCTACGTTATCTACATATCGTAGATAATGTGTCTACGTCATAGATAATGTATCTATGTTATCCAAAAACATGGATAATGTATCAACGTTAGCTAAATAATGTAGATAATGTATCTACGTTATCTAAATAATGTAGATAATGTATCTACATTATCCAAAGAACGTAGATATTCTATGTACGTTTACCAAATAACGTCATCCGAGCAACTTGGATAATACCTCTACGTTATCTAAAGATATAAAGATATCGAACGATAACCGATAACCTATCGAAAGGCTGGGGTACATCATCTATGTTATCTAAAGAAAGCTGATAATGTAGCTACGTTATCCAAGGAACTTAAAACTAAGGAACTTAAAGACTGGGATAAATTATCAATGTTATCTAAAGAAAGCTGATATTGGATCCATGTTACCTAAGGACGTGGATTATGTATCTACGTTATCCAAAGAATCTGGATAATGTGTCAACGTTATCTGAGAACGTCGATTATGTATCTAAATAATGCGGATAATGTATCTGCATTATCTAAATATCATGGATAACATAAATAAAGGATATCAAGGAATTCCAAAGAAATTAGTCTTTGTTTTACTCCTCCCTGAGGCTAAAATTATCCACATCCCTGCCCTGACACAGAAATTTTCATGTAAATTAACAGTTTTTTTTCTTACTTTTCAACATTAAATTTCATTACTTTAATTTGGTTTATATTTTTAATTAAATTGAAAAGGGAGAATGAATTAAAAAAAAAAAAAAATAACAGAAAAAACACAGCAGCAGTAGCAGGCAGGAGTAGCATTCAGAATGCATAGCAGCAGCATAAAAAACACACAAACTCTTGCAATCACACGCACACCCATACACTTTCAAAATTGTTCACCCTCTTGAAATATTTTATGCTTGTGTTTTTTGTTCTTGTTGTTTTACAACTGCTACGTAGTTTCAGCATAGTTAAGCTGGATAGCTAGCTTGGTCTGGCCATGGGACCGAGGATGGATGGATGTAAGGATGTTGCATGGCAAAAAAAAAAAAAAAAAAAAAAAAAAAAAAAAAAAAAAAAAAAAAAATAGGGGGCCAGCAGCTTACAGTTGGAGAGGTAAGAAAAATGGTTGAACTACAAGAATGTATTCAAACCTACTTGCACCAATTACATTTCCATACATTCCAACCAACCAGCCAACCAAGTTGCCATTCAGTTAGTCAGTCATTCATTGAGGCATGGAAGGATGTAGCCAGCCAGCCATCATCCTACCTTGTGTAAAGAGGGTTCAATGGGGGGTTTGTGGGTGTGTGAGCCTAGGTACTTCAGGTGCTGTATTGCAGTTTCACAACACAACACTGTTGACTTGTGGAGCATTAAAATTTTCCTCATTTTTCTCCTCCTCCTCGGGCCTCTCCTCATCATCATCTATGTTACTGCTGATGATGATGCTGCTGATGTTGATAATGATGGTTCAGTTAGAGAGATTGTTGAATGCTGATGATGCCACTTGACAAAATGAATGAATGCAACATTTTCTATATGCCTCCACCCACCTCTTCTAAAACTTCCATGTTAGCCAAATGAAGTGCTGCTGATGGATGGATGGCTGGGTTAAGATGTTGTAGGTGGCGGTGGTGCTACAAGGGGCACCTGTATTGAGATAGGTTTTGTTTTGTTTCACATCAGGGTTGACTTGACTAGTTCCGAAGTGCTGTAATGGCGCGTGGGCATTCTATAACCATCCATGCATCATCAACCATTTCTGTGTTAGTTTTGTATTCAATCTTATTGTGTAAACCCCAACGCAATGCTTAAACAAAAACACAACACTCTCCCCCGCTCTCTCTCTAGACAAATCTAAACTTGAAGGTAATGATGACTAGAATCCAATGTTGGTGTTTTTGCTGTTGTTTTTGTTCTGTTGTTGTCATTAGGTAGCTATTTTTTTTGTTTAGTTAGTTTTCCATATTGTATTGAATTGGCTATAGCGAGGATGGCGATGATGCTGGTGATGAGATGCTGCTGACAACGATAATGGTGGCTGGTGGCAATGCAAGGCTGCTGCTAGTGAAGCTTTGGCATTCTTGCGGAAACTCTGTAATAGGCAGGTAGGTAGGCTAAGAGTAACCACTTAATGGTTAGAAAGAGGGTACTTGCTTGCTGGTTGCAAAGCACAGCAGCACATGTTGTTGTTAGTGTTTGTTGTTGTTGTTATTGCTGTTGTTGTGTTTTGTTTTATTTTCAAAATTGCAGCCTACCTCTACATAATTGCCAAGTTAGGCATGATTAATTAATGTAGTCTCCTTGAACAACCACAGCACCAACAACAACAACTAACAAGAAACTTTTTTGGGGCCAAACTCCACTTGATAAAAAAATTGTTGTTGTTGTTGCCAGTAAGTGGTTGACTGACTGGTTGGGTAGGGAGACCAATGTATAGCAATTTTTATTGGAACATTTTTTTTTTTCTTCCATTTTAGCCTGTGGGCCATTACTGGCATCAGAGGTTGTTTGCCTGCCACTGCTCTTTTTTCTGCCCTGCATATTTCTAAAATTAATTCAAGCATAAATTGACAAGATGTTCATATCATTAGCAGAGTGTTGTAATTTTCAAGCGAAGAACAAAAAAACTGATTGAGGGGAGAACCATTTTCTAATTAAACAAAAATTTAAAATTTAGGGGAAGATTTTCGGGGGGTGGGGTTATGTTTGCCTCAATGCCTCATGTACATGTTATTTAATTAGGGGAACAAATTATGCAAAAGTTTTTAATAATTTTAAATATAATCAAAATTGTTGGAAAATTATAAGAAAATTGAAGGGAGAATTTGTAATAAAATTTTGAGAGCCATTGTGGCGTATAATTTATAATAATTGCTCCTGCAACAGAGGGGCGTATGATGTATAGGAATTTTCTAAATATTACTTGTTATCTAACTTTTAAAATATTAAAAGAGGCTTGAGTCCTCCAAAAATCTTAGACATAGAACGTAGACGGAGGTCTACTAGAAGGAAGGATCATTAAATCTTATAACATTCCGGTCGGTATGTAGACATAGTCTACACCAGAATGTCTTCTAATAGAAGACCATAGAATCTTCTCTTAGAAAATTAGTTGGTGTTCTAGAAAATGAAAGTTCTTCCCAAAGAAAAATGAATTCTTATTTATTATTGTTTTTTTATGCCGGGCATACACTATGGGCATGCAGGACAGCAACCGATGAACCCTTGTGTAAGTGTGTAATTGAATAGTGAGTGGCATTCCTTCAATCCATATTGCAAAAATGATGAATTTTCCTCCAGAACTCGATTTTGGGTTGAAGTTTTCCAAATTTTTAATTTCCTCACAAATAATATTTGTTGTTTTCAACAATTATTTGTTGGTTACTTGGAAAATAAACAAAATTCATCGGATTGAAAGGGGTTTCTGCCAAAACTACTCGCAAATACATTGACAAAAACTTCAAAATTTACTAATACTATTACAAATGCTGTCCTGCATGCCCATAGTGTATGCCCGGCATTAGGATAAAGGCCATTATTTATGAATGTTTTTAATTAACTAATTTGAATTAATCGAGCTAACATGGCCTAAGAAAAAATACCTTTTTCAAGATCCGAATTTGTTTTTCAAAATACCACAAGTTCTTCTTACATATGTTCAAAAGGATTATAATTCCTCCTATAGAACACAAGAAAAATATTTCACGCACGACAAGTGTTCTAATAGAAGATTCGAAATTTTTTTGAAAATCGCCAGATTTTCTTATAGAAGTCCACTTCAGAGGGGAGTACAAGCTCTTCTTTTAGCAGAAGTCTTGTTATAGAAGACCACGAGGTATTCTTATAGAAGACTAGAAGGTCTTCTTATAGAATACAACAAAATCTTTAGGTCTCTTATAGAAGAACACAAGGTCTAACTATAGAAGACCATTATATCTTATATAGATATAGAGGATAAAAAGTTCGTCAGGTTATCTCATAGAAAATCACAAGGTCTTCTTATATAAGACCACAAGATCCTCTTATAGAAGACCACAAGTTTTTTTATAGAAGACAACAAGTTCTTCTTATACAAGACCACAAGGTTTTCCTTCAGAAGACCAGATCTTCCTTCAGAAGCAGAAGGTCTTTTTGTAGAAGACCAGAAGGTCTACTTATGGAAGACCAATGTATTCATAGAAAAGCCTACAATGTCTTATCAAATGTCTCATCATAAATGACCAGAAGGTCCACTTATGCGGTCCTCTTCCTTTAAAGGCAAAGAAAGTCTTCGCGGCTGACCTGTACGATTGTCATCTACGCGACTGTAGATCCGAATTAGCTCGCCAAAATTTCTATGCATCGGTCCGACTGACATCTGCAATATAGTGTATCCTGAATTGTGTCACATTTACGTATTAAGACATCTACGGTAGAGTAGATGTCGAGTTAAGACATCTACGGTAGAGTAGATGTCGTATTAAGACATCTGCGGTAGAGTAGATGTCGTATTAAGACATCTACGGTAGAGTAGATGTCGTATTAAGACATCTACGGCAGAGTAGATGTCGCATTATGACATATACGGCAGAGTAGATGTCGTATTATGACATCTACGGCAGAGTAGATGTCGTATTAAGACATCTACGGCAGAGTAGATGTCGCATTATTACATATACGGCAGAGTAGATGTCGTATTATGACATCTACGGCAGAGTAGATGTCGTATTAAGACATCTACGGTAGAGTAGATGTCGTGTTAAGACATCTACGGTAGAGTAGATGTCGTATTAAGACATATACAATAGTATATGTAGTATTAAGACAGAATAGATGTCGTATTATGACATCTACGGCAGAGTAGAAGTCGTATTAAGACATCTACGGCAGAGTAGATGTCGCATTATGACATATACGGCAGAGTAGATGTCGTATTATGACATCTACGGCAGAGTAGATGTCGTATTAAGACATCTACGGCAGAGTAGATGTCGCATTATTACATATACGGCAGAGTAGATGTCGTATTATGACATCTACGGCAGAGTAGATGTCGTATTAAGACATCTACGGTAGAGTAGATGTCGTGTTAAGACATCTACGGTAGAGTAGATGTCGTATTAAGACATATACAATAGTATATGTAGTATTAAGACAGAATAGATGTCGTATTATGACATCTACGGCAGAGTAGATGTCGTATAAGGCATCTACGGTAGAGTAGATGTTGTATTAAGGCATCTACGGTAGAGTCTCTGTCGTATTAACTCATCTACGGTAGAGTAGATGTCGTATTAAGGCGTCGACGGTAGAGTAGATGTCGTATTAAGGCATCTACGGTAGAGTAGATGTCGTATTGAGACATCTAAGGTAAAGAAGATGTCGTATTTAGACATCAACGGCAGAGTAGATGTCGTATTAAGGCATCTACGGTAGAGTAGATGTCGTATTATGACATCTACGGTAGAGTAGATGTCGTATTATGACATCTACGGTAGAGTAGATGTCGTATTATGACATCTACGGTAGAGTAGATGTCGTATTAAGACATCTACGGTAGAGTAGATGTCGTATTATGACATCTACGGTAGAGTAGATGTCGTATTAAGCAGCGTAGATGTCTTATTAAGACATATATGGTAGAGTAAATGTCGTATTAAGACATGTACGGCAGATTAGATGTCGTATTAAGACATCTACAGTAGAGTAGATGTCGTATTAAGACATCTACGGTAGAGTAGATGTCGTATTATGACATCTACGGTAGAGTAGATGTCGTATTATGACATCTACGGTAGAGTAGATGTCGTATTATGACATCTACGGTAGAGTAGATGTCGTATTATGACATCTACGGTAGAGTAGATGTCGTATTATGACATCTACGGTAGATTATATGTCGTGTTATGACATATACGGCAGAGTAGATGTCGTATTAAGACATCTACGGTAGAGTAGATGTCGTATTGAGACATCTACGGCAGAGTAGATGTCGTATTTAGACATTTACAGTAGAGGAAATGTCGTATTATGACATCTACGGCAGAGTAGATGTCGCATTATGACATCTAGGGCAGAGTAGATGTCGTATTATGACATCTACGGCAGAGTAGATGTCGTATTAAGACATCTCCGGCAGAGTAGATGTCGCATTATGACATCTAGGGCAGAGTATATGTCGTATTATGACATCCACGGCAGAGTAGATGTCGTATTAAGACATCTCCGGCAGAGTAGATGTCGCATTATGACATCTACGGCAGAATAGATGTCGTATTAAGACATCGTAAGCAGCATAGATGTCGTATTAAGGCATCTACGATAGTGTAGGTGTCGTATAAAGTCATCTACGGTAGAGTATATATCATATTAAGACATCTACGATAGTGTATATGGAAATGCAGAGGGAAAAAGAACAATATTTATTTAAGCCCATTATCGCACTTGACGGTTTCCGACCCCCGAAACCAGTAATTTCACAATATTCACCCATATATGTGTGTAGCTTATCGTAAATTGTGGTGGTACCTATTCGCCTGAAAAGGCTCTTACTCGGGGTAAAGTACCCATATTCTTAATGTCTGTCTACGGCTGCTATAAGAGTTTCCGCTTCAAATAATACCGGCAACCTTTTCGGATATGCCTATGTTACCCTATTGGAAGTGACAGGCTTTCCATCAGCCTTCTTTTTCGGATATGAGAGTGATAACCCGTTGCCCAACACTTTGTTAATCTTGTGTCCATATTGCACAGGAGGTCTAGTACCAATTTTAAGATAACGGTTTCTAACTCTTGGATCCTCAGAGTGGCGTAAGCAGTCGTCGATAATATTCGTACTGTTACTTGTATTGTATTGTAATTCAGTTTCTCTGCCCTAAACAGGATTAAAAATGCATGTGTGTGAAGATAAATTGGATTTCAAATTGGAAAATTTAAATTTAGCAAAGACACGACCCAACAACAGCGTACTGTACAGATCACTTCTAGGACCAAATTTAAATTTGAATTTAATGACAAAATTTAATTTAAGAATGAAAATTAATAGATTCACTTTGGCAGTTTTGTTGAGATGTATGTTTTACTTACTATTTGTTGTAGTCAAGCTTAATCTCATATTTGTTGTTTTCAAATTTAAAAAACAACAAGTTTAAAGTGGGGTGTAGTTAAAATTGTAACCAAAAGTAATCAATTTTAACTACACCCCACTTTAAACTTGTTGTTTTTTAAATTTGAAAACAACAAATATGAGATTAAGCTTGACTACAACAAATAGTAATGAAAATTAATATTTTTATAATATTTGAACAATATTTAACTGAATTAAAGGAAACTGTAAATATTTATTTAGCATACAATTTTATTATATTAATGAGGTTTGTTTAAACGTTTAAATAAATATATACGTGTCAAAAAAAAAAAAAAAAAAAAAAATTGGAAAAAAATTATTTTATATACCCACTACGAAAAATGCTAAAGGGAAATTATTGTGGGGCCCCCCACTAAATAATGGGGAGGGGTTCGTCCGCGGAATATTTTTTTTTTGGATAGGGCATTGAATGTACATCAAGCCCATGTCTTTCAATAGATTCTAAATATATTCAGATTTTGGAAAAAAAATATTTTATATATTCCCACTGCGAAAACTGCTAAAGGGAAATTATTGTGGGGCCTCCCACTTAATAATGGGGAGGGGTTCGCCCACGGAATATTTTTTTCTGAAATATATTTAGAATTTGGATGAATATATTTAGAATCTATTGAAAGACATGGGCTTGATGGACGTTCGATGCCCTATCCAGAAAAAAATATTCCGTGGACGAACCCCTCCCCATTATTTAGTGGGGGGCCCCACAATAATTTCCCTTTAGCAGTTTTCGCAGTGGGAATATATAAAATAATTTTTTTCCAAAATCTGAATATATTTAGAATCTATTGAAAGACATGGGCTTGATGTACATTCGATGCCCTATCCAGAAAAAAATATTCCGTGGACGAACCCCTCCCCATTAATAAGTGGGGGCCCCACAGTAATTTCCCTTTAGCAGTTTTCGAAGTGGGAATATATAAAATATTTTTTTTTTCCAAAATCTGAAGATATTTAGTATCTATTGAAAGACATGGGCTTGATGTACATTCGATGCCCTATCCAGAAAAAAATATTCCGTGGACGAACCCCTCCTCATTATTTAGTGGGGGGCCCCACAATAATTTCCCTTTAGCAGTTTTCGTAGTGGGTATATAAAATAATTTTTTTTAAACGTTTAAACGAACCTCATTAATATAATAAAATTGTATGCTAAATAAATATTTACAGTTTCCTTTAATTCAGTTAAATATTGTTCAAATATTATAAAAATATTAATTTTCATTCTTAAATTAAATTTTGTCTTTAAATTTGGTCCTAGAAGTGACTGTACAGTACGCTGTTGTTGGTTCGTGTCTTTGCTAAACTTAAATTTTCCAATTTGAAATCCAATTTATGTGCACACACATTAAAAATGCGTGCAAGCAAGTTTCTCTTTGCTTTTTCCCAGATATGAATGAAGGTTTAAGCCGGGCCAACGATACATACAAATGTATGTCTTCCAATAAAACCGATCGATATATGTTTACTGCCTTTGAAATCTTCAGTATAATCGTATTACTCATTAATATGGAGTTTAATTATACAATTATTATTGCGTATTAGTAATATTAATAAAAATACTTAGGCGTATAAGCGTTATAATACTTATACGCTCCCATATACATGGGTGTATTTTACTTCAAAATATTCTTATTCCTTCAATAAATATTAAACTCAAAACTTCAATCCATTATCGTCAATGGATGGAAGTAGAGAGAGAAACTTACTCCATTTTTGAATATCTCTTAATTACAAAATTCATTTCCAACCTGATCTTAATAAAAGTCTATCAAAAATAATTGCTAGTAATTTGATTTTATTACTTCAATCTTCTTCGTCTTCTTCTGGCTACCCTGTCACAAGGATATATTTCCTTTGGAAAGTAAATTATTTTATAACAAATATTGAAAATATGTTCGTAACCCAAAAAAAAGAGGGTAAAAGCACAGAGTCAACAAGGATTCAAATATGCATAACTTAGTAAGGCAGAGTAGCAAAATTTGCATACAGGTTGTAGGTAGGTATTCAAATGTGACAGGCTTTACATAATTGTCACCAAGAAGCAGACAAGTTTCTCCCTTCCGTTTATAAGAAAAAAAAAATTGCATGTCTTTAAAGTTTAAATATCATCAGAAAATGTCCCCCATTTGCAACATTGTTTTCCGGTTCCTATAAACCTATTTCGACCATTACGGATGTAAGAAAAACTTCGATTTCATTTTCCCTGGGTCCTTGTTAAGAGCTAAGCAAAAAAGGGGTTAGATATCCTTTAACCCTAATGTCACATACATTAGAGAACGAACAAACATTTAAATAAATATATGCTTCTCAATTTTATTCATACATATGTATGTAATTATGAATATAGGCTTGGGAGTTTCTATGTCTGTCTTTCCGTCCGTCTGTCCTTCCCATGTTTGTTTATCTTTTCCTTGTTTGGTTTAGAATACTATTTGTATTTGCCTGCATGTGGTTGCTTGCTGTTACTTGTTGTTGTTGTTATTTCACGATTTGTATTCCTTGTTTTTTTTGTTGTCTACTCAAACAAATACAGAAGGAGACTCACAACACACTCGTCCACACACACTCACATCTCCGAACATCCATCCATACCTTCCTTTTACATATTTTATTTAAATTACCATCACGCATCTTAACGAAGCAAAGATGTACACAAAATGTATCCACTTAACTTCAACTTAACACATATGCTCTGTTGCTTTTTGTCTTCCTCTTGTCTGTATGTCTGTCCGTCTGTTATGTTGTCCTTCCGTCCGTCCGTCCGTCCGTCCGTCCGCTTAGCAAGCCCATTCTCATGCTCGTTATCCAACCTCCTAACTCTTGAGGCCATTCGTACGTAGTTGTTTTTTTGTGTGTTTTGTTGTATTGCTTGTTGTTATTATTGTTGCCAAAGTTGAGGAGGAATCACCAGCAGCAGAAGAAGAAGAACTCGAAGAAGTAAAGGAGGAAGATGATGATGTTGATGATGATACTCTGTTGATACTGTGGCCTGCTGGCTGTCGTCTCGTTGCCTTGTTTTGTTGCAAATTTTGTAAATTGAACACCAAAACAAAAAAATCTAAAAAAAATGGTTACAGTGGGTCAGAGGGGACAAGAATTGGACAAAATACATCTAGGGGAGCGTAGATGCCGTATAAAGACATCTAAGGCAGAGTAAATGTTAAAAATGATCAATAGAAGCATCCTTTCATTCAGAAAGGGTCTACAGAAGCACCCTTTCTTTCAGAAAGGGTCTGTAAAGGCAACCTTTCTTTTAGAAAGGGTCTATAGAAGCGCCCTTTCATTCAGAAAGGGTCTATAGAAGCACGCTTTCTTTCAGAAATGGTCTAAAAAAGCGCTATATCTTTCAGAATGGGTCTACAGAAGCACCCTTCCTTTCATTAAGAGTCAATAGAAGGCCCCCTTTTTCAGAAAGGGTCCATAGACGCAACCTTTCTTTTTAAAAGGGTCAACAGAAGCACCCTTTCTTTCAGAAAGGGTCTATAGACGCAACCTTTCTCTTTAAAAGGGACTATAGAAGAACCCTTTCTTCCAGGAAGGGTCTATAGAAGCACCCTACTTTTTAGAAAGGGTCTATAGGAGCACCCTATTTTTAGAAAGGGTCTATAGGAGCACCGTTTCTTTCAGAAAGGGTCTATAGAAGCACCCTATCTTTCAGAAAGGGTCTATAGAAGCACCCTATCTTTCAGAAAGTGTCAATAGAAGCACCGTTTCTATCAGAAAGGGTCTATAGAAGCACCCTATCTTTCAGAAAGTGTCAATAGAAGCACCGTTTCTATCAGAAAGGGTCAATAGAAGCCCCCTATCTTTCAGAAAGGGTCTATAGAAGCACCCTATCTTTCAGAAAGGGTCTATAGAAGCACCCTATCTCTCAGAAAGTGTCAATAGAAGCACCGTTTCTATCAGAAAGGGTCAATAGAAGCACCCTATCTTTCAGAAAGGGTCTATAGAAGCACCCTATCTTTCAGAAAGGGTCTATAGAAGCACCATATCTTTCAGAAAGGGTCTATAGAAGCACCCTATCTTTCAGAAAGGGCCTATAGAAGCATCCTATCTTTCAGAATGGGTCTATAGAAGCACCCTTTCATTCGGAAAGGGTCAATAGAAGCGCCCTATTGAACGATAGATGGCCTTTGAGCTCATCTATCGAACGATAGATGGTCTTTGAGCTCATCTATCGAACGATAGATGGCCTTTGAGCTCATCTATCGAACGATAGATGGTCTTTGAGCTCATCTATCGAATGATATATGGCCTTTGAGCTCATCTATCGAGTAGGTAGATGGCATTTAAACTCATCTATCGAATGATAGATGGCCTTTGAGCTCATCTATCGAACGATAGATGGCCTTTGAGCTCATCTATGGAACGATAGATGGCCTTTGAGCTCATCTATCGAACGATAGATGGTCTTTGAGCTCATCTATCGAACGATAGATGGCCTTTGAGCTCATCTATCGGACGATATATGGCCATTGAGCTCATCTATCGAGTAGGTAGATGGCATTTAAACTCATCTATCGAATGATAGATGACCTTTGAGCTCATCTATCGAATGATAGATGGCCTTTGAGCCCATCTATCGAACGTTAGATGGCCTTTGAGCTCATCTATCGAACGATAGATGGCCTTTGAGCTCATCTATCAAACGATAGATGGCCTTTGAGCTCATCTACCGAACGATAGATGGCCTTTGAGCTCATCTATCGAACGATAGATGGCCTTTGAGCTCATCTATCGAACGATAGATGGCCTTTGAGCTCATCTATCGAACGATATATGGCCTTTGAGCTCATCTATCGAGTAGGTAGATGGCATTTAAACTCATCTATCGAATGATATATGGCCCTTGAGCTCATCTATCGAACGATAGATGGCCTTTGAGCTCATCTATCGAACGATAGACGGCCTTTGAGCTCATCTATCGAACGATAGATGGCCTTTGAGCTCATCTATCGAACGATATATGGCCTTTGAGCTCATCTATCGAACGATAGATGGCCTCTGAGCTCATCTATCGAACGATAGATGGCCTTTGAGCTCTTCTATCGAAGGATAGATGGCCTTTGAGCTCATCTATCGAACGATAGATGGCCTTTGAGCTCATCTATCGAACGATAGTTGGCCTTTGAGCTCATCTATCGAACGATAGATGGCCTTTGAGCTCATCTATCGAACGATATATGGCCTTTGAGCTCATCTATCGAACGATAGATGGCCTTTGAGCTCTTCTATCGAAGGATAGATGGCCTTTGAGCTCATCTATCGAACGATAGATGGCCTTTGAGCTCATCTATCGAACGATATATGGCCTTTGAGCTCATCTATCGAGTAGGTAGATGGCATTTAAACTCATCTATCGAATGATATATGGCCCTTGAGCTCATCTATCGAACGATAGATGGCCTCTGAGCTCATCTATCGAACGATAGATGGCCTTTGAGCTCATCTATCGAACGATAGATGGCCTTTGAGCTCATCTATCGAACGATAGATGGCCTTTGAGCTCATCTATCGAACGATAGATGGCCTTTGAGCTCATCTATCGAACGATAGATGGCCTCTGAGCTCATCTATCGAACGATAGATGGCCTTTGAGCTCTTCTATCGAAGGATAGATGGCCTTTGAGCTCATCTATCGAATGATATATGGCCCTTGAGCTCATCTATCGAACGATAGATGGCCTTTGAGCTCATCTATCGAACGATAGATGGCCTTTGAGCTCATCTATCGAACGATAGATGGCCTTTGAGCTCATCTATCGAACGATAGATGGCCTCTGAGCTCATCTATCGAACGATAGATGGCCTTTGAGCTCTTCTATCGAAGGATAGATGGCCTTTGAGCTCATCTATCGAACGATAGATGGCCTTTGAGCTCATCTATCGAACGATAGATGGCCTTTGAGCTCATCTATCGAACGATAGATGGCCTTTGAGCTCATCTATCGAACGATAGATGGCCTTTGAGCTCATCTATCGAACGATAGTTGGCCTTTGAGCTCATCTATCGAACGATAGATGGCCTTTGAGCTCATCTATCGAACGATAGATGGCCTCTGAGCTCATCTATCGAACGATAGATGGCCTTTGAGCTCTTCTATCGAAGGATAGATGGCCTTTGAGCTCATCTATCGAACGATAGATGGCCTTTGAGCTCATCTATCGAACGATAGATGGCCTTTGAGCTCATCTATCGAACGATAGATGGCCTTTGAGCTCATCTATCGAACGATAGATGGCCTTTGAGCTCATCTATCGAACGATAGATGGCCTTTGAGCTCATCTATCGAACGATATATGGCCTTTGAGCTCATCTATCGAGTAGGTAGATGGCCTTTGAGCTCATCTATCGAACGATAGATGGCCTTTGAGCTCATCTATCGAACGATAGTTGGCCTCTGAGCTCATCTATCGAACGATAGATGGCCTTTGAGCTCTTCTATCGAAGGATAGATGGCCTTTGAGCTCATCTATCGAACGATAGATGGCCTTTGAGCTCATCTATCGAACGATAGATGGCCTTTGAGCTCATCTATCGAACGATATATGGCCCTTGAGCTCATCTATCGAACGATAGATGGCCTTTGAGCTCATCTATCGAACGATAGATGGCCTTTGAGCTCATCTATCGAACGATAGATGGCCTTTGAGCTCATCTATCGAACGATAGATGGCCTCTGAGCTCATCTATCGAACGATAGATGGCCTTTGAGCTCTTCTATCGAAGGATAGATGGCCTTTGAGCTCATCTATCGAACGATAGATGGCCTCTGAGCTCATCTATCGAACGATAGATGGCCTTTGAGCTCTTCTATCGAAGGATAGATGGCCTTTGAGCTCATCTATCGAACGATAGATGGCCTTTGAGCTCATCTATCGAACGATAGATGGCCTTTGAGCTCATCTATCGAACGATAGATGGCCTTTGAGCTCATCTATCGAACGATAGATGGCCTTTGAGCTCATCTATCGAACGATAGATGGCCTTTGAGCTCATCTATCGAACGATAGATGGCCTTTGAGCTCATCTATCGAACGATAGTTGGCCTTTGAGCTCATCTATCGAACGATAGATGGCCTTTGAGCTCATGTATCCAACGATACTATCTGTGCAAGTACCCTTTCTAAAAGAAAGGGTCTTTAGAAGCACCCTTTCTAAAATAATGGGTCTTTAGAAGCACCCTTTCTAAAATAATGGGTCTATAGAGGCACCCTTTCTGAAAGAAAGGTTCTATAGAAACATCTAGAAGACATCTATGCCAGAGTAGATGTTGTTTTAAGACATCTACGGTAGAATAGATGTACCACTAACACATCTACGGTAGAGTAGATGTCTCACTAAGACGGATGTGTATATGTAGCATTAAGACATCTATGGATGAGTAGATGTCGCATTAAGACATCTACGGTACAGTATATGTCGTATTAAGACATCTACGGCAGTGTAGATGTCGTATTATGACATCTACTACGGAGTGGATGTGGTATAAATAAATCTATGGCGGAGAAGGTGTCGTATTAAGACAACTAGTGGTATGATATCTACGGCAGAGTAGATGTCGTCTTCTACCGGGAAAATTGTTCCCTTAAAAGGCTCTCTCTCTTCTTTAATGCACTATAACCTTCTTGGTATGTCCTGGTGATATCCCACTAGTTACTGTTTGCCATTCAAAAGAGGTACTTGAATTGCTTAAAGTTTCGTGATATTTTTGTTCTTTTCGTCCTATTCGTCTGCCTGCTTCTTGTTCTATTGGAAGATATGCTTTTCACCAAGGCTCCTCTAGGTTTCAATCTTACAGCACTTTTTTTACAAATACATTATATAACGTTCTCAACAGCATCATCATATCACATTCAATGATGCAATGTGTGGTACGTGGAGTGCTTGGAGTTGGTTCTTGGCAAGAAGAAAAAAAAAAAACAAAAAGTTAACAACATACATTGCATTACTTCGTGAGGCACACATGTACGTACCAGACGTTACTCTTCTTAAGAGTTTCTTCTCAATTTTTCATGAATTTTCTTGTTGATGAGGATGATGATGCCTTGTTATGTCGTGGTGTCCTAGTGCTTGGATGGCTGTGTGTTAATGCTTAAGCTTTTCTTGCTAACATTGTCTCATGGATTCACAATGATAACAACAACAATATCAACCATGGCACCAGCACTTAGCAGCATCCATGTATTGGTTCCTTCCCTCTCCTCTGCGTGCTTGCCAACAACAAATAATAATAACCAACCAAACAAACCATTTGGAGCCAAACCAGCAACAGCCACCAGAAAGTCGACCAAGCATTCAGCCACATGCAATTTTATCTTGCCACGAATAATTCTACTTCTTGTTCTTCCTTCGCACACAAACACACACAGGAACACACACACACACACACACACTTTTCTTTACAGTATTGGGGCCAAAGCATTGTGGCGTGTTGTTGGTTGTGTCGTTTGCAGCATAAACAGGCAGTAAGCAATGTATTTTGTTGTTGGTTTTTTGTTGTACCATGAGAAGGACGACAACGAACTGTTGTTGTTGGTGGTATAGTGGTTGTTGCTGTTGTTATTGTGCCATTGCAGGAAATTCATCATGAATTTTTTAAATTGTAAATCTGTTCAGTTCGTGCATATTTGAATTGTAAATTAGTTGTGTTGTTAGTTGGAAAGCAGAGCAGGCAAGCAAACCAAGCTGCCAGCCAGCCAACAGGCCTGCCTGCTTGCCCGGCAAACACAAAACAGAACACACAAAAAAAGGTTAGTCCAGGACCTTACACCGAACATGGTTGGTTGCACAATTTTTGTACACAAAAATTCATGACTGTTGTTGTTGCTGTTGTTGTGTGGCTGTTGTCTATCTGTCATGGCCCATGTAATCATGTTTGAGCCCCCACACAACCAAACAACAACCGAACGAATGAACGACCGACCAAACAGTCATCCTGCCATCAGATAGTTGATGAAAAGTGCCAGAAAGTCAGGGAATTACGAGCACAATCCGCAATTACGTTGGTTGACTGGTGAATACAAATGATGATATCGGAAATTTTGACATTCTCCATACGTCTGTCTCTCCTCCGCTCGCTGGCTGCTGACCCTTTTAAGCAGGTTACCAAGTTGGGTTACAGTTTTAGGCGTTACTAATTGTGTACTTCGTTTAATAAAAGGTGGGAATATTTTTATATGCTAATTTGTTTGTGCGGGAGACAGATGAGCTAAGCACGAAATGATTTTTGGTGGCATAGTGGGTAGAATTATGGCCTCTTTGCGGAGATAATGTAATAGAAAGTGGATGGTGGGAGATATGTGTCATAAAAATGGTAATTTGAACAATTGATCTGTGGAGAGAATATTGAATAAAACAAAGGCTTACGGAGGGGATGGATATCATAAGGACTAGATAGCCGTTCTGGACAACTAATGTTTTAAAAACAACTTAAGATTAGGCCGACAATTGGGAGAAAATGGCCATTTGAGTTGTACGTATTGGAACATCTTTTAATTGGGAGATGGCAATTTGAGGCATCTACCAAGGACATCCATCCAACGATAGATGGCCTTCCCAGCCCATATATCCAATGATAGATGGTCTATCCAGCCCATATATCCAACGATAGATGGCCTTTGGAGCCCATCTAGCCAACGATATATGGTCCTGCAGCCCGTCTATACAAATACAGATTGGCCTCTATCCAACGATAGATGGCCTTTGAGCCCATCTATCCAACGATAGATGGCCTTTGAGCCCATCTATCCAACGATAGATGGCCTTTGAGCCCATCTATCCAACGATAGATGGCCTTTGAGCCCATCTATCCAACGATAGATGGCCTTTGAGCCCATCTATCCAACGATAGATGGCCTTTGAGCCCATCTATCCAACGATAGATGGCCTTTGAGCCCATCTATCCAACGATAGATGGCCTTTGAGCCCATCTATCCAACGATAGATGGCCTTTGAGCCCATCTATCCAACGATAGATGGCCTTTGAGCCCATCTATCCAACGATAGATGGTCTTTGAGCCCATCTATTCAACGATAGATGGTCTTTGAGACCATCTATCCAACGCTAAACGGCCTCTGAGACCATCTATCCAACGCTAAATAGCCTATGAGCCCATCTATCCAACGATAGATGACCTTTGAGCCCATCAATCCAACGATAGATGGCCTTTGAGACCTCCTATTCAACCATAGACGGCCTTTGATACTACCTATCCAACGATAGATGGCCTTCGAGCCCATCTATCCAACGATAGATGGCCTTTGAGCCCATCTATCCAACGATAGATGGCCTTTGAGCCCATCTATCCAACGATAGATGGCCTTTGAGCCCATCTATCCAACGATAGATGGACTTTGAGCCCATCTATCCAACGATAGATGGCCTTTGAGCCCATCTATCCAACGATAGATGGCCTTTGAGCCCATCTATCCAACGATAGATGGCCTTTGAGCCCATCTATCCAACGATAGATGGCCTTTGAGCCCATCTATCCAACGATAGATGGCCTTTGAGCCCATCTATCCAACGATAGATGGCCTTTGAGCCCATCTATCCAACGATAGATGGCCTTTGAGCCCATCTATCCAACGATAGATGGCCTTTGAGCCCATCTATCCAACGATAGATGGCCTTTGAGCCCATCTATCCAACGATAGATGGCCTTTGAGCCCATCTATCTAACGATAGATGGCCTTTGAGCCCATCTATCCAACGATAGATGGCCTTTGAGCCCATCTATCTAACGATAGATGGCCTTTGAGCCCATCTATCCAACGATAGATGGCCTTTGAGCCCATCTATCCAACGATAGATGGCCTTTGAGCCCATCTATCCAACGATAGATGGCCTTTGAGCCCATCAATCCAACGATAGATGGCCTTTGAGCCCATCTATCCAACGATAGATGTCCTTTGAGCCCATCTATCCAACGATAGATGGCCTTTGAGCCCATCTATCCAACGATAGATGGCCTTTGAGCCCATCTATCCAACAATAGATGGCCTTTGAGCCCATCTATCCAACTATAGATGGCCTTTGAGCCCATCTATCCAACGATAGATGGCCTTTGAGCCCATCTATCCAACGATAGATGGCCTTTGAGCCCATCTATCCAACGATAGATGGCCTTTGAGCCCATCTATCCAACGATAGATGGCCTTTGAGCCCATCTATCCAACGATAGATGGCCTTTGAGCCCATCTATCCAACGATAGATGGCCTTTGAGCCCATCTATCCAACGATAGATGGCCTTTGAGCCCATCTATCCAACAATAGATGGCCTTTGAGCCCATCTATCCAACTATAGATGGCCTTTGAGCCCATCTATCCAACGATAGATGGCCTTTGAGCCCATCTATCCAACGATAGATGGCCTTTGAGCCCATCTATCCAACAATAGATGGCCTTTGAGCCCATCTATCCAACTATAGATGGCCTTTGAGCCCATCTATCCAACGATAGATGGCCTTTGAGCCCATCTATCCAACGATAGATGGCCTTTGAGCCCATCTATCCAATGATAGATGGCCTTTGAGCCCATCTATCCAACGATAGATGGCCTTTGAGCCCATCTATCCAACGATAGATGGCCTTTGAGCCCATCTATCCAACGATAGATGGCCTTTGAGCCCATCTATCCAACGATAGATGGCCTTTGAGCCCATCTATCCAACGATAGATGGCCTTTGAGCCCATCTATCCAACTATAGATGGCCTTTGAGCCCATCTATCCAACGATAGATGGCCTTTGAGCCCATCTATCCAACAATAGATGGCCTTTGAGCCCATCTATCCAACTATAGATGGCCTTTGAGCCCATCTATCCAACGATAGATGGCCTTTGAGCCCATCTATCCAACGATAGATGGCCTTTGAGCCCATCTATCCAACGATAGATGGCCTTTGAGCCCATCTATCCAACGATAGATGGCCTTTGAGCCCATCTATCCAACGATAGATGGCCTTTGAGCCCATCTATCCAACGATAGATGGCCTTTGAGCCCATCTATCCAACGATAGATGGCCTTTGAGCCCATCTATCCAACGATAGATGGCCTTTGAGCCCATCTATCCAACGATAGATGGCCTTTGAGCCCATCTATCCAACGATAGATGGCCTTTGAGCCCATCTATCCAACGATAGATGGCCTTTGAGCCCATCTATCCAACGATAGATGGCCTTTGAGCCCATCTATCCAACGATAGATGGCCTTTGAGCCCATCTATCCAACGATAGATGGCCTTTGAGCCCATCTATCCAACGATAGATGCCCTTTGAGCCCATCTATCCAACGATAGATGGCCTTTGAGCCCATCTATCCAACGATAGATGCCCTTTGAGCCCATCTATCCAACGATAGATGCCCTTTGAGCCCATCTATCCAACGATAGATGCCCTTTGAGCCCATCTATCCAACGATAGATGCCCTTTGAGCCCATCTATCCAACGATAGATGCCCTTTGAGCCCATCTATCCAACGATAGATGCCCTTTGAGCCCATCTATCCAACGATAGATGCCCTTTGAGCCCATCTATCCAACGATAGATGCCCTTTGAGCCCATCTATCCAACGATAGATGCCCTTTGAGCCCATCTATCCAACGATAGATGCCCTTTGAGCCCATCTATCCAACGATAGATGCCCTTTGAGCCCATCTATCCAACGATAGATGCCCTTTGAGCCCATCTATCCAACGATAGATGCCCTTTGAGCCCATCTATCCAACGATAGATGGCCTTTGAGCCCATCTATCCAACGATAGGTGGCCTTTGAGCCCACCTATCCAACGATAGGTGGCCTTTGAGCCCATCTATCCAACGATAGATGGCCTTTGAGCCCATCTATCCAACGATAGATGGCCTTTGAGCCCATCTATCCAACGATAGATGGCCTTTGAGCCCATCTATCCAACGATAGATGGCCTTTGAGCCCATCTATCCAACGATAGATGGCCTTTGAGCCCATCTATCCAACGATAGATGGCCTTTGAGCCCATCTATCCAACGATAGATGGCCTTTGAGCCCATCTATCCAACGATAGATGGCCTTTGAGCCCATCTATCCAACGATAGATGGCCTTTGAGCCCATCTATCCAACGATAGATGGCCTTTGAGCCCATCTATCCAACGATAGATGGCCTTTGAGCCCATCTATCCAACGATAGATGGCCTTTGAGTCCATCTATCCAACGATAGATGCCCTTTGAGCCCATCTATCCAACGACAGTTCATATTTTAATCCTGAGGCCAATTGTAATCTTCACAACGACAACAGCAACAACAGTAATTATTATCCAGTTTATGATAATTATAGTACTTGTCGAATATTTCCAACAACACAATGGCAAGAAGACTTCACAAGTTTTTCATACACTCCCACTTTTGTTGTTGTTGTTATTTTTTATTTTTGAACAACAACAAAGTTCAAATTATCCTTCAACTGCAGAGCGTTGCTGCTCATCCTGTTGCGAAATTATGTTTGATCGGCATTGTTATTACCAAGTTTTTTGCATTTGTTGTACAACAATGTTGAGTGAGTGCGGCAATGACCGAAGATGCAAGTCCATAGGCTAGTGTGCCCGGTGGTTGCATGTTTCGAAAACAACTTATTCATCGTTTCGTCAATCAGGCGATGACATGCAAGTACCGCCTTAATTCCCTTAACAAAAATAATACTCCTCAACAGCAACAGAAACATGAAGAAGAACAACAACAGCAAGAGCAAATGCAACAGTGACTGACCACTTCGCCAACCACAGAGTCTTCATTTCATGAAAACAGTCTTCGGCTTGTCCAAAAAACGAAACCCTAAAAGCCTAAAAGATAACGGCTGGCAAAATGGCCAAGTGATTTTAACACAAGTGGAAGATGTTCAGCCAACCTGCACTTTTTTCACAAGCCCATCATTTGTTCAAGTATTTATTTTTCCATTTCGTGTTTCTTTTTTTTTCTTCTTTTGGTTTTTTTTTTAGTTTTTTGAGAAAATTGACCCCAAAGAATAAGTAATTTTGGCAAGAGAGTTATGCCGAATATGTTGTTAACACAGCGTT
The DNA here is from genome assembly GCF_047663935.1 of Musca autumnalis. NCBI lineage: Eukaryota > Metazoa > Arthropoda > Insecta > Diptera > Muscidae > Musca > Musca autumnalis. The sequence continues at coordinate 197,271,801 of NW_027412088.1, forward strand.
TACTTGATGGTGGTCACTCACTCAACATCACAGATAATGGCCATTGACCATTTGTGGTTTTCGGGCCATGTGAAACTTGATAATGATACCTCTTTTGTTTGGGCATTAATTACAAGTATAGGGGGGATAAAAAACGGAGAAATGCTGAGGGCTTGCAGGAGGATATTCAATGGAATCGAGGAAAACTTATATCATGAAGATGAATTATGTGTGAACCTATGCTGTGGAGATTTTCTTTGGATTGTCTATATGTGGTCAGTGGCCATTTATCGTTGGATAGCTGGACTCACAGGCCATCTATCGTTGGATAGATGGGCTAAAAGGCCATCTATTATTGGTTAGGTAATAACAAAGGATTGGTGGTATCAAAGGACATCTATCGTTGGATAGGTAGCATCAAAGGCCGTCTATCGTTGGATAGGTGGTCTCGAAGGCCGTCTATCGTTGGATAGATGGTCTGCAAAGGCCATTTATCGTTGGATAGATGGGCTCCAATGCCATTTATCGTTGGATAGATGGGCTCAAAGGCCATTTATCGTTGAATGGATGGGCTCAAAGGCCATCTATCGTTGGATCTATCGTTAGATAGATGGGCTCAAAGGCCATCTATCGTTGGATAGATGGGCTCAAAGGCCATCTATCGTTGGATAGATGGGCTCAAAGGCCATTGGATGGATGGGCTCAAAGGTCATCTATCGTTGGATAGATGGTCTGTGGGGCCATCTATCGTTGGATGGATGGTCTGTGGGGCCATCTATCGTTGGATGGATGGGCTCAAAGGTCATCTATCGTTGGATAGATGGTCTGTAGGGCCATCTATTGTTGGATAGATGGTCTGTAGGGCCATCTATCGTTGGATAGATGGTCTGTAGGGCCATCTATCGTTGGATAGATGGTCTGTAGGGCCATCTATCGTTGGATGGATGGTCTGTAGGGCCATCTATCGTTGGATGGATGGGCTCAAAGGTCATCTATCGTTGGATAGATGGTCTGTAGGGCCATCTATCGTTGGATAGATGGTCTGTAGGGCCATCTATCGTTGGATAGATGGTCTGTAGGGCCATCTATCGTTGGATAGATGGTCTGTAGGGCCATCTATCGTTGGATAGATGGTCTGTAGGGCCATCTATCGTTGGATAGATGGTCTGTAGGGCCATCTATCGTTGGATAGATGGTCTGTAGGGCCATCTATCGTTGGATAGATGGTCTGTAGGGCCATCTATCGTTGTATAGATGGTCTGTAGGGCCATCTATCGTTGTATAGATGGTCTGTAGGGCCATCTATCGTTGGATGGATGGGCTCAAAGGTCATGATGAGTTGACAGCTGACAACAGGCGCATCTTATGGATGGCTAAAACAAAAGCCAAAGAAAATGGATGGCGCTACGTATGGGTTAAAGATGGTCGCATTTATGCGAAAAAGAACGAAACATCAACACAAATAATAATCAACCATGCATCAGATATTGAATTGATATCAACATCACAATGAATATTTCTTGATTTCCGTTAATTATTCCAAGTGCTATTTCGAAGTTAAAGAAAAAATCATAAACAAGAAAATAAACATAAATAAACAGGCTTATTTTTTTAACCTTTTTTTAAGAAAAAAAAGATAGATATATCAATAAATTGGTTCAACCAAAAAAATTATTTAAACTTTTTTATAAATAAAAAAATTGAATTACTGAATTCAAAAACTGAACTATTACATTATCATAAACTATAAGATAAAAGAATGGAATATACCGAAGAAAAACTTAGCAATTTTAATGAGCTTCAAAAACATCGTCTAAATAATGCTTTGTCAGTGATCCACCTGAATATTCGATCACTAAGAAAACATTTTCAAACTTTTTTGGCGAAAACAATAAAAATAATAGATAAGATACAATTAATAATATTCTGTGAAACCAATATTAAGGATGATGAAAACTCATTTTATTCAATCGATGGATTTAACTCTATATTTCTCAACAGAGAAGGAAAAGGCGGAGGAGTTGCCATATATATAAATGAAAAAATTAAATTCACTAATATGTCTATAGAGGCGCAATCCGCTGAAGTATTGAAAATCGAAATTGAATTTGCGAATAAAGGTGTTACAGTTTTGGCAATATATCGTCCTCCTAGCAAAAGTATCTCACTTTTCCTAAATGAGTTGGAACAAATATTAAACAATATTGCACCCAAAAAGAAAATCATAATGATAGGTGACATAAACATCGACATTACCAAACAAAATACAAAGACGTCAAACTACTTAAGCCTAACGACATCCAATGGGTTACGTTGCATGATATCAAAAGCAACTCGTGAAGATGAAAATTCGGTATCCAAAACTTGTATTGACCACCTTTTTATTAGATGGGATAGAAAACTTGAAGAAGCCTACGCTGCTATAGTAACATCTGAAATATCTGATCATCATGCTCTACTGGGATGTATAAATGAATCAAAATCCATTATAAAGGAAAATACACAGACTGATCTAACACACACAATTAGCAGTCGAAAAGTAAACTTTCAAATTTCAAAAGTTAAATGGGAAGATATTATCATTAGATCCAAAAATACAAATGATCTTTTCAATAACATTAACGATACGTTCTCAGACATATATGAAAACTCAAAAATTACTCGGCCAAAATATAAGAAACGGAACCCATATCCATGGCTCTCTGAAAATATACTAAAGCTATGTGATACAAGAGATAAACTTTATAAAAAGTGGTCCAAAAACAAACTAAATAAAACTAACGAAACTATATATAAAACCTTTAACAACAAACTAAACAAACAAATAATGAAAGCCAAAAATGATCATTTCTATAATGAGCTCTTAAAAAACAGATTCAACATACGTGGAACATGGCAAGTAATAAACAAAATTATCGGAAAGAAAGTCAGTAATATAGATGAGCAAATAAAATCAAGCTTTAACAGTGAGACTATCAAAGACATAGCTGATAACTTCGCCATTAACTTTAACCAAAATGTAATGAATATACTCCACAAATGTGATATAATAACTTTAAACACGAGCGTTGAACGAATCGTACCAAACTCAATATTTATTGAATACGCCACAGAACCCGAAATAAATGAAATTCTCAGAACGCTAAATACAAGCAAGAGTCCAGGAACGGATAACATAAGAGCCATAGACCTTAAATGCAATGCAAATATTATCACGCCAATAATAACAAAACTTGTAAATGATAGCCTACGCGAATCATCAGTCCCGCAAGCATTAAAAACATCAATAATAAGACCCATTTTTAAAGGAGGAAACAAATCTGAATATGGTAACTATAGACCGATCTCTATTTTACCCGTTCTCGAAAAAGTACTGGAAGAAATTGTCGTTAGAAGACTGACTAGTTTCTTAACAAAATACAAAATCATTAACAAAAACCAATATGGTTTTCAAAAAAACAAAAATATAAACCAATTACTGGGTCATTTTACAAACCATATAAATCAAAACCTAAATCAACAAAAACAATGCCTTGCACTATTCATTGATTTTAGTAAGGCGTTTGATACTCTATCACATGAAAAGATAATACATGTCCTAGAAAGAAGTGGTATAAGAGGACATTGTCTACGCTGGTTTAAAGAATACCTAACATACAGATCATATAGAGTGCGCATCGATAAAATAGATAGCAACAAAATGTCCATAAAGTACGGAGTACCACAGGGATCAAAATTAGGCCCAATTTTATACCTCATTTACACAAATGAGATGACACAAAATTTATATCACAGCACATCCTTCACGTATGCAGACGATACAGCCATAATTGTTTGCGATAAAAATATTAATGATGCAGCCAATACGATGCAAAATGAGCTGAACTTAATTTCTAGATGGTGCCACGATAACGGTCTTATAATTAACCCGAGTAAAACTAAAGTAATGCACATAAGGCCAAGAAGTGTACCAAAATGCAATGCTCCGATAACTTTCCACAATTACGATTGTCTCCATTCATCCCTATGTCAAACATACGTAAACACCACAGAAAAATGTACAACACATTTAGAATTTGTTGAGAGCTACAAATACTTAGGAGTCCATCTCGACCACAATTTCAAATGGAAAGTACATATCGACGAGTTAATGAAAAAACTACGCAAATCTGCATTTGCGCTTTATCATCTTGGAAACTGCGCCCCCTACAGTGTACTGAAACAAGTATATCAGTCCTTAGTGGAATCTATATTGAGACATGGTGTCACAGCCTGGGGTAACGCTCGGTACTGCAGGAAATTACAGGAGGTTCAAGATAGGATCGTTAAATCAATATATAAAAAATCCCACTATATACAACAGCATATGTCGAACAATTGCACGAAACAGATATACAAAGAGCAATACATACTGAATATAAAGGAGATATACGCCATAACCATCGTAAGCGAATTCGGGGATGATCCAAATATGGCGAAGAAAATACAACACGAGCAAAATACAAGAAGACGAATACAAGGACGCTATACTATTCCAAACTTTAAAAACGAGTATGGGAAATTGTCTTTATCGGTTGCACTGCCAAATATATTAAACGAGTTGCCAAACACCATTCTAGACATAAGAAATAAACGTATCAAAGCGAAACATATGAAAAAATATTACATCTCAAACTAAAATTAATATATAAAAAATTGTTGAAATCTTTATTTTATTATTGTATTTATACATTATATTTATTAATATACTCCACAGACAAGCCTATAAGGCTTCGTGGGTTAATGAATGAAATGTAACATATAATTAATATTCGAAAATAAAGAAAAATGACTCTAAGAGTCAAAAAAAAAAAAAAAAAAAAAAAAAAAATCTATCGTTGGATAGATGGTCTGTAGGGCCATCTATCGTTGGATAGATGGTCTGTAGGGCCATCTATCGTTGGATAGATGGTCTGTAGGGCCATCTATCGTTGGATAGATGGTCTGTAGGGCCATCTATCGTTGGATAGATGGTCTGTAGGGCCATCTATCGTTGGATAGATGGTCTGTAGGGCCATCTATCGTTGGATAGATGGTCTGTAGGGCCATCTATCGTTGGATAGATGGTCTGTAGGGACATCTATCGTTGGATAGATGGTCTGTAGGGCCATCTATCGTTGGATATATGGTCTGTAGGGCCATCTATCGTTGGATAGATGGTCTGTAGGGCCATCTATCGTTGGATAGATGGTCTGTAGGGCCTTCTATCTTTGGATAGATGGTCAGTAGGGCCATCTGTCGTTGGATAGATGGTCTGTAGGGCCATCTAGCGTTGGATAGATGGTCTGTAGGGCCATCTATAGTTGGATAGATGGTCTGTAGGGCCATCCATCGTTGGATAGATGGTCTGTAGGGCCATCTATCGTTGGAGAGATGGTCTGTAGGGCCATCTATCGTTGGATAGATGGTCTGTAGAGCATCTATCGTTGGATAGATGGTCTCTAGGGCCATCTATCGTTGGATAGATGGTCTATAGGGCCATCTATCGTTGGATAGATGGTCTGTAGGACCATCTATCGTTGGATAGATGGTCTGTAGGACCATCTATCGTTGGATAGATGGGCTCAAAGGCCATCTATCTTTTTATAGATGGTCTGTAGGACCATCTGCCTGTGCATAGTTTGGCTCAAAGACCATCTATCTTTGTATAGATGGGCTCAAAGGCCATCTATCGTTGGATAGTTGGGTTCAAAGGCCAAAGGTTGTAAGTTCTGTATATTCATTATTTTCTTCCAGCAATCCTTTTCTTGCAGTTCAAATTTCAAATTCATTTCCGTAATATTAGCTAACGAGCTCTGGAAGTCTCCACTTGAATCCTCCAAACCAAAAAAAGAGAAACGAACCAAATTTAAATAGCCAACCATAAAGTCATTGCGAAGAGTCACTCAAACAGGCAATAAGAAGAAGGCAAAACAACAACAACCACCACCATTCACGATGGCTATTATCCACCATAAACATGTTAAAATCACAACAACATCCTTGTTATAAACGTCACCATCATCGTCATCAGAATCGGAATCAGCATCCACATCGCCATCAAGTTGATATCAAGGGAAATAACAAGACTCGCCAAGAACGCAGTTCCAAGAGACGCAGTTTGCAATATATCAGCATGTGCATCTTAATGACCATTATGGGAGGACAAGAAGAGTATCAAAAAACAAGCAACAACAACAACATCAACAAGCAACAACGACCAAGTGGAAAACATTAAACATAAACATTAAAGTAGCAGTTAGCATAAACACAGCAATGAAGAAAAGGAAAAGAGTTGGGCGGGTGGATGAGAGGAATACTGGGATCCAGGCTAAGTAACGGCCAAGAGTAGTCTGGTTCTGCGTTGTTTTTGTTTTTTCTTGTGTTTTTTGCAAAGTAAAAGTTACTATCTTCTTTACAAATCTGTCTTGTTGTCGTCTGCTGCTGCTTCGTCATTGTCATTCATGGCCCGTTGTTCAAGATACTCTTGGGCAGATAGTTTAAGTAGCGTCTGGTTGGACCAAACAACCAACAAACATCATTAGCATTTAGTAAGGCAAAAGGAAAAAACGAAGAAGAAAAAAAGCAAAAAAAAAAATACTAAAATGTCCAGGCCAAGACAAGCCAAGCACAACTTGAAGAAGTAGCCAAGATGAAGAGTAGCAATTGAATGCTCTGTCGCTTCTTGGGCCATAATGCTAATGTAGCTGTAGATTGTGTCTTTCAAGATCTTCTTTGGCCAGGATGGCTGGCTGGCTAAGATGCTAAGCAAATTCACGGTTAAGTACCATGGCCAATAGGCAGGCAGACAGGCAAGCAGGAAGCCAACAGGCTGACCATCATCCACTGATAGTTGCTATTCGGAGGAGGGAGAAGGGGGAGTGCAAAAGCCATAAGACAAAGGTGTTTACCTTAACAAGCCAAGTTAAATGCAAATAGTTGAAATCAGCTCTGATACTTCTTGATGCAAATCTAAATAAACAAAATACCCCAACAGACCACCGGACACAAATGCTGGATGAATGGCTGAATGGCTTGGTCATTATATTTGAATTGGTTGGTTGGCTGGTTGGTATGGTTGTTCTTGTTGTTGCTGTTGTTTGTTGTCTTGTCTGCGGATGATAGCAACCATGAAGGTGTATATTTAATCATCATGGCACACAGCTTTCTGCCTGAATTATAATGTAAATCCTTTCGATAAGGAGGAGAATGCCTCTCTATCTGTAACTTTGAATAACAACAACAGCAACAAATGCCATACTTAAGTTAACAATTGCCCACCATTTCGTTGATTGGCTATGAGCGATAAAATAGCATAGCGAAGCCAATTACTTTATATGCACATTCAAAATTAGCTTTGGATGGACTAGACACTGTTGTGGAAAAAAATGTGGGAGTAACAAGAAAGGAGGAAAGATACCACATTACTTAGGCTACAAAGATATAAATACAAGACGTTAGGAAAACCTTTAGGTCTTCTTCACCTACAGGTCTTCTTTACGAAATCTTACGGGTCATCTATAAAAAGACCTTCTGGTCTTCTATAGAAGGCCCTTCGGGTCATATATGGGAAGACATAAAAGCTTCCGGTCTTCTATGAGAAGACCTTGTGGTCTTCAATGAAAAAGCCTACAAAGAAAAGCTACAGACCTTCCTTAGGAAAACCTACAGGTCTACTTTGAAACGAATTTCTGATATTATAAGGGAAAACCTACAGGTCTTCTGTGGGAAGATCTTCTGATCTTTTATGGCAAAGCCTACAGGTCTTCTATGAAAATAGCTTTTGGTCTTTTATCGGAAGACCTTTTGGTCTTCTATGGGAAGTCCTACAGATTTTCTATGGCCTTCTACCGAAAGACCTTCTGGTCTTCTCTCCGAATGCCTTTTGGACTTATTTAGGAGGACCTCTTGGTATTCTATGGGAAGACCTACAGAGAAAACCTACATGTCTTCTTTAGGACGACCTTCTAGCTTTCTATAAGAAGACCTGTTTCTGTAACTCATTTTTGCTGTTATCGATAATTGTCGGTGCCAACATTTCTTTATGTTTTTAGTCATAATTTTGCGATTTAATTTTACCGATTTTTGTCGGTAACAGCAAACATGAGTTACAGAATCCCACTACTGGTCTGATCTTCTATTGAAAAACCTTCCGATATTTTATAGAAAGACTTACTGGTCTTCTTAAGAAAGATTTTCTGAACTTCTATAGAAGCACCTTCTGGTCTTCTATGGGGAAATCCAATAGGAACACCTTCTGGTATTCTATAGGACGATCTTTCGGAAATTCTATATGAATACCATCTGGTCTTCTATAGGATGATCTACTAGTCTACTATAGGGCGATATTCTAGTCTTCTATAGATTTTCTGATCTTCTACAAGTAGAAAACCTATTGAATTCTTTGGGACGACCTTGTGATCTTCTACGGAAAGACATTCTGGTATTTTACGGGAAGACCTGGTTTTCTGTGGGAAGATCATCTGATTGCTATGGGAAGACATTCCGGTCTTCTGTGGGAAGACCTTCCAGTCTTCTTTGGGAAGACCTTCCAGTCTTCTTTGGGAAGACCTTCCGGTCCTCTTTGGAAAAACCTTCCGGTCTTCTTTGGAAAGACCTCCCGGTCTTCTTTAGGAAGACTTTCCAGTCTTCTTTGGGAAGACCTTCCAGCATTCTGTGGGAAGACCTTCCAGTCTTCTTTGGGAAGACCTTCCAGTCTTCTTTGGGAAGACCTTCCGGTCTTCTATATGAAAATCGCAGGTCTTCTATAGGACTCCCACGTCTTCTATAGGACTCCCACGTCTTCTATCAGAAGATCAGAAAAGTTCTAAAGAAGCACCCTTTCATTTACAAGGGGTCTAATGGAGCACCCTTTCAGTTAGAAAGGGTCTAAAGGAGCACCCTTTCAGTTAGAAAGGGTCTAAAGAAGCACCTTTTCTTTCAGAAAGGGTCTAAAGGAGCACCCTTTCTTTCAGAAAGGATCTAAAAGGAGCATCCTTTCTTTCAGAAAGGGTCTAAAGGAGCACCCTTTCATTCAGAAAGGTCTAGAGAAACACCCTTTCATTCAGAAAGGTCTAGAGAAACACCCTTTCATTCCGAAAGGTCTAGAGAAACACCCTTTCATTCAGAAAGGGTCTAAAGGAGCACCCTTTCATTCAGAAAGGGTCTAAAGGAGCACCCTTTCATTTAGAAAGGGTCTAAAGGAGCACCCCTTTTTTCGGAAAGCATCTAAAGGAGCACCCCTTTTTTCGGAAAGCATCTAAAGGAGCGGCCTTTCTTTAGGAAAGGGTCTAACGGAGCACCCTTTCTTTCGGAAAGGGTCTAACGGAGCACCCTTTCTTTCGGAAAGGGTCTAACGGAGCACCCTTTCTTTCGGAAAGGGTCTAACGGAGCACCCTTTCTTTCGGAAAGGGTCTAACGGAGCACCCTTTCTTTCGGAAAGGGTCTAACGGAGCACCCTTTCTTTCGGAAAGGGTCTAACGGAGCACCCTTTCTTTCGGAAAGGGTCTAACGGAGCACCCTTTCTTTCGGAAAGGGTCTAACGGAGCACCCTTTCTTTCGGAAAGGGTCTAACGGAGCACCCTTTCTTTCGGAAAGGGTCTAACGGAGCACCCTTTCTTTCGGAAAGGGTCTAACGGAGCACCCTTTCTTTCGGAAAGGGTCTAACGGAGCACCTTTTCTTTCGGAAAGGGTCTAACGGAGCACCCTTTCTTTCGGAAAGGGTCTAACGGAGCACCCTTTCTTTCGGAAAGGGTCTAACGGAGCACCCTTTCTTTCGGAAAGGGTCTAACGGAGCACCCTTTCTTTCGGAAAGGGTCTAACGGAGCACCCTTTCTTTCAGAAAGGGTCTAAAGCAGCACCCTTTCTTTGAGAAAGGGTCTATATAAACAACCTGAAAAAGTGTTTTTAGAAACAACCTTTCTTGAGAGGGGATCTTTAGAATCACCCTTTTTCAGAAGGTGTCGATAGAAGCATCCTTTCTTTCAAATCCTTTTTTTATAGGAAGACGTTTTATATGTTGACACACATCTAGACCTTCTATTCATGATATAGGAGGACCTAATTATTGGCCTCCGAAGAAAAACCGAAATTGTGTTCCATTGAAACTCCTGATTGTTTTTTTTGTTTCAGTCGTATATATACTACCCGAGGATATGCAGCTCTACTTAATACCATCATATTGCTGCTACCAGACCAGACACCTAAGTAAATATATATTCATGGATTTTTACATGGCGCAGCTTAAGCTTAGCAAATGATAAGACTATGGGATGATGAGGATGCTGGAGCCATTATTTGGATATCATAAGGCTCTTGTTGTTGCTGTTGGATTTTTAATTTTTCGACAAGCTGAAGATGAGCGAGAAATATCCACTTAAAAGCATTAATGTTAGTGTTGTTGTTCGTCTGTGCTTCTGCTCTTTTTCCTTGAACATATTTTTTTTAATATGTCCATTTTGTTGTCACTGTTCCATAACTGTTGGACCCTAGGTCGCTTATTGTTGTTCATCCTTTTTTCAGTTACTTATTTTTTGCTCGGTGTTGCATGTCCACCACTTTGTGTTGCCAACAAAAGTTGATTATGGTGTCGCCAACATTATTATTTTACTCCATGTCAGCTTTGTTGTCATTTAGAGTTTTTGGCTGACTATTCATTTAACATATTTTGGTGCTGGTGGTGCTGCGGCTGTCGCTGTCACAGTGTCGCTATTGTTGCCGTTGTTGTTGTTGTTGTTCGTGGAGGTGCTTTTGGTCTTTATCACATGTCATGTCAGAGAATTTCGCTTTGACACTACACTTAAGGCTAATTTGTATACATTATTTATGATGGTATTATCCTTGTGTTACCTTACCCTGCCCTACTCTCTCTTTCGCTGTCTTTATTGTTGACTGTGTTATGGTACCTGGTTGTGTGATGTCAGAAACAGTTATTTGTTTCGAAGTTTCAATAAGAGATTTAAGATTTTGATTTATAAAGGCAGAGGGTTTATGGGTATTGGGTTAAGAGAAAACTATAGTAATGGTATAGGGTAGAGTATCAACGGTATTAGTATGGAGTCTAAACTTCAAGATATTCGATAAGTTCGGAAACTACACAAAGAAAGGGTGTTTCTATAGCCGCTTTCTCAAAGAAAGGGTGCTTCTATACAACCTTTCTAAAAGAAAGGTGCTTCTATACAACCTTTCTGAAAAAAGGGTGCTTCCATACAACCTTTCTAAAAGAAAGGGTGCTTCTATACAACCTTTCTGAGAGAAAGGGTGCTTCTATACAACCTTTATGAAAGAAAGGGTGCTTCTATACAACCTTCCTGAAAGAAAGGGTGCTTCTATACAACCTTCCTGAAAGAAAGGGTGCTTCTATACAACCTTCCTGAAAGAAAGGGTGCTTCTATACAACCTTTCTGAAAGAAAGGGTGCTTCTATACAACCTTTCTGAAAGAAAGGGTGCTTCTATAGACCCTTTCTTTGAGAAAGGATGCTTCTATAGACCCTTTCTGTGAGAAAGGATGTTTCTATAGACCCTTTCTAAAATAAAGAATGCTTCTATAGACCCTTTCTAAAAGAATGGATGCTTCTATAGACCCTTTCTGTGAAAAAGGATGCTTCTGTAGACCCTTTCTGTGCGAAAGGATGCTTCTATAGACCCTTTCTGTGAGAAAGGATGCTTCTGTATCAACGGTATTAGTATGGAGTCTAAACTTCAAGATATTCGATAAGTTCGGAAACTACACAAAGAAAGGGTGTTTCTATAGCCGCTTTCTCAAAGAAAGGGTGCTTCTATACAACCTTTCTAAAAGAAAGGTGCTTCTATACAACCTTTCTGAAAAAAAAGGGTGCTTCCATACAACCTTTCTAAAAGAAAGGGTGCTTCTATACAACCTTTCTGAGAGAAAGGGTGCTTCTATACAACCTTCCTGAAAGAAAGGGTGCTTCTATACAACCTTCCTGAAAGAAAGGGTGCTTCTATACAACCTTCCTGAAAGAAAGGGTGCTTCTATACAACCTTCCTGAAAGAAAGGGTGCTTCTATACAACCTTCCTGAAAGAAAGGGTGCTTCTATACAACCTTCCTGAAAGAAAGGGTGCTTCTATACAACCTTCCTGAAAGAAAGGGTGCTTCTATACAACCTTCCTGAAAGAAAGGGTGCTTCTATAGACCCTTTCTTTGAGAAAGGATGCTTCTATAGACCCTTTCTGTAAGAAAGGATGTTTCTATAGACCCTTTCTAAAATAAAGAATGCTTCTATAGACCCTTTCTAAAATAAAGAATGCTTCTATAGACCCTTTCTAAAAGAATGGATGCTTCTATAGACCCTTTCTGTGAAAAAGGATGCTTCTGTAGACCCTTTCTGTGCGAAAGGATGCTTCTATAGACCCTTTCTGTGAGAAAGGATGCTTCTGTAGACCCTTTCTGTGAGAAAGGATGCTTCTATAGGCCCTTTTGGTGAGAAAGGATGCCTCTATAGGTCCTTTTTGTGAGAAAGGGTGCTTCTATAGACCCTTTCTGTGAGAAAGGATGCTTCTATAGGCCCTTTTGGTGAGAAAGGATGCCTCTATAGGTCCTTTTTGTGAGAAAGGGTGCTTCTATAGACCCTTTCTGTGAGAAAGGATGCTTCTATAGACCCTTTCTGTGCGAAAGGATGCTTCTTTAGACCCTTTCTGTGAGAAACGATTCTTCTATAGACTCATTCTGTGAGAAAGGATGCTTCTTTAGACCCCTTCTGTGAGAAAGGATGATTCTATAGATCCTTTTTGTGAGAAAGGATGCTTCTATAGACCATTTCTGTGAGAAAGGATGCTTCTGTAGACCCTTTCTGTGAGAAAGGATGATTCTATAGGTCCTTTCTGTGAGAAAGGATGCTTCTATAGGCTCTTTTGGTGAGAAAGGATGCTTCTATAGACCCATTCTGTAAGAAAGGATGCTTCTGTAGACCCTTTCTGTGACAAAGGATGATTCTATAGGTCCTTTTTGTGAGAAAGGATGCTTCTATAGACCCTTTCTGTGAGAAAGGATGCTTCTACAGGCCCTTTTGGTGAGAAAGGATGCTTCTACAGATCATTTTTGTGAGAAAGGATGCTTCTATAGACCCTTTCTTTAGAAAGGATGTTTTTATAGACCCTTTTTGTGAGAAAGGATGCTTCTATAGACCGTTCCTGAGGACCAGGAGGTCCTTTAAATAAATCTTTAAAAAATCCAATGTTACCTGGTAAGGAGTCCTTGAAAAATATTCTTTAAAAAATCCGTAGACCCTTTCTGTGAGAAAAAATGCTTCTTAGACCCTTTCTGTGAGAAAGGATGCTTCTATAGGCCCTTTTGGCGAGAAAGGATGCTTCTTTAGGTCCTTTTGGTGAGAAATGGTGCTTCTATAGACCCTTTCTACAAGAAAGAATGCTTCTATGGACCCTTTCTAAAAGAATGGATGGTTCTATAGACGCTTTTTGTGAGAAAGGATGCTTATATAGACCCTTTCTATGAGAAAGGATGCTTCTATAGACCCTTTCTGTGAGAAAGGATGATTCTATAGGTACTTTTTGTGAGAAAGGATGCTTCTATAGACCCTTTCTGTGAGAAAGGATGCTTCTATAGGCCCTTTTGGTGAGAAAGGATGCCTCTATAGGTCCTTTTTGTGAGAAAGGATGCTTCTATAGACCCTTTCTTTCGAAAGGATGTTTCTATAGACCTTTTCTGTGAGAAAGGATGCTTCTATAGGTCCTTTTGGTGAGAAAGGATGCTTCTATAGGTCCTTTTTGTGAGAAAGGAAGCTTCTATAGACCCTTTCTTTAGAAAGGATGTTTCTATAGACCCTTTCTGTGCGAAAGGAACCTTTCTGTGGGAAAGGGTGTTTCTATAGACCCTTCCTGTGAGAAAGGGTGCTTCTATAGACCCTTTCTGTGAGAAAGGATGCTTCTGTAGACCCTTTCTGTGAGAAAGGATGATTCTATAGGTCCTTTCTGTGAGAAAGGATGCTTCTATAGGCTCTTTTGGTGAGAAAGGATGCTTCTATAGGTCCTTTTTGTGAGAAAGGTTAGTCCTTGAAAAAATATTCTTTAAAAAATCCACGTTTGGTGGTAAGTTAGTCCTTGAAAAATATTCTTTAAAAAAAAAACGTTTCGTGGTAAGTTAGTTCTTGAAAAAATATTCTTTAAAAAATCCACGTTTCGTGGTAAGTTAGTCCTTGAAAAAATATTCTTTAAAAAATTCACGTTTCGTGGTAAGTTAGTCCTTGAAAAAATATTCTTTAAAAAATCCAAATTTAGTGGTAAGTTAGTCCTTGAAATAATATTCTTTAAAAAATCCAAGTTTCGTGGTAAGTTAGTTCTTGAAAAAATATTCTTTAAAAAAATCCACGTTTCGTGGTAAGTTAGTCCTTGAAAAAATATTCTTTAAAAAATCCACGTTTCGTGGTAAGTTAGTCCTTGAAAAAATATTCTTTAAAAAATCCACGTTTCCTGGTGAGTTAGTCCTTAAAAAAAAAATATTCTTTAAAAAATCCACGTTTCGTGGTAAGTTAGTCCTTGAAAAAATATTCTTAGTTCTTGAAAAAATATTCTTTAAAAAATCCACGTTTCGTGGTAAGTTAGTCCTTGAAAAAATATTCTTTAAAAAATCCACGTTTCGTGGTAAGTTAGTCCTTGAAAAAATATTCTTTAAAAAATCCACGTTTCGTGGTAAGTTAGTCCTTGAAAAAATATTCTTTAAAAAATCCACGTTTCGTGGTAAGTTAGTCCTTGAAAAAATATTCTTTAAAAAATCCACGTTTCGTGGTAAGAAAGTCCTTGAAAAAATATTCTTTAAAAAATCCACGTTTCCTGGTAAGTTAGTCCTTGAAAAATATTCTTTAAAAAATCCACGTTTCCTGGTAAGTTAGTCCTTGAAAAATATTCTTTAAAAAATCCACGTTTCCTGGTAAGTTAGTCCTTGAAAAATATTCTTTAAAAAAAATCCGCGTTTCATGGTCTTTAGGTCTTTGAAAAAATATTCTTTAAAAAATCCACGTTTTCTGGTAAGTTAGTCCTTGAAAAAATATTCTTTAAAAAATCCACGTTTTCTGGTAAGTTAGCCCTTGAAAAAATATTCTTTAAAAAATCCACGTTTTCGGGTAAGTTAGTCCTTGAAAAAATATTCTTTAAAAAATCCACGTTTTCTGGTAAGTTAGTTCTTGAAAAATATTCTTTAAAAAATCCACGTTTTCGGGTAAGTTAGTCCTTGAAAAAATATTCTTTAAAAAATCCACGTTTCGTGTTAAGTTAGTCCTTGAAAAAATATTCTTTAAAAAATCTACGTTTCGTGGTAAGTTAGTCCTTGAAAAAATATTCTTTAAAAAATCAACGTTTCCTGGTAAGTTAGTCCTTGAAAAAATATTCTTTAAAAAATCCACGTTTCGTGGTAAGTTAGTCCTGGAAAAAATATTCTTTAAAAAATCCAGGTTTCGTGGTAAGTTAGTCCTTGAAAAAATATTCTTTAAAAATCCACGTTTCCTGGTAAGTTAATCCTTGAAAAAATATTCTTTAAAAGAGAGCAAACCCGCAACAGTGTCAATGATGGGTTGAAGTTTTACAAATGTCAAAAAAGATATTCCGATTTGTCATTTTTTCTACTTACAAGAGGGCATGAATTTCATATAGTAATGAAGTCATTTACACTTTATAAAGCTTACCTGAAAAAAGAAAAAGAGAGAAATATTAGAAAATTTGAATTAAACAATTTAAGAAAAATAGTTCTTTTAATATAAATATTTTTTTAATTTAAATATTTTTTTTAATATCTGATTAAAATTTCTTGGAAAATTCTCTTTAGTTTCCATTAACTAATATTTAATTAATTTAAACTTTGTAAAGCTTTTGTTGTCAGAAAAAATGAACTACGCATTTTTGCCTCTCTCCCCATTATATGCTCTTCTTTAAGGTTAATTATAATTAGTATGTCTACAAGATTTTCTTTTTTTTTGTTCATGATAAGAATATAAAAATAGCCTTTTGTGAAGGATAAAAAGCGTTAAATATACACACGAGAGAGATAAATACAATGACAGGAAGAAAGGACCATAACGGAAGATTAATGGTGTGATAATGTAGAGGAATTACAATGACCAGTGCGATAGTGAGAGAAATGATGGGGGAGTAAAGGAAATAAGACCAAATTTAAACTGAAATAAAAGGATAAAGATAATGGAAGGGAAGGGAAAAAACCACAGTTCTCTACTTTCATAAGTAAATATGTTATGAGGAGAGGATATATTCCGTTCTCTTTAAACCAGCATAAACAGAAATACCGCAACAATATAAACAAAGGAATATGAAGTATTGAGAGTGGAATGACGGATTAGTTTAAAGAATTTTTAAACGTTTTTATTTTTAAAAATTTTTAAACAACTAAATTTAAATTTTATTATTTATAAAATAATCCATAGAAATATCAAAACCAAATTTTCCTTTCAGAAATACCAAATGACGTATACATAACGTCAACAGTTATACGCCATAGTGTTCTAAATTAAATTATTGAACTAAAATATTTTTCGATACTTTTATTTCCAAGCCATGGCTTTAATTTCGTCATATTTTGCACAATATTTCTCATTATTATGAAAGTTTTCACTTTGTCTGTCACTCTCTCTTCCCCTATTTTGGCCATTTCCTTACTTTGCTGCCGAAAAAGATTGTTTTTATTAAAAACAACAAATTCTGAACTTTTTTCATTTCCACATAATTTCCGCTTAATGCCACAGCCAAGACCAAAGTGTCACTGGCAAAGCTTTGACAAAACGAAGGTATGAGAAAAAGCAATGGAAACTTTTACTACTATCGCCCATTTGCTGAAGCCAAAATTACAATGAAAATTTAAATTATTCATCAATTATGCCGCTGAAATATCCAAAGGCCAAACGTACAAACGACAACACCCACAGATACTCCATACCTGAACTATATTGTGTGTTATTACTCCCTTTTAAGCTCTTCTAAAGATGAAAATCCAAACATGGTCTCTTGACTCTATTAAATAAATAGTGTTGAATTTGATGGACCATGAGGAGGACTTTAAAATATGTATATGATGAAATGCAATGCACAAGAGTGGGGAGGAGGAGAAGGAGGAGGAGGAGACGAAGGACCATATGCATTTTAATGACTGACTTCAGTGCTTGCTTGACTTGTTGTTGGCTGTTGTTTATTTGGTTGACGACGATAGCCCTGCTGCCGGACTTGAACATATGCCATTTTTTATTTCGTTAATGTTTGTTGTTGCATCCATCGAATGTGTAGGTGGTGTTGGTGTTTGAGAACTCATCCAGCAACAACTCCATAAAAAATAAGGAAGCCTTTGGGCATTTCAACGCCAACAAAATATCATAATGGCTTTGCAGTTGTGAATGCATTTCTGGGCTGTCAGTTCTTCTACTCCTTGTTGGGTTCAGACGTTGTTGTTGTTTTAGTTTTTTTTTCTCCCATAAAGATTGTTGTTTGTGCGATGAATGCTGTTAAATTATGTGTTCTTTTTTTGGTTGTAGGCCTGCATCTATACATATGTTGTCTGTCCAGTTGATTACTGACTGTGTCCAGTGTCCAGCTGCCTGTCAACAATGTCTCTGATATGTTTCTTATTATGTATGTAAACTGCTTGTTAGCAAATGCATTTAAGCTTGCAGTTGATTTTCTCCTACACTACACGTAGTTCGTTAGTTAAAGTTAATTTTTTTAACATTTTTGCAATAACAAATGGGAGAAAATTATGTAAATGATAATAAGAAATACAACAATGTATGATTGCAGTAATAAAATAATTATTGTTTGAAAACATTGTTGCCATTTTTCCGTTTCAACGTAATGACATTATAAGTGGTAAATTGTGGAAGATTTTTTAATAATGAGAAAATGAAATTGTTGGTAAACTGACGTTAAAATGGAACAATTTTGTTCCTCATAAATCAATTGAAGCATTAAAATGTTGCGTTTCAAAGAATATCCCAGTATTTCTGTTTTTTCTTCTTCTTACTTCCCGTAGTCGAAAAATATTGATATAAGGTTCATGGTTATACTATGGAGGTGGGAGCACTCTGAGGCCCTCTAGTGGTAACTTTAACTTGATCTACGGTGAAAGTATCTGATCGACATGAGGTATGTATCTCTGCTACTTTACTTTTGACTGCTTTGCTTTATTTATTTAAAAATACTTTTGGATCTCAAGTAAGATGACCTCATGGCCTTAGAGGAAAGACTATGTTCACCATCTAGCTGTAAAAAAATATTCATACTTTAGGCTTCGAGTGCCTAAGAACAATGCTGGGAGTATTAGTAGGAAGATTATGAGGGTGCATGCAAAATCATTATTACATTACTAAACCCATTGGTACCTCCAAAGAAAAAAAATCTAGCTTTGATTTAGTTTTTTGCTTTTATAAACACCGATCATTTTTTTAGATTTCTATAAGTGGACCTATGGGCTTTGGAACAATATCAAAACTACCGGTTGGATGTCCTCAAGGCCTTATAGAAGGTCCATGTTGGTTTACTACGTACAAGAAAATATTTGGTTCTCACAAAGACCAACAAATTTGCTTGTTCTTTAGGGTTCGAGTGCCTAAGAACAATGCTGGGAGTATTAGTAGGAAGATTATGAGGGTGCATGCAAATTCATTATTACATTACTAAACCAATTGGTACCTCCAAAGAAAAAATCTAGCTTTGATTTATTTATTGATTTTTATAAACACAGAACATTTTCGAGAAAAGGGTATATTAAACGTTTTTAGATTTCTATAAGTGATCCTATGGGCTTTGGAACAATATCAAAACTACCGGTTGGATGTCCTCAAGGCGTTATAGAAGGTCCATGTTGGTTTACTACGTACAAGAAAATATTTGGCCTCACAAAGACAAAATATGTACTTGTCCTTTAGGCTTCGAGTGCCTAAGAACAATGCTGGGAGTATTAGTAGGAGGACTATGAGGGTCCATGTAAAATCATGATTACATTACTAAACCCATTGGTACCTCCAAAGAAAAAATCTAGCTTTGATTTATTTATTGATTTTTTTAAACACCGAACATTTTCGAGAAAATGGTATATTAGATATTTTAGGTTTCTATAAGTGGACTTATGGACTTTGGAACAATATCAAAACTACCAGTTGGATGTCCTCAAGGCCTTATAGAAAGTCCATGTTGGTTTACTACGTACAAGAAAATATTTGGTCCTCACAAAGACAACATATTTATTTGTCCTTTAGGCTTCGAGTGCCTAAGAACATGCTGGAAGTATTAGTAGGAGGATTATGAGGGTCCATGCAAAATCATGATTACATTACTAAACCCATTGGTAACTCCAAAAGAAAAACCTAGCGTTGATTTATTTATTGATTTTTATAACCGCCGAACTTTTTCGAGAAAAGGGTATACAAGATGTTTTTTAGGTTTCTATAAGTGAACCCATGGACTTTGAAACAATATCAAAACTGCCGGTTGGATGTCCTCAAGGTCTTACAGAAGGTCCATGTTGGTTTACTACGTACAAGAAAATATTTGGTCCTCACAAAGACAAAATATTTACTTGTCCTTTAGGCTTCGAGTGCCTAAGAACAATGCTGGGAGTATTCGTAGGAGGACTATGAGAGTCCATGCAAAATCGTTATTATATTACTCCTTAATACCTCTAATGGAAAAATCTTGCTTTGATATAATAATTGAGTTTTATAAATACTGAAAAAAAAAAATTGGAAAGTATAAGTAAGTCAATTTTCTATTTTCAACGAAGAATCAACAGAATCTTCTGCATGAAAACCTTGTAGATTTCAATAAGAATGTCTTTGGTCTTTAGAAAAAAAAATAAAAAGTAACTTCTAGATCTCAAGTAAGAAGAGATCTTCTACACACAAAAAGATATCTGGTATTTTGTCACTATACTTTAGCTTACGAGTGATTGAGAACAATACTGAAAGTAATAGTAGGAGGATTATGAGCTTCCATGCAAAATCGTTATTTTATTACTCTTTAATACCTCTAATGGATAAAAATCTTGCTTTGATTTATTAATTGATTTTTATAAATACTGAAAAATAAATTGGAAAGTATAAGACAATTTTTTTTATATTATTTGGTCTTTCGCCAGTATACTTTAGCTTACGAGTGCTTAAGAACAATGCTGGAAGTATGAGTAGGAGGATTATGACGATCCATGCAAAATTTTTATTATATTACTCATTAATACCTCTGAAGGAAAATCTAGCTTTAATTTATTAATTGGTTTTTATAAACAGCAAAGAATAAATTGAAAGTCCTAAGACTAATTTTTGATTTTCGATAGAAGGGTCTACTATTTAGTTATAAGATGAACTTTCGATATCTTCTGTATAAAAAACTTGTAGATTTATAGAAATCTATGCCAGTGGTCTTTGGACAAGTATCAAAAATACCGTTCGGATGAATTCAAGGCCCTTTAGAAGAGTCCATGTTGGTTTACTACGTACCAGAAAATATTTGGTCCTAATTAAAATCATACTTTGGAGTGCTTAAGAACAATGTAAAAAGTAGTAGTAGGAAGATTATGAGGGTCCATACACAATCGATATTTCATTACTAAACTCATTGGTACCACTAAACGAAAAATATAGCTATGATAGTTGCTGATTATTTTTTATAAATAATAAAAAATAAACTGGAAGGTATAAGACTAATTTTTGATTTTCGAGGAAAGTATCCACTATTTAGATGAAATATGGGTATCTCCTGTAACAGTACCTTAAAGATTTCCATAAGAAAGCCTTTGATTTTTGGATCTCAAGTAAGTTGTCCTCAGAAGAAGAAGAAACTATGTTGGTCCTCTACGTACAATAAGAAATCTGGTTTTGTCAGTATTCTTTAGGTTTCTAGTGCTTAAGGACAGTATAGTAAGTATTAGTAGGAGGATTATGAGGGTCCATGCAAAATCGATATTACATTAGTAAACTCATTGGTAGTTGCTCTAAAGGAAATGTGCAGCTTTTGATAGTTATTTATTTCATCTTTTAACTAAGTAGACCTTACGTCTTCCAATTTATCTTTCCATACATATAGTAAAGATAAATTGGAAGACGTAAGGTCTACTTAGTTAAAAGATGAAATGTGGGTATCTTCGGTAAGGGAATCTTGTAAATTTTTAACAGATGGCTTTTGGTCTTTAAGAAATATAAAAAAAACCTTAAAGGATGTATTGCCCCATTATGTATAAGAAAATATTCGGTCTTCGTTAGTATGTTTTAAGTGCTTGAGGACAAAGCAGAAATATTAGTAGGAGGGTAATAAGGGACCCTGCAAAATCGTTATAACATTACGCCTATAAAGTAAAATAATATTTTTAGGGTTATTTAAGTCACGCATGACGGTATAACCGTCTGCACTTAGGCAAAAATCAAAAATGTGCCTCATCGAAATAATGTTTTCCGACCCAAAGTATTCAGACAACTGAAATTCGAATTAGTTATATCCGCCTGTCTGCCAGGCTGACAGGTGTGCATAATAACTCTTGAAAGGATCAACTGATGTGGTCCAAACTTTGCACATCTTACACCTCGCAATGTTTTGTCCAAACTTAGATCTAGTTCGAAGATGGGTCATATATATCCTTTTTTTAAACACCCAAAATTTCAAAATTTTCCCCGTGTTTCGGATCGTTTTTCACTTCTTTTGTTTTTTTTTTCTTTTTTTTTTTTGAATAATGCTGTCCTTGCATCCCCTATTACGACGATTTTGGGAGAACGTCCATAATTCCTAAGACAACGACCCAAAAGCTTCAAAAACCCCCTGCCGGTACCAAATAAACTTTTCAATTGAATATCCGATTTTGCCGAAACTTTCCACATCGTAGAATTTCTTCCAAACGTACATCACTTCAAGGAATTTTGTAAAATTTTTACCGAATCTTTTTTCTTTTTGTGGTCCGGTTAACGGCGCTGTAATGTTTTTCGTTAGCAAGTCCATGCTTTTTGACATAATGTTAAAAAACTCCCAAAATCTATGGAGACAAACTTAAATGGCTGAGGGGCACCACAGTTATCGCAAGGAGAGGCTGACATCGGTCCAACCTGTGCATATCGCCGTATTTTTCTCAAACTTAAATCAAATTTGAAGATGGAATATATCGCACAACTTTTTTTGGCACCTCCCTCTCAAAAGTTTACAATTTTCGCTTATGTGCAGTTTAAAGTTTTGGTATTTTCATCAAAGGCAGTCCTTGTGATTCTGATTACAAAGACATATGTTTTCGTGGGCAAGGCCTTGCTACTTGACATAATTCCAAGATGAACTACGTCGGTCAATTCCTTCAGGTACATCTTCGAAAAATGATCAATACGTTTGCGCTTTCATCTACTTTAAGGCTAATTGTCGGATAATGTTGAAATTTTAATAGCGAGTAGTCATTGTAATAAGTCCTACTACATTATATTTTTTATGCAAGGGGAAACCAATACTTACTGAGCTGAGAACCCCGAAATGTGTTAATTAAGAATGTTTGTGGATTTATTTATATGCGTTAGTATTGCCACATCGATAATGTAGACATTAACCTTTAGTCGTGCATTAATATTAATGAAGGTTTGTGGCTAGGTTATCACTATTACAACTTTGATACCCTCTAATGGCTAATTTAGGAACATTACTACATACATTTGGTTAGTATCTTTGCCAACAAATGTTATGTGTCTTTGTTATGGCAAGTATATTAAAGGTTCGTGGCTACACTAATGCCTGAAACACCCTGTAACAGTAGTGTAATAACGCATTTATACAGTGAACTTAATGTAATAACGTTTTTGTATGCTCCTTCTCCTACTAATGTTTGTTCAGAATCTGTAATATTGGATGTTCTATTAGAAAATGTATTGGTATTTTCTATTAAGGTTAATCCAGACTTGTAAAAAATAATGCACAGGATTTTAGATATTTGTTTAAAGTTGTAGAAGGCTTTATTTAGACCAAAATAAGGCAAATACTTTCCTTCAGAGAGTTTTGAACAACAAAGCTATCTCGGGGGAGTTTTCAAGGGCCTTCTATCTATAGTATAGGTGATCAAGAAGAGAGCGACTTAAATGAGAATGTATTGTAGAAAACGCAATTATTGCAAATGTATTAGTAAATTGGTAAGTCAAACAAGATGTTAAACAACAACAAATCAAAAAATTTGTTCTTTTTGTTAAATTGCCGAAAAACATCGGCACCGCCGTGCCAAGCGTGAACGCTTGGTCTATAGTGATATTTCTTTAAAGATTCTCTTATCTGTAGACTATTTTTCAGAAGACCTCTCAAGAGTTTTGTACCTATAGAACATCGTTCATGGGTTTCATTTTGTTATGGAAGATGTATAAAGGTGTTTCCTCTACAGAAGAGCTATCAAAATTTTTTTCATCTATTGAAGACCGTTTAACGGCATTCTCTCTCTCTTCAGAAGTCTTTATTATATTTGAATGGGATTAATAAGACAGAAACCCACACATAGAACACCTTTGAAAGGATTTTTCTTGATAAAATTACTTTTTTTCTCTAACAAATTACTCCCAAAATAAGGAAAATACTTTCCAGCAGAGAATTTTGAAGAGCAAAACTGTATACTTCATTTACTGGAAAAGTTTTCTGGGGGAATTATATGTCTAAAAGACCGGCCAAGCTTATTAGTACGTTTTCTTCCAAGGTTATCCTATCTGTAGAATATTTTTCAGAAGTCCAGTCTTGTGTCTGTAGAAGATCTTTCAAGGGGATTATTTCTCCAGAAGTCCTTTTAAGGAATTCCATCTATGGAAGAACTTTCAGGGCTCTATGAAGACAATTCAAAGGTCTTCTAATCGCCTCACTTTTTAATAGAATTTCGATCTGGGCAAATGGCGCCATCCAACGGCGAATAGTTTATGGTGAGTATCTTTGCCAACAAATGTAATGTGCCTTTGCTATGGCGAATATGATCAAGGTTCGTATCTGGACTAACGTTTGAATCACCCTGTAACAGTAGGGTAATAACGCATTTTCACAGTGATCTTAATGTAATACTTACTTTACTTACTTACTTAGCTGGCCTTTTACAGAACATTTGTTCCATAAGCCGAACTAAGAAAAAATCTCCAATCCTCTCTGTTTGTTGCTGTATTTTCCCAATCTGGGATATGTAGCTTTGTGATATCTCGTTTCACTTGTTCGCTCCAACGAAGCTTTGGCCTTCCAGATCTGCGAGAACCTCCATGCGGCCCGTATTTATACGCCTTTTTAGCGGGTTCATCATCACTCATTCTTATAACATGGCCTAGCCATCGCAATCGTTGTATATCGATTTGTTCAACTATATTGATGTCATTGTATAGTTGATACAGCTCGATGTTCATACGACGCCGATATTCGCCGTCAACACAGATTGGCCCGTAGATCTTTCGAAGAAATTTTCTCTCAAACACACAAAGCACTGCCTTATCTGCTTGAGCAAGTACCCATGCTTCGGAACCATACATTAGCACGGGTAGTATCAGTGTTTTGTACAGAGTTATTTTTGTTTGACGAGAGGTGGCTTTATTCCTAAACTGCTTACTCAGCCCAAAGTAGCATCTGTTAGCCAACACTATTCTTCTTCGTATTTCACAACTGATGTTATTTGTTGTGTTTATGGCGGTGCCGAGGTAGACGAAGTCCTTTACTACCTCAAAATTATAGGTACCAACATTCACAGATGGTGCGGTGTTTATGGACATATTACGCGTCGATACCATCAACTTGGTTTTTACGCCGTTTACTGCCAGACCAACTTTAGCAGATTCTCTTTCGACTTTTGCAAAGGTGTCAGTTACTTCCTTTACCGATCGACCCATGATGTCAATGTCGTCGGCATAAGCCAGTAACATGTGGCTGTTCGTGTATATCGTTCCATTTCTTTTGACCTTCGCGTCTCGTATGACCTTTTCCAGCAGGATGTTGAATAGATCACACGACAGGCCGTCTCCTTGTCTGAAACCTCTTTTGGTAGTAAACTCTTCGGAGAGCTTCTTTCCAATTTTAACTGAGGATCTCGTCTCAGTTAATGTCATTCTACAAAGTCGAATGAGCTTTGCAGGAATACCAAAATCAGACATGGCTTGGATCACCTTTGAACGTATAGGGCTGTCGAATGCTGCTTTATAATCGACGAAAAGATGGAAGGTGTCGATCTGCATTTCTTGGGTCTTTTCCAGGATTTGTCTCAAGGTAAATATCTGGTCAATGGTGGATTTGCCAGGTCTAAAGCCGCACTGATAGGGTCCAATAATTTCATTGACCATAGGCTTTAGTCTCTCACACAATATGCCAGATACTATCTTATATGCAATAGGGAGCAGACTTATGCCCCTATAATTGGAGCACACAGTCTTATCACCCTTCTTGTGGACTGGACATAGGATGCTCACGTTCCAATCGTCGGGTACGCGTTCTTCCTGCCAGATGGTGCTAACTAGCTGATGCATACACCTTATCAGCGTGTCGCCTCCGGTTTTGAACAGCTCGGCTGGTAGGCCATCGGCTCCTGCCGCCTTATTATTCTTCAGCCGGTTTATTGCTGTCCTTACCTCATCTTGGCTGGGCGGTATACATTCAATACCATCATCTGGGATTGGATCTGTGGTATCTTCGCCGTCTTCACTGCTATCGGATACCAACAGTTTGGAAAAATGTTCTTTCCATATCCTGAGCACACTATCTGTATCAGTTACCAAATTACCTTGTTGATCTCTACAGGACGATATTCCTGTACCAAAGCCATCAGTTTGATGCTTCACTCTTTGGTAGAATTTTCGGACTTCGTTCTGTCTCCTGTACATCTCCATTTGTTCACACTCCCTCTTTTCCATTTCTCTCTTTTTCTTGCGGAAAAGACGTTTCTCCTCTCTCCTTTTCTCCCGATACCTCTCTCGTGCGCTACGCGTTGCTACAGATTGTAAAGTAGCCCTATATGCCGCATTTTTTTCTTCGGTAGCAGCACGGCACTCCTGGTCATACCACGGATTCTTTGGTGGAGGTCTCTGGTATCCAAGTACTGATTTAATGTAATACCGTTCTTATATGTTCCTTTATCGTTTTCCTACTAGTGTTTTATGGATGTTCAGAAGCACTACATTTTTGATGTTCTATCAGAAAAGGAGACTAATGCAGATATGTAAGCAAATAACGTGGTGGTTATATATTTATTATCCAACACCAGTACCTTGTCTTCCAAGGTTATCCTATCAATAGCATATTTTTCAGAAGACCACTCAACAATCTTCTGTCTGTAGATGATCTTTTAAGGGACTAATTTCTCCAGAAGTCCATTTAAGGAGTTCCATTTATGAAACAACATTCAGGGCTCTATGAAGACAAATTAAAGGTCTTTTATCTACAGAAGAGTTTTCACGTTCGATAGAATACCCTTAAAAGGCCTTCTCTACAAGAATTTACTTTTTAGAGAACAATTAGAAGAGAATTTTCAACAAGCCACCCATTTAATTTAAACTAGATTATTCCCCAATTATTTTATTTACCCAAAAACAATGAAGATTAATCCTCACACTAAAAAAGAGACAAACATTTTGTTAAAAGTTGTTTATTTTTTGTTAAAATTTAAAATAGTAAAAGGAAACACACAAAACAATGGAACGCATAACAACATTTTTTACACATTCCTATTCTGCCATCTATCTGTCTGTCCGTCTCCTTTTGGAACAAATAACAAACATTTCAAACAGGAATTGAACCATAACATTCATTCAAACTCATCTTTTTCATTACATCTATCGTTAGGTACTCTTTTTTGGCCATATTTTTCTGTTTGGTGTTGTTCGATGCCATTGTGGTCTCTTCAACAGAACATTTTAAATCATTCAACTGGAAATTTTAAATTTGGTGGAAATCATTCGTGAATAAAAATGACGATGATGGTAGTGAGATGAAGATGATGATGCTGCTGACAGAGGGAAACATAAAAAAACAACACACATAAATTGAACAAAAATATATTATTTCTCCATTTAGTTAAACTCCAGGAAAAAAAAAACGAAAACGAACTCAACTGACATGTTGGCTGGCTGGTTCTGCTGCACAGCTAGCTAGCTGCCTGGCTGCCAAAAAACACCCAGTCATCCTTTTGCACTTCGTTGTAATTCATACTCAGAATATTCCCGCTGGCAAATGTTAACGAAAGAACAAGAACACAACGCCCCTGCATAAGCGATGTTGTAGTGCAGTTCGAATGAAAAAAAAATGAAATAAACTACAGAATTTCTTGTAATCGTTATTGTCGAAACGTAAAATGAAATGTAGAAAAGAAAAAAAAGCACAATATTCAGCACCCAGTACAAAGCATTTCGCATACAGCAGACAACCAATATGAACCAAACGAACGAACAATATTCAGTAACAGTAACTTGCAAAGAAAAGAACAATGCTAAACGAGAAAATAATATAACAACACCTCCTACTCGTCTTTTATTCCACCATGACACTCTTCTTCTTCCGCTGCATCGCACTGTTCTGCGCTGCACTGTGAAAACGCTACTTTTTCTTGCCTCATATTTTTTCTTCTTCAACAAAAAGTCATAAATGTTTTAAACGAATTACAGTGGGGGACAAAAGAACTTAAAGGTTTTTAAAAAGTGTAATTTCATCAGAGATAAATGTGGAAAGGAGTCGGTGTCAGGTCCAGTTTTATTTGGCCCTTATGACCTCACTAGCGATTAATTTTGGGCCGAGCTCTTGTCATAAACTTTTTACTAGAATTTCGATCTGGCGCGCCATCTTTGGGCGAATAGTATATGGTGAGTATCTTTGCTAATAAATACTATGTGCCTCTGCTATGGCGAATATACTCAAAGTTAGTATCTGGGCTAACGTTTGAATCACCCTGTAACTGTAGTGTAATAACGCATTTTAACAGTGATCTAAATGTAATAACGTTTTTGCATGCTCCTTCACCGTTCTCCTACTAGTGTTTTGTGGTTGTTCAGAAGCACTACATTGTTGATGTTCTATCAGAGAAAAGGAGACTAATGCAGACTTGTAAACACATAACGTAGTGGTGTTTATATATTTATTATCCAACGGATGACAGAATCCTTCGTCGGAGCACTTAAGCCTCTTGTATCAATTATAAAAAAAAACTATTATCATATAGCAACAACATCCTGAAGTCAACACGGTTTGAAAAGAGCCTCCTTGTCAAATATAATTTGGCTAATCTACCTCATATATTAATTCAAATATTTTTATTAGTAGCAGGCCTTCAACTGAAATTTAAAAAAAATTAGCCCATGGATAGCTAAGCACAAAAATTTATATTTTATTATGTAAAATTCTTATTGAAGCCGTCACAACTCGCAATAGGCTCTTTAATCGGCTTTATAACATTATGTCATGTCGCGGAGATCAGAACATGTCACTTAATTCAAACTCTTGTCATAAAATTCGTGTCTAAAATATGGATATGGCAACACAAGTGCCATCAAACGGTGAATGGGGGAACATATTTATCGCTGGTGAATACGGATTATCGACCGAAGGTTTGTGAAGTCTTGGGCAAAGACATAGAACTGTAAAGATTGGACATAGTGCATAACGCAGTTCAATTTCACTATTAAACCATAGATGGTGTTTGCGTATAACAGACAACTAACAGAACACGACGGCAGCAAAAACAAGTATAACATAATTTTATGTCACCATATTGGAACATAACATTATGTTAGACCTCCAGCGCCATCTACCGATGTATAGTAGCTTTGGAAATGTCCCATCTTGTAATATTTTATGTCTTTGTCTTGGGTATCCTGTTGCCAACCGTGTATCAACTGTATGTTGGTGTGTAGGATAACCACTGAATCACCCGCACCTAGCGCCAATTCCAGGAATTATTTTAATGTGATTTTACACGTTCCTTCATAGTCTCCTATACCAGTGGTTTTTTCTGTTTCCTCATTGATTCATGTATCGATAGAAGACTCTTCAATGGCCGACTATCTTATACCCTAGACAGACGGCAACGTTAATTTGCATTAAGATGGTCATCTAATTTTAACCTGACAGACGACAGTTTCTGCATTTACGAAACAGCTGTTTGCTGGTAAACAATTGTTTTGTTGTTGTTTGCAATGCAAATTGTGTTTCTCTCTTCTACATGAATATGGGCTCTCTTTTTTTCAGCATTGCCATATTGAAATACCTAAGTGCCCTTTAAATTCAGTTCTATTTTGTGCATTAAGAATGTGGATAATGCACGAATTAATTGTAATTAAGGCAGTTAATGCAAATTAACACTGTCGTCTGTCTAGGGTTTTTAAGGAGACTTTCATGAATCTTCTATTTACAGACGACATTCATATATTATCGTGGAAGAGTTTTCAAGTTTTTTTTTTAATTTTTAACAGATCTGTCAAAAGCCTTCCATTTAAAGAAGACCTTTCAAGAGCCTTCTCATCCGTAGAAAGCCTTTCAAGTTCTTCTAAAGATTGAAGACCAACAGTACGGTTACATTGGAGTTTTTTGCCGGGTTAACCCACTTATGAGGATTTATTTGACGTTTGCGCTATGGAATTGACATTGGAAACCCAAACCCAATGGGTTAATCTGGTTAAGTGTAACCGGGGTACAATAAATGTCTTCATGTATCTTTAATTAATCTTCTGTTGAAGAAGAAGGTCCTTCAAAGGTCTTCCACCGATAGAAGACGCTTGAAAACTTGCCTAAAAATAGAATACCTTCAAACGTCTTCAAGGGAAAGAAGAACTTTGAAAGATCTTCTAAAGTTTGAAGACCATGAGACGCCTTCAATGGACAGACGATCTTTGATTAATCTTCTGTGGAATAAGAAGACATTTAAAAGGGGTTCTATAGACAAAATTAATCTTTGAAGTTCTTCTGTAGGTAGGAAACATCTCAAAATCCTGAAATGGATAGTAAATTCTTAATAGGTCTTATGTGAATGGTCTGGAAAAGTCTTCAAATCTCGTTTTCTTGTGTGTTTTTCTTCTTTATTTGTAATAAACCCTGCCCGGTCTTGGTCTCAGTTAGGCAAAGGACTCTGTGAAAAGGATACCGAAAAATCGAGAGTTAGACAAACTAAATAAATACACATTCAAGACTATGGTGTCCAGGATCATATCCGAGTGTAGAACGGTACCTCCAAAATATTCCCCGGTAGTATTATGGCGTCAAAAAGAGATGTCTTAAAAAAACACCGTCATGACACCGCGAATGAAATTGGTTGGGGGAACAACGGTAGGTAAAATGTTGGGGCGAAGTAGTTTCCATTTTACTCGCCTTTGAATATAGTGTTTAGGACTCGAAAAGTGAAGCATTGAGGAAAAGAAACCGTATTACCACCAAAGAAAGTGATGGTGGGAGATATGGAAGTACCTATTTTGAAGGCGAAGGGCTTTGCATTCTCCTCTTTCTTAGAATATATTCATCAGTATCCATTTTTATTTGATATTTCTTCTTGTGTTTATTATAATTGCACAGGGTGCGTATAAATGTTGACAACAATCATACGCATCAGGTACTTTATTTATAAGCAATATATTTAGGCTTTTTTTTAAAGGGGATCAAGGCACATTGGGACATCAATCGAATGCTAAAAACTGTCTCCACATTTATCTACGTATCTATAAGTTCATCTTAGGCGTCAAAAAGCAAAGCATTGGAAAGGATCATCCATGCTACCACTAACGAAATTATTAAAAACTAAAATAATTGTAGGAGCTATGTAAGGTGAGATTTTTGGAGGCGAAGTTCTTTGTTTCCTTCTCTCCTTTGAATTTATCCAATATTTTCCATTTTTATATGAAAAGTTTACCTGATTTTGGAAAATTTCGCATGGTGCGTATGAATGATGACAACACTCATACGTATGAGGCACATTGTTGAAAGGTAAATGTTTTATGATTTCTAAAGAGGATCTAGTCACATTTTTACATCAATCGAAGACCAAAAGGTGTCTTCACATTCATCTACCTATCTATAAGTTCTTCTTAGGCATCGAAAAGCAAAGCATTGAGAAATATCAGCCACGCCACCACTAACGAAAATTATTAAAAACAAAAATAACTGTAGGAGCAATGTAAGGTCCGATTTGTGGTGGCGATATACTTTGAATTCTTGGAATATATTCGAACGTTTTATAGAGTGCATATGAACAACACTCATACGTATGAAGAGCATTGTTGGAAGACAAACGTTTTACGATTTTTAAAGAGGACATCAATCGAAATCCAAAAACTGTATCCGCATTCACCTACACGTCAGTAAGTTTTTCTTAGGCATCCAAAAGGAAAGTCTTGAGAAAAACAAGCCACTCCACCACCATTTTTATGTCGATAAAAATTAATCTTTAAAAGTCTTATATAGGCAGGAGACTCCTTGTAGGCCTTCTTTAAATTAAAGACTTATCAATGTCTTCTGTCTATAAAAGAGCTTAAAAAATTCATGTTATCTATAGGCTACCTTTGAAAGGTATTTTTCATCCACAGTAGATAAGAGCTTCTGCATATCTTTCGTGGTTTTCTACATCTGCAGAAGGGGATTAATATATTGGAAAAACAAACTTCCTATTGAATCCTTGAAAGGCACTAGTTTATTTAACATACAATTAATCCTAAGAACTAAGCTTGAGAAAATTACATAACTTATCTTAACCTAAATTATAAATTAAAATAGATCTCTGTTAAATTAAATTCTCCCCTTTACACGAACCTCTCGCCAGATATTCGGTACATTTATTACAACAAAACGAACTTTGCTTTGGCAATAGAAGATCACCAAGGTTCTTATCCAATGGGTTTACCCTCTGTAGAATATGGGGGTTATCATGAATGAAATTTCCCCGTGAGTTTCGTCTTTCCGCCGTTGCAACTTAAGGGAGAAAGTGAAAAAATTCACGGGGAATTGCCGTTCATGATAACCCCCTATATGTTTAGTGTAATTTATCCACAATGAATCTTTGAAGGGCCTTCTATCTGCACAAGACCTTTTGATTGGAAAATCTTGCAAGGGTCTACTAACTACAAATACTTCTTAAGGCTATCAATAGAAGACCGTTCAAGATACTTTTATTTATACAATGCCTTTCAAGAATTTCTTTATAAGAAGACATTTTGAACAGTCGCCTCTACTTTATTTTAAAACAGGATTAGTCATAGTGTCATTGAACGTATAAGTGCTGACATCAATCATACGCTAGGGTCTACAATGAAATACTTTCATTTAAATTATGTATTCTCTTTAAATATTTTCCAATAGACCGCATTGTAAAAGATTTTTTACAAGGAATCATTTTTAAGTAATTTTATCCACAATGAATTTTTGAAGGACCTTCTATCTCCACAAGACCTTTTAATGGGAAACTCTTTCAAGGATCTACTAACTACAAATACTTCTTAAAACTATCAGTAGAAGACCGTTGAAGAGACTTCTATTTATGGAATGCCTTTCAAAGAATTTTTCATAAGAAGACATTTATTTATTTTAAGACAAGATTATTCATAGTGTCATGAAGCGTATAAGTGCTGACACCAAACATACGCTAGGTGTACAACGAAAGAATTTCACTTATTTTCTGTACTCTTTTTAAATACGTTTCAATATATTTTTAGGGATTTTTTAAAGTCTTTTTCAAGAGTCTTCTGCGCCCTATTCTTATAGGCTTACTCTCTTTAGAACCTATTTAAAGGTCTGTTGTCCATGTGAAATCTTTCAAGGGTCTTGTATTATTCATAATGTCATGAAGCGTATACGTGCTGACACCAAACATACGCTAGGTGTACAACGAAAGAATTTCACTTATTTTTTGTACTCTTTTTAAATATGTTTCAATATATTTTTAGGGATTTTTTAAAATCTTTTTCAAGAGTCTTATGCGCCCTATTCTAATAGGCTTACTCACTTTAGAACCTATTTAAAGGTCTGTTGTCCATGGGAAATCTTTCAAGGGTCTTGTATCTCTATAAGACCTTTCGATGGGAACAATTTTCAATAGTCTACTAACTAGATAAACTTTTTACGGCTAACAATAAAAGACCGTTTAAGGGACATCTATTTATAAAATACCTTTCAAAGATTTTTTCATATAAAGACATTTAAAACAGTATTATATGCTTTATTTTAGGTCAAAATCAGTCGAAGCGCCCTGTAGCGTATAAGTGTTGATATCAATCACGAAAGAATTTTATTTAATTTATTTACTCTTTTTTAAATATATTTCAAAAGAACGCCTTTTAACTGATATTATTAAGAGTCTCCTACGCTCTATTGTAAACCAAAAGTCATGGTGCCCTATAGCGTATAAGTGTTGACACCAATCATACGCTAGGGTATACAATGAAAGAATTTCATCTGTACTCTTTTTAAACATATTTCAATTGAGCTCATTTTAAGTGATTTTTTATTACAAGAAGACAGTTATAAGGGTCTTCTACGCTTTATTGAAACTCAAGATAAGTCATAGTACCCTGTTGCGTATAAGTGTTGACACCAATCATACGTTAGGGAGTACAACGAATGAATTTCATTTAATTTTCATACTCTTTAAGATATCTTTAAATATATTCCTTTCAATTTGGCTTCAAATTTTTCTCCCCCACTGTATTTGCTCCGGTATTATGAATGTATAATCTAGCATTATATGTTTATATATGGTAAGTGCTTTTTGGAAAACTAAATTGTATGTATGAGAAAACAGGCAAAGAGGCAGCAATAGCTGTAGAACAGAAAGCCAACAACTAGAACATGAACAACAACAGCAAAAACAGTAGTAACAAGAACAACAATGGTAAAACCTTAAGTCAATACGACGAGTTAAAGTCTCAAAGTAAACTTTGTTGGTTAGCGTTGGTGTTGTTGTTCGTTCGTTTGTTTTTTTTATTTTTAAATTTAGTTTTGCAGCTGCAGTTTGTCTTGGTTCGTTCTACGGATCTACAGTGTTTGAATGGTCGTATATGTAGCAAAACGTAAAAGTAGTAGGTGGAGGCAATTGGTCGTATAGAAATGTTCAAACATACATATCTCCTCCTGCTGCTGATGTCTACAAAGAAAGTAAGTTATTGGCAACATTTAAGTATGGTCACGAAACCTGGCATTCTCGTTAAAATTTCAACAATAACAAAAAATATGGCAAATGTTGGGCGGAGGAGTACACCCCATATTTACTTGCTTGCTATGCATGGAACCAGAAAAGGCAAGACGGGTGTTATGGAAGGCAGCTGAAGCTGTCATGATTGCTAAACGAGCAACAAGAACTCACAGCAACACCACCACCACCAAGAACTCGACACAATGCTGATGATAGGTTAAGCAAATTTATTTTAAAATGTTGAGTTAAACGAAAAAGAAAAATGAAAGAAAGAAATATTCAAATTGTGGTTTTGTTATTAAATTTTCACAAAAAGAAGAAAAAAAAAACAATGATGGGTGATAGGTTGGGGCTTTTGGTATGGGAATCAATGTGTGGTAAATGCCACAATCAACAATTTAATAACAGCACAGAAAAAAAGTTATTGAAATGGTTATGTTTTTCTCCTGTGAGTCAATTGCAAATGTTAGCTATGTCAGAAAGTGAGATTTTGAAAGGTTGGTTTCAACGATGTGTTACAAAAAAATATGAAAATTACTTTGTGGCAGAAAAAAGAACAGTACTGGTGACACTAGGGAAATAATAATGGTAATCAAGAACGGAAAAAGTGCTTGAGTGTGATATTGAAAGAATATTTAAAATCAATTTGCAAATCAAATATTTATAAGGAAATTATTGCTGTAAAAGAAGGGGGAAAAGAGGTACTGTAAAGTTCCGTTATTATTGGCAACTTAGTAAGTTTTATTACAATCCTTTATTGCCATTCGCCTAATGATTAACCTCTCAGAAGAAGATATAAGTATCTAGATAAATGTCTAGATAGTTTGTTGGTCTTAGATTGATGTAGAAATGTGTCTAGATCCCCTTTTAATAGCATAAAGTTGCTTATAAACAAAGTACATCATGCTTATGAGTGCTGTCATTATACATACGCACCCTTCGCATGGTTTCTTTCCCAAGGCTTCGTTCATTATGCCTAAAAAGAACTTATAGGTACGTAGCTAAATGTGGAGACACTGTTTGGTTTTCGATTCATGCCAAAATCTGTCTATGTTCCCTATAAAAGTCGTAAAACTTTTGCCTTTCAAAAAATGTCCCTCATACGTATGAGCGTTGTCATCATTCATGCGTACCCTGTACAATTAAGAGAATTAAGAGGAATTTCACTTCTTCATTTGCTTTATAATGAAGCACTTCGAAGATTGTATCTTTCCTTGATGTCCAAATGTGTGTGCATCACCTTCCAAAAACCTGAACTTTTTGCTCATAAATAAAGTACCGCATGCGTATGAGTGTTGTCATCATTTATACGTATTCTGTGCGATTTGAGAGAATGAAGAGGAAATTTTAAATAAAAAGGAAACAATGGAATATATTCAAAAGAGTCCTCTCTTACTGATTATTTCTTATTGAATATTTTCATAGGAGAAAATTCAAACATTCAATTGCTGCACAATCGCTTTCGTGGTATGGTTATTTTTCCTCAATATTTCGCTTTTTGGAGGTGTAAATAAAATGTCAACTTCTCTGATGTTACCATAGAATAGAAGATCAACGTAGAATACCACAGCAGAGACCACCGTTGGTGTCTTCTATAGAATAGGAGACCACCGTACGTGTTTTCTATAGAATAGGAGACCACCGTAGGTGTCTTCTATAGAATAGGAGACCACCGTAGGTGTCTTCTATAGAATAGGAGACCACCGTAGGTGTCTTCTATAGAATAGGAGACCACCGTAGGTGTCTTCTATAGAATAGGAGACCACCGTAGGTGTCTTCTATAGAATAGAAGACTACAATAGGGGTCTTCTATAGAATACAACACTACAATAGGGGTCTTCTACAGAATACAAGACTACAATAGGGGTCTTCTACAGAATAGGAGACCACCGTAGGTGTCTTCTATAGAATAGGAGACCACCGTAGGTGTCTTCTATAGAATAGGAGACCACCGTAGGTGTCTTCTATAGAATAGGAGACCACCGTAGGTGTCTTCTATAGAATAGGAGACCACCGTAGGTGTCTTCTATAGAATAGGAGACCACCGTAGGTGTCTTCTATAGAATAGGAGACCACCGTAGGTGTCTTCTATAGAATAGGAGACCACTATAGGGGTCTTCTATAGAATAGGAGACCACCGTAGGTGTCTTCTATAGAATAGGAGACCACCGTAGGTGTCTTCTATAGAATAGGAGACCACCGTAGGTGTCTTCTATAGAATAGGAGACCACCGTAGGTGTCTTCTATAGAATAGGAGACCACCGTAGGTGTCTTCTATAGAATAGGAGACCACCGTAGGTGTCTTCTATAGAATAGGAGACCACCGTAGGTGTCTTCTATAGAATAGGAGACCACCGTAGGTGTCTTCTATAGAATAGGAGACCACTGTAGGTGTCTTCTATAGAATAGGAGACCACCGTAGGTGTCTTCTATAGAATAGGAGACCACCGTAGGTGTCTTCTATAGAATAGGAGACCACCGTAGGTGTCTTCCATAGAATATGAGACCACCGTAGGTGTCTTCTATAGAATAGGAGACCACCGTAGGTGTCTTCTATAGAATAGGAGACCACCGTAGGTGTCTTCTATAGAATAGGAGACCACCGTAGGTGTCTTCTATAGAATAGGAGACCACCGTAGGTGTCTTCTATAGAATAGGAGACCACCGTAGGTGTCTTCTATAGAATAGGAGACCACCGTAGGTGTCTTCTATAGAATAGGAGACCACCGTAGGTGTCTTCTATAGAATAGGAGACCACCGTAGGTGTCTTCTATAGAATAGGAGACCACCGTAGGTGTCTTCTATAGAATAGGAGACCACCGTAGGTGTCTTCTATAGAATAGGAGACCACCGTAGGTGTCTTCTATAGAATAGGAGACCACCGTAGGTGTCTTCTATAGAATAGGAGACCACCGTAGGTGTCTTCTATAGAATAGGAGACCACCGTAGGTGTCTTCTATAGAATAGGAGACCACCGTAGGTGTCTTCTATAGAATAGGAGACCACCGTAGGTGTCTTCTATAGAATAGGAGACCACCGTAGGTGTCTTCTATAGAATAGGAGACAACCGTAGGTGTCTTCTATAGAATAGGAGACCACCGTAGGTGTCTTCTATAGAATAGGAGACCACCGTAGGTGTCTTCTATAGAATAGGAGACCACCGTAGGTGTCTTCTATAGAATAGGAGACCACCGTAGGTGTCTTCTATAGAATAGGAGACCACCGTAGGTGTCTTCTATAGAATAGGAGACCACCGTAGGTGTCTTCTATAGAATAGGAGACCACCGTAGGTGTCTTCTATGGAATAGGAGACCACCGTAGGTGTCTTCTATAGAATAGAAGACTACAATAGGGGTCTTCTATAGAATAGAAGACTACAATAGGGGTCTTCTACAGAATACAAGACTACAATAGGGGTCTTCTACAGAATACAAGACTACAATAGGGGTCTTCTACAGAATAGGAGACCGCCGTAGGTGTCTTCTATAGAATAGGAGACCACCGTAGGTGTCTTCTATAGAAAAGGACACCACCGTAGGTGTCTTCTATAGAATAGGAGACCACCGTAGGTGTCTTCTATAGAATAGGAGACCACCGTAGGTGTCTTCTATAGAATAGGAGACCACCGTAGGTGTCTTCTATAGAATAGGAGACCACCGTAGGTGTCTTCTATAGAATAGGAGACCACCGTAGGTGTCTTCTATAGAATAGGAGACCACCGTAGGTGTCTTCTATAGAATAGGAGACCACCGTAGGTGTCTTCTATAGAATAGGAGACCACCGTAGGTGTCTTCTATAGAATAGGAGACCACCGTAGGTGTCTTCTATAGAATAGGAGACTACAATAGGGGTCTTCTAGAGAATACAAGACTACAATAGGGGTCTTCTACAGAATACAAGACTACAATAGGGGTCTTCTACAGAATACAAGACTACAATAGGGGTCTTCTACAGAATAGGAGACCACCGTAGGTGTCTTCTATAGAATAGGAGACCACCGTAGGTGTCTTCTATAGAATAGGAGACCACCGTAGGTGTCTTCTATAGAATAGGAGACCACCGTAGGTGTCTTCTATAGAATAGGAGACCACCGTAGGTGTCTTCTATAGAATAGGAGACCACTGTAGGGGTCTTCTATAGAATAGGAGACCACCGTAGGTATCTTCTATAGAATAGGAGACCACCGTAGGTGTCTTCTATAGAATAGTAAACCATCGTAGGTGTCTTCTATAGAATAGGAGACCAGCGTAGGTGTCTTCTATAGAATAGGAGACCACCGTAGGTGTCTTCTATAGAATAGGAGACCACCGTAGGTGTCTTCTATAGAATAGGAGACCACCGTAGGTGTCTTCTATAGAATAGGAGACCACCGTAGGTGTCTTCTATAGAATAGGAGACCACCGTAGGTGTCTTCTATAGAATAGGAGACCACCGTAGGTGTCTTCTATAGAATAGGAGACCACCGTAGGTGTCTTCTATAGAATAGGAGACCACCGTAGGTGTCTTCTATAGAATAGGAGACCACCGTAGGTGTCTTCTATAGAATAGGAGACCACCGTAGGTGTCTTCTATAGAATAGGAGACCACCGTAGGTGTCTTCTATAGAATAGTAGACCACCGTAGGTGTCTTCTATAGAATAGGAGACCACCGTAGGTGTCTTCTATAGAATAGTAGACCACCGTAGGTGTCTTCTATAGAATAGGAGACCACCGTAGGTGTCTTCTATAGAATAGGAGACCACCGTAGGTGTCTTCTATAGAATAGGAGACCACCGTAGGTGTCTTCTATAGAATAGGAGACCACCGTAGGTGTCTTCTATAGAATAGGAGACCACCGTAGGTGTCTTCTATAGAATAGGAGACCACCGTAGGTGTCTTCTATAGAATAGGAGACCACCGTAGGTGTCTTCTATAGAATAGGAGACCACCGTAGGTGTCTTCTATGGAATAGGAGACCACCGTAGGTGTCTTCTATAGGATAGGAGACCACCGTAGGTGTCTTCTATAGAATAGAAGACTACAATAGGGGTCTTCTATAGAATACAAGACTACAATAGGGGTCTTCTACAGAATACAAGACTACAATAGGGGTCTTCTACAGAATAGGAGACCACCGTAGGTGTCTTCTATAGAATAGGAGACCACCGTAGGTGTCTTCTATAGAAAAGGAGACCACCGTAGGTGTCTTCTATAGAATAGGAGACCACCGTAGGTGTCTTCTATAGAATAGGAGACCACCGTTGGAGTCTTCTATAGAATAGGAGACAACCGTAGGGGTTTCCTGTATAGACCAGGAGACCGTAGAGCTCTTTTATAGCATAGAAGACCGAAGTACGGGTCTTCCATTGCATAGAAGATCACCGTAGGGGTCTCCTATCGAAAAGGCGACCACCGTAGGTGTATTCTAGGTGTGTATTAAAATAAAGCCAACATGTATACATGCTTAAATTCCATTTAGTGAAGACTTTGTAATTATCTTTCAATTTTCCACCCACTTTTTGTGGCTGTTGAAGGTTTAAGGGCTTAAACTGACTTCCAAAATGCGGAAGATCTGAGACAATTTAACCATAAGTTGTATTTCTTAGGTATAAAGTCACATCTGCCTAAAGGAATGCATTCCGTAGCATACAAGCATTATGTGGCCAATACATAAAAGGATAGAAAATAATCTCAAAGGGAATATGTGTTGAATACGTGTTGATATAAAGTATACGCTCCATAAACTGTGTATTAATATAAATCATACGCAGGGCTGTCTGGAGAAGCACCTAGCAAAAGTACTTTCCCAAAATTTACACTTGCATAAATTTCTTTCTTTTAATTTCCAGCCACTTTTTGTGGCCTTTGAAGGTTTAAGGACTAACTTCTCAGTAAATACTCTACACAAAAAGCGAGTGCGAGTGTGTATAGACTGAACTTATTAATCAAAGTAAAGCAACTAATTTTACTTAAGTTAATATAAAAATAATTCAAGTGGCCACACTTCACGACCACGTAGCAGAAGAGAAGAAAGTTTTGGCCAGGAGCACAAAGAAATTTTGCACATTGGATTATTTGCTTATTCGCCGTGGCGTAGTGGTTTGGCTGTCGGTTAGTCAAATAGTCAATCCTTGGAAAAGTTATGAGATTTCATATTAGGATTTATTTTTTTGTTAAAACATTTTTGGAACTTTTTTACGTTTCAGTTTTTGGAAATATAATAAAAGTTTTTCCCTCAGCTTGCCAGTGAAAACGAAAGAACATACGTCCAACAATTTTAGCTGTTGAACCCTTTTAATTAAACTTTCTTTGGCATGTGTTTTTTGCTTTTGATTTTATTTTTTGGGTATTACTCGGCCCCAAAACTAATAACAGCAATTTCGGTTTTTGAGCACTTCGAAGTGGTTGGCTGGCCGTTGAATTTGGTTTCCCAATTTGCATTGGCAGGCAGGCAGGCAACAAGCCAGCTGAATTCTTAATATTTCACACCATAGTTTGGGGGTCGGAGGGAGCAATAGTGGGCAAAGAAGTAAGAGAATTGTTTTTCCAACATCCAACAAACAAAAATATTAAAATGTTATGTTATAGTTTTTTGTTGTTGTAGTTGTTTTCATTTGCTCGCTTGCCTCAATTCGTGTCCAATTTATTCTCTGTGAGTTTGCAGGCATTGCACATTTTGCTATTAAATTTCTAAATATGGTTTGTTCCATAGAAAAACAAACCAAATACAACAAAAACGAAGGAAGAATGAAACGAAAAAAAACATCCATGGAAAGAAAAAACTTTTCCACTTCGTGTTCACTCTGGCATTTTTTGCGTTTAGTTTTAGTGGGTGTCCATAAAGGGAGGGGAGTGGGAAGGCCTTGTGATATTGAAAGCCATGTCTTCATTTCCATACCATTTGGTTGGTAGTGCTCCGTTATTTTTTGTTCGCATCTTCTATACTGGAGTTGTGTTTCACTTTTAGAATATTATATGAGGCTCCGTGGCAGAATGACGACGACAACGACAGGAAGAGAACAAATCGAAAAAGAAATGAGCAAGCGGATGAATATTTGTTTGGCTCGGCGACTTTGACCATCAGCAATCCCCAGAATTGTGATTATGCGAGGAAAAAAACCATGAACGGAAATTGTTTTAATCTTTAAGCTTAAATTTCACATAATATTTAAGAGGAAAATAGCGCATTTTTAAGGGAATTACAAAATATAGGATGATTTGTGTGACTAATCATACGCCACACGTAACCATGGAAAGAATAGTCTCATAGGTCTTGTTCTGGTCCACAATTGTGAATATACATATAAAGCATTTCCTGCAGGTCTTGAACTTGTTTACCAGCGTAGATGCTTAAAAAATATTTCAAAGGCCATATGGATGGGTGAGTACGAGTTAACTCACATTTATCCAAATATTAGAACAGCATCCGGCAAAAAGGGACACACGTGCCCTTGATGAGAATAACAGATCAACCACCACTCAGTCTTCTTTCAGAAGTCA
The DNA here is from genome assembly GCF_047663935.1 of Musca autumnalis. Lineage (NCBI taxonomy): Eukaryota > Metazoa > Arthropoda > Insecta > Diptera > Muscidae > Musca > Musca autumnalis. The sequence goes on from NW_027412088.1 coordinate 197,313,354, forward strand.
ATGAATGAGGTTCTGCTGTCGGTTGTTTCAATGATTTTTAATTTTAGCAATGCATTAACTCACACGCTGTTTGTGAAGAGAGCGAGAGAGTCGTATGCGTGAGACCGCAAACAATGCGTTTGTATTAGTGCCGATACCTGTATTAGAAGATGGTCTTCTTCTGGTCCATAGTTTCGGATTTAAAAAGCATTTCCTGCCCTTGTACTTTTTACACGCTTAGACCCTTAAAGAACGTTTAAAAGGAAAAGTTTGTGGGTACCATCGTACCACCAAATAATGATACTAAATTCTATGGTCGTGAAGTGTGGCCACTTGAATTATTTTTTTATATTAACTTAAGTAAAATTAGTTGCTTTACTTTGATTAACAAGTTCAGTCTATACACTCCTGCTACCTTTTGTGTAGAGTATTTATTGAGAAGATAGTCCTTAAACCTTCAAAGGCCACAAAAAGTGGCTGGAAATAAAAAGTAAAATTAAAAAAATTCATAAAATTAAATTTAAGCAAGGGAAAAGTATTATTAGCTCTTCTTTAAACACCTCTGCGTATGACTGATATTAATACACAGTTTATAGGGGTGTATACTTCCTATCAACACGTATACAACACACATTCCATTTTAGATAATTTTTTATCCTTTCATGTATTGGCCACAGAATGCTTAAATGCTACGAAATGCATTCCATTAGCCAGGTGCAACTATATACCAAAGAAAAACACCTTTAGGGTATCTTGTCTCAGATCTTCTACATTTTGTGAAGCCAATTTAAGCCCTTTAACCTTCAAAGGCCACAAAAGGTGGTTGGAAATTGAAAGATAACACTGTGCAACATTTTCAAGGTAATTTTGTGCAAACAACTTCTAATGCGGTTTTTATGACAGTACAGACACAATAGACAAAAACCCTTTTTGGATTTTGTTTTGTTAGATCGGGTTCGGATTTTATGGTCCTATCTAAACATGGTTAAATCTTGACTTTTTAAAGCAAATCGGGGCTATATCTTTAAAACCAATACGAATCTTTTCATGACATCCGTAGCAAACTAGTAGATAAGCACAAGGAGAAGGTATTTGGAAAAATAATGAACACGAATAACCTCATTTATTGCCTCAAATTTTATAATATGTCTAAAAATTCCGTAATTTGTATATATTTCCCATCGTATCTTCAAAACGGTAAAATTTTTCTTTATATTATATTTGGCAAAAATATTTCCTGAAATGTAGTAAATAACTCTTCAGAACGTATCATTGTTGTTAAATGCATCTATCGCGTTGTTTCTAGCATATTTTTCAACGACAATTTGCAAAATATATCAACAACACAGTTTATGAGATACAGCCCGGATCAATGGAAAAAAGTGTCGTTTTAGCCCGGTATAAATGAGGCCATAAAATCCTAACCCTATCTAAAACACGAAACCCAACTAGGGCTTTTGTAGTCTCAATATATGTATACTTTCCGAAAATGGCCACTAGAAGTTGTTTGCATTTTCAGTGATGCACAGTGTAAGTAAAAGGTCTTCATTAAATGAAATTGAAGGAAGTGTAAATCTTGGGAAAAGTACTATTGGAGCTATTGGAAAGAGGTAAAAGTTACGTACATTCCCAAAGCGGGAAAACCTAGTCACTCTGCACCTAGTCACTCTGCAGCAAAGGACTACAGGACTACTTTCTCCTTAACACTCTCGAAAGACTGATCGATCTGGAGATAAGGAGCCATGTAGACACCGCCTCTATAAGCAACTCCCAGCACGCCTATATCAAAGGCAAATCTATGGAGTCTGTCTTGCATGAGGTGGTTGGCTTCATTGAGAGGAATATGGAGAACTCAAACTTTACCTTGGCTGCCTTTCTAGACATAGAAGGAGCTTTTAACAACGTAGAACTTGAGTCCATAAAACTCTCACTTATGAAAGTTAACACACCTGAACCTGTAACTTGTTGGACAAATAATATGTTAGAAAGCGGAATTATAAACTCCAGCATTAGGGAGACAAAAATCACCGTTACTGTGGCTACTTGTTATAAACAATATTTTGACTGATCTGGAAAATCAAGGTATAAAAGTTGTTGCCTATGCGGACGACGTAGTACTACTGACCTCCGGTAAGTTTCCGTCAACCATTTCGGAGCTTATGCAGGGATCATTATCGACGCTGTTGCTCTGAGCTAAGGCCAATGGCCTTGTAGTAAACCCAACCAAGACAGAACTGGTAATGTTCACGAGAAAGCGTAAGCTCGGCGTATTTGTACCACCAACACTGGATGGAGTGCAGCTTCAGCTCTCGCCCGAGGCAAAGTACCTTGGCACAATCCTGGACTGTCAATTGCGATGGAAGAGGAATGCTGAGGAGCGGGCGAAGAGAGGATTGATTGCACTTTATTCATGTAAGAATTCTATTGGGAAAAGTTGGGGTCTAAACCCATCGATTATACACTGGTTGTATAACACCGTGGTTAGACCCATCATATCCTATGGTTCTCTTGTTTGGTGGCACTCACTGCGCCAAAAATCGACATCCAATAGGCTTGACAAGGTGCAAAGAGCTGCCGCGATTCTCATAACTGGAGCCACCAGGAGCACACCACAGGCTGCTCTGAACGCAATGCTGAACTTAAAACCACTGAGTCTCAGCATTAAGTGTCAGGCAACTCGCAGTGCCCTACGGCTGCATGAACAGGATCTCTGGCGCGGTTGTGCCTATGGGCATGGATGTATCCTGAACGAATCAGGTATAAATGTGAACCAACGCGGGAAACTGAGCGACTATCAGGTATGTGATGAAAATCGATTTCGAGCTCAAAACGAGTCATAAAAGACTGTAGGTGTGATGCATGTACATTTTCCGACATCGAATTGTTTTCGATATCGGTTTCATATTCCATTTTGTTCTATGGAAAATTGATCAAAAAGACGTGTGATGCAATCCGATAATCGTTTATTTTTCTCGTTTTGAAAACGGTCATATTTTAGTGGTCGATTGAAAAACGATGTAATAAATTTGGATATATTTTTTATGAGAAAAAGTTTGAAATGTTAGAATTTTTGGCACATTTTGTTAACAAAATATTTGATATTTTGATAAAAAAAACACAGAGCGAAAAATCTACTTCTAACATCTGTGTTTTCTCCAAATTGGAAGATACCCGCTTAATATGTTATTATGCTCTGTTTGTAGTTCTCATAATGTTATAGCACAAGAGTTTCCTCACTAAGCTCTCATATAGGCCAATTTAAATAAGAACACACATTTATTTTATTTTCCATTAAATTTTATTTCGGCTTTTGCCTTCGCAACAACAAAAAGTCTTTTATGTCGCTTTCAGCTGGAGATTCGGGATCACTAGTCCGTTTTTTGTACATGGGAATTTAATGAAATTGAAACAAGGTGGAATTGAAATTCGATGCGGTTCCCATCACATCTAAATACAATTCACTCGTTTTGGACAAATCGTTTTCATACCAAATCGATTCGAAATTCATCACATACCAGTATATATCATTAGTCCTGAGATTTGACGATATAGACGTCGTTATACCTAGTAGAAACGACTGGAACCACAGTAACCCCCCTCTGGATGGTCTGGCTTTTTATACAGACGGTTCCAAGATGGAGGAAGGTACCGGGGCTGGCGTCTACTGTGAAAGGCTACCTCTTGAGTATACCTACAGGCTAGACAGCAACTGTAGTCTCTTCCAGGCTGAAATCTTCGCGATTTGGAGGGCAGCGGAATTGATAAAAAGTTTGGATGCAGTAATCTTTGAACCGGTAACTATCTTTGTGGATAGTCAAGCGGCTCTTAAAGCCATCAAATCCTGCAACATCAAATCCGATGTCGTCCTTAAGTGTAGATCAGCCTTGGGAACGCTAACTAACGGCTTTCGGCTACGCTGGGTACCAGGACACCGCGACTATCTGGGTAATGAAAGAGCAAGTGAATTAGCTAGACGAGGATCGCAGTCTACAGATCTAGCTATCGCTGACTACAACCATTTGTCATTTCTTCCAAAAAATTGAAGCGTTCTCTGACGAAATTGCCAGTGAATTGTGGCATAATGAACCTAGGTGCATTGTGGCAAGATCCATATGGACGTCTCTGTCAGTCAAAAGAACGAACTCTCTGTTGAACCTGAGTAAAGTTGAAATTAGAGTAACGACGGGAGTCATCACTGGACACTGCTATATCAGGGCCTTTACCATCAAATGGGATGAGGATGTTACTGACTACTGCAGACTCTGTGAGGATGAGGAGGAGTTGGAGACGATCGAGCACCTCCTGTGTCGTTGTCCAGCCCTGGCTCGTAGACGACATAGGTTAGTAGGTGTTCACTTTCCACCGTGTCTAACTTTCTACTCAACTGTGGAACCTACTGTGATCTACAACATGATCAAAAATCTGAAGTGGCTGGGACAGCGCAACCTGAACGCGTAAATGATGTTTCAAATATTCTGCCTACCATCAAAATAAAACTTTTTTCGCATCTCTAAAACTATTCCTCCCCTCTTAAATTTTCTGTAATTTATTTGCTCTTTACTTTTTAATAACTTCCTCTTTTTATTTCTTCCCTCTCTCCTCCCTTTTCCATCTCCTCTTTTCTTTACAGCTTTTTCCTCTTTTTTCTACTGGATGATCACAATGGACAGGAAGGTCTCCGAGTGACGCAGTCACAAGTTCGTGGCTGCACATCCCCAAAACTAACCTAACTATTGGAGCTTCGGAAAATAGTATCTCAGAAGTGTAAAAAAGTCTTAACAATGTTTTCCGTAATAATATTCTTGCGTGGATTACATAAAGACTTTGTTAGAGCCTTGAGATAAAAAGAAAAAAAATTTCAGTTCAACGGAAACACACGTACGTATAATTGTTGTCGTTACTCATACGTCATTGGGTACGTCAAGGGAAAATATTTCGATCTGATCTTTATTTACTGCTGTTTTAGGAATATTTTCCTGCCCATATTCCAGCATTACCGTGTTAGGAATCCGGAAACTATTAGCCCAGAAGTCAATAAAAAAGGCGATTAAAAGGTTATCCGAAGCAATATTCTTGTATAAATACCAGAAATTCTTTGTTAGACCCTTGAGATCCAAAGAAAAAGGTTATCAGTTCAAAAGAAAAACACATTCGTATAACTGCTGTCATTACCTATACGTTACTGGGTACGTCAAGAAAAAATTTTTAGATGTAATCTTTATCTAGCGGTGTTTTAGGAATATTTTGTTGTCCATGCTCTACCTGACCATACTCCAGCATTCACAATCCGTTGACTTAATATAGTTATTCATTTTGAATAGCAAAAAACTATTTTTCACAAAATTAAGGGAAGACAGTAAGCCCTTACTGTGGTAAGAGTTCGGAAAATATTATCTCCGAAGTTCAAAAAGTTTTTAAGAAGGGTTTCCGAAATATTATTGTTGTATGAATACCAAAAATAGGTTATTAGAGCCTCTAGATCCAAAGAAAAAGGGCTCTCAGTTCAAAAGAGCAAACAACTCCATAAGAAGGGTCTCCACACAAATATAACGCATTGCGTATGATGCTCGTCGTTACTTATACGTCACACATGAAATAGTAGTATGAAGATAGAATCTCTGCATTTGTTGGCCTTCAATTTTATAGAAGCCTCCTTACGAGACCGTCAGTTATATGGAGGCCTCGTTAGGAGGCCTACTATTCTATAGAAGCCTCCTTAGGAGGCGTTCTATTCTCCTTCTCTATCCTAGAGAAGCCTCCTTAGGAGGCCTTCTATTCTATAGAAGCCTCCTTAGGAAGCCTTTTATTCTATAGAGGCCTCCTTATGAGGCCTTTTATTATATAGAAGCCTTCTTAGGAAGCCTTTTATTCTATAGGAGCCTCTTTAGGAGGCCTTCTATACTATAGAAGCCTCCTTATGAGGCCTCCTATTCTACAGAAGCCTCCTTAGGAGGCCTTCTATTCTATAGAAGCCTCTTTAGGAGGCCTTCTATACTATAGAAACTTCCTTAGGAGACCATCTATTATATGGAGGCCTTCCATTCTATAGAAGCCCCCTTAGGAGGCCATCTATTCTATAGAAGCCTCCCTAGGAGGCCTTCTCTTCTATTGAAGCCTCCTTAGGACGCCTTTTATTCTATAGAAGCCTCCTTAGGATGCCTTCTATCCTATAAGCCTCCTTAGGATGCCTTCTATCCTATAAGCCTCCTTAGGAGGCCATATTGCAGCATATGGCCTACTCTACCGGGCCACACTATAGCATTCACAGGCCAGTGCCTTAAAAAATGTGTTATTTTAGAATGGCAAACAGTTATTGTTTACAAAAGGAAAGGGAGATAGTAAGTTCTAAGAATCTGAAAATTTGAGGTGACCTTTGAAAATTACATTCGGACATCGATTGAGACCAACTAAAGTATTTTAATAATTTCATAAACATTTTAAGATTTATGAAATATTTTTTGCGATTTGCTTTCTTAAAGACACCTTTGAAAGATATTTTAGATATAGAAGACCCTTGAAAGGTCTTCTGTGGACAGACGATTTTTTAGAGGTCGAAAATTGGAGATATGCTGGAAGGCCCATTGAAGGTCTTCCATTGATAGAAGGTCCTTGAATATCTCTATGCGTATGATTTATATTAACACACAGCCTATAAGGCGTATACTTTATGTCAATACTTATACCCCACTTATTCCCATGTGGAAAAGAAGACACTGACTTGCCTGTTTTTTAGTGCATTGACAATAGGATGCTTAGGGAATAGATTCCATTAGCAATATGGGACTAACTATCTAAAACCTACAACTTGTCCAAGGCCTTCCACAGTTTGGAAGTTATTTAAAGATCTATGTGACCTTATTACACGGCAACTGCTGCCTAAAACTCATTCTGGCTAGGTAAATTACATTCAATACCATCTTGTGACATTAGTTCTTTGAAAACCTTCCCCATCTGCAGCCCCAAGGTCAAAAGTAATATCAGGCTATTTAAAAATGTTATCTTTTCTGATCATTTGGAACCCTTTCCCTTCTACAAAAAATTTCCTCTTCAGTAATAAATAACACTATTCTTCTGTTCATCATCAACGCATGTTGACCTCCAATTCTTAATTAGCAGAACATAGATTTGATGACAAATATAAAATAAAGCAAAAAGAAACGTAAAAAAAAAACAACAAAACGACAGAATGAGATACAAAAATATGCCATATATGAAAATGCTGGTTTCGGCCGAGGCTGCCAATTCCATGCAATGATGATGATGATGATGGTGGCATGGAATTGGAAGTGGAGGTTTGTGTGGCGGTGCACACACATACTCAGCGTTGTAGTACAGCAAGCAAGCGTTGATGTTTGCCAACCTTTCAATTGGTTTCTCAAAACACAACACACAGTCATCCATTCCAATTAAGCCAAACCAAAAAAAGAAGAGAACAGATCAGAAAAAACACATAAAACAAAAACAACAACAACTACATATGACAAACTACAACAACGTCACATACGACAATAACAACAACAAGCAAGAAAAAACATACATTTTTTAAATTTAAATTAAATTACTTTATTTATATTTGTGCAATGTGTGCACTGAGTACAACTGAGGAGGACAGACCGACTGACTGACTGAGCAGAGGAGGCAAAGGCAATGTTGTTGATGGTGTTGATAGTGTCTGATGTTGTTTGTGCATTCGTTCATTTGGTTTGTTCAATGTTGTAGTTGTTTTTATTGCCATTGCCTTGTGTTGACTGTCAGTTGAGTTTCAATTTAAATGATACTGCTGTTCCTTCTATTTCATATACATGTGTATGTACATATATGGCAGTTGGGCTGGAGTACATGCTGTACATATTGATCCAAAAAAAGCTATTGACTTCTGGAGGATATAATTTCTTGATAATGGGGCCTTTAGATCCAAGAGGAAATAGTTCTCAGTTCAAGATATTTATTTTCTATTTTTTCCTTTTTCTAATGGATATCATTTCTTGCCAATATGACCTAGTGATCGAAAGAAAAAAATTATTAGTTCAAAGAAAACAGACACGGCGTATAATTGTCGTTGTTACTCATACGACATCGGTACCTGAAGAGAAAATCTTCAAATTTATATTAATTGAAGCTTTTCAAATAATTTCCATTTTCTCGCTGGCTATACTCCAGCATTCCCAGGCCGATGACTTAATAAAGGTGTATATTTGGTATGGCAAAAAATTATTTTTCACAAAAGAAAGGGAAGACAGTAAGCCCTTACTGTGTTAAGAATTCGGAAAATATTATATCAGAAGTGCAAAAAGTCTATAAAAAGGTTTTCCGCAATAATATTCTTGTATAAGTACCAGAAATACTGTGTTAGACCCTTGAGATCCAAAGAAAAAGGTTCTCAATTCAAAGGAAACACACAGGCGTATAAATGCCGTCATTACCTATACGTCACTGGGTACGTCAAGAGAAAATCTTTAGATCTAATCTTTATCTGGCGGTGTTTTAGGAATATTTTGATGGCCATGCTCTAGCTGACCACACTCCAGTTGACTTAATATAGGTATTCATATTGAATAGCAAAAACATATTTTTCGCAAAATTAAGGGAAGACAGTAAGCTCTTACTGTGTTAAGAACCCGGTAAATATTATCTCCAAAGTTCAAAAAAGTCTTTAAGAAGGGTTTTCGAAATATTATTCTTGTATGAATACCAGAAATAGGTTATTAGAGCCCCGATATCCAAAGAAAACGGGTTCTCAGTTTAAAAGAGCAAACAACTCCATAAGAAGGGTTTCCACAATAATATACCGCATTGCGTATGATGCTGGTCGTTACTTATACGTCACACATGAAATAGTAGTATGAAGATAGGAAGCCTCCTTAGGAGGCCTTCTATTCTATAGAAGCCTCCTTAGGAGGCCTTCTATTCTATAGAAGCCTCCTTAGGAGGCCTTCTATTCTATATAAGCCTCCTTAAAAGGCCTTCTATTCGTTAGGAGGCCTTTTATTCTATAGTAGCCTCTTTACTAGGCCTTCTATACAATAGAAACTTCCTTAGGAGACCGTCTATTACGTAGAGGCCACATTAGGAGGCCTTCTATTCTATAGAAGCCTACTTAGGAGGCCTTCTATTCTATAGAAGCCTCCTTAGGAGGCCTTCTATTCTATAGAAGCTCCTTAGGAGACCTTCTATTCTATAGAACCCTTTATAGAACCCTCTATAGAAGCCTCATTCTATTCTATAGAAGCCTCCTTAGGAGGCCTTCTATTCTATAGAAGCCTTCTTAGGGGCCTTCTATTCTATAGAAGCCTCCTTAGGAGGCCTTCTATTCTATAGAAGCCTCCATAGGAGGTCTTCTATTCTATGGAAGCCTCCCTAGGAGGCCTTCTATTCTATGGAAGCCTCCTTAGAAGACCTTCCATTCTACAGAAGTCTTCTTAAGAGGCCTTCTATTCTATAGAAGCCTCCTTAGGAAGCTTTTATTCTATAGAAGCCTCTTTAGGAGGCCTTCTATACTATAGAACCCTCCTTAGGAGACCGTCTATTACATGGAGGCCTCGTTAGGACGCCTTCTATTCTATAGAAGCCGCCTTAGGAAGCCTTTTATTCTATAGAAACCTCTTTAGGAGGTCTTCTATACTATAGAAACCTCCTTAGGAGACCGTCTATTATACGGAGGCCTCGCTAGGGGGCGTTCTATTCAATAGAAGCCTCATTAGGAGGCGTTCTATTCAATAGAAGCCTCCTTAGGAGGCGTTCTATTCAATAGAAGCCTCCTTAGGAGGCCTTCTATTCTATAGAAGCCTCCTTAGGAGGCCTTCTATTCTATAGAAGCCTCATTAGGAGGCCTTCTATTCTATAGATGCCTCCTTAGGAAGCCTTCTATTTTATAGATGCCTCCTTAGGAGGCCCTCTATACTATAGAAGCCTCCTTAGGAGGCCTTCTATTCTATAAAATCCTCCTTAGGAGGCCTTCTATTCTATAGAAGCCTCCTTAGGAGGCCTTCTATTCTATAGAAGCCTTCTTAGGAGGCCTTCTATTCTATAGAAGCATCCTTAGGAGGCCTTCTATTCTATAGAAGCCTCCTTAGGAGGCTTTCTATCCTATAGAAGCCTCCTTAGGAGGTCCTCTATACTATAGAAGCCTCATTAGGAGGCCTTCTATTCCATAAAATCCTCCTTAGGAGGACTTCTATTCTATAGAAGCCTCCTTAGGAGGCCTTCTCTCCTATGGAAGTCTCCTTAGGAGGCCTTCTATGCTATAGAAGCCTCCTTAGGAGGCCTTCTAATCTATAGAAGCCTCCATAGGAGGCCTCTATTCTATAGAAGCTCCTTAGGAGGTCTTCTATTCTATAGAACCCTCTATAGAAGCCTCCTTCTATTCTATAAAAGCCTACTTAGGAGGCCTTCTATTCTGTACAAGCCTCCTTAGCAGGCCTTCTATTCTATAGAAGCCTCCTTAGGAGGCCTTCTATTCTATAGAAGCCTCCGTAGGAGTCCTTCTATTCTATAGAAGCCTCCTTAGGAGGCCTTCTATTCTATAGAAGCCTCCTTAGGAGGCCTTCTATTATACAGAAGCCTCCTTAGGAGGCCTTCTATTCTATGGAAGCCTCCTTAGGAGGCCTTCTATTTTATAGAAGCCTCCTTAGGAGGCCTTCTATTTTATAGAAGCCTCCTTAGGAGGCCTTCTATTTTATAGAAGCCTCCTTAGGAGGCCTTCTTTCTATTCTATAGAAGCCTCCTTAGGAGGCCTTCTATTCTATAGAAGCCTCCTTAGGAGGCCTTCTATTCTATAGAAGCCTACTTAGGAGGTCTTCTATCCTATAGAAGCCTCCTTAGAAGGCCTTCTATCATACAGAAGCCTTTTAGGAGTACTTCTTTCCTATAGAAGCCTCCTTCGGAGGCCTTCTATCCTACAGAAGCCTCCTAAGGAGGCCTCCTATCCTATAGAAACCTACTTAGGAGGCCTTCTATCCTATAGAAGCCTTCTTAGGAGGCCTTCTATCCTATAGAAGCCTTTTAGGAGGACTTCTTTCCTATAGAAGCCTTTTAGGAGGACTTCTTTCCTATAGAAGCCTCCTTAGGAGTCCTTCTATCCTATAGAAGCCTTTTAGGAGGACTTCTTTCCTATAGAAGCCTCCTTAGGAGGCCTTCTATTCTATAGAAGCCTCCTTAGGAGGCCTTCTATTCTGTATAAGCCTTCTTAGGAGACCTTCTATCCTACAGAAGCCTCCATAGGAGGCCTTCTATCATATAGAATCCTCCTTAGGAGGCCTTCTATCCTATAGAATCCTCCTTAGGAGGCCTTCTATCCTATAGAAGCCTCCATAGGAGGCCTTCTATCCTATAGAAGCCTCCATAGGAGGCCTTCTATCATATAGAATCCTCCTTAGGAGGCCTTCTATTCTATAGAAGCCTCCTTAGGTGGCCTTCTATTCTACAGAAGCCTCCTTAGGAGGCTTTCTATTCTATAGACCGAATTCGTAACGACAGTTGTATGGAGATCGGATCGAATTCCGAACGAAAATTATACAGAGATTTCCTCCCATTGTTTCTTTCCGAAATTATGTCAAAGATTTTCATCCGGCTATTTCCGAATTAAGTAAAAAGGGTGTTGTGAAAATAGTACGAATTACTTTTCGCTTTTATATATCTCACAAGCTTTTCAAAAAGGCCTCAGACTATCTGGCCCTCCTTTTAAAACCCCTTACATATTCAGTATCATTTATTTTAGTCCAAGTTAGTTTTACCATATGTAGATATATCCGCGTGTGTGTGAGTATCAAACTGATTGAACATCTCACATACATAGAAATTACCTACATACAAACACATATGTGTCGTCTTTATGTATATATTCAATTTAGTTTTCTCTCCGAACATTGATTATATGGTAACTGAGGCATTGATTATATTTGTCCTAAAAGTTAGCAATATATAAAAGTGTGTGTGTGTGTTTATTTGAAATAGTGGTAGTTATGCAGTACATTTCAGTTGCAACTGCTCTTCCCTGTTGCCGATAATGATGTTGTTGTTGTTGTCGTCAATGCTGATGATTGAGATACTCTATTGACTGATGATGTTGATTGCCTTACTCGAGAGACAACTGTCGGATGGCTTGAAGTAACCGAAAAACGAACTGAAAAGATACACACAAATATAAATATAAACAACCAAACAACGACGACAGTACAACTTGTCGTTTGCCAATTTTAGGACCAACAATAAAATTGCAGCAGCAACAACAACAAGGATGTCAACAACATTAACAGTAAAAATGTATACAACACAACAACTCTAGTCAACACTCTTTGTATTGATTCAATTTAAATCAATGCAAACAACAACATTATCGTCAGTCAAATCGTCAATATCAACAATGCCAATGACGACGACGACAATGACGCAGATAACAAGAGAACAACAGTAGCGACGACAACAAGAACTACGATGAGGACGAAGTGAGTGTGACGACAACAGCAACAACAAACTGTCTAAAAACAAAACCAAATTAAACAATATTGACTAAATGGGCAAGCTACTACTACTACCTGTGAGGAAGATAAAACAACAAGAGACGAAAAGGGTAATGCAATTAAGAGGTGATGAAAAATAATTATTTTAAAATTTTTGCCGCTTGGGACGGAGTTTATTTTTGTATGGATTTTTTAATAAATAATTTTTTATTACGTGGATTTTTTAATAAATAATTTTTAATACGTAAATTTTTTAATACGTGGATTTTTTAATAAATAATTTTTTAATACGTGGATTTTTTAATAAATAATTTTTTAATAAATTATTTTTTAATACATGGATTTTTTAATAAATAATTCTTTAATACGTGGATTTTTTAATAAATATTTTTTTAATACGTGGATTTTTTAATAAATAATTTTTCAATACGTAGATTTTTTAATAAATATTTTTTTATACGTGGATTTTTTAATAAATAATTTTTTAATACGTGGATTTTTTAATAAATAATTTTTTAATACGTGGATTTTTTAATAAATAATTTTTTAATAAATTATTTTTTAATACATGGATTTTTTAATAAATAATTCTTTAATACGTGGATTTTTTAATAAATATTTTTTTAATACGTGGATTTTTTAATAAATAATTTTTTAATACGTAGATTTTTTAATAAATATTTTTTTATACGTGGATTTTTTAATAAATAATTTTTTAATACGTGGATTTTTTAATAAATAATTTTTTAATAAATTATTTTTTAATACATGGATTTTTTAATAAATTATTCTTTAATACGTGGATTTTTTAATAAATATTTTTTTAATACGTGGATTTTTTAATAAATAATTTTTTAATAAATTATTCTTTAATACGTGGATTTTTTAATAAATATTTTTTTAATACGTGGATTTTTTAATAAATAATTTTTTAATACGTAGATTTTTTAATAAATATTTTTTTATACGTGGATTTTTTAATAAATAATTTTTTAATACGTGGATTTTTTTAATAAATAATTTTTTAATACGTGGATTTTTTAATAAATATTTTTTTAATACGTGGATTTTTTAATAAACAATTTTTTAATACGTGTATTTTTTAATAAATATTTTTTTAATACGTGGATTTTTCAATAAATAATTTTTTAATACGTGGATTTTTTAATAAATAATTTTTTAATACGTGGATTTTTTAATAAATAATTTTTTAATACGTGGGTTTTTTAATAAATAATTTTTTAATACGTAGATTTTTTAATAAATAATTTTTTAATACGTGGATTTTTTAATAAATAATTTTTTAATACGTGGATTTTTTAATAAATAATTTTTTAATATGTGGATTTTTTAATAAATAATTTTTTAATACGTGGATCTTTTAATAAATAATTTTTTAATACGTGGATTTTTTAATACGTGGATTTTTTAATAAATAATTTTTTAATACGTGGATTTTTTAATAAATAATTGTTTAATACGTGGATTTTTTAATAAATAATTTTTTAATACGTGGATTTTTTAATAAATAATTTTTTAAATGCGTGGATTTTTTAATAAATAATTTTTTAAATACGTGGATTTTTTAATATATCATTTTATAATACGTGAATTTTTAATAAATAATTTTTTAATACGTGGATTTTTTAATAAATAATTTTTTAATACGTGGATTTTTTAATAAATAATTTTTTAATACGTGGATTTTTTAATAAATAATTTTTTAATACGTGGATTTTTTAATAAATAATTTTTTAATACTTGGATTTTTTAATAAATAATTTTTTAATACGTGGATTTTTTAATAAATAATTTTTTATTACGTGGATTTTTTAATAAATAATTTTTTATTACGTGGATTTTTTAATAAATAATTTTTTAATACGGGGATTTTTTAATAAATAATTTTTTAATACGTGGATTTTTTAATAAATAATTTTTTAATACGTGGATTTTTTAATAAATAATTTTTTAATACTTGGATTTTTTAATAAATAATTTTTTAATACGTGGATTTTTTAATAAATAATTTTTTAATACGTGGATTTTATAATAAATAATTTTTTATTCGTGGATTTTTTAATAAATAATTTTTTAATACGTGGATTTTTTAATAAATAATTTTTTAATACGTGGATTTTTTAATAAATAATTTTTTAATACGTGGATTTTTTAATAAATAATTTTTTAATACGTGGATTTTATAATAAATAATTTTTTTATTCGTGGATTTTTTAATAAATAATTTTTTAATACGTGGATTTTTTAATAAATAATTTTTTAATACGTGGATTTTTTAATAAATAATTTTTTAATACGTGGATTTTTTAATAAATAATTTTTTAATACGTGGATTTTTTAATAAATAATTTTTTAATACTTGGATTGTTTAATAAATAATTTTTTAATACGTGGATTTTTTAATAAATAATTTTTTAATACGTGGATTTTTTAATAAATAATTTTTTAATACGTGGATTTTTCAATAAATAATTTTTTAATACGTGGATTTTTCAATAAATAATTTTTTAATACGTGGATTTTTTAATAATTTTTTAATACGTGGATTTTTTAATAATTTTTTAATACGTGGATTTTTTAATAATTTTTTAATACGTGGATTTTTCAATAAATAATTTTTTAATACGTGGATTTTTCAATAAATAATTTTTTAATACGTGGATTTTTCAATAAATAATTTTTTAATACGTGGATTTTTTAATAATTTTTTAATACGTGGATTTTTTAATAATTTTTTAATACGTGGATTTTTTAATAATTTTTTAATACGTGGATTTTTTAATAAATAATTTTTTAAAGCGTGGATTTTTTAATAAATAATTTTTTAATACGTGGATTTTTTAATAAATAATTTTTTAATACGTGGATTTTTTAATAAATAATTTTTTAATACGTGGATTTTTTAATAAATAATTTTTTAATACGTGGATTTTTTAATAAATAATTTTTTAATACGTGGATTTTTTAATAAATAATTTTTTAATACGTGGATTTTTTAATAAATAATTTTTAATACGTGGATTTTTTAATAAATAATTTTTTAATACGTGGATTTTTTAATAAATAATTTTTAATACGTGGATTTTTTAATAAATAATTTTTTAATACGTGGATTTTTTAATAAATAATTTTTTAATACGTGGATTTTTTAATAAATAATTTTTTAATACGTGGATTTTTTAATAAATAATTTTTTAATACGTGGATTTTTTAATAAATAATTTTTTAATACGTGGATTTTTTAATGAATAATTTTTTAATACGTGGATTTTTTAATAAATAATTTTTTAATACGTGGATTTTTTAATAAATAATTTTTTAATACGTGGATTTTTTAATAAATAATTTTTTAGTACGTGGATTTTTTAATAAATAATTTTTTAATAAGTGGATTTTTTAATAAATAATTTTTTAATACGTGGATTTTTTAATAAATAATTTTTTAATACGTGGATTTTTTAATAAATAATTTTTTAATACGTGGATTTTTTATTAATAATTTTTTAATACGTGGATTTTTTAATAAATAATTTTTTAATACGTGGATTTTTTAATAAATAATTTTTTAATATGTGGATTTTTTAATAAATAATTTTTTAATACGTGGATTTTTTAATAAATAATTTTTTAATACGTGGATTTTTTAATAAATAATTTTTTAATATGTGGATTTTTTGTTAATAATTTTTTAATACTTGGATTTTTTAATAAATAATTTTTTATACGTGGATTTTTTAATAAATAATTTTTTAATACGTGGATTTTTTAATAAATAATTTTTTAATACGTGGATTTTTTAATAAATAATTATTTAATACGTGGATTTTTTAATAAATAATTATTTAATACGTGGATTTTTTAATAAATAATTTTTTAATACATGGATTTTTTAATAAATAATTTTTTAATACATGGATTTTTTAATAAATAATTTTTTAATACGTGGATTTTTTAATAAATAATTATTTAATACGTGGATTTTTTAATATATAATTTTTTAATACGTGGATTTTTTAATTAATAATTATTTAATACGTGGATTTTTTTAATAAATAATTATTTAATATGTGGATTTTTTAATATATAATTTTTTAATACGTGGATTTTTTAATAAATAATTATTTAATACGTGGATTTTTTTAATAAATAATTTTTTAATACGTGGATTTTTTAATAAATAATTTTTTAATACATGGATTTTTTAATAAATAATTTTTTAATATATGGATTTTTTAATAAATAATTTTTTAATACGTGGATTTTTTAATAAATAATTATTTAATACGTGGATTTTTTAATATATAATTTTTTAATACGTGGATTTTTTAATATATAATTTTTTAATACGTGGATTTTTTAATAAATAATTATTTAATACGTGGATTTTTTTAATAAATAATTTTTTAATACGTGGATTTTTTAATAAATAATTATTTAATACGTGGATTTTTTTAATAAATAATTTTTTAATACGTGGATTTTTTAATAAATAATTTTTTAATACATGGATTTTTTAATAAATAATTTTTTAATATATGGATTTTTTAATAAATAATTTTTTAATACGTGGATTTTTTAATAAATAATTATTTAATACGTGGATTTTTTAATATATAATTTTTTAATACGTGGATTTTTTAATAAATAATTATTTAATACGTGGATTTTTTAATAAATAATTTTTTAATACATGGATTTTTAATAAATAATTTTTTAATACATGGATTTTTTAATAAATAATTTTTTAATACGTGGATTTTTTAATAAATAATTATTTAATACGTGGATTTTTTAATATATAATTTTTTAATACGTGGATTTTTTAATAAATAATTATTTAATACGTGGATTTTTTTAATAAATAATTTTTTAATACGTGGATTTTTTAATAAATAATTTTTTAATACATGGATTTTTAAATAAATAATTTTTTAATATATGGATTTTTTAATAAATAATTTTTTAATACGTGGATTTTTTAATAAATAATTATTTAATACGTGGATTTTTTAATATATAATTTTTTAATACGTGGATTTTTTAATAAATAATTATTTAATACGTGGATTTTTTAATATATAATTTTTTAATACGTGGATTTTTTAATACGTGGATTTTTTAATAAATAATTTTTTAATACGTGGATTTTTTAATAAATAATTTTTTAATACGTGGATTTTTTAATAAATAATTTTTTAATACGTGGATTTTTTAATAAATAATTTTTTAATACGTGGATTTTTTAATAAATAATTTTTTAATACGTGGATTTTTTAATAAATAATTTTTTAATACGTGGATTTTTTAATAAATAATTTTTTAATACGTGGATTTTTTAATAAATAATTTTTTAATACGTGGATTTTTTAATAAATAATTTTTTAATACGTGGATTTTTTAATAAATAATTTTTTAATACGTGGATTTTTTAATAAATAATTTTTTAATACGTGGATTTTTTAATAAATAATTTTTTAATACGTGGATTTTTTAATAAATAATTTTTTAATACGTGGATTTTTTAATAAATAATTTTTTAATACGTGGATTTTTTAATAAATAATTTTTTAATACGTGGATTTTTTAATAAATAATTTTTTAATACGTGGATTTTTTAATAAATAATTTTTTAATAAATAATTTTTTAATACGTGGATTTTTTAATAAATAATTTTTTAATACGTGGATTTTTTAATAAATAATTTTTTAATACGTGGATTTTTTAATAAATAATTTTTTAATACGTGGATTTTTTAATAAATAATTTTTTAATACGTGGATTTTTTAATAAATAATTTTTTAATACGTGGATTTTTTAATAAATAATTTTTTAATACGTGGATTTTTTAATAAATAATTTTTTAATACGTGGATTTTTTAATAAATAATTTTTTAATAAATAATTTTTTAATACGTGGATTTTTTAATAAATAATTTTTTAATACGTGGATTTTTTAATAAATAATTTTTTAATACGTGGATTTTTTAATAAATAATTTTTTAATACGTGGATTTTTTAATAAATAATTTTTTAATACGTGGATTTTTTAATAAATAATTTTTTAATACGTGGATTTTTTAATAAATAATTTTTTAATACGTGGATTTTTTAATAAATAATTTTTTAATACGTGGATTTTTTAATAAATAATTTTTTAATACGTGGATTTTTTAATAAATAATTTTTTAATACGTGGATTTTTTAATAAATAATTTTTTAATACGTGGATTTTTTAATAAATAATTTTTTAATACGTGGATTTTTTAATAAATAATTATTTAATACGTGGATTTTTTAATATATAATTTTTTAATACGTGGATTTTTTAATACGTGGATTTTTTAATAAATAATTTTTTAATACGTGGATTTTTTAATAAATAATTTTTTAATACGTGGATTTTTTAATAAATAATTTTTTAATACGTGGATTTTTTAATAAATAATTTTTTAATACGTGGATTTTTTAATAAATAATTTTTTAATACGTGGATTTTTTAATAAATAATTTTTTAATACGTGGATTTTTTAATAAATAATTTTTTAATACGTGGATTTTTTAATAAATAATTTTTTAATACGTGGATTTTTTAATAAATAATTTTTTAATACGTGGATTTTTTAATAAATAATTTTTTAATACGTGGATTTTTTAATAAATAATTTTTTAATACGTGGATTTTTTAATAAATAATTTTTTAATACGTGGATTTTTTAATAAATAATTTTTTAATACGTGGATTTTTTAATAAATAATTTTTTAATACGTGGATTTTTTAATAAATAATTTTTTAATACGTGGATTTTTTAATAAATAATTTTTTAATACGTGGATTTTTTAATAAATAATTTTTTAATACGTGGATTTTTTAATAAATAATTTTTTAATAAATAATTTTTTAATACGTGGATTTTTTAATAAATAATTTTTTAATACGTGGATTTTTTAATAAATAATTTTTTAATACGTGGATTTTTTAATAAATAATTTTTTAATACGTGGATTTTTTAATAAATAATTTTTTAATACGTGGATTTTTTAATAAATAATTTTTTAATACGTGGATTTTTTAATAAATAATTTTTTAATACGTGGATTTTTTAATAAATAATTTTTTAATACGTGGATTTTTTAATAAATAATTTTTTAATACGTGGATTTTTTAATAAATAATTTTTTAATACGTGGATTTTTTAATAAATAATTTTTTAATACGTGGATTTTTTAATAAATAATTTTTTAATACGTGGATTTTTTAATAAATAATTTTTTAATACGTGGATTTTTTAATAAATAATTTTTTAATACGTGGATTTTTTAATAAATAATTTTTTAATACGTGGATTTTTTAATAAATAATTTTTTAATACGTGGATTTTTTAATAAATAATTTTTTAATACGTGGATTTTTTAATAAATAATTTTTTAATACGTGGATTTTTTAATAAATAATTTTTTAATACGTGGATTTTTTAATAAATAATTTTTTAATACGTGGATTTTTTAATAAATAATTTTTTAATACGTGGATTTTTTAATAAATAATTTTTTAATACGTGGATTTTTTAATAAATAATTTTTTAATACGTGGATTTTTTAATAAATAATTTTTTAATACGTGGATTTTTTAATAAATAATTTTTTAATACGTGGATTTTTTAATAAATAATTTTTTAATACGTGGATTTTTTAATAAATAATTTTTTAATACGTGGATTTTTTAATAAATAATTTTTTAATACGTGGATTTTTTAATAAATAATTTTTTAATACGTGGATTTTTTAATAAATAATTTTTTAATACGTGGATTTTTTAATAAATAATTTTTTAATACGTGGATTTTTTAATAAATAATTTTTTAATACGTGGATTTTTTAATAAATAATTTTTTAATACGTGGATTTTTTAATAAATAATTTTTTAATACGTGGATTTTTTAATAAATAATTTTTTAATACGTGGATTTTTTAATAAATAATTTTTTAATACGTGGATTTTTTAATAAATAATTTTTTAATAAATAATTTTTTAATACGTGGATTTTTTAATAAATAATTTTTTAATACGTGGATTTTTTAATAAATAATTTTTTAATACGTGGATTTTTTAATAAATAATTTTTTAATACGTGGATTTTTTAATAAATAATTTTTTAATACGTGGATTTTTTAATAAATAATTTTTTAATACGTGGATTTTTTAATAAATAATTTTTTAATACGTGGATTTTTTAATAAATAATTTTTTAATACGTGGATTTTTTAATAAATAATTTTTTAATACGTGGATTTTTTAATAAATAATTTTTTAATACGTGGATTTTTTAATAAATAATTTTTTAATACGTGGATTTTTTAATAAATAATTTTTTAATACGTGGATTTTTTAATAAATAATTTTTTAATACGTGGATTTTTTAATAAATAATTTTTTAATACGTGGATTTTTTAATAAAAAAATGTTAATATGTGGATTTTTTAGTAAAGAATTTGTAATACGTGGATTTTTTAGTAAAGAATTTGTAATACGTGGATTTTTTTAAAAATAATTTTTTAATATGGATTTTTTATAAACAATTTAAATATGGATTTTTTTATAAAAAAAATTATATGGATGTTTAAATAAAAAATGTTTAATACGTGCATTCAAATCCCCAAGATTGTAATTTACACTTATATATGTATATGTGTATCTCATCCAAAATATCTGCCACTAGAAACCCAACAATTCTTTTTCTTCTTCCCCAAAATAGGAAAAATATGCAATAAATCATTATTTATTGAATAGAAATATAATTTTTTGAAACGAATCTTTCGAATCAGCAAATAAATTACTTTTCCAGTTAAATTAAAAGAAAACAAGACACAAAAAATCCAATAGCAACAACAAAATTTCTTGTTAAATTTATGCAAAATCTAAAAAAAGAAAAAAAAACTTGAACATGATTTTAATTTATTGCTTTATACCCTGATGAAGAAGAGGCCTAGGGAAACAGAAGGCAGCCAACAACAACTAGCAAATAAATAAATTTTTAAGACACCGAGAACAGAACAAAATCAAAACAAAAAATCCTACAATCACAGGCAGATATTCAATACTCTTCAATACTCCGCTTTGCAACATTGAAAGTAGGAATGTCAGTGACTATTACTCCTCCTTGTGGCTATCAATCGATAGTTTGGTAGGTAGGCAGGTAGGTACTACATCAATTGTGTGACATGAATAACAAATCAGTATTTTAGTTTTTTTTTGTATCTTCGGATAGTTTTGTTTTGTTGTTTCCTTTTTGGCCAGTCCACAATTCTGATGAAATGAAGTATTCTTCTACCTCGTTACTTATCATCTTCATTTCAAGTCTTTTCATCACAGCATATGTTTATTTATTAAGAAAAGACGACATACATAATTTATGTATCAGCCAGGTCACTTCAACGACGGCGACAAGTGCATGCGACATTATCGACAACAACGAAATGATACAAACATACGCCACCCAAATGTGTGGCTGGTGCTTGGCTCATCGTTGTGTTTATTTTTTCTTCTTTTTCCTGAAACCACTGACCAAATATTTGCCAATGAAATCAACAAAATTATGTTCGTCGTTTATTTAATTGGTATTAAATTTATACAACAACAACAAAACACAATAAAGAAAATTCGTTCCTCTGATTGCCATTCCCATCGTATTCATGGAGTGACCAATCGAACATCCAATAGCTAGGTTGTCCCGCTGCCACCAACTTGTTTTAAGCAAAACAATCAAATTGAATGCAAAAATAAAAATACACATGTTTCCTTTTTTTATAGAATGTAATAGGGTGTAACGCAGGGGGATGATAGGCAAAAAACGATAAAAAACTTCCATTACTGTTGACAATCAATTTTGGGTTTTCTTTTTTATATTCGAGCACCCTTTCTATTAGAAAGTGTCCCTAGAAGTACCCTCTCTTTCAGGAAAGGTCTTTAGAAGAACCCTTTGTTTCAGAAGGGGTCTACAGAAGCAACCTTTCTTTCAGAAGGGGTCTTTAGAAGTACCCTTTCTTTCAGAAGGGGTCTTTAGAAGTACCCTTTCTTTCAGAAGGGGTCTTTAGAAGCACCCTTTCTTTCAGAAGGGGTCTTTAGAAGCACCCTTTCTTTCAGAAGGGGTCTTTAGAAGCACCCTTTCTTTCAGAAGGGGTCTTTAGAAGCACCCTTTCTTTCAGAAGGGGTCTTTAGAAGCACCCTTTCTTTCAGAAGGGGTCTTTAGAAGCACCCTTTCTTTCAGAAGGGGTCTTAAGAAGCACCCTTTCTTTCAGAAAGGGTCTTTAGAAGCACCCTTTCTTCCAGAAGGGGTCTTTAGAAGCACCCTTTCTTCCAGAAGGGGTCTTTAGAAGCACCCTTTCTTTCAGAAGGGGTCTTTAGAAGCACCCTTTCTTCCAGAAGGGGTCTTTAGAAGTACCCTTTCTTTCAGAAGGGGTCTTTAGAAGCACCCTTTCTTTCAGAAGGGGTCTTTAGAAGCACCCTTTCTTTCAGAAGGGGTCTTTAGAAGCACCATTTCTTTCAGAAGGGGTCTTTAGAAGCACCCTTTCTTTTAGAAGGGGTCTTTAGAAGCACCCTTTCTTTAGGTGCATTACGATAACTTTTAAATTTAAGTCCCAAGACACAAACCACGCAGTTGGCAGAGCGTTAGCAGCGCATAACATTAAAGCTATTGCAAAATTGATTTTGCTACAAAATCGAATTTATTTACTCAATTCAGCCTAAAAACGATCAAAAAGGACAATTTTTACTAATTTCTATTGTTTACCAAGTAATCCCGGCTCTATGGTTATTTACAACCTGTATGTAATAACATAAGTATAGCGATAGGTCCTTTGGGTACTACGTCCACAAGGACAACTCTGCAAGGACAAAATAGATACCAATGGAAAGCTCTTGAAGAGTAGCATCTACTGAAATAATAAAGCAGTCGAAAAGTTCAGCCAGTTTTCAAGATATTTGACCATTTTGGGAGGTTACCCTCAGTCAGGACGATTATTCTCCTGCGTCCGCAAGGACAATTCTGCATGGTCAAAAAGGGTATCAATGGAAAGCTCTTGAAGAGTAGCATCTACTGAAATAATAAAACAGTCGAAAAGTTCAGCTAGTTTCCGAGTTATTTGACCATTTTGGCGGTAACCCTTAGTCAGGACAATTATTCTAACTCCTGCGTCCGCAAGGACAATTCTGCATGGTCAAAAAGGGTACCAGTGGAAAGCTCTTGAAGAGTAGCATCTACTGAAATAATAAAACAGTCGAAAAGTTCAGCTAGTTTCCGAGTTATTTGACCATTTTGGCGGTTACCCTTAGTCAGGACGATTATTCTAACTCCTGCGTACGCAAGGACAATTCTGCATGGTCAAAAAGGATACCAATGGAAAGCTAGTGATGAGTAGCATCTACTGAAATAATAAAACAGTCGAAAAGTTCAGCTAGTTTCCGAGTTATTTGACCATTTTGGCGGAAACCCTTAGTCAGGACGATTATTCTCCTGCGTCCGCAAGGACAATTCTGCATGGTCAAAAAGGGTATCAATGGAAAGCTCTTGAAGAGTAGCATCTACTGAAATAATAAAGCAGTCGAAAAGTTCAGCCAGTTTTCAAGATATTTGACCATTTTGGGAGGTTACCCTCAGTCAGGACGATTATTCTAACTCCTGCGTCCGCAAGGACAATTCTGCATGGTCAAAAAGGGTACCAATGGAAAGCTAGTGATGAGTAGCATCTACTGAAAAAATAAAACAGTCGAAAAGTTCAGCTAGTTTCCGAGTTATTTGACCATTTTGGCGGTAACCCTTAGTCAGGACGATTATTCTAACTCCTGCGTCCGCAAGGACAATTCTGCATGGTCAAAATAGATTTGATTTTTTTATATAATAATACTAGCTGAACTTAAAATGGACTATTCTACTATACACCATTTTGTTTTTTGACATTTATGTTGTAGTTATACCCTCAGCCTTTAGGCTAAAGAGGGTGTTTACACTTTGATACGGCCAAAAATGTGCCTCATCGAAATAATGGTTTTAGACCCCAAGTATGTTTGTACGATATCCGTTTCAGACAATCTGTCGATCTAGCAATGCCCGTCCGTCTGTCTGTCCGTCTGTCTGTCTGGCTGGCTGGTGCGCACGATAACTCTCGAACGGATCAATCGATTCGGTTAAACTTTTTGGTATGTAAATATTTTGTCCAGATTTGATTTAAGTTCGAAGATGGGCCATATCGGTCCACTCCTTCAGGTACCTCCCCCACAAAAGTTCAAAAATGTTCGGAAAAATTGTCCGCACGATAACTCTTGAAGGGAGTAACCGAATTAGTCCATACTTTGCACATCGTGACATTTCTACCAGACATACGGACAATGATTTACGGGGGGCATCATTGGGTTTTTCCCGCCTACAAACCATGTATAAACTTGAAACAAGCGATATGGCAAAGGGTTATCTAAAAGGTCAAAAATATAGCTCAGCAATGACGGCCTATAACTGTTTTATATTGGGTAGAAATCTTTATGAAGCTGGTCAATATGATTTAGCAAGCGAGTGGCTGCTTGAGGCCCTAATAAAGTCAGAAGAGTTGGAAAATTTACTAAAAGATAATTTAAACCTCGTGGAATTGGATGAAGAAATTCCTGATGATAATGTTGATGACAATTTGGAATTTGAAGAATTTGTTGACAATGATGACTTTGAGGATATTCTCAGAGAACTTCGAGACGACGATGATTATGATGATGATGATTACAATAATAAATTGGATAATGCTAATGGAATTTACCCGTATGGACTTTATTTGTTCACTCTTTCGGGTACCTGCTTAAGTGCAGTTTAAGGCCTGCTCTCGAATCGATTTTATTTTTGTTGCAGCCACTTGTATTCACTACCCCCATTACGACGATACAATTTTTTTCAGGAGCAAGTCCATACTTACTCAGAAATCAGCAAGAAAACTGCAAACAACCCATATAATACCATGTATCGTTGTTGGAGCGCACAATAACTCTCGAACGGATCAACATATTTGGTTCAAATTTTGGGTCTATCAATATTTTGTCAAAACTTAGTTTAAGTTCGAAGACAGACCATATCGGCCAACTCCCTCCGGTACCTCCCCTACAAAGGTTCAACATTTTTCGCCAAGATTTTGGGCATGATAACTCTAGGAGGGTGTAACCGAATTGAGCCAAATTGGTAATATTACTTTCAGGCATAGATCGGGTTCTAATATGGACTATATCGGTCCACTCATTTGGGTACCTCCCACACAAAATTTGGAAAAAGTATAGT
This sequence comes from Musca autumnalis, assembly GCF_047663935.1. Taxonomy (NCBI): domain Eukaryota; kingdom Metazoa; phylum Arthropoda; class Insecta; order Diptera; family Muscidae; genus Musca; species Musca autumnalis. Next base: position 197,339,120 of record NW_027412088.1, read on the forward strand.
TTAACCGTGGTGCCACCGTGGTGCAATGGTACGCACACCCGCCTTGCACACATAAGGTCGTGGGTTCGATTCCCCGGCCAGGCAACATCAAAACACTTTTCAACGGTGGCAAAATACCCCTCATTAATGTTGGCGACATTTCCTGAGTATTTCAGCCATGAAAAACTTCTCTACAAAAGTGGTGTCTTAGACACGCCGTTCGGACTCGGCGATAAACTGTAGGTCCCATATCATTGAGCTAATATGAATCGGGGTGCACTCATTGATATGAGAGAAGTCTCCCTTGTCCCTATGGGATGTTGTGGAACAATTATATATTATTATAGTTTAACAACTCCTCTCTGATCTTATTAATTTGTGATGCAGCAGGTTGCACTTGCGGCCCCTGTTACGACGTTGTAATTTTTTTCGTGGGCAAGTCCATACTTCTTGAGATAATGACCCAAAAAGGTCCAGAAAATCCTACCGGCACCACCTAAACTGGCTAATGTGTAAAATAACCCTTTAAGAGAGAAATCGATTTAGCTCAAACTTAGTAAATTGAAAAGTAAAATTGTAATATATTTAAATTCAGAAAATTAAGTACAACATATTTAATTATATAGTCTGTAAGGAAAATATCCATAGACTAATAAAGAAAAAAATATTTCCTACAGATTTGTATTAGGTCCGAATATATACTACATCGGATCACTCCGATGGGTACACCCTACCCAAAGTTTGGAAAAAATTCACTCGTCTTGGATGATTCTGAATTTTGTTGCAACATGTAGTTTTTTGCGGCCCTTTCCATCCTGGAAAATATTCCCAACAACTAAAAAACCTACAGAAGTATTGTGTTAACTTTTTTTCTTCGGGTACGTGGCTGAGGGTATATCTCTGTCGGTTCAGCTGACTGATACTTTCTTACTTGTTTTTATCGTTATTGGTAAGGTTGAGATCAGATGTTTTTAACTACCCCCATGAGGTAGCTATGCGGGATTTTGGTAACTGCCTTTTCCGCATAACTGCACATAAAACAACTGTTTTGATTTTTTTCTATAGAAAAAAATTCACAAAACCACTGTTTTGATTTTTTTCTATAGAAAAAATTCACTAGCTGAACTTTTCGACTGTTTTATTATTTCAGTAGATGCTACTCTTCAAGAGCTTTCCATTGGTATATATTTTGTCCTTGCAGAATTGTCCTTGTGGACGTAGTACCCAAAGGACCTATCGCTATACTTATGTTATTACATACAGGTTGTAAATAACCATAGAGCCGGGATTACTTGGTAAACAATAGAAATTAGTAAAAAGTGTCCTTTTTGATCCTTTTTAGGCTGAATTGAGTAAATAAATTCGATTTTGTAGCAAAATCAATTTTGCAATAGCTTTAATGTTGTGCGCTGCTAACGCTCTGCCAACTGCGTGGTTTGTGTCTTGGGACTTAAATTTGAAAGTTATCGTAATGCACCTCCTTTCTTTCAGAAGCGGTCTTTAGAAGCACCCTTTCTTTCAGAAGGGGTCTTTAGAAGCACCCTTTCTTTCAGAAGGGGTCTTTAGAAGTACCCTTTCTTTCAGAAGGGGTCTTTAGAAGCACCCTTTCTTTCAGAAGGGGTCTTTAGAAGCTAAAGTGCTGCAAGTGCCGTCTTAAATGAACTGACATTTTTCAAGACTAAGACATTATTGATTCATTCAAGTCATTCGCACAAACTAAGCCGAATGATTCAAATCACAGTTATGAATTAGTTCAAGTGAGTCATTGTGTGATGGCTTGTATAGGCTTGACCACATCGATCACAAGCTTGATTGACTGTAAGTGACAACGTGCCATTTTGAAGCTTGTGGTCACTTGTACGAATATTGTGATCATTGTGGTCGCTTGTGCGTTTATTTTGATCATTGTGGTCGCTTGTGCGTTTCATTTTGATCATTGTGGTCGCTTGAGCGAATGTTGTGATCATTTGTGTGTGTGTTCTACAATAGAAAGGTTGTGTTTGAGTAGTGAAAATATGGAAAATTTTGAAAATATAAAAGAAAAAATAACTAGTGGAGAATATACCACAGTTAAAACAAGTAAGCCAAGGCTATAGTCGGACGGGGCCGACCATGTAATACCCTACACCTTCACCCCTGGGAATTAGCTTTCCACATATCAAAATTTTTTTTATGGAACAAATAAACTTATTGTAAGAAGTAAACTTGTGGATTCTGGTACCGTAATTGTTTGTGAAACAATTATTATGTTATTATTTAAGCTTGGTGTGCTTAAATAATAACATAATAATTGTTTCACAAACATCCCAAAAGGGACAACGCTCAATTATATGGAACCCACAGCTTACCTCCTATTCCGAACGGCGTGTCCTAAGACACCACTTGTAGAGTAGTTTTAAATGACTGAAATACTCAGAAAATGTCGCAAACCTTACTGAAACATATTTTGCAACCGTTGAAAATTTGATTTTGCCTGGCTGGGGAATCGTTTCGAAAAAAGTGACAAAGCGGACCCATGCTACAAGGTGTTGTATGTATTAAAATCCAATTGGACAATCAAAACGTTAGGGCACCATGTAATTTGCAATAATGCAACAACTGGTAATGGGAAAATGTGGTTCTCTACACAAAACCCATTATATATTAAGCAGTAGGCCCGTTATCTAGCAGACACTTTATTGCAATTTTCATCAGGGGGAAGATCAGTAGTTATATTTCCATATGTAGTCTACTTTGCCGGAATATGCTCTCCAGGAAATAAAATATATACCAAAAATATTTGTTTGTATTTTTCATACAAAAGAAATGGTCCAATTCACCAGCTAAATAATATCAGATCATCATCCAAAATTGTTAGCATCTTCCACTACCTAAACTCTTACCTTGTGCAAAATTTCGTGATTATTGAGCTATAATTGCGACCTCTAGCGTGTTTATGATTACACTACAAACAAATAACAGGGTATATTAGGCTGTGACTCTGTTATGTTATCATGTACACCAAAACAATTGACATCAATAGAAAGGTCAAGCGCTCCTCTTCCAAGTATAGCTTACTTGCCCGGAATGTATCTTCCAGGAAAAACGATATAAGCTGTATATTAAAAATTTTCACATTTTTCACACAAAAGTTTTGGTCCATTTAACCCTCTAAATAGTGTCTGATCGCCATCTCAAATTGCAAGCTTCTTCTTTGTCATATACTCTTACCTTATTTAAAATTTCGAGGCGATCTGTCTATTATTGCGACCTACAGAGCATCTACAAAATCGGATAAAAATTATGTTTTTGGTCCATTTCACCCGCTAAATATTTCACGATCACCACCATTTAAAATAGCGATCTATTCTGATGTGAAACCGATCTCCATACAAAATTTCGTGGCGATCGTGTTTTATTTATATAAAATCAAATAATCTGGAATTAAAAATTACAGACATTTTTGTGAAGATGTAAATGGATGTATGAGCTTACCACTAAGGCCGCCATCAGACCATCTGCTTTTTCACATGTATGAATCAGCTGTTCTGTATATTAGTATACCCAAAGTGACAACATACATGTGAAAAAGCAGATGGTCTGATGGCGGCCTAAGAGCAGAGATACATACAGTAAGCCACACATCCCATTACACCTGGGAAGTATGTAGGTAACATCATGTCATTCATTTATTGCAGTATTGGCGATGTTTATTTCGAACGCCATAATCATTTTGTTATGGCAAAATAGTTTTAACGTTTACTCGATTATCGAGTTTCTTTAAAATCATTGAGATTTTATGATGTAATGTTATGAGAGGACATTCCTAAGGTAATAAACCACCTGAAAGTAAAAATCCTAATTTTCCAAAAAAAGTCGTTTATTGTATCATAATGTCATAAAATGTATGGGAATTTCATTAAGGTTTTTCTTATTCATGTAACCTAATTCACACACGACATTTCATCACTCCAACAGGTAGAACATTTCGAATTGTTCAAACATTTGTCGCTTACACATATTTTATGACGCACCACTCAGCTGTTGTGTTGAGCGACTTTATCGTGGTGGTTGGTTTGGCTTGGGTGGTCTTGAAAATTTCGTTGTGTAGCTTGGATGGTCTTGAAAATTTCGTTGTGTGGCTTGATTGACTCGAATATTTTGTTGTGTGAGTTGATTGACTCGAACATTTCGTTGTGTGGCTTGATTGACTAGAACATTTCGTTGAGTCGACATATCTTGACTGGTCTTGAAAATTTAGTTGAGTTGATTTACTTGACTCGTTTGTAGCGTTGGCATACAACGACTTATCTTGTTTTTTGTTCCAAGGCTTGAATGGAGAAACAAGTGGCTTGTGCAGATGTTTATTAGAAGCACCCTTTCTTTCAGAAGGGGTCTTTAGAAGCACGCTTTCTTTCAGAAGGGGTCTTTAGAAGCACCCTTTCTTTCAGAAGGGGTCTTTAGAAGCACCCTTTCTTTCAGAAGGGGTCTTTAGAAGCACCCTTTCGTTCAGAAGGGGTCTTTAGAAGCCCCTTTTCTTCAGAAGGCGTCTGTAGAAGCACCGTTTCTTTTAGCAGGGGTCTTTAGAAGCACCCTTTCTTTCAGAAGGGGTCTTTAGAAGCACCATTTCTTTCAGAAGGGGTCTTTAGAAGCACCCTTTCTTTCAGAAGGGGTCTTTAGAAGCAGCCTTTCTTTCAGAAGGGGTCTTTAGGAGCACCATTTCTTTCAGAAGGGGTCTTTAGAAGCACCCTTTCTTTCAGAAGGGGTCTTTAGAAGCACCCTTTCTTTCAGAAGCGGTCTTTAGAAGCACCCTTTCTTTCAGAAGGGGTCTTTAGAAGCACCCTTTCTTTCAGAAAGGGTCTATCGAAATTCCTTCGCAGGTGTCTTCTATGGATTAGAAGACTTCCGTAGGGGAATCCGTATGGGTCATCTATAGAATAGAACACCTCCGCAGAGTAGAAAACCCACGTTGGGTTTTTCTATAGAATAGAAGACCTCCGTAGGGGTCTTCTTTACAATAGAAGACCTCCGAAGGGGTATTCCATAGAATAGGAGTCCACGGTAAAGGTCTTCTATAGAATAGAAGACCTCCGTAGGGGTCTTCCATAGAATAGGAGACCTTCGTAAGGGTCTTCTATAGAATAAAAGACCCCCGTAGGTGTCTTCTATAGACTGGATGGCTCTTCCATAGAATATGAGACCTCCGTAGGGGTCTTCTATAGAATAGAAGGCCTCCGTAGGGGTCTTCTCTAGAATAGAAGGCCTCCGTAGGGGTCTTCTCTAGAATAGAAGGCCTCCGTAGGGGTCTTCTCTGGAATAGAAGGCCTCCGTAGGGGTCTTCTATAGAATAGATCGCCTCCGTAGGGGTCTTCTATAGAATAGATGGCCTCCGTAGGGGTCTTCTATAGAATAGATGGCCTCCGTAGGGGTCTTCTATAGAATAGAAGGCCTCCGTAGGGGTCTTCTATAGAATAGAAGGCCTCCGTAGGGGTCTTCTAAAGAATAGAAGGCCTTCGTAGGGGTCTTCTATAGAATAGAAGGCATCCGTAGGGGTCTTCTATAGAATAGAAGGCCTCCGTAGGGGTCTCCTATAGAATAGAAGGCCTCCGTAGGGGTCTTCTCTAGAATAGAAGGCCTCCGTAGGGGTCTTCTATAGAATAGAAGGCCTCCGTAGGGGTCTTCTCTAGAATAGAAGGCCTCCATAGGGGTCTTTTCTAGAATAGAGGGCCTCCGTAGGGGTCTTCTATAGAATAGAAGGCCTCCATAGGGGCCTCCGTAGGGGTCTTCTATAGATTAGAAGACCTCCATAGGGGTCTTCTATAGGTTAGAAGACCTTCGTTGGGGTCTTCTATAGAATATAAGGCCTCCGTAGGGGTCTTCTATAGAATAGAAGGCCTCCGTAGGGGTCTTCTATAGAATAGAAGGCCTCCGTAGGGGTCTTCTCTAGAATAGAAGGCCTCCGTAGGGGTCATATATAGAATAGAAGGCCTCCGTAGGGGTCTTCTATAGAATAGAAGGCCTCCGTAGGGGTCTTCTCTAGAATAGAAGGCCTCCGTAGGGGTCTTCTATAGAATAGAAGGCCTCCGTAGGGTCTTCTCTAGAATAGAAGGCCTCCGTAGGGGTGTTCTATAGAATAGAAGGCCTCCGTAGGGGTCTTCTCTAGAATAGAAGGCCTCCGTAGGGGTCTTTTATAGAATAGAAGACCTCCGTGGGGGGTCTTTTATAGAATAGAAGACCTCCGTGGGGGTCTTTTATAGAATAGAAGACCTCCGTGGGGGATCTTTTATAGAATAGAAGACCTCCGTGGTGGGTCTTTTATAGAATAGAAGACCTCCGTAGGCGTCTTCTATAGAATAAAAGACCCCCGTATAGAGGACCTGATGGTAATCCATAAGAACACCTATGCTCCAGTTAAATTCCACACGGAAGTGTTTCTTAATTCACAAACGATTGTTTCTGAACTTTTAAGAAAATAATCCCTACCCATTCCAAATGTTTATTAATATGTCAACGAAGAAGAAACAATCTGGTCAAAATGTTTCCTTATTTCCCCAACCTCAATTGTTTTGATTTTCATGTTGGAAATATTGATATGCGGGTGATGCGGGTAGGTGAAACATTGTTGTTGTTAAAAGTTGTTAAACACCGCGCCATATGGTGTTGTTAGACAAAACGGAAATTGCCAGAAATGAAATTTAAACTCTGCATTATGATATGCAATTGAATTTTCAAAGCAAAACTATTTGTCTATGTCAAAGATCTGATTAGGCATTAGGCAAGCAAGCGCAAGCAAAACGCTCACGCTAAACGACGCAACAAACGCACCCATTTCATGTAACAACATCAGGGCAGGCAGGAATGGCAAAGTATTGTGGCAACAAAATCAGAGAAAAAATACCACTCCAAACACAGATGGTGAAAAAATAGACATACCCAAGACCTCGCTGTGCCCGCTGACTCCATGATGACTACTCTGACATCTCTGCACACTCACAAACACACAGACACTATGATGCAGTGTTATCCAAATCATCTCCAAATGATATGTAAATGTTTAAACAAAACTGCAAAAATTAAAGCAATTTTACAACCTCGACATGCAGGCAGCCCGGCTGGCTGACAACGAGCCTAGGCGTGTATGGGCCATAATGCGGCGGCCTACGGGAGATGTGAAAACAAGCAAGCATCCACAGCAATGATGAAGTGCAATGCAGTTTACTCTGCACTGTAGTACTGCGAGTGAAGAAATTTGCTGTCTACGGTGCGGAGAAAAAAGCAAACAGTTTGTTTAAAGAAACAACAATAACTACAACTGCAAGATATATCTGCAACAACATTATCAGCATGTCAAGACATACCACAAATAACAACAAACAGTAATGCTTGTATTTGCAACAAGATAAAGCAAAATTGTGGAGAAGTGTGAATACCCCCAATAAATTTGGAGAATTATACACACAAAAGATATTTTAGTTTAGTTTGAAGGACCAATTTTCATAGGAAAACTTCAATTCAGCCCAGCTGAATTGGGTTTTCTATAGGAAAACTTCAACTCAGCCTAGCTGAATTGGGTTTACTATAGGAAAACTTCAATTCAGCCTAGCTGAATTGGGTTTTCTATAGGAAAACTTCAACTCAGCCTAGCTGAATTGGGTTTACTATAGGAAAACTTCAATTTAGCCGTGCTGAATTGGGTTTTCTATAGGAAAACTTCAATTCAGCTAGGCTGAATTGGGTTTTCTATAGGAAAACTTCAATTCAGCCTAGCTGAATTAGGTTTTCTACAGAAAAACTTCAATTCAGCCTAGCTGAATTGGGTTTTCTATAGGAAAACTTCAATTTAGCCGTGCTGAATTGGGGTTTCTATAGAAAAACTTCAATTCAGCCTAGCTGAATTGGGTTTTCTATAGGAAAACTTCAACTCAGCCTAGCTGAATTGGGTTTACTATAGGAAAACTTCAATTTAGCCGTGCTGAATTAGGTTTTCTATAGGAAAACTTCAATTTAACCCTGCTGAATTAGGTTTTCTATAGGAAAACTTCAATTCAGCCTAGCAATTCAGCCTAGCTGAATTGGGTTTTCTATAGGAAAACTTCAATTCAGCCTAGCTGAATTGGGTTTTCTGTAGGAAAACTTCAATTCAGCCTAGCTGAATTGGGTTTTCTATAGGAAAACTTCAATTCAGCCTGGTTTTTTAGATAAACTTCAATTCAGCCGGGGCTGAATAGAGATTCCACCTATAAAATTCAATTCAGCCTGTCTGAATAGAGATTAGCATTGGTAAACATCAATTCAGCCTGACTGAGTAGTGATACAAACGCCCATTTTTCCTCGAGTCTATGCCCACTGCCTTCTTATTGTGCTTTCAATATAAATCACATGCAAAAATAATAAAACTATCAAAACCAAGGCGCAAAGAATAATTGCTTGGGTGCTTTAAGGCCTTAATGAAAGAGATACGAATTGCAAGACAAATGGAAACAAACCAAAGAGACAGACACACGACGGAAAGATACGGAAATTGATTTATAAATTTTGTTGAATTACAATTTTAAGACGAGATTACATGGATTGCGTACAAAATATCGAAAATGTTTGGTGTTGGAGAATCAACACTAAGGTTGGCTGGCTGAATGGTCATTTTGCTGACTATGGCTTTTTGCATATCTGACTGTCTGCCTGCCATTCTCTCTTGGAAGACAATAACGACCAGTCCACAGACCACAATAACAGATACAATGACGACGACTAGCTTGAGACTAACAAATGTAGACTGCCAGACACTATTATCGTCATCCACACACCACGACCATCATCATCCTGATCAGCAGTTGGTCGGTCGGTTGCCTGGTTTCGATAGCAATTTGTTTAACGTTTTATAAACAGCTTTAGCCATATTTTATACCTCAATTATTTTACTGACTGCAAGACTGCAGTCAAGCAGACAGACAGTCATTCAGGCAAGCAGGAGTCAACAGACGTTAGTTTCGATTACTTATTGGCGCTGTGTTTTAGGACACTGCTTGTCTTTCCCAATAAAATTTCAATTTCCACCAGCAGTTTGCCAAGACGAGACGATCGATGACTTCCTTTGGTCGTTAATCTTAATGGGGGTATGAAAACAACATTAAGTTGCGAAGAAGTAGCTTAGCTCAAAAGAGGTAGAAGGAGAGGGGAGGGGCAAGATGAATATGTGCTAAGGTGGCCAGGAAGATGCAATTTTAAACAAATGTCTTGTTAACGAGTTAGCAATTGCAGAGCCATTGTTATTATCCAGGGAGTAGGGAACCAAGTAAATAAACCAAAAGTTGTTTCTGTTTCCTTCCATATTATCTCGTTATAAGTTCCGAATCAGATATGGCGACCTTTATCATTTTGTTTGTACTGAAAAACAAAACTTGCTTGTTGGATTAGTCGACCAGCCAATGGTGGTGTAGCTGGCTTAAAACCTACACACAGAGAGAGACAGATTGCAATGATCAACAGCAGATTGCGGTTTTTGGCTTGTATCTGAACACCACTGCGGATAATGGATGAAGGCAGTGTGACTGCATGTGGCAGCTCACATGATAAATGATGCATTCGCAGATCGTGCTATTATTATGATCGTTGTCGTCATATAACAACATCACACTTACATTTCAGGGCGATAATCATGGTATGCTGAGAATGGCTGAACGAAAGATCGATTAAGCGATTATATGTATCCAATTGCAAAGCTACTTTATGAGTTGTGCGGTATATACGAAGATTTTCATAATTCAGACAGGCTGAATTGAAGTTTACCTCTGGCAAGCTCTATTCAGCCAAGGTGAATGGAAATGTGACTAAAGAAAATAAAAAATAAATAAAGTTTTCCTATAGAAAACCCAATTCAGCTAGGCTGAATTGAAGTTTTCCTATAGAAAACCCAATTCAGCTAGGCTGAATTGAAGTTTTCCTATAGAAAACCCAATTCAGCTAGGCTGAATTGAAGTTTTCCTCCATTCAGCCAGGCTTAATTCAAGTTTACCTAAAGGAAACCTCTATTCAGCAAGGCCGAATTGAAGTTTACCAAAAGGAAACCTTTGTTCAGCCAGGCTGAATTGAAGTTTACATTAAGGAAACCTCTATTCAGCCAGGGTGAATTTAAGTTTACCTAAAGGAAACCTCTATTCAGGAAACCTCTATTTAGACAGGCTGAATTGCGGATTTCCTATGGAAACCTCTATTCAGCCGGGCTGAATTGTGGATTTCCCATGGAAACCTATATTCAGCCAGGCTGAATTACGGATTTCCTATGAAAACCTCTATTCAGTCAGGCTGAAATGCGGATTTCCTATGGAAAACTCTATTCAGCCAGGCTGAATTGCGGATTTCATTTGGAAACCTCTATTCAGCCAGGCTGAATTGCGGATTTCCTATGGAAACCTCTATTCAGCAAGGCTGAATTGTGGATTTCCCATGAAAACCTCTATTCAGCCAAGCTGAATTGTGGATTTCCCATGAAAACCTCTATTCAGCCAAGCTGAATTGCGGATTTCCTATGGAAACCTCTATTCAGCCAAGCTGAATTGCGGATTTCCTATGGAAACCTCTATTCAGCCAGGCTGAATTGCGGATTTCCTATGGAAACCTCTATTCAGCCAGGCTGAATTGCGGATAGTCCATGGAAACCTCTATTCAGCCAGGCTGAATTGCGGATAGTCCATGGAAACCTCTATTCAGCCAGGCTGAATTGCGGATTTCTTATGGAAACCTCTATTCAGCCAGGCTGAATTGCCTTTGCCTCTGTAGACCCATTCTGAAAGAAAGGGCGCTTCTATAGTCCCTTTCTGAAAGAAAGGTTGCTTCTGTAGTCCCTTTCTGGTCCCTGAAAGGGTGCTTCTATAGTCCCTATCTGAAGGAAATGCTGTTGCTATAGTCTCTGTCCCTTTCAGTCAGTTTTATTTAAAGTTAACCTCTCGAAACCCTTTTCAATTTTTTAATATGTGATTGTTGCTGTTTTTATTCAAATGAATGACAACAACATAATCAATAATGGCAACACTAACACCCGTAACACTAATAACAACAAAATTACCAAAACAAAAGATTTAAATATCATTCGAACAAACGAAAGACCAACCGACCGACCCCTTAAATGAAAGACATAAATTTACGCATAGTTATGAAGATGTGGAGCGAACGAACGAAAGAGAAGCAGAAGGAGAAGATGAAAACGATTAAAAGTATAAAGAACTTCACACCCAACACTCAATTTAAATTAACAACAGATTCTGAACAAGACAAGAAACGGAATGGAGCAGCTATGACTGGATTTTAATACAAATGATGTTTTAAAAAAACAACAACAACGGCAGAACATGGTAACAAACCTGGCCAATATATAAACGTGATAATCGGCGTTAAATGAAGCCCAACAAACCAACAACATAAAAACTTCATAATGATGAGTGGAACAACAACAACCACCATCAACAGTAACAAACCAAAACACCATCAAATTTTGAGACTGGCAATGGTGGAGGCTTAGTTAGAAAACCAGCCACGGACAGCCAAGCGAACAGACAGAACGTATTAACGAAACAGAAAACACAACAATAACAACATAATGGAAAGAAGTCTAAGCGACCTTATCGTGTGGTAACGACTTTAGCCTGCCAGGCATTCAAAACAACCAAAAACGCTTAGCTGCAGCAGCAGCGGCATCAGGCATCAAATCTACTAGATTTCAATGAAATATACCCCCAGTCAAAATCACCATCATCAGCAGCAGCCCCATTGCCAGCTATAGTTTGGAGGCTGTTGCTGCTACTGCCATTTGGTTAAGCAGCCAGTCTAACCACGCCAAACTAAGCATCCATCCATCCAGCCACCATTGTGCCAGAAGTTTGAGTATTTTGTTATAACGTTTACACGATTCAATGCTGAAATTGAACAATGGAAAACGAGGAAGAGGAGGGGAGGGGGAGGTCAGGCAAGCCAATCGAATGGCCAAACAACCATACACAAGCTGTCCGCCCGATCATATACAATGCCAATGAGTGATACGACGTACTTAACCAGCTAGCCACCAGGCAGCCAAAAACAACAAGGCTTAAATCATGCCAACTTAGCTAAGCTTGTTGCACGTTTTTTAATGGATTTTGTTATTATTGTTGTTTTCTCTATTCTACTAAAGTATTGTTTTGCTTTTCCGAAAACGAGGGCTGCTACGGTCGGAGCGAGGAACTGAAGTAATTGAATTTAGCAAAAGATTTCCTATGTAAATCTTCCCCCCCCCCCCTTCTTTCAGAAAGGGTTCTTAGAAGCAGCTATTCTTTCGGAAAGGATCTCTAGAGGCAGCCTTCCTTTCGGAGAGGGTCTTTAGAAGCAGCCTTTCGTTTAGAAAGGGTCTATGGAATTACACTTCTCAGAAAGGGTCTATAGAAGAAGCCTTTCTTTCAGAAAGGGTCTCTAGAAGAATCCGTTTTTTCAGAAAGGCTCTCGAGAAGCAGCTTTTCTTTCAGAAAGGATCTCTAGTAGCGGCCTTTCTTTCAGAAAGGGTCTCTAGAAACAGTCTTTGTTTCAGAATGGGTCTATAGAAGAGACCTTTCTTTCAGAAAAGGTCTCTAGAAGCAGCCTTTCCTTCAGAAACGTCTCTAGAAGCAGCCTTTCTTTCAGAAATAGTCTCTAGAAGCAGCCTTTCTCTTAGAGAGGGCCTACAAATAGCCCTTCTTTCAGAAAGGGTCTCTAGATACAGCCTTTCTTTCAAAAAGGTCTCTTGAAGCACCCTTTCTTTGAGAATGGGTCTCTAGTGGCAGCCTTTCAGTTAGAGAGGGCCTAGAAACAGCCTTTTTCAGAAAGCGTCTCAGGAAACAGCCTTTCTTACAGAAAGGGTCTCTAGAAGAAGCCTTTCTTACAGAAAGGGTCTCTAGAGGAAGCCTTTCTTACAGAAAGGGTCTCTAGAAGCAGCTTTTCTCTTAGATAGGGTCTATAGTACCATCCTTTCCCTTAGAGAAGGTCTATAGAAACACTCTTTCTCTTAGTGAGGGTCTATTGAAGCACCCTTTCCCTTAGAGAGGGTCTATAGAAGACCCTTTCTCTTAGAGAGGGTCTATAAAAGGACCCTTTCTCTTAAAGAGGGTCTACAGAAGCACGATTTCTCATAGAGAGGGTCTATAGAAACACCCCTTCTCATAGAGAGGGTCTACAGAAGCACGATTTCTCATAGAGAGGGTCTATAGAAACACCCCTTCTCTTAGAGAGGGTCTATAGAAGCACCCTTTCTCGTAGAAAGGGTCTATAGAAGCAAACTTTCTCGCAGAGAGGGTCTAAAGAAGCACCCTTTCTCTTAGAGAGGGTCTATAGAATGACCCATTCTCTTAGAGAGGGTCTATAGAATCACCCTTTCTCTTAGAGAGGGTCCATAGAAGGACCCTTTCTCTTAGAGAGGGTCTATAGAAGCACCATTTCTCATAGAGAGGGTCTATAGAAGCACCCTTTCTTGCAGAGAGGGTCTATAGAAGCACCCTTTCTTGCAGAGAGGGTCTATAGAAGCACCCTTTGTGTTAAAGAGGGTCTATGGAAGCACCCTTTCTCGCAGAGAGGGTCTACAGAAGCACCCTTTCTCGCAGAGAGGGTCTATAGAAGCACCCTTTCTCGCAGAGAGGGTCTAAAGAAGCACCCTTTCTCTTAGAGAGGGTCTATAGAATGACCCATTCTCTAAGAGAGGGTCTACAGAAGCACCTTTTTTCATAGAGAGGATCTATAGAAGCACCCTTTCTCTTAGCGAGGGTCTATAGAAGCACCCTTTCTCTTAGAGAGGGTCTATAGAAGCACCTTTTCCCTTAGAGAGGGTCTATAGAAGCAACCTTTCTCTTAGAGAAGGTCTATAGAAGCACCCTTTCTCTTAGTGAAGGTCAATAGAAGCACCCTTTAACTTAAAGAGGGTCTATAAAGCACGCTTTCTCTTAGAGAGGGTCTATAGAAGCACCCTTTCTCTTAGAGAGGGTCTATAGAAGCACCCTTTCTCTTAGTGAAGGTCAATAGAAGCACCCTTTAACTTAAAGAGGGTCTATAAAGCACCCTTTCTCTTGGAGAGGGTCTATAGAAGCACCCTTTCTATAAAGAGAGGGTCTATAGAAGCACCTTTCTCGTAAAGAGGGTCCTTAGAGCACCCTTTCTCTTAGAGAGGGTCCATAGAAGCACCCTTTCTCTTCGAGAACCACCTTTCTCTTAGAGAGGGTCTATAGAAGCACCCATTCTCTTAGAGAGGATCTATAGAAGCTCCCTTTCGCTTAGAGAGGGTCTATAGATATCCCTTTTCTCTTAGAGAGGGTCTATAGAAGCACCCTTTCGCTTAGAGAGGGTCTATAGAAACCCATTTTCTCTTAGAGAGGGTCTATAGAAGCACCCTTTCTCTTAGAGACGGTCTATAAAAGCACCCTTTCTCTTAGAGACGGTCTATAAAAGCACCCTTTCTCTTAGAGAGGTTCTGTAGAAGCACCCTTTCTATTAGTGAGGATCAATAGAAGTACCCTTTCTCTTAAAGAGTTTCTATAGAAGCACTCTTTCTCTTAGAGAGGGTCTATAGAAGCACCTTTTCTCTTAGACAGGGTATCTAGAAGCAGCATTTCTTTCAGATATGGTCTATAGAAGCACCTTTTGTTTCAGAAAGGGTCTATAGAAACACCGTTTATTCAGAAAGGATCTATAGAAGTACCCTTTATTCAGAAAGGGTCTATAGAAACTCCTGTTCCTTCAGATATGATCTTCAGAAGCAGCGTTTCTTTTAGAAAGGGTCTATAGAAACGCCATTTCATTCAGAAAAGGAAGCACCCTTTCTTTCAAAGGATCTATAGAATCCTCCATTCAGCTGTGCTGAACTGAAGATTTCATGTAAAAATCACTATGTATTCACCCAGGCTGAATTGGAAATAGCTTTGCCTCAATTACCATTTTCAATGATCTGCATATCTTTTGAAAATAGAAACATTATCACCTTTGAATCTTCCCACTAATGGCCATATTCAAACGCACCAAGAAAACAATAACAATTGAATGTCGAATTTTACATGACAATAAACAATAACACACATACATACGCACGCACACACCCTCAACGGAATTTCAACATATCAATATCTCTTACACAGAAATCCAAAGACTGAAAAATTAGCCCACAAAACTCCCTTCCCAATAGTACGTACATATGTATATAAGTATGTATGTACATATGTGTGATGAAACGCCGCACGTCTTATCATAACAAACAGCCGCCACGATCGGCAGACATCAAAGCTAGTTTGGGTGATGTCGTTAGTTCACCCTCTGCCCCAGGCCATGTGAGTAAAATCCATAAAAACCCAACAAAATATCTTCGAACTATGCAAATTTGTTCGTTTTGGTGATTTGTTGCCATTAGACGCCAACAACAACAACAATGTGTAGCCGTTGTTGTGTTCCGAACATTAGCTGGCTGATCGATGAATAAATTTATGCCATATTTATCGCTAGATTGTTCGCTTTGTTCTGCTCTTTTTTTAAAATTTTCTATAATAATTTAACACTTGTTAAATAGGAAAAGATTAATTTGTGTTGAATACAATGAATAAATTAATTTCCGAATAGAGAGATCGGTGGTGGTAGGGGATGGCGACAATAACGATATAGGCAAATAAAAATAACACCGAAACAAAAGCAAATAAACAACAGATAGATGAGGCTAATTTGCATAATTTGTTTTCTGTAATTAAATTAACCCGTTAAATAAAGACAGGTGGAAAGGAAGAAGAAGATTAAGTCGTACAAGAAGATGTTCGCCTAAAGAAATCATAATTCAGCCTGGCTGAAAAGAAGAATACCTGTGGAAACCTCTATTCAGCCTGGCTGAATTGAAGATTCACCTATGGAAACCTCTATTCAGCCAGGCTAAATTGAAGGTTCACCTATGGAAACCTCTATTCCTGAAAGAAACGGTGCTTCTATAGACCCTTACTGAACGAAAGACCCTTTCGGAAAGAAAGGGCGCTTCTATAGACCCCTTCAAAAGGAAAGGGTGCTTCTATAGACCCTATCTGAACGAGAGTGTGCTTTCTGAAAGAAAGGGTGCTTCTATAGACCCTTTTTGAAATAAAGGGTGCTTTTAAAGACCCTTTCTGAAATAAAGGGTGCTTCTATAGACCCTTTCTGAAATAATGGGTGCTTCAATAGACCCGTTCTGAAATAAAGGGCGCTTCTATAGACCTTTTCTGAAATAAAGGGTGCTTCTATAGACCCTTTCTGAAATAAAGGGTGCTTCTATAGACCCTTTCTGAAATAAAGGGTGCTTCTATAGACCCTTATATAAATAAAGGGTGCTTCTATAGACCCTTTCTGAAATAAAGGGTGCTTCTATAGACCCTTTCTGAAATAAAGGGTGCTTCTAAAGACCCTTTCTGAAATAAAGGGTGCTTCTATAGACCCTTTCTGAAATAAAGGGTGCTTCTATAGACCCTTTCTGAAATAAAGGGTGCTTCTATAGACCCTTTCTGAAATAAAGGGTGCTTCTGTAGACCCTTTCTGAAATAAAGGGTGCTTCTATAGACCCTTTCTGAAATAAAGGGTGCTTCTATAGACCCTTTCTGAAATAAAGGGTGCTTCTATAGACCCTTTCTGAAATAAAGGGTGCTTCTATAGACCCTTTCTGAAATAAAGGGTGCTTCTATAGACCCTTTCTGAAATAAAGGGTGCTTCTATAGACCCTTTCTGAAATAAAGGGTGCTTCTATAGACCCTTTCTGAAATAAAGGGTGCTTCTATAGACCCTTTCTGAAATAAAGGGTGCTTCTATAGACCCTTTCTGAAATAAAGGGTGCTTCTATAGACCCTTTCTGAAATAAAGGGTGCTTCTATAGACCCTTTCTGAAATAAAGGGTGCTTCTATAGACCCTTTCTGAAATAAAGGGTGCTTCTATAGACCCTTTCTGAAATAAAGGGTGCTTCTATAGACCCTTTCTGAAATAAAGGGTGCTTCTATAGACCCTTTCTGAAATAAAGGGTGCTTCTATAGACCCTTTCTGAAATAAAGGGTGCTTCTATAGACCCTTTCTGAAATAAAGGGTGCTTCTATAGACCCTTTCTGAAATAAAGGGTGCTTCTATAGACCCTTTCTGAAATAAAGGGTGCTTCTATAGACCCTTTCTGAAATAAAGGGTGCTTCTATAGACCCTTTCTGAAATAAAGGGTGCTTCTATAGACCCTTTCTGAAATAAAGGGTGCTTCTATAGACCCTTTCTGAAATAAAGGGTGCTTCTATAGACCCTTTCTGAAATAAAGGGTGCTTCTATAGACCCTTTCTGAAATAAAGGGTGCTTCTATAGACCCTTATATAAATAAAGGGTGCTTCTATAGACCCTTATATAAATAAAGGGTGCTTCTATAGACCCTTATATAAATAAAGGGTGCTTCTATAGACCCTTATATAAATAAAGGGTGCTTCTATAGACCCTTATATAAATAAAGGGTGCTTCTATAGACCCTTATATAAATAAAGGGTGCTTCTATAGACCCTTATATAAATAAAGGGTGCTTCTATAGACCCTTATATAAATAAAGGGTGCTTCTATAGACCCTTATATAAATAAAGGGTGCTTCTATAGACCCTTATATAAATAAAGGGTGCTTCTATAGACCCTTATATAAATAAAGGGTGCTTCTATAGACCCTTATATAAATAAAGGGTGCTTCTATAGACCCTTATATAAATAAAGGGTGCTTCTATAGACCCTTATATAAATAAAGGGTGCTTCTATAGACCCTTATATAAATAAAGGGTGCTTCTATAGACCCTTATATAAATAAAGGGTGCTTCTATAGACCCTTATATAAATAAAGGGTGCTTCTATAGACCCTTATATAAATAAAGGGTGCTTCTATAGACCCTTATATAAATAAAGGGTGCTTCTATAGACCCTTATATAAATAAAGGGTGCTTCTATAGACCCTTATATAAATAAAGGGTGCTTCTATAGACCCTTATATAAATAAAGGGTGCTTCTATAGACCCTTATATAAATAAAGGGTGCTTCTATAGACCCTTATATAAATAAAGGGTGCTTCTATAGACCCTTATATAAATAAAGGGTGCTTCTATAGACCCTTATATAAATAAAGGGTGCTTCTATAGACCCTTATATAAATAAAGGGTGCTTCTATAGACCCTTATATAAATAAAGGGTGCTTCTATAGACCCTTATATAAATAAAGGGTGCTTCTATAGACCCTTATATAAATAAAGGGTGCTTCTATAGACCCTTATATAAATAAAGGGTGCTTCTATAGACCCTTATATAAATAAAGGGTGCTTCTATAGACCCTTATATAAATAAAGGGTGCTTCTATAGACCCTTATATAAATAAAGGGTGCTTCTATAGACCCTTATATAAATAAAGGGTGCTTCTATAGACCCTTATATAAATAAAGGGTGCTTCTATAGACCCTTATATAAATAAAGGGTGCTTCTATAGACCCTTATATAAATAAAGGGTGCTTCTATAGACCCTTATATAAATAAAGGGTGCTTCTATAGACCCTTATATAAATAAAGGGTGCTTCTATAGACCCTTATATAAATAAAGGGTGCTTCTATAGACCCTTATATAAATAAAGGGTGCTTCTATAGACCCTTATATAAATAAAGGGTGCTTCTATAGACCCTTATATAAATAAAGGGTGCTTCTATAGACCCTTATATAAATAAAGGGTGCTTCTATAGACCCTTATATAAATAAAGGGTGCTTCTATAGACCCTTATATAAATAAAGGGTGCTTCTATAGACCCTTATATAAATAAAGGGTGCTTCTATAGACCCTTATATAAATAAAGGGTGCTTCTATAGACCCTTATATAAATAAAGGGTGCTTCTATAGACCCTTATATAAATAAAGGGTGCTTCTATAGACCCTTATATAAATAAAGGGTGCTTCTATAGACCCTTATATAAATAAAGGGTGCTTCTATAGACCCTTATATAAATAAAGGGTGCTTCTATAGACCCTTATATAAATAAAGGGTGCTTCTATAGACCCTTATATAAATAAAGGGTGCTTCTATAGACCCTTATATAAATAAAGGGTGCTTCTATAGACCCTTATATAAATAAAGGGTGCTTCTATAGACCCTTATATAAATAAAGGGTGCTTCTATAGACCCTTATATAAATAAAGGGTGCTTCTATAGACCCTTATATAAATAAAGGGTGCTTCTATAGACCCTTATATAAATAAAGGGTGCTTCTATAGACCCTTTCTGAAATAGAGGGTGCTTCTATAGACCCTTTCTGAAATAAAGGGTGCTTCTATAGACCCTTTCTGAAATAAAGGGTGCTTCTATAGACCCTTTCTGAAATAGAGGGTGCTTCTATAGACCCTTTCTGAAATAGAGGGTGCTTCTATAGACCCTTTCTGAAATAAAGGGTGCTTCTATAGACCCTTTCTGAAATAGAGGGTGCTTCTATAGACCCTTTCTGAAATAAATGGTGCTTCTATAGACCCTTTCTGAAATAAAGGGTGCTTCTATAGAACCTTTCTGAAATAAAGGGTGCTTCTATAGACCCTTTCTGAAATAGAGGGTGCTTCTATAGACCCTTTCTGAAATAGAGGGTGCTTCTATAGACCCTTTCTGAAACAAAGGGTGCTTCTATAGACCCTTTCTGTAACAAAGGGTGCTTCTCTAGACCGTTTCTAAAAGAAAGGGTGATTCTATAGACACTTTCTGTAACAAAGAGTGCTTCTATAAACCCTTTCTGTTCTGTAAACCCTTTCTGAAACAAAGGGTGCTTCTATAGACCCTTTCTGAAACAAA
Organism: Musca autumnalis; assembly: GCF_047663935.1. NCBI lineage: Eukaryota > Metazoa > Arthropoda > Insecta > Diptera > Muscidae > Musca > Musca autumnalis. The sequence goes on from NW_027412088.1 coordinate 197,358,885, forward strand.
GAGTGCTTCTATAAACCCTTTCTGAAAGAAAGGATGATTCTACAGATCCTTTTTGAAAGAAAGGGTGCTTCTATAGACCCGTCCTGAAAGAAAGGGTGCTTCTATAGACCCGTCCTAAAAGAAATGGTGCTTCTATAGACCCGTCCTAAAAGAAAGGGTGCTTCTATTGACCCGTCCTAAAAGAAATGGTGCTTCTATAGACCCGTCTTAACAGAAAGGGTGCTTCTATAGACCCGTCCTAAAAGTAATGGTGCTTCTATAGACCTGTTCTGTAAGAAAGGGTGCTTCTATAGACCCGTCCTAAAAAAATGGTGCTTCTATAGACCTGTTCTGTAAGAAAGGGTGCTTCTATAGACCCGTCCTAAAAAAATGGTGCTTCTATAGACCTGTTCTGTAAGAAAGGGTGCTTCTATAGACCCGTCCTAAAAAAATTGTGCTTCTATAGACCTGTTCTGTAAGAAAGGGTGCTTCTATAGACCCGTTATGAAAGAAAGGGTGCTTCTATAGACCCGTTATGAAAGAAAGGGTGCTTCTATAGACCCGTTATGAAAGAAAGGGTGCTTCTATAGACCCGTTATGAAAGAAAGGGTGCTTCTATAGTAGCTTTCGGAAAGAAAGGTTGTGTCTATAGACCCTTTCCGAAAGAAAAGCTGGTTCTATAAAACCTTTCTGAAAGAAAAGTTTCTTCTATAGACCCTTTCTGAAAGAAAGGTTGCTTCTATAGACCACAGAATATATACAAAAAATCCTATTCAGCCAGGCTGAGGTGCAGTTTTCCTATAGAAAACAAAATACATCAGCCAGGCTGAGGTTCAGTTTTCCTATAGAAAACAAAATACATCAGCCAGGCTGAATTGCAGTTGAGCCTTGTTGAATTCATATTCTCATTATCCTTACCAATTATCTGCCCAAATGTAAAGCTGTAATCGGAAACGGAAACCTGGGACAAGAAATTGGTTTACCTATCCTTAACAATTTCAAAACTGATTACACATCAATCTTCGTATGTATGAATGTAGTATGTCTGCTGCTGCTGTTTGGGCCGGTTATCTGTCACTTGTCCTTTTTTCTTGTAGGGTTTCCCTATGAAAACTCAATCATGCACATAATTCCGATGTAGCTTCCATATAAAAGAGAGGACAGAAAAAAATGAAAAGAATTGCAACAATTTGGTTTGTCATCCATGGAACCTTGACAACGTAATGACATTTTTTCCCAGGCCATGGAGCAGCACACAACATTCTATTGAAGCATTCAACCATCAACAACAGCAGAGGCCAACCATGGCCAACATATCAGCAACATAACAACAACAACAACATCTTGGTTGTCATATCATCATCAATAGAAAATGGAAGAATACACTCATGCAACCGCATACAAAAGCCATAGAGAAGAAGAGAAAGAAAATGAGCGAACAAAAAAGAGAGCAACCAATGATGGAAAAAAGAGCATACAAAAAATGAAATGATACGTAACGAGAACAGGAAACTATAATGCAGCAAAAAAAGGAAAAAGCAAGAGGGAGGAAGGAGGAAGGAAGGAAATCATTGAACCCTAGAAACGTAACACAAGCAATGGGCGGACAGACAAACCGAGAACAGAAAAACTTAGATTTTACTTGCCAGAAAAAAATCGCACACATACACAAAGCTAACAACAGCATGCCGTAGGAATTCGAATAATTTTCAAGAGGAGCCAAGCAATGCATGAAGCCTTAACTTTGCCCCAAGACCCACAGAAGTTGAATGCATAGGCAGCAGAAGAAGAGAACTTCACAATAATTGGCAGTTTTGAATATAGCCGAAGAGTACTCTAGTCGAAGATAGGGTTGCCGCCGAAAGACATTAAATGAATATTGTTGCCAATTGTTGTAATTAATTTTAAGTGGGTGTGAATGCAATAAAAGTATCAACACAACCGCAAACACGAAACTTGAAAGGAGAGAGAGAGACACGAAACGAAAAGCGGAAACATTGAAAACTAAAAACTTAACAGAGTGAGTGAAAGACCGAATGGTACGCTACAGGCGGCATCGTTTTAATAAATTTAAAAAAATTCAGGAACTATTTGAAAGATCAAGACAAATAAGAAGCTCATACGAATATCTCACAACATGTGCGATTGAAAGGGTACCGGCGCAGAGTCATTCAGAATTCAATTTTACGGCTTTAATATTTTGTCTAAAGCACAGTTTCTTTGGAAAAGGAGCTATAGAAGCACACTTTGTTTGAGAAAGTGTCTATAGAAGCCCCCTTTCTATCAGAAAGGGTTTACACAGAGGCTCTATAGAAGCACCCTTTGTTTCAGAAAGGGTCCATAGAAGCAACCTTTGCTTCAGCAAGGGTCTATAGAAGCATCATGTCTTTCAAAAAGGGTCAATAGAAGCGCCCGTTCTTTCAGAAAGGGTCTAAAGAAGTGCCCGTTCTTTCAGAAAGGGTCTATGGGAGCACAATTTGTTTGAGAAGGGGTCTATAGAAGCAGCCGTTGTTTCAGAAAGTGTCTATAGAAACAGAAAGGGTGCACAAAAGAGCTCTTTCTATCGGAAAGGGTGTACAGAAGCACCCTTTCTATGGGAAAGGGTGTACAGAAGCACACTTTCTATTAGAAAGGGTCTACTGAAGCTCTACAGAAGCACCCTTTCTATCAGAAGGGGTCTACAGAAGCTCCATAGAAGCACCCTATCTATCGTAAAGGATCTACAGAAGCACCCTTTCTCTTAGAAAGGGTCTATAGAAGCACCCTTTCTCTTAGAAAGGGTCTATAGAAGCACCTTTTCTCTTAGAAAGGGTCTATAGAAGCACCCTTTCTCTTAGAAAGGGTCTATAGAAGCACCCTTTCTCTTAGAAAGGGTCTATAGAAGCACCCTTTCTCTTAGAAAGGGTCTATAGAAGCACCCTTTCTCTTAGAAAGGGTCTATAGAAGCACCCTTTCTCTTAGAAAGGGTCTATAGAAGCACCCTTTCTCTTAGAAAGGGTCTATAGAAGCACCCTTTCTCTTAGAAAGGGTCTATAGAAGCACCCTTTCTCTTAGAAAGGGTCTATAGAAGCACCCTTTCTCTTAGAAAGGGTCTATAGAAGCACCCTTTCTCTTAGAAAGGGTCTATAGAAGCACCCTTTCTCTTAGAAAGGGTCTATAGAAGCACCCTTTCTCTTAGAAAGGGTCTATAGAAGCACCCTTTCTCTTAGAAAGGGTCTATAGAAGCACCCTTTCTCTTAGAAAGGGTCTATAGAAGCACCCTTTCTCTTAGAAAGGGTCTATAGAAGCACCCTTTCTCTTAGAAAGGGTCTATAGAAGCACCCTTTCTCTTAGAAAGGGTCTATAGAAGCACCCTTTCTCTTAGAAAGGGTCTATAGAAGCACCCTTTCTCTTAGAAAGGGTCTATAGAAGCACCCTTTCTCTTAGAAAGGGTCTATAGAAGCACCCTTTCTCTTAGAAAGGGTCTATAGAAGCACCCTTTCTCTTAGAAAGGGTCTATAGAAGCACCCTTTCTCTTAGAAAGGGTCTATAGAAGCACCCTTTCTCTTAGAAAGGTTCTATAGAAGCGCCCTTTCTCTTAGAAAGGGTCTATAGAAGCACCCTTTCTCTTAGAAAGGTTCTATAGAAGCGCCCTTTCTCTTAGAAAGGGTCTATAGAAGCACACTTTCTCTTAGAAAGGGTCTATAGAAGCACCCTTTCTCTTAGAAAGGGTCTATAGAAGCACCCTTTCTCTTAGAAAGGGTCTATAGAAGCACCCTTTCTCTTCGAAAGGGTCTATAGAAGCACCCTTCCTCTTAGAAAGGGACTATAGAAGCACCGTTTCTCTTATAAATGGTCTGTAGAAGCACCCTTTCTCTTAGGAAGGGTCTATAGAAGCCCCATTTCTCTTAGAAATGGTCTACAGAAGCATCCTTTCTCTTAGAAAGGGTCTATAGAAGCACCCTGTCTCTTAGAAAGGGTCTATAGAAGCACCCTGTCTCTTAGAAAGGGTCTATAGAAGCACCCTTTCTCTTAGAAAGGGTCTGTAGAAGCACCCTTTATTTTAGAAAGGGTCTATAGAATCACCCTTTCTCTTAGAAAGGGTCAATAGAAGAACCCTTTATCTTAGAAAGGGTCTATAGAAGCACTCTTTCATTCAGTCAAACTATATAGAAGCACCCTTTCTCTTAGAAAGGGTCGATGGAGGCACCCTTTCTCTTAGAAAAGGGTCTATGGAAGCACCCTTTCTCTTAGATAGGGTCTATAGAAGCACCCTTTCTCTTAGATAGGGTCTATAGAAGCACCCTTTCTCTTAGAAAGGGTCTATAGAAGCACCCTTTCTCTTAGATAGGGTCTATAGAAGCACCCTTTCTCTTAGAAAGGGTCTATAGAAGCACCCTTTCTCTTAGATAGGGTCTATAGAAGCACCCTTTCTCTTAGAAAGGATCTATAGAAGCACCCTTTCTCTTAGAAAGGATCTATAGAAGCACCCTTTCTCTTAGAAAGGGTCTATAGAAGCACCCTTTCTCTTCGAAAGGGTCTATAGAAGCACCCTTTCTCTTAGAATGGGTCTATAGAAGCACCCTTTCTCTTAGAAAGGGTCTATAGAAGCACCCTTTCTCTTAGAAAGGGTCTATAGAAGCACCCTTTCTCTTAGAAAGGGTCTATAGAAGCACCCTTTCTCTTAAAAAGGGTCTACAGAAGCACCCTTTCTCTTAGAAAGGGTCTATAGAAGCACCCTTTCTCTTAGAAAGGGTCTATAGAAGCACCCTTTCTCTTAGAAAGGGTCTATAGAAGCACCCTTTCTCTTAGAAAGAGTCTATAGAAGCACCCTTTCTCTTAGAAAGGGTCTATAGGAGCACCCTTTCGCTTAGAAAGGGTCTATAGAAGCACCCTTTCTCTTAGAAAGGGTCTATAGAAGCACCCTTTCTCTTAGAAAGGGTCTATAGAAGCACACTTTCTCTTAAAAAGGGTCTACAGAAGCACCCTTTCTCTTAGAAAGGGTCTATAGAAGCACCCTTTCTCTTAGAAAGGGTCTGTAGAAGCACTCTTTCATTCAGTCAAACGCTATAGAGACACCCTTTCTCTTAGAAAGGGTCTGTAGAAGCACCCTTTCTCTTAGAAAAGGTCTGTAGAAGCACCCTTTCTCTTAGAAAAGGTCTATAGAAGCACCCTTTCTCTTAGAAAGGGTCTATAGAAGCACCCTTTCTCTTAGAAAGGGTCTATAAAAGCACCCTTCATTTTAGAAAGGGACTGTAGAAGCATCCTTTTATCAGAAAGGCTCTACAGAAGCTCCCTTTCTTTCAGAAAGGCTCTATAATGCACCCTTTCTTTCAGTAAAGCTCTATAGAATCACCCTTTCTTTCAGAGCGGGTCTATAGAAGTAACCTTTGTTTCTGAAAGGATCTATAGAAGCACCTTTTGTTTCAGAAATGGTATGTAGAAGCAACTTTTCTTTCAGAAAGGGTCTATATAAAAGTGGTTCCATATCATTGAAAAAGTATCCCTCGGGGATGTATGCAAAACTAATCGAACTTAGCCTGATAGCAGCCACAAGCAAGGTTTTTATGAAAGTAGGTGCTTGGTCGCATTTTTCGGTCATTTTCCGTCATCCCCCCAGAAAGACCAAATCAGCAGAGAGAGATAGTAGGGAACGGGTTTTTCGCTGCGATTTTTAAAACCAAATTTAGTGTCTCCACAATTCGTTGCAAACTTTGCACCTTCCCTTTTTTGCTATAACATCCATGATAGCATGGTATTTTAGAGGAACAAAAAAGACACACACACACTTACATTAACGTATATGAAAATGTAAAAAATACATGAAAATTAATATCACTTACAAAGCATATTTGTTGTGCAAAAAAAATGAACATACAACAGTTACACAACAGCAACAACAACATCAACTTAGCAATGAAAATTATACCTTGTGCTGCCTTCACCTTCCTTCTCCACCTGCTATTTTCAGTTATAACTACTTTACGACAATCCATTTACCACAATATTATAAACGTTTGTATGATGATACCAAATCGAAAATGCCCTCATACCCTCCACACAAACACATGTGAATATGTTGTTCATATAACATATATGGAATTTATATTAACTTATGTGCCTGTGTGCGTTCTTGCATGCATATTGAAATACTTGCGCTTGTGTATAATGTTGAAAATAATGCAATTTAATATCCTTGGTAGGCAAAATATGTCATTATTAACATGCCGAGCAATCAACAACACAACAAGCCAAGCAAGCCGTCACACTTCTTTGCCGGATCGTTTGTTCAACAGTCAGTTCAGTCAGTTGGTTATTCAGTTAGTCTGATTTAAATTCTCCAATGGATGTTGTTGATTGGTTGGCTGTCAGTCAGTCAGTCAGTCTGAGCTTACAGTGTGGTAACATGGGATTCCTAAAAATACTTAAACTATCTACGGATATAAAGACAGATCCTGTCGGAAAGAATGGGTGCTTCTATAGACACTTCAGCAAAGAAAAGGTGCTCCTATAGAACATTCACGAAAGAAAGGGTGCTTCTATAGACCCTTCAGCAAACAAAATGTGTTCCTATAGACCCTTCACGAAAGAAAGGGTGCTTTTATAGACCTTTCGGAAAGAAAGGGTGCTTCTACAAACCTTTTGGAAAGAAAGGGTGCTTCTATAGACCCTTCAGCAAAGAAAAGGTGCTCCTATAGACCCTTCAGCAAAGAAAAGGTGCTCCTATAGACCCTTCGCGAAAAAAAGGGTGATTCTATAGACCTTTCGGAAAGACAGGGTGCTTCTATACACCTTTCGGAAAGAAAGGGTGCTTTTGAACACCTTTCGGAAAGAATGGGTGTATTTGAACACCTTTCGAAAAGAAAGGGTGCTTCTATATACCCTTCACGAAAGAAAGGGTGCTTCTATAGACCTTTCGGGAAGGAAGGGTGCGTCAATAGTTCCTTCCGGAAAGGAAGGGCGCGTCTATAGACTCTTCAGGAAATAAAGGGTGTTTCTATAGACCCTTCAGGAAGGAAAGGGTGCCTCTATAGTCCGTTTCAGAAAAAGGGTTATTCTCTGGACCTTTCGGAACGAGAGGATGCATCTATAAACCCTTCAGGAAAGAAAGCGTGCTCCTATAGATCCTTCAGTAAGGAAAGGGTGATCCTGTAGACCTTTCGGATAGAAAGAGTGCTTTTGAACACCTTTCGAAAAGAAAGGGTGCTACTATGGACACTTCAGGAAAGAATAGGTGCTTCTATATACCCTTCAAGAAAGAAAGGGTGTTTCTATAAACCTTTCGGAAAGGAAGGGTGCGTCTTAGACCCTTCAGAAAGAAAAGGGTTCTTTTATACACTCTTCAGGAAGGAAAGGGTGTTTCTGTAGACCCTTCAGGAAGGAAAGGTTGCCTCTATAGTCCGTTTCCGAAAAAGGGTTATTCTCTGGACCTTTCGGAAAGAGAGAATGCATCTATAAACCCAGCAGGAATGAAAGCGTGCTACTATAGACCCTTCAGTAAGGAAAGGGTGCTTCTATAGACCCTTCGGAAAGAAAGGGTGCTTTTATAGACCCTTTAGGAAGCAAAGGGTGATTCTATAGACACTTCAGGAAGGAAAGGGTGTTTCTATATCCCCTTCAGGAAAGAAAAGTTAACTTCTATAGACCCTTCAGGAAAGAAAGGGTGCTTCTATAGACCTTTTTAGGAAAGAAAGGGTGCTTCTATAGACCCTTCAGGAAAGAAAGGGTGCTTCTACAGACCTTTAGGAAGGAAAGGGTGCTGCTATAGACCTTTCGGAAAGAAAGGGTGCTTCTAAAGACCCTTCAGCAAAGAAAGGGTGCTTCTATAGACCCTTCAGCAAAGAAAGGGTGCTTCTATAGACCCTTCAGCAAAGAAAGGGTGTTTCTATAGACCCTTCAGCAAAGAAAGGGTGTTTCTATAGACCCTCCAGGAAAGAAAGGGTGCTTCTGTAGACCTTTCGGAAAGAAATGTTGCTTCTATAGACCTTTCGGAAAGAAAGGGTGTTTCTATAGACCCTTCGGAAAAGAAAGGGTCCTTCTATAGTCCTTTCTGAAAGAAAGGATACTTCTATAGAACCTTCAGGAAAGAAAGGGTCCTTCTATAGTCCCTTTCTGAAAGAATTGGTCCTTCTATAGTCCCTTTCTGAAAGAATTGGTCCTTCTATAGTCCCTTTATGATAGAAAGGGTGCTTCTATAGACCCTTCAGGAAAGAAAGGGTCCTTCTATAGTGCCTTTCAGAAAGGAATGGTCCTTCTATAGTCCCTTTATGATAGAAAGGGTGCTTCTGAAAACCCCTCAGGAAGGAAGGGGTCCTTCTATAGTCCCTTTCTGAAAGAACGGGTACTTCTATAGACCTTTCGGAAAGAAAGGGTGTTTCTATAGACCCTTCAGGAAAGAAAGAGTCCTTCTATAGTCCTTTCTGAGAGAAAGGGTACTTCTATAGTCCCATTCTGAAAGAAAGTGTCCTTCTTTAGTCCCTTTCTGAAAGAATTGGTCCTTCTATAGTCCCTTTTTGATAGAAAGGGTGCTTCTATAGACCCTTCAGGAAAGAAAGGGTCCTTCTATAGACCCTTCAGGAAATCAAGGGACCTTCTATAGACGGTTTCTGAAAGAAAGTGTCCTTCTATAGTCCCTTTCTGAAAGAAATTGTCCTTCTATAGCCCCTTTCTGATAGAAAGGGTGTTTCAATAGACCCTTCAGGAAAGAAGGGGTCCTTCTAAAGCCCCTTTATGAAAGAAATGGTCTTTCTATAAACCCTTTCTGAAAGAAAGTGTGCTTCTATAGTCACTTTCTGAATAAAAGGCGGCTTCTGCAGAAAAGCTGCTTCTGTAGTCCTACTGAAAAACCGAACTGTGCCCACTGTTACCGTACTACAAACTGCCATGACGATATGTGCGAATTAAAACTCAATCCAAGAAATACTTCAAGTGCAGTTGCTGCTCAGAAAGTCATTCATTGCTTAAACTTTTAAGTGAGTGTGTGATGAGAAAACCAAATTGATGATGATGACGATGTTAATGGAGAACTAGAATTTACAGCTGGTATTGACGGTGACGATAATGGGAAAAATGTCAGGCATCATGGCCTGCCAAGAAACAGAACGAATTACCCTTTTCATGGGCACCTAACTAAAAGAAATTAGTATGTGTGGAGCAATCCGACATTCTGTTACTGTTGTTGTTAAGTTGATAAGAAAAAATCATATCGTGCAACAAGAACCCCAGACTAGTTGGCTCGCAGGTTGTTTACTCGGTTCGTACACTGAGTAACACTGACAATTCAATGAACCAAGAACAACGGCAGCTAAACATTACATTCACAATGCATTTGCTTCACGATAAGGCGACACACATGGATGGTTGACTGAAAGAATGACTGACTGACTGACTGCCCGGTTGGTTGGTTGGTTTGTCTTCCTGGCTAATGTGCAAATTGTAACACATTCTTGTGGCAATTAAGATAAAGAAGTATAGCAAAGCAAGCAAAACCTGAGTAAAATAAATGCGATAAAGAAACTGAGATTTGGTGCTTGGTGCTGCTGCTAACCGCAAGCAGTGGCAAAAACACGATCGTCAGTCAAGGAAAAAACATGAAAAACAAGATAATAATCATGTTGAACATGTTCTCTGAAAACAGAGGGGAGATTAGTGATCAGCAGTTCAATTTCAGTCTAGATTTTAAATTTTGAAGGCAATAACAAAGTTGTGAAGTTGGGTCTTTTGTTGTGATGATTTCGTGATTTGTTTTGGCATTAAGAAAATTGAAATAAATTGCCAAGGGAATGCTTGGATAAATGATAACTGACAGCTTATGAGGATCTACTTAGAATGGGGAATGTGAGGAAATAGATTTATGGGGAGACATGTGATATGTTGGGATTTAAATAAAGCCATAATAATTACGCTGACCTATCTATTCAGCTCGTTTTTTGGGTAATATTGGTAGGAATTTCTTTCAGAAAGAATATATATATATATATATATATATAGAAGCGCCCACTTTTTCAGAAAGGGTATATAGAAGCCCCCTTTCTTTCAGAAAGGGTCTATCGAAGCACGATTTCTTTCAGAAAGGGTCTATAGAAGGACGCTTTCTTTCAGAAATGGTATATAGAAGCACCCTTTCTTTCAGAAAGTGTCTACAGAACCACCCTTTCTTTTAGAAAGGGACTATAGAAGCCCGCTTTCTTTCAGAAATGGTATATAGAAACACTCTTTCTTTCAGAAAGGATCTATAGAAGCACTCTTTCTTTCAGAAAGGGTCCATAGAAGCACGATTTCTTTCAGAAAGGGTCTAAGAAGGACGCTTTCTTTCAGAAAGGGTCTATAAAAAAGGATGCTTTCTTTGAGAACGGGTCTATAGAAGCACACTTTCTTTCAGAATGGTTCTATAGAAACTTCGTTTCTTCAAGAAATGGTCTACATAAGCCGCCTTTCTTTCAGCAAGGGTCTATAGTAGCACGTTTTCTTTCAGAAATGGGCTATAGATGGAGGCTATCTTTCAGAAAGAGTCTATAGAAAAACGCTCTCTTTCAGAAAGAGTCTATAGAAAAACGCTCTCTTTCAGAAAGGGTTTATAGAAGCACACTTTCTTTCAGAAAGGTATTATAGAAAGACAATTTCTTTCAGAAAGGGTCTATAGAAGCACCCTTTCTTTCTGAAAAGGTGTAAAGAAGCACCCTTTCTATCAGAAAGGGTCTACAGAAGTACCCTTTCTTTCATAAAGGGTCTACAGAAGACTCCTTTCTTTCAGAAAGTGTCTATGGAAGGCCCGGTACTTTCAGAAAGTGTCTATAGAAACCCCCTATCTTTCAGAAAGTGTCCACAGAAGCACCCTTTTTCCCAAAAAGGTCTAAAGAAACACCTTTTCTTTTAGAAATGGTCTATAGAAGCAACCTGTGTTTCAGAAAGAGTCTCTAGAAGCACCCGGTGTTTCAGAAAGAGCCTCAAGAAGCACCCGGTTTTTCAGAAAGAGTCTCTACAAGCACCCTTTCTTTCAGAAAGTGTCTCTAGAAGCATCCTTTCTTCCAGAAAAACAAAAAGAGTCTATAGAAGCACCCTTTCTTTCAGAAAGTGTCTTTAAAAACAAAAAGTGTCTATAGAAGCACCCTTTCTTTCAGAAAGTGTCTCTAGAAACAAAAAGGGTCTATAGAAGCACCTTTTCTTTCAGAAAGTGTATCTAGAAACAAAAAGGGTCCATAGAAGCACCCTTTCTTTCAGAAAGTGTCTCTAGAAACAAAGAGGGTCTATAGAAGCACCCTTTCTTTCAGAAAGTGTCTCTAGAAACAAAAACGGTCTATAGAAGCACCCTATCTTCCAGAAAGCGACTATAGAAGCACCTTTCTTTTAGAAAGTGTCTCTAGATGCACCCCTTCTTTCAGAAAGTGTTTTTAGATGCACCCGCTCTTTCAGAAATTATCTCTAGATGCACCGTTTCTTTCAGAAAGGGTCTATAGGAGCACCATTTTCTTTCAGAAAGAGTCTATAGAAGCACCCTTAACTTCAGAAAAGGTATACAGAAGCGCCCTTTATTTCCGTAAGGGTCTATAGAAGCGCCCTTCTTTCAGAATTGTTTCACTAGATAACCTAGAAATCTTTTGATAAATAAATTATATTCAGGTCACCCTGAACAACACAAATATCACCATTTCGAAAAGTACGTTTTTGCTTAACTTACCCTAAATTAACAAACGAATAGGACAATATCACTCACCTGAAATTAAAAGAAAAGAAAGACAAATTATTATTATATAATTATACAATATAATTTAATTATGTATAAAAGTATAATGCTTGGTAGTGTATTAAAATGTAGTAATTCACACCATCAAATATTGAAAGTGGCGATAAGCTTCAAGATGGAGAGGTTACTTCCCCGAATGTGTGGTTGTCTACAGGTGACTGCCGGTTCTGAGATTGAGGAAGCATATTAGATAGAGAAAACCAGCTCACCACTCATGCAAGCTTAACGAACGTCTTTCAATCGTAGATTCTACCTATCAGGATTGCAGTCGAGTTCGTTAGAGTACTTTAATTGAGTCTATCAGCCCCGTTACTCTAGTTAGTATTGCAAGTCAGAGCACGGTTACAAATCTAACTACCAGATGGGATGTCTGTGGCGTTGACTACTACACATTATGTGAAGATCACATACTTTGTAGGTTTCCTCTGTTCAAAACTAAATGGCACCGACTAATTGGTAGATTGGAGAGAGATATGTATGTTTACTTTCTTATTAAAAATAGATCCGATAAAGCTCTATAATTGATACCTCCTGTTCACGTAGCGAACAGACTGATTTTCTAATAAAGATGGTGAATGTTGTGGGTGAGGTTACTATGTGTAGAGAAGAGAGATATTTAAACAGGGATCTATTTTTAATATACGGTCCACTTAAAGAGATAATTGTGTGGTGGAGTCTGCTCACCAAGAATAGAATAAAGTGCGAGAGGCCTTTCCATTGCTACATGTGGTATGCCTGAGACAGATTACTGGATGTAATCTATGCCGCAGACTGATAAGCATTTGTAGCGAGTTTGTTTGCCACACATAAGATAACTAAGTGTGTCTAAGACCTCTCCACGCCAAGTGGAGTGGCTGCGGTTACGGTGTTAGGATGTGCTGAAACCTTACCTACTAAGAGTTCAAGGAACGATTTGTTAAAAGAAAAAACTTTTGGATCCGTAAATGATAATTCTGTAATGTGATTATTACTTTACTTGTTGAACTCCCAATAAAAGGTTTCTCAGATTGTTAAAGGATTTCAAAGAGATCTCACAAAGTATTACATCCTTATTAATCTTTCTGTGGCAAATGCAAAAGTATCTGATTGTAGCCAAACTACAATACAAATTGAACTCAATGAAAATCTATTCAAAATTCAAGTGGAAGCCAGAACAAAAATTCGTTACAAATACCAAGTGAGGAGAGAGTTCAAAGGCCCTTTTTTAATTTTTACCACTTATAATAGCTGGTGATTTACAAACTATGTGGCGTTGGTGGTCTGTTAACATTCTATGCCAGAGTTCTCCTCATCTTTGTGTGTTTGTGGCCAGGCCACAAAAGCCAAAGTCCATTTGATAAAATCGTTTTCAATATGATACAATTTCAATTTGTTGTTTTGTCTCGATTTGTTATTATTTCATTGAATAAATAAGATAGACGCATTATACGGCTGAGGATGATGAGATGATGGCCCAACAGCAGCAGCAAGCAGTCAATAGACAAACATTTTCCATTCATTCATTCGTTCATTGAGAGTATTACCAATAACAACATTTTTCAAGTGTTTTTCTATTTGTGCAACATCGACAGAGAGAATTTAAAGCAGAATATATATGAAGGCAAAGGGTAACGTTTTGTTATTCTAACCTAAAACTATCTACGATAGAAAAGGGAATTGAAAAAAAAGCTTTGCCAAAGCAATGTTATTAATTTAACCCTTCTTCTCCCACCCACACAAGTTTTATATCATACTCATCATAGTCGTCGTCAAGAGCCAGTCAGCCAACCATTCATTCATCCATCCATCCATCCACACAGCTATTGAACCAATATGTCGAATGAAAAAATGAATTTCAATTGCATATAAAACAAGTATCAATGAACGAACATTCTTCAAGAATCATTGAAATGTGAACGGGTAATCATGTATTTTTGCGGTTAGTTTTTATTACAACAACAAAAAATGTATTACTATTAAAAGGCAGGGATTTCAAAGAGTTGAAACATAGCGGAAGGTTTTAGAAAATGTGGAGAAATTCAGCCAATGCTTGGTGGGGTTGAGAGAAAGGACAAAAAGTTTGAACTTTTGCAGAGGAGGTACACGAAGGAATACAGCAACTAAATGCATCTTAGAAATGGATCTAAGTTTGGGAGTCATTAAAATTGTCAGATAGCGATTTTAATTGGTCTTCATAGGATTTTTTAGAGCTTTTTGGCCATAACACCAGGAAACATGGACTTGCCCATGAAAAACGGAAATCCGTGGCCTGAAGAACAAACTGGACAATGAACGGAAGCAAGGCCGTGTTGTCGGCCATGAAGAAAATGGAAGCTGATGTCAATACAATGGAATACACAATGTCATCGTACAAAAAACGAAAATGAATATCCAGTCACGCTTGCCAAGACTATACAGGAGTAAGTCAAGAATGCTCTGTGTGAGGCTGAGGAAACCAAGGTAGCTAATCAAGAAATACTAGCGGCAACAAAGGAGCAGAATTGTAGATAAGGGATGTGGAAGCGAAAATATTGAAATTTAATATAGATTTCACTGCGAGAGCGTGTCGTTCAGTTGAAACGGGGTATTAAAATACTGTTAAAGATGTGGTAAGCAGATCGTGTTCCTTAAGGTGCTGTAGAAGACTTAAAATAACGAACCGGACAACGAGTGAACACCACACCGCGGTAAAGGCCATGAAGAAAATGGAAGTTGATGTCAAGGCAGTGCAAGACACCATGACATCGTACAAAAACGAGAAGAAAGACTCAGTCAATCTCACCAAGACTCTACAGGAGCAAGTCAAGAATGCTTTGAGTGAGGCTGAGAAAACCTAAAGTAACTTATGATGAAGATGAGGGCTATGAAATCAGGAATAATGAAATGTAATAGACATTTGACTGCGAGAGTGCGACGTTCAGATGAAACGGAGCGTGATGAATTGCCTACAAAGCAAAGACAAAATGTTTGGAGGTTGGAAAAATGCCGCCAACGAAAGAGTTAGCGATTTCAGAGTTGTGTCGAGTAGTCAAGCCTGAAGATGTTTTTTCAAAATAGTCTGGCTTAATCCCATTGTTGTTTTAATATTTTAAAACAACTAGTTTATTAGTGGAAAAGATTTGGCATTGTTCGCCAAGGGGTAAGGCAGGGAATACTATAGTTTCGATCCACGCCACTGGATCTCATCAGTTCCCTTGTTTCTTGTTTGTGGATATTCTCCACCGAAGTTATTTTTCAATAACTTCTTCAACTAGAAACATAAATCGTCAGCTCGAAGTATAAAGGTAAGCAAAGAAAACAGTTCAATAAGAAGTTTTTCCTTGGCAACCTCACACAACTCCGACGAAAGTGTCTGCGAAAACAATTCAAACCTCTTCCACTGTTTCCACTAACAGCAACCGTTCACAAATGATTAGAGAAATGTGAGGTCTGCATGTCGTAATTTCTACTAAAGAAATAACAGAGAGGGATAACAGAGCCATATACTTGGAAGGAAAAGCTGTCCAATGCCTGTAAGAGGATGTCGAAAGAGAAAAATGATGAATGAAGATGTAGCTAAATGATGTTGTTCAGACTGGAAGATGAAGGCGACAGACAAAAGTTGTGGAATCTGCAACAGCAACTGTCTGCAAATATGAAAGAGCTTCCTGAGAGCTATCACTTGGCTTACGAGGCTGAAAAATTCTGCTAACGAACGAGTTAGCAATTTCGAAGGTGTGTCGAGAAGCCAAGCCTGAAGATGTGTATTGGATCAGATTGTCTGGAAGCAGTAATTCTTGCTAAAGAAAATCCACAATGATAAAAGCCTTCTACACTGGAAGAAAATGCCACTTTAAGGAAGTTGAGAAAGATAATGAGAATACTCCCAGAATGAAAATGCAGCCAAATGATGAAGAAATGAAGAAGTTCAGAAAGAAATTCCCGAGAAGAATAAAAGTCTTCTACACTGGAAGAAATTGTCCTTCTTCAACAGGCAGAATACTTTCTTATACAGCTATTGTACAGGTGGTACACCTTCTTCTACAGTTAGAGGACCTTCTTCGCAGGTAGAAGACCTTCTTCTATAGGTAGAGGACCTTTTACACAGGTAGAAAACCTTCTTCTATAGGTGATGACCTTCTTCTGCAGGTAGAATATCATTTTCTACAGGTAAAAGAACGTCTGTTACAGGTAGAGGACCTTATTCTGTATGGGGATGACAAACATGTTGGGTTCAGTAAGAGCAGCTACCTGGGTGGAAAGATGGAGGAGCTTTCTGAGTCCTATATCTTAGATTCTGTTTAGATCAACTTTGATTTTGTATATTTATACCCTCTTCTACAGGTAGAGGACCTTATTCTGTATGGGGATGACAAACATGTTTGGTTCAGTAAGAGCAGCTAGCTGGGTGGAAAGATGGAGGAGCTTTCTGAGTCCTATATCTTAGCTTCTGTTTAGATCAACTTTGATTTTGTATATTTATACCCTCAGCATTTATGCTAACGAGAGTATATATAGACATTCATCATGTGCCTCATCGAAATAATGGTTATAGACCCCAAATATGTTTGGACGAAATCCGTTTCTGACAATTTGGAGTTGATTTTGCCATGTCCGTCTGTCTGGCTGGCTGGAGCGCACGATAACTTTCGAACGGATCAACCGATTCGGTCCAAAATTTGGCTTTCGTAATATTTTGTCCAAACTTAGTTTAAGTTCGAACATGGGTTATATTGGTCCACTACTTCCGGTACCACCGCCACAATAGTTCGAAAATGTTCGCAAATATGGGTGTAACCGATTTGGTGCGTACTTTGCACATGGTGAAATCTCAACCAGACTAAGATGAGGTTCCAATATGGACTCAGTCGGTCAACTCCTTCGGGTACCTCCCACATAAAATTTTGGAAAAGTTCAGTTTAGGCCCTGCTCTCGAATCGCTTTGATTTTTGTTGTAACAAATTGTATTCACTGTCCCTTATACGACGGTACATGTTTCATCAGGGGCAAGTGCATACTTCCTGAGAAGATAGTCGGAAAGGTTCAAAAACCCCCTATGACACCGCGTGTAGTGGTTGGAGCGCAAGATAACCCTCGACCGATTCTCCGATTCGGTCCAAAATTTGGACTTCGTAATAGTTTGTCCAAGCTAAGTTTATGTTCGAAGATGAGCCATATCGGTCCACTCCGATTTGATACATACTGTGCACATCGCAATATTTCTACGAGACATAGATTAGGTTCGAATATGGACTTTATATGTCATCTCCTTCGGGTACCTCCCACACAACATTTCCGAAAAGTGCTGTTTAAGAGCTGCTCTCGAATCCTTTTGATTTCTTTTGTAGCCGTTTGTATTCGTTGCCCCCATTACGGCGACACAAGTTTTTTCAGCGGCAAGTCTATAGTTCCTGAGAAAATGACCCGAAAGCTATAAAACCCCCTACAACATCAGTAGCGGGAGCATACGGTAAGTTTTGAACGGATAAGCCGATTCGGCCTTCGTAATATTTTGTCCAAACTTGGTTTAAGTTCGAAGGTATATGGCGAAAAACAAAAATCCTTTGCAATTCCATTTGAAAAAAATTAAAAAATTTTTTTGCGAGCACATCTACAATTTTTGGCATAGAGGTTAAGAAAAAAATTCTGGTTTCAAATCTGTTCGCGTTCACAAAATTGAACGATGCGCGCAAAAGTTATAGCGGTTTTTATTCTCATATAAAGAAAAAATATTTAAAAATATCTTATTTGTTGTTATGAGAAAATGTATGCATAAATCGTTAACAGCATTCCATATCTATTCGTAGATGTTTAAATAGTTATTAAATCTATTATTATTTTCGCGGAAAATCAACAAATAGTACAAAAAATTTTAAGAAAATCCAAATTATCCTGTCCCAGAGTCCGTACAAACACTTAAAAATAAATTAAAAAATATATGCGGAATCTAGACAATGCGTATAAAAATATGATACCAAATTTATAGAGATTGGGTACATAAATTGCATATTATAGCAACAACAAAAGAGAAAAACTTATTGTTGGAAAATATTGTTGCAAATATTTTTTTGGTTTGATTCTAAAAATTAGAAAAAAATATTTGGGAGTTCTCCAACTATTTTGCTAAAATCCCATAGAATAATGAATGTATACAGTTAAAACTTCATCAAAACATATGGTTTACCATCGCGAGAGTTTAACTGATTACTGTGATAACTTATAAGGGTAGGAAATTAAGAGTAATATTGAAATTACAATCATTCAATTAATATTATAATTAAAAAGCCTGTTATTCGCGAATTAGTTAAAGTCGGTTGATGCGCATCCGTTTTTGGATACAGCGAATCAATCTCTTTCAAAATTTATGCATATTTCGATGTTTCACTCTGCGGTCAAAGTGTGCCGCCAGTTGCATCACACAATGCAAAAAACATTAAAGTGGGTAAAAATCGCGCAATTTGCATACGATTTTGATGCGCATCCGGTCTCAGTAGCACCAATCAAAAATATGTTTATCTACATATATTTCAATCAGATTCTTCAAGAACCGCGGATGTGCCTCCACTTTCTATTTTTGGTAAAAATCCTATATTACTCGCGAATCCCTGTAATTTATGACACGCGTTTTCGCAAATATTGTAATCGCGTATAAAGGATTCCATTTACGTAAAAAAATTTAAAGAAAATCGCGGTTTGGTACGCGGATTTGTCAAAATAAATTTTTGCTGATTTTCCTATTTTCAGGGTATCTATATCCGAGGTTTTAGTGGATGGATTCGATCGCGGATGGGCTCATTAGATCCGTCGCGTAAAAAAACTAAATTCACGCGGGGTACAAAGGAAATTGAATGCCACTTGTAAATTTTAAACGCTAAAAATAGGGTTTTTAAAAAAATCACACATCAAATATTGGACTTTAGACTCCAATTACTAGGATGCTGTAAGGAGCACACTCATGAGATAAGCCATAAACGACGTAAAATCACGAGTTTTATAATCCTATTATGAGTTTGGAATATTATCTTGTTGCGCGTCCGGATTATTAAAAAAATTCACAAAACCCCGAAATTCCGGCTTCAAAATGTCAGCATCAATTTTAGGTGGATGTAGTGGATATATCGAAAAATGATACACTAGTATCATATTGCCCATGAAGTATTCTTTGAGTCTTTCATTGGGCATATGTCTATAAAATGTAAGGTTAAGCCAGAAATCGGAATGGAGCATAAAAAACTTGTTGGCTCCAACCCATTTTTACCTATTTTTCTACATTGATGCCAACACAGCTTCCACGTAAATTAATTTTAATGGTCGATATTATGGGATCCCTCCTAAAACACTTCATTTTAAAGAATGTTTATCATACTATATAGAATATGCTAACATTCCGCGAATTCTGAATGGGTGAAACTCGGATTCATCGATTGTAAAACATTTTTGTTTTTCGCCATATACACCTGTTAAGTCATGTCGCTTACGAGAAAGCATTGAGCTGTGACACAGGAGGTGCTCTATTCAGCATCCAGACTTTTAATCAATTCTACAGCTTTCCTTTTTGGCGAAAATTTCATCTTGAAGCACACTACAGTCGTTCTCCAACTTATATTAGTATTCAAGTAGTATTAGTATTCACAGTAGACGCCAGTACGAGTATCTTCTTTCATCTTGGAACCGTTTACACTTCGCTTCTAGTCATCTCTACTAGGGATAACGACATCTACATCTTCAAATCTCTAGACTAGTGATCTATAGTCGTTAAGTTTCCCACGATGATCCACTTTGAAACTATCTAGACAGAATTGATAAGGCTGATTGCACACGTTACGAAATTGAGTACAGAAATTTGCAGGAAAACAGTAGTACAACGTCGTCCAAGTTGGCTACAAGTTTACTGCCCTGATTATCGAATTCTATCGGTATATTGTTGATTACAAGCAGTCATAGTAACGATGCGAGAACCCCACCTTGAGGAGTACCTCTAGTTACTGTTTTCCTGATGTTCGTCTGTCCGATATTTGAATTTTAAATTCTGCTTTCTAGCATTTTACATTTACTTTTACATTATTGAAGGCTCCTTCTATATTAAGAAAAATATGATCTTCTCAAAACTTTACTTTCCAGTAATCTCCGATCTGCTCCCTACTTCTGCATATTTGAAATGCCTCTCTATCTATCTCTCTCCTTGTAATTCCAGGCCCTATTTCCTCATTTCCTCAACTATGATTTTATTCCTTTAAGTTTCTGCTTCAATATTTGCAAGCTCATTTCCAACCGAACACTGCTGGCTGGCTGACAGGGTAGTAGGAGCTACTGGTTTGCTATAAAGCCCTCTTATCTATGAATGAAATTCAATGAATGCAATGCAGCAATGTAGTTTTCACCCGATATAATGAATAAATAGATATTAAAAAGGAGGAAATTTATTACAAAGATTGTGGGTGTTCTGGATCACAAGTACAACAACACAAAAAGGAAAACGGAACGACAATCTCAAAGGGCAGAAAGCAATAATGCAACGATGAAATGAAATCGAAAAAATAAAGAGAAATATTTCAGGCATGTAATAGTTTTCTTACAAAGTAAAAAGATTTTTCGGAAACAAGTTTGGAATGAAGTTTCTCTTTAAAAGTAAAAACTCTAAAGTAAACCTCCAGAAAAAAATCAATAAATTAAAATTAATGGCAATGCTAGCATAACCATAATCCTCATTACCATCATCATTATCATTTGTTATTAATTATATTTTCAGAGTAAAACAAAATCTATTTGTATTTGTTTTGAAAATAATTATCATCATTCACTCATTCCGCTCCCTGGTCGTTCATTCAGTCAAAGAGCCTGAAGCACAAAACAACAACAGAGAAAATATTGAAAAACAAACTAACCTTCTAAAGTGGATACTTATCAAGAGACATTAATAGATATTTTTTCCGGGCGGATTGGATTTAATTTTTTCATAGTTTTTTTTTTAATAAAACACTTGAAATATAAAATATTAATAGTAATGTGATAAAGTAAATACTAAAACTAATTTCAGCACACTTCAGCTAGGAAGAATTACATTCTCTTTCCTAAAACTTGGTTTTAACTCCACTAAATCAGATATCCATGGGGAAAAATCAATTCAACTTGGCTGAATAGAGGTTTCCACCGGAAATCTGTAATCCAACATAACTGAATAGAGAAAATTTGCAATCCAGATGGTCTGAAATAGGTTTCTATAAGGAAATCCATAATTCAAAAATGGCTGAAATTGGGCTCCGTAAGAAAATATACGATTCAGCCTCACTGAATTAGGTTTCCGCAAGGAAATTTGTAATTCAACCGGGCTGAACTAGGTTTCCATGAAAAAAATTGCAATTCAGCCTGGCTGAATAAGGTTTCCATTAGGAAATCTTCAGTTTAGCCTGGCAGAATAAGGGTTTCCATAGGAAATCTGTAGTTTCGCCTGCCTGAATAAGGCTTCCATATGGAAATCTACAATTCAGCCTCACTGAATTAGGTTTATATAAGTAAATCTGCAACTCAGCCCGGCTGAATTAGGTTTCCATTAGGAAATCCGCATGCAATTCAGTCGAAGAGAAATCTTCTTTAAGCACTTTCGAAAAAACTGAAAATAACACCAACCCAAACACAGAAGAAGAAAACAACTCCATGGGGAACCCCGACAACAATACACACCATAAACCCCTAAACCGATATAGACCATTGAGCACAACCACATTCAAATAAACCCAAAAACAACAGTAACACCAAACAACAATAAACCAATAAATGCAGCAACACATCAACTAAAGACTCGGAACAATTCTAGGCAGAAAGAAGATACCCATACTCCCGCTGCCCCATTCCCCTCTATTGACGAACACAAACAATTTGAATTTGTGATTGTGAACCTGAACCCAATTCTAGCAGCAACAACACCAACAACAACCTGCAGTTTAGTCGTACAATAGCTTCTTTACAAATACAATGAAAAGTAATGAAAGGCAGAAGGCAGGGAACAGCAACAGCATGGCCATAACACCACAACCCAAAAAAAAAAAAAAATGGGAAGCCTTTTAAAAGATAAGAAGGACTGACTCCTATTAACGCTGCCATAACAACAACAACAACAAAAGGCAGCAACAACACTGAACTGTTGTTTTGAAATTGAAATCTAAAACCAAAAGCTAAAATCCCCCTATGGCATTGAAATTTGGTGCTCCACTGCTAAAGTCAGTGGGGAAAGCAATCAACAAACAGTTAGGGATTTTAGGTAAAGACAAAAATCAAAATAAAATCAAATAAAAATTTAGAAATTTAGAAACACCCTTTGTTTTAGGAAGGGACTATAGAAACACCCTTACTTTCAGGAAGGGTCTGTAAAAGCACCGTTTCTTTCAGGAAGGGACTATATGAGCACATTTTCTTTAAGGAAGGGACTATAGAAGCACCCTTTCTTCCAGGAAGGGTCTATAGGAGCACCCTTTCTTTCAGAAAGGGACTATAGAAGCAACCTTTCTTTCAGGAAGGGACTATAGAAGCACCCTTTCTTTCAGGAAGGGACTATAGAAGCACCCTTTCTTTCAGGAAGTGACTATAAAAGCACCCTTTCTTTCAGGAAGGGACTATAGAAGCACCCTTTCTTTCAGGAAGGGACTATAGAAGCAGCCTTTCTTTCAGGAAGGGACTATAGAGAAGTCCCACTTCTTTCAGGAAGAGACTATAGAAGCACCCTTTCTTTCAGGAAGAGACTATAGAAGCACCCTTTCTTTCAGAAAAGGTCTATAGAAGCACCCTTTCTTTCATGAAGGGTCCATAGAAGCACCCTTTCTTTCAGGAAGGGACCATAAAAGCACCCTTTCTTTCAGGATAGGACTATAGAAACACCATTTTTTCAGGAAGGGACTATAGAAGCACCCTTACTTTCAGGAAGGGACTAAAGAAGCACCCTTTCTTTCAGGAAGGGACTAAAGAAGCACCCTTTCTTTCAGGAAGGGACTAAAGAAGCACCCTTTCTTTCAGGAAGGGACTAAAGAAGCACCCTTTCTTTCAGGAAGGGACTAAAGAAGCACCATTTCTTTCAGGAAGGGACTATAGAAGCACCCTTTCTTTCAGGAAGGGACTATAGAAGCACCCTTTCTTTCAGGAAGGGACTATAGAAGCACCCTTTGTTTTAGGAAGGGAATATAGAAGCACCCTTTCTTTCAGGAAGGGACTATAGAAGCACCCTTTGTTTTAGGAAGGGAATATAGAAGCACCCTTTCTTTCAGGAAGGACTATAGAAGCACCCTTTCTTTCAGGAAGGACTATAGAAACAAAATTTTTTCGGGAAGGGACTATAGAAGAGACTATAGAAGCACCCTTTATTTAAGGAAGGGACTAAAGAAGCACCCTTTCATACAGGTAGGGACTAAAGAAGCTCCCTTTCTTTCAGGAAGGGACTATAGAAGCTCCCTTTCTTACACGAAGGGACTATAGAAGTACGCTTTCTTTCAGGAGGAGACTATAGGAGCAACCTTTATTTCAGGAAGGGACTAAAGAAGCACCCTTTCTTTCAGGAAGGGACTATAGAAGCACGCGTTCTTTCAGGAAGGGACTATAGAAGCACGCGTTCTTTCAGGAAGGGACTATAGAAGCACGCGTTCTTTCAGGAAGGGACTATAGAAGCACCCTTTCTTTCAGGAAGGGACTAAAGAAGCACCCTTTCTTTCAGGAAGGGACTAAAGAAGCACCCTTTCTTTCAGGAAGGGACTAAAGAAGCACCCTTTCTTTCAGGACGGGACTAAAGAAGCACCCTTTGTTTCAGGAAGGGACGAAAGAAGCACCCTTTGTTTCAGGAAGGGACTATAGAAGCACCCTTTGTTTCAGGAAGGGACTATAGAAGCACCCTTTCTTTCAGGAAGGGACTATAGAAGCACCCTTTCTTTCATGAGCGGACTATAGAAGCACCCTTTCTTCCAGGAAGGGACTATAGAAGCACCCTTTCTTTCAGGAAGGGACTATAGAAGCACCCTTTCTTTCAGGAAGGGACTATAGAAGCACCCTTTCTTTCAGGAAGGGACTATAGAAGCACCCTTTCCCTCAGGAAGGGGCTATAGAAGCACCCTTTCTTTCAGGAAGGGACTATATAAGCACCCTTTCTTTCAGGAAGGTACTATAGAAGCACCCTTTCTTTCAGGAAGGGACTATAGAAACACCCTTTCTTTCAGGAACGTACTATAGAAGCACCCTTTCTTTCAGGAAGGTACTATAGAAGCACCCTTTCTTTCAGGAAGGTACTATAGAAGCACCCTTTCTTTCAGAAAGGGACTAAAGAAGCACCCTTTCTTTCAGGAAGGCACTATAGAAGCACCCTTTCTTTCAGGAAGGCACTATAGAAGCACCCTTTCCTTCAGGAATGGACTATAGAAGCACCCTTTCTTTCAGGAAGGGACTATAGAAGCACCCTTTCTTTCAGGAAGGGACTATAGAAACACCCTTTCTTTCAGGAAGGGACTATAGAAGCACCCTTTCTTTCAGGAAGTGACTATAGAAGCACCCTTTCTTTCAGGAAGTGACTATAGAAGCATCCTTTCTTTCAGGAAGGGACTATAGAAGCACCCTTTCTTTCAGGAAGGGACTATAGAAGCACCCTCTATTTCAGGAAGGGACTATAGAATCACCCTTTCTTTCAGGAAGGGACTATAGAAGCACCCTTTCTTTCAAGAAGTGACTATAGAAGCACTTTTTCTTTCAGCAAGGGACTATAGAAGCGCCCTTTTTTAGGAAGGGGCTATAGAAGCGCCCTTTTTTAGGAAGGGGCTATAGAAGCGCCCTTTTTTAGGAAGGGGCTATAGAAGCACCCTTTCCATAGGTAAACTTCAATTCAGCCTGGCTGAATAGAGGTTACCATAGGTAAACTTTAATTCAGCCTGGCTGAATAGAGGTTACCATAGGTAAACTTCGATTCAGCCTGGCTGAATAGAGGTTACCATAGGTAAACTTCGATTCAGCCTGGCTGAATAGAGGTTACCATAGGTAAACTTCGATTCAGCCTGGCTGAATAGAGGTTACCATAGGTAAACTTCGATTCAGCCTGGCTGAATAGAGGTTACCATAGGTAAACTTCGATTCAGCCTGGCTGAATAGAGGTTACCATAGGTAAACTTCGATTCAGCCTGGCTGAATAGAGGTTACCATAGGTAAACTTCGATTCAGCCTGGCTGAATAGAGGTTACCATAGGTAAACTTCGATTCAGCCTGGCTGAATAGAGGTTACCATAGGTAAACTTCAATTCAGCCTGGCTGAATAGAGGTTACCATAGGTAAACTTCAATTCAGCCTGGCTGAATAGAGGTTACCATAGGTAAACTTCAATTCAGCCTGGCTGAATAGAGGTTACCATAGGTAAACTTCAATTCAGCCTGGCTGAATAGAGGTTACCATAGGTAAACTTCAATTCAGCCTGGCTGAATAGAGGTTACCATAGGTAAACTTCAATTCAGCCTGGCTGAATAGAGGTTACCATAGGTAAACTTCAATTCAGCCTGGCTGAATAGAGGTTACCATAGGTAAACTTCAATTCAGTCTGGCTGAATAGAGGTTACCATAGGTAAACTTCAATTCAGTCTGGCTGAATAGAGGTTACCATAGGTAAACTTCAATTCAGCCTGGCTGAATAGAGGTTACCATAGGTAAACTTCAATTCAGCCTGGCTGAATAGAGGTTACCATAGGTAAACTTCAATTCAGCCTGGCTGAATAGAGGTTACCGTAGGTAAACTTCAATTCAGCCTGGCTGAATAGAGGTTACCATAGGTAAACTTCAATTCAGCCTGGCTGAATAGGGGTTTCTAGCTGAGTAAAGTTTTAACTTCCCAAAAAGTATCTATCCACCCTATGTTCATAATACAAAATCACCAAAAAGAAAAAATAAACAACTTAGTTAAACTTTAAAACTTTTTCTAGACATTGTTGTTGTTGCTTCTGCTAACGAGTTAAAGTTTAAGAAATACGTAAAATACGGTTATATTCTTGTTGTTTGTATTGTTTCCCCCCTTAAATACGGACAGCAACACCAACAACTACACCATAAACCACAACAATACAAGCAGAAGAGAGTTCACAGCGAATGCCATACTGGAGCATAACAAGAAGACGTCCGACCAACCAACCAAACAAACAATGCCAACAAAACAGAAACCCAAACAGAAAACCGTATCGCAACACAATATGCCCCACAATAACGAAGCGCAACAACAACAACAATACGCAGTAAATGGGTACTCCTTTTGTAAGGTTTTGTTCTTTACTTTTGTTGCCTTATCGTTGTTGCTGTTGTTGTTGGCATTGTTGTTCATCTCGGTCATGAAACTTGAGTGTTTGTGTATGTAGAACAGAGCGAGTAAGCAAAGCCAACAAACCACGCTCAACACAATTGAAAGTGGAGCGGACGGCCGGGGAAGATGAAAACAGTTTTTGGAAGAAGTGTAAACACGAGCTATACTCCGCCGCTTCACTTGCGTGTACGTGAATTTCTGAATACTCTTGGCTCACAGTAAATGAACATGAGTAGCAGCGGCAGGCAGCAGCATCCATTAACCAACAAAAGGGTTGGAAAAAAGCATCTATAAATGTATGGAGATTTGCCCCGTGTGTGTCTTGTTTGCTGCAGAGTCCGTGCTCTTGGCTTTGAGCCACATTGGAGTTGTCTTAAGGCAAAATTGACACACCACTATACCGCAGATACCACCAAGCATCAACCACCGAAAAACGACGACGTCATCAGCAACTCTATGGTTTTGCCTCAAAACGAAATTTGAGCAGACGACAAGACGTGGCGAATTTACCCTTTCTTTGGCGTCTTTTAGGATTCAATTTAGCAACAACACATATAACAGCATTTATCCAGGTAACGCTAGCAAGGCCAAAACTAGGTTTCCATTAGGAAAACTGCAATTCAGTCTGGCTGAATAAGGTTTCCATTAGGAAAACTGCAATTCAGCCTGGCTGAATAAGGTTTCCATTAGGAAAACTGCAATTCAGCCTGGCTGAATAAGGTTTCCATTAGGAAAACTGCAATTCAGCCTGGCTGAATAAGGTTTCCATTAGGAAAACTGCAATTCAGCCTGGCTGAATA
This sequence comes from Musca autumnalis, assembly GCF_047663935.1. Taxonomy (NCBI): domain Eukaryota; kingdom Metazoa; phylum Arthropoda; class Insecta; order Diptera; family Muscidae; genus Musca; species Musca autumnalis. The sequence goes on from NW_027412088.1 coordinate 197,385,646, forward strand.
AGGTTTCCATTAGGAAAACTGCAATTCAGCCTGGCTGAATAAGGTTTCCATTAGGAAAACTGCAATTCAGCCTGGCTGAATAAGGTTTCCATTAGGAAAACTGCAATTCAGCCTGGCTGAATAAGGTTTCCATTAGGAAAACTGCAATTCAGCCTGGCTGAATAAGGTTTCCATTAGGAAAACTGCAATTCAGCCTGGCTGAATAAGGTTTCCATTAGGAAAACTGCAATTCAGCCTGGCTGAATAAGGTTTCCATTAGGAAAACTGCAATTCAGCCTGGCTGAATAAGGTTTCCATTAGGAAAACTGCAATTCAGCCTGGCTGAATAAGGTTTCCATTAGGAAAACTGCAATTCAGCCTGGCTGAATAAGGTTTCCATTAGGAAAACTGCAATTCAGCCTGGCTGAATAAGGTTTCCATTAGGAAAACTGCAATTCAGCCTGGCTGAATAAGGTTTCCATTAGGAAAACTGCAATTCAGCCTGGCTGAATAAGGTTTCCATTAGGAAAACTGCAATTCAGCCTGGCTGAATAAGGTTTCCATTAGGAAAACTGCAATTCAGCCTGGCTGAATAAGGTTTCCATTAGGAAAACTGCAATTTAGCCTGGCTGAATAAGGTTTCCATTAGGAAAACTGCAATTCAGCCTGGCTGAATAAGGTTTTCGTTAGGAAAACTGCAATTAAGCCTGGCTGAATAAGGTTTTCGTTAGGAAAACTGCAATTAAGCCTGGCTGAATAAGGTTTCCATTAGGAAAACTGCAATTCAGCCTGGCTGAATAAGGTTTCCATTAGGAAAACTGCAATTCAGCCTGGCTGAATAAGGTTTCCATTAGGAAAACTGCAATTCAGCCTGGCTGAATAAGGTTTCCATTAGGAAAACTGCAATTCAGCCTGGCTGAATAAGGTTTCCATTAGGAAAACTGCAATTCAGCCTGGCTGAATAAGGTTTCCATTAGGAAAACTGCAATTCAGCCTGGCTGAATAAGGTTTCCATTTGGAAAACTGCAATTCAGCCAGGCTGAATAAGGTTTCCATTAGGAAAACTGCAATTCAGCCAGGCTGAATAAGGTTTCCATTAGGAAAACTGCAATTCATCCTGGCTGAATAAGGTTTCCATTAGGAAAACTGCAATTCAGCCTGGCTGAATAAGGTTTCCATTAGGAAAACTGCAATTCAGCCTGGCTGAATAAGGTTTCCATTAGGAAAACTGCAATTCAGCCTGGCTGAATAAGGTTTCCATTAGGAAAACTGCAATTCAGCCTGGCTGAATAAGGTTTCCATTAGGAAAACTGCAATTCAGCCTGGCTGAATAAGGTTTCCATTAGGAAAACTGCAATTCAGCCTGGCTGAATAAGGTTTCCATTAGGAAAACTGCAATTCAGCCTGGCTGAATAAGGTTTCCATTAGGAAAACTGCAATTCAGCCTGGCTGAATAAGGTTTCCATTAGGAAAACTGCAATTCAGCCTGGCTGAATAAGGTTTCCATTAGGAAAACTGCAATTCAGCCTGGCTGAATAAGGTTTCCATTAGGAAAACTGCAATTCAGCCTGGCTGAATAAGGCTTTCGTTAGGAAAACTGCAGTTCAGCCTGGCTGAAGAAGGTTTTCTTTAGGAAAACTGCAATTCAGCCTGGCTGAAGAAGGTTTTCTTTAGGAAAACTGCAATTCAGCCTGCCCGAATAAAGATTTCGTTAGGAAAACTGCAATTCAGCCTGGCTGAATAAGGTTTCCATTAAGAAAACTGCAATTCAGCCTGGCTGAATAAGGTTTCCATTAGGAAAACTGCAATTCAGCCTGGCTGAATAAGGTTTCCATTAGGAAAACTGCAATTCAGCCTGGCTGAATAAGGTTTCCATTAGGAAAACTGCAATTCAGCCTGGCTGAATAAGGTTTCCATTAAGAAAACTGCAATTCAGCATGGCTGAATAAGGTTTCCATTAAGAAAACTGCAATTCAGCCAGGCTGAATAAGGTTTCCATTAGGAAAACTGCAATTCAGCCTGGCTGAGTAAGGTTTCCATTAGGAAAACTGCAATTCAGCCTGGCTGTATAAGGTATACATTAGGAAAACTGCAATTCAGCCTGGCTGAATAAGGTTTCCATTAGGAAAACTGCAATTCAGCCTGGCTGAATAAGGTTTCCATTAGGAAAACGGCAATTCAGCCTTGCTGAATAAGGTTTCCATTAGGAAAACTGCAATTCAGCCTGGCTGAATAAGGTTTCCTTCAGCCTTGCTGAATAAGGTGTCCATTAGGAAAACTGCAATTCAGCCTGGCTGAATAAGGTTTCCATTAGGAAAACTGTAATTCAGCCTGGCTGAATAAGGTTTCCATTAGGAAAACTGTAATTCAGCCTGGCTGAATAAGGTTTCCATTAGGAAAACTGTAATTCAGCCTGGCTGAATAAGGTTTCCATTAGGAAAACTGCAATTCAGCCTGGCTGAATAAGGTTACCATTGGGAAAACTGCACTGAATAAGGTTTTCGTTAGGAAAACTGCAATTCTGTCCGGCAGAATAAGGTTTTCGTTACGAAAACTGCAATTCAGCCTGGCTGAATAAGGTTTCCATTAGGAAAACTGCAATTCAGCCTGGCTGAATAAGGTTTCCATTAGGAAAACTGCAATTCAGCCTGGCTGAATAAGGTTTCCATTAGGAAAACTGCAATTCAGCCTGGCTTAATAAGGTTTTCGTTACGAAAACTGCAATTCAGCCTGGCTGAATAAGGTTTCCATTAGGAAAACTGCAATTCAGCCTGGCTGAATAAGGTTTTCGTTAGGAAAGCTGCAATTTAGACTGGCTGAATAAGGTTTCGTTAGGAAAACTTCCTTTTAGCTTTGCTGAATATAGGTTTATTTAGAAAAGATTCGCTTTTAATTGAATATTCTATTCCCTCATTGTTGCAACACTTTGCTAGCCTTGCTTGTTCTTTACCTGTCACTAAACTGTTCGTTGAAACTTCAACAATAACTTTAAACTATTTTCCAAAAGCTTAAGCAATTGAAGAGAACCCCTCTGTGAAACGACAATAAAACCAACAACAAAGAGTTAACGAAACATTAAACCAAACAAAACCTTTTGTGAACTTTTTAAACAAAAAAGTATCAAATTTCAAATATAATTTGAATTCCAGTTACCTGGAAACTTGTGCACAAGTGTGCGAATGTCTCCTCTGCCTTTTAAGAGAACTTAAACACACATCCAGACACACTCACACTTTAAAATGGAACACAAACATTTAATTGTGTGTGTGTGTGCGGTACACCTTGCGTTGTAAATGACAACAATGCAGCAAAAGGTCTTTCACACACACACAGACACATAAACATAATCCTCAAACGTATGTTACAACAAAAACTGCTACACGCAATTACACACACATCTACAATGTGTCACACACAGAAGTTTTCCTGCGGGAGCACAAATGTCAGACAGCAAAAAGAGCCATGGCTGCTCCTGCTGCTGCTTTGAAAATCAATTGACAAAGGATTTCATTGGAAAAACAGAATATTTGAGGGAAATATTTAAATAAAATTTAAATTCACAAAAACAAACATTTTTTTGTTTTTATTGTCCATCGATGTTGACAGGGAAGGAGAATCTGAGGTAAATAACCAAATAAACGCCCAAGATCGAGCTTATGTGGTTGGTTGTGTGTAAATTTCTAATGCAAATTTACCCAGCATGTGGCCAAATCAATGGGAAGTAAGAATTTCGAAAAGATATGCAAAGTTTTGTTTTTAAATTATTACCGATTTTTTGTTATAAATTAAAGTTAAATATTTAGACAGCAGGTGATAAAAATGGAAACAAAAAAGGGATACACTGAATATCTGAGAAAAGGTTTGGTTGCCTCAACAATCAAAGGAGTTAGAAACAATATTCAACAATCAAAGGAATTAGAAACAATATTCAGCAGGGCTGAATTGAAGTTTACCTATGGAAACCTCTATTCAGCCGGGCTGAATTGAAGTTTACCTATGGAAACCTCTATTCAGCCAGGCTGAATTCGAGTTTACCTATGGAAACCTCTATTCAGCCAGGCTGAATTCGAGTTTACCTATGGAAACCTCTATTCAGCCAGGCTGAATTCGAGTTTACCTATGGAAACCTCTATTCAGCCAGGCTGAATTCGAGTTTACCTATGGAAACCTCTATTCAGCCAGGCTGAATTCGAGTTTACCTATGGAAACCTCTATTCAGCCAGGCTGAATTCGAGTTTACCTATGGAAATCTCTATTCAGCCAGGCTGAATTCGAGTTTACCTATGGAAACCTCTATTCAGCCAGGCTGAATTCGAGTTTACCTATGGAAACCTCTATTCAGCCAGGCTGAATTCGAGTTTACCTATGGAAACCTCTATTCAGCCAGGCTGAATTCGAGTTTACCTATGGAAACCTCTATTCAGCCGGGCTGAATTGAAGTTTACCTATGGCAAACTCTATTCAGCCGGGCTGAATTGAAGTTTACCTATGGCAAACTCTATTCAGCCGGGCTGAATTGAAGTTTACCTATGGCAAACTCTATTCAGCCGGGCTGAATTGAAGTTTACCTATGGCAAACTCTATTCAGCCGGGCTGAATTGAAGTTTACCTATGGCAAACTCTATTCAGCCGGGCTGAATTGAAGTTTACCTATGGCAAACTCTATTCAGCCGGGCTGAATTGAAGTTTACCTATGGCAAACTCTATTCAGCCGGGCTGAATTGAAGTTTACCTATGGCAAACTCTATTCAGCCGGGCTGAATTGAAGTTTACCTATGGCAAACTCTATTCAGCCGGGCTGAATTGAAGTTTACCTATGGCAAACTCTATTCAGCCGGGCTGAATTGAAGTTTACCTATGGCAAACTCTATTCAGCCGGGCTGAATTGAAGTTTACCTATGGCAAACTCTATTCAGCCGGGCTGAATTGAAGTGTACCTATGTAAACCTCTATTCAGCCGGGGTGAATTGAAGTGTACCTATGTAAACCTCTATTCAGCCGGGCTGAATTGAAGTTTACCTATGGCAAACTCTATTCAGCCGGACTGAATTGAAGTTTACCTATGGCAAACTCTACTCAGCCGGGCTGAATTGAAGTTTACCTATGGCAAACTCTATTCAGCCGGGCTGAATTGAAGTTTACCTATGGCAAACTCTATTCAGCCGGGCTGAATTGAAGTTTACCTATGGCAAAAGAGCCATGGCTGCTCCTGCTGCTGCTTTGAAAATCAATTGACAAAGGATTTCATTGGAAAAACAGAATATTTGAGGGAAATATTTAAATAAAATTTAAATTCACAAAAACAAACATTTTTTTGTTTTTATTGTCCATCGATGTTGACAGGGAAGGAGAATCTGAGGTAAATAACCAAATAAACGCCCAAGATCGAGCTTATGTGGTTGGTTGTGTGTAAATTTCTAATGCAAATTTACCCAGCATGTGGCCAAATCAATGGGAAGTAAGAATTTCGAAAAGATATGCCAGGCTGAATTCGAGTTTACCTATGGAAACCTCTATTCAGCCAGGCTGAATTCGAGTTTACCTATGGAAATCTCTATTCAGCCAGGCTGAATTCGAGTTTACCTATGGAAACCTCTATTCAGCCAGGCTGAATTCGAGTTTACCTATGGAAACCTCTATTCAGCCAGGCTGTATTCGAGTTTACCTATGGAAACCTCTATTCAGCCAGGCTGAATTCGAGTTTACCTATGGAAACCTCTATTCAGCCAGGCTGAATTCGAGTTTACCTATGGAAACCTCTATTCAGCCAGGCTGAATTCGAGTTTACCTATGGAAACCTCTATTCAGCCGGGCTGAATTGAAGTTTACCTATGGCAAACTCTATTCAGCCGGGCTGAATTGAAGTTTACCTATGGCAAACTCTATTCAGCCGGGCTGAATTGAAGTTTACCTATGGCAAACTCTATTCAGCCGGGCTGAATTGAAGTTTACCTATGGCAAACTCTATTCAGCCGGGCTGAATTGAAGTTTACCTATGGCAAACTCTATTCAGCCGGGCTGAATTGAAGTTTACCTATGGCAAACTCTATTCAGCCGGGCTGAATTGAAGTTTACCTATGGCAAACTCTATTCAGCCGGGCTGAATTGAAGTTTACCTATGGCAAACTCTATTCAGCCGGGCTGAATTGAAGTTTACCTATGGCAAACTCTATTCAGCCGGGCTGAATTGAAGTGTACCTATGTAAACCTCTATTCAGCCGGGGTGAATTGAAGTGTACCTATGTAAACCTCTATTCAGCCGGGCTGAATTGAAGTTTACCTATGGCAAACTCTATTCAGCCGGACTGAATTGAAGTTTACCTATGGCAAACTCTATTCAGCCGGGCTGAATTGAAGTTTACCTATGGCAAACTCTATTCAGCCGGGCTGAATTGAAGTTTACCTATGGCAAACTCTATTCAGCCGGGCTGAATTGAAGTTTACCTATGGCAAAAGAGCCATGGCTGCTCCTGCTGCTGCTTTGAAAATCAATTGACAAAGGATTTCATTGGAAAAACAGAATATTTGAGGGAAATATTTAAATAAAATTTAAATTCACAAAAACAAACATTTTTTTGTTTTTATTGTCCATCGATGTTGACAGGGAAGGAGAATCTGAGGTAAATAACCAAATAAACGCCCAAGATCGAGCTTATGTGGTTGGTTGTGTGTAAATTTCTAATGCAAATTTACCCAGCATGTGGCCAAATCAATGGGAAGTAAGAATTTCGAAAAGATATGCAAAGTTTTGTTTTTAAATTATTACCGATTTTTTGTTATAAATTAAAGTTAAATATTTAGACAGCAGGTGATAAAAATGGAAACAAAAAAGGGATACACTGAATATCTGAGAAAAGGTTTGGTTGCCTCAACAATCAAAGGAGTTAGAAACAATATTCAACAATCAAAGGAATTAGAAACAACATTCAGCAGGGCTGAATTGAAGTTTACCTATGGAAACCTCTATTCAGCCGGGCTGAATTGAAGTTTACCTATGGAAACCTCTATTCAGCCGGGCTGAATTGAAGTTTACCTATGGAAACCTCTATTCAGCCGGGCTGAATTGAAGTTTACCTATGGAAACCTCTATTCAGCCGGGCTGAATTGAAGTTTACCTATGGAAACCTCTATTCAGCCGGGCTGAATTGAAGTTTACCTATGGAAACCTCTATTCAGCCGGGCTGAATTGAAGTTTACCTATGGAAACCTCTATTCAGCCAGGCTGAATTCGAGTTTACCTATGGAAACCTCTATTCAGCCAGGCTGAATTCGAGTTTACCTATGGAAACCTCTATTCAGCCAGGCTGAATTCGAGTTTACCTATGGAAACCTCTATTCAGCCAGGCTGAATTCGAGTTTACCTATGGAAACCTCTATTCAGCCAGGCTGAATTCGAGTTTACCTATGGAAACCTCTATTCAGCCAGGCTGAATTCGAGTTTACCTATGGAAACCTCTATTCAGCCAGGCTGAATTCGAGTTTACCTATGGAAATCTCTATTCAGCCAGGCTGAATTCGAGTTTACCTATGGAAACCTCTATTCAGCCAGGCTGAATTCGAGTTTACCTATGGAAACCTCTATTCAGCCAGGCTGTATTCGAGTTTACCTATGGAAACCTCTATTCAGCCAGGCTGAATTCGAGTTTACCTATGGAAACCTCTATTCAGCCAGGCTGAATTCGAGTTTACCTATGGAAACCTCTATTCAGCCGGGCTGAATTGAAGTTTACCTATGGCAAACTCTATTCAGCCGGGCTGAATTGAAGTTTACCTATGGCAAACTCTATTCAGCCGGGCTGAATTGAAGTTTACCTATGGCAAACTCTATTCAGCCGGGCTGAATTGAAGTTTACCTATGGCAAACTCTATTCAGCCGGGCTGAATTGAAGTTTACCTATGGCAAACTCTATTCAGCCGGGCTGAATTGAAGTTTACCTATGGCAAACTCTATTCAGCCGGGCTGAATTGAAGTTTACCTATGGCAAACTCTATTCAGCCGGGCTGAATTGAAGTGTACCTATGGCAAACTCTATTCAGCCGGGCTGAATTGAAGTGTACCTATGGCAAACTCTATTCAGCCGGGCTGAATTGAAGTGTACCTATGTAAACCTCTATTCAGCCGGGCTGAATTGAAGTTTACCTATGGAAACCTCTATTCAGCCGGGCTGAATTGAAGTTTACCTATGGAAACCTCTATTCAGCCGGGCTGAATTGAAGTTTACCTATGGAAACCTCTATTCAGCCGGGCTGAATTGAAGTTTACCTATGGAAACCTCTATTCAGCCAGGCTGAATTCGAGTTTACCTATGGAAACCTCTATTCAGCCAGGCTGAATTCGAGTTTACCTATGGAAACCTCTATTCAGCCAGGCTGAATTCGAGTTTACCTATGGAAACCTCTATTCAGCCAGGCTGAATTCGAGTTTACCTATGGAAACCTCTATTCAGCCAGGCTGAATTCGAGTTTACCTATGGAAACCTCTATTCAGCCAGGCTGAATTCGAGTTTACCTATGGAAATCTCTATTCAGCCAGGCTGAATTCGAGTTTACCTATGGAAACCTCTATTCAGCCAGGCTGAATTCGAGTTTACCTATGGAAACCTCTATTCAGCCAGGCTGAATTCGAGTTTACCTATGGAAACCTCTATTCAGCCAGGCTGAATTCGAGTTTACCTATGGAAACCTCTATTCAGCCAGGCTGAATTCGAGTTTACCTATGGAAACCTCTATTCAGCCAGGCTGAATTCGAGTTTACCTATGGAAACCTCTATTCAGCCAGGCTGAATTCGAGTTTACCTATGGAAACCTCTATTCAGCCGGGCTGAATTGAAGTTTACCTATGGCAAACTCTATTCAGCCGGGCTGAATTGAAGTTTACCTATGGCAAACTCTATTCAGCCGGGCTGAATTGAAGTTTACCTATGGCAAACTCTATTCAGCCGGGCTGAATTGAAGTTTACCTATGGCAAACTCTATTCAGCCGGGCTGAATTGAAGTTTACCTATGGCAAACTCTATTCAGCCGGGCTGAATTGAAGTTTACCTATGGCAAACTCTATTCAGCCGGGCTGAATTGAAGTTTACCTATGGCAAACTCTATTCAGCCGGGCTGAATTGAAGTTTACCTATGGCAAACTCTATTCAGCCGGGCTGAATTGAAGTTTACATATGGCAAACTCTATTCAGCCGGGCTGAATTGAAGTTTACCTATGGCAAACTCTATTCAGCCGGGCTGAATTGAAGTGTACCTATGTAAACCTCTATTCAGCCGGGCTGAATTGAAGTTTACCCATGGAAACCTCTATTCAGCCGGGCTGAATTGAAGTTTACCTTTGGAAACCTTTATTCAGCCGGGCTGAATTGAAGTTTACCTATGGAAACCTCTATTCAGCCGGGCTGAATTTGAGTTTACCTATGGAAACCTCTATTCAGCCGGGCTGAATTTGAGTTTACCTATGGAAACCTCTATTCAGCCGGGCTGAATTTGAGTTTACCTATGGAAACCTCTATTCAGCCGGGCTGAATTTGAGTTTACCTATGGAAACCTCTATTCAGCCGGCTGAATTGGGATTCCATAGAGAAATTTGCAATTTAGCCCAGCTGAATTAGGTTTTCTTTGGGGAATTTGCAATCTAGTCCAGCTGAATTTGGTTTCCATTAGAAAACCTAGAATTCAGCCTAGCTGACTTTAGGTTTCCATAGGAAATTTTCAATTCAGCCCGGCTAAATTAGGATTTCCATGGGAAATCTTCAATTCAGCCTGGCTGAATTACGATTTCCATAGGAAATCTTCAATTCAGGCGGCCTTAATTAAGGTTTCGGAGCAGAGTTATCTTGTTGTTGAGGAAATACCAAAACAAAATATTCGAAATGCTGACAAAAATTCTAAAATTTCAAATGAAATTTGAAACGATACGTAACAAGTCTTTAATCCTCTTGTGGAACACATTATCATCATCTACCGGGCCACTAGAGTTTTGCAATTCCTCTAAAGAAACCAGCTAAATAGCTGACCAACCAGCTATTCTGCCATGTGGATGCCGCCTTTGGCACTACCCACTTGGAGTTTCAACACAACAAAACACTCTGCTATTTGGTTGATTTCAACCTCGATCTGGCCACCACAAACAAACAAACAAACAAAACAAAATGGAAATCATGTTTGAGTGTGGAACAGAACAGAACAGAACAGATGATAAGAAATTGAAAGAAATGTCCATAAAAAAACAACGGCACGACTTATGAGCAGGGCATTGGAAATTTTAACTGCCTTGTTTTTGTTCCGCTGTCTTCCTTGGTTTTCTGTTACTGCTGATTCTGATTCTCTTGTTTGGCATGCTCGGTTTCATGGCTTATCACTTATCGTAATCTTGTAATTACGTGTGTACCACAAATGTTAATGGCATGGAAAAGGAAACAATAAAACAATCAGCACACGAGGCTGGGGTGCCTCAATGGGAAACATGGTGAAGGAAACAAGTTAAACTTGAGGATAACTTCCAAACAGCCCTCGTATATCCGCCAAAAATCGCAATTGAAACGTATGGTTTGTTTCAATGGGCAACCAACCTCTTTTCCTAACGTGGTTATCGTCATCATCATCATCCTCATCGCCAACATCATTCACATCCACTGCAGTAGCATGACCGACCATTACAATCGAGGCTTTAGCTTCCCTTGCCCTGGCCACTTCATGATACCAGGACAGCCAGCCATGGGAAGACATGAGCATGAATATGACCAGAGAATTGCTCTGATAGCAGTAAATGTGAGCATTGAATGGGCATTACAACAAGTAAAAGTGTAATTAACGAGATATCAGCTGCAGCAACAACAACAACAACATCAATCGTCCGACCAGCCAACCTCAGCAGCATAACAATGCAACATTCGTTGCACGATTAACAATGTAGTTATGGCAATAAATGGCGTGTGGAATGTTTAATGATTACATTAAGCAGCCAAGATGAAGGGGCAACAAGCACACACAGGCTGGATGGCTGGTTGGATGACTGGCTGGCTGGTCATGTCCATCCGACAATGGTCATATCTTTCAATCTTGTTACTTATCTTTAACAACATAATGTAATGCCACCAAAAGCAAAACATTTCAAAAATAAAGAGGGGAGAATATTGGACATGGGTGCTGAAATGCCATCCTGCTACACAACAACACAAATGTTGCTCTTCTTAACAAATAAATGAGATATTTATTTCGCTAAGGATATGGGAGTGCGAATCCTAGAAACATTCTCTAGCCCTATAATTTATAATTGAAATTTAAGATGCAGTTAATGGCATCAATAAAACCTGAAAACAATTGTTTTTGTTTTTGCAAAGAAGAAAATTATCACCCATCGCCAGTGCATCGGTCATTAAAGCAATTAAAGGAGGAGGTAACTGCAGTGCAGAACTGCAGGAAAGACAAAAAGAAAAATACTTAACAATTGATTGCATGTTGTTAAGATTTAATTAAATGACAATTGATTTAATTGAAAGGCATTGGGAAACTATACGAGAAAGATAAATTGAAATTCAGCAGGGTAGCAATGAAAAATTCGCATTGAAAACCCAATTCAGCAGGGCCAAATTGCAAATTTCCCTAAACAAACCTTTATTCAGCCAGGCTGAATTCGCGTTTACCCATGGCAAACTCTATTCAGCCAGGCTGAATTCACGTTTACCCATGGCAAACTCTATTCAGCCAGGCTGAATTCACGTTTACCCATGGCAAACTCTCTTCAGCCAGGCTGAATTGAAGTTTACCTATGGCAAACTCTATTCAGCCAGGCTGAATTGAAGTTTACCTATGGCAAACTCTATTCAGCCAGGCTGAATTGAAGTTTACCTATGGCAAACTCTATTCAGCCAGGCTGAATTGAAGTTTACCTATGGCAAACTCAATTCAGCCAGGCTGAATTGAAGTTTACCTATGGCAAACTCAATTCAGCCAGGCTGAATTGAAGTTTACCTATGGCAAACTCAATTCAGCCAGGCTGAATTGAAGTTTACCTATGGCAAACTCTATTCAGCCAGGCTGAATTGAAGTTTACCTATGGCAAACTCTATTCAGCCAGGCTGAATTGAAGTTTACCTATGGCAAACTCTATTCAGCCAGGCTGAATTGAAGTTTACCTATGGCAAACTCTATTCAGCCAGGCTGAATTGAAGTTTACCTATGGCAAACTCTATTCAGCCAGGCTGAATTGAAGTTTACCTATGGCAAACTCTATTCAGCCAGGCTGAATTGAACTTTACCTATGGCAAACTCTATTCAGCCAGGCTGAATTGAACTTTACCTTTGGCAAACTCTATTCAGCCGGGCTGAATTGAACTTTACCTATGGCAAACTCTATTCAGCCGGGCTGAATTGAACTTTACCTATGGCAAACTCTATTCAGCCGGGCTGAATTGAACTTTACCTATGGCAAACTCTATTCAGCCGGGCTGAATTGAACTTTACCTATGGCAAACTCTATTCAGCCGGGCTGAATTGAACTTTACCTATGGCAAACTCTATTCAGCCGGGCTGAATTGAACTTTACCTATGGCAAACTCTATTCAGCCGGGCTGAATTGAAGTTTACCTATGGCAAACTCTATTCAGCCTGGCTGAATTGAAGTTTACCTATGGCAAACTCTATTCAGCCGGGCTGAATTGAAGTTTACATATGGCAAACTCTATTCAGCCGGGCTGAATTGAAGTTTACCTATGGCAAACTCTATTCAGCCGGGCTGAATTGAAGTTTACCTATGGCAAACTCTATTCAGCCGGGCTGAATTGAAGTTTACCTATGGCAAACTCTATTCAGCCGGGCTGAATTGAAGTTTACCTATGGCAAACTCTATTCAGCCGGGCTGAATTGAAGTTTACCTATGGCAAACTCTATTCAGCCGGGCTGAATTGAAGTTTACCTATGGCAAACTCTATTCAGCCGGGCTGAATTGAAGTTTACCTATGGCAAACTCTATTCAGCCGGGCTGAATTGAAGTTTACCTATGGCAAACTCTATTCAGCCGGGCTGAATTGAAGTTTACCTATGGCAAACTCTATTCAGCCGGGCTGAATTGAAGTTTACCTATGGCAAACTCTATTCAGCCGGGCTGAATTGAAGTTTACCTATGGCAAACTCTATTCAGCCGGGCTGAATTGAAGTTTACCTATGGCAAACTCTATTCAGCCGGGCTGAATTGAAGTTTACCTATGGCAAACTCTATTCAGCCGGGCTGAATTGAAGTTTACCTATGGCAAACTCTATTCAGCCGGGCTGAATTGAAGTTTACCTATGGCAAACTCTATTCAGCCGGGCTGAATTGAAGTTTACCTATGGCAAACTCTATTCAGCCGGGCTGAATTGAAGTTTACCTATGGCAAACTCTATTCAGCCGGGCTGAATTGAAGTTTACCTATGGCAAACTCTATTCAGCCGGGCTGAATTGAAGTTTACCTATGGCAAACTCTATTCAGCCGGGCTGAATTGAAGTTTACCTATGGCAAACTCTATTCAGCCGGGCTGAATTGAAGTTTACCTATGGCAAACTCTATTCAGCGGGGCTGAATTCGAGTTCACCCATGGCAAACTCTATTCAGCGGGGCTGAATTCGAGTTCACCCATGGCAAACTCTATTCAGCGGGGCTGAATTCGAGTTCACCCATGGCAAACTCTATTCAGCCAGGCTGAATTCGAGTTCACCCATGGCAAACTCTATTCAGCCAGGCTGAATTCGAGTTCACCCATGGCAAACTCTATTCAGCCAGGCTGAATTCGAGTTCACCCATGGCAAACTCTATTCAGCCAGGCTGAATTCGAGTTCACCCATGGCAAACTCTATTCAGCCAGGCTGAATTCGAGTTCACCCATGGCAAACTCTATTCAGCCAGGCTGAATTCGAGTTCACCCATGGCAAACTCTATTCAGCCAGGCTGAATTCGAGTTCACCCATGGCAAACTCTATTCAGCCAGGCTGAATTCGAGTTCACCCATGGCAAACTCTATTCAGCCAGGCTGAATTCGAGTTCACCCATGGCAAACTCTATTCAGCCAGGCTGAATTCGAGTTCAACCATGGCAAACTCTATTCAGCCAGGCTGAATTCGAGTTCAACCATGGCAAACTCTATTCAGCCAGGCTGAATTCGAGTTCACCCATGGCAAACTCTATTCAGCCAGGCTGAATTCGAGTTCACCCATGGCAAACTCTATTCAGCCAGGCTGAATTCGAGTTCACCCATGGCAAACTCTATTCAGCCAGGCTGAATTCGAGTTCACCCATGGCAAACTCTATTCAGCCAGGCTGAATTCGAGTTCACCCATGGCAAACTCTATTCAGCCAGGCTGAATTCGAGTTCACCCATGGCAAACTCTATTCAGCCAGGCTGAATTCGAGTTCACCCATGGCAAACTCTATTACCTATGGCAAACTCTATTCAGCCAGGCTGAATTGAAGTTTACCTATGGCAAACTCTATTCAGCCAGGCTGAATTGAAGTTTACCTATGGCAAACTCTATTCAGTCAGGCTGAATTGAAGTTTACCTATGGCAAACTCTATTCAGCCAGGCTGAATTGAAGTTTACCTATGGCAAACTCTATTCAGTCAGGCTGAATTGAAGTTTACCTATGGCAAACTCTATTCAGCCAGGCTGAATTGAAGTTTACCTATGGCAAACTCTATTCAGCCAGGCTGAATTGAAGTTTACCTATGGCAAACTCTATTCAGCCAGGCTGAATTGAAGTTTACCTATGGCAAACTCTATTCAGCCAGGCTGAATTGAAGTTTACCTATGGCAAACTCTATTCAGCCAGGCTGAATTGAAGTTTACCTATGGCAAACTCTATTCAGTTTACCTATGGCAAACTCTATTCAGCCAGGCTGAATTGAAGTTTACCTATGGCAAACTCTATTCACCCAGGCTGAATTGAAGTTTACCTATGGCAAACTCTATTCAGCCAGGCTGAATTGAAGTTTACCTATGGCAAACTCTATTCAGCCAGGCTGAATTGAAGTTTACCTATGGCAAACTCTATTCAGCCAGGCTGAATTGAAGTTTACCTATTGCAAACTCTATTCAGCCAGGCTGAATTGAAGTTTACCTATGGCAAACTCTATTCAGCCAGGCTGAATTGAAGTTTACCTATGGCAAACTCTATTCAGCCAGACTGAATTGAAGTTTACCTATGGCAAACTCTATTCAGCCAGGCTGAATTGAAGTTTACCTATGGCAAACTCTATTCAGCCGGGCTGAATTGATGTTCACCTATGGAAACCTCTATTCAGCCTCTATTTAGCCGGGCTGAATTGAAGTGTATCTATGGAAACCTCTATTCAGCCGGCATGAATTGAAGTTTACCTATGGAAACCACTATTCAGCTGAATTAGGAATTCAGCAAAGCTGAATTGCAGATTTCCCAAAGGAAACCTTATTCAGCCGGGCTGAATTGAAGTTTACCTATGGCAAACTCTATTCAGCCAGGCTGAATTGAAGTTTACCTATGGCAAACTCTATTCAGCCAGGCTGAATTGAAGTTTACCTATGGCAAACTCTATTCAGCCAGGCTGAATAAGGTTTCCGTTAGGAAATCTGCAATTCAGCCTGGCTGAATAAGGTTTCCGTTAGGAAATCTGCAATTCAGCCTGACTGAATAGGGTTTCCGTTAGGAAATCTTCAATTCAGCCTGGCTGAATAAAGTTTCCGTTAGGAAATCTGCACTTCAGCCTGGCTGAATAATGTTTCCGTTAGGAAATCTGCAATTCAGCCTGGCTGAATAAGGTTTCCGTTAGGAAATCTGCAATTCAGCCTGGTTTCCGTTAGGAAATCTGCAATTCAGCCTGGCTGAATAAGGTTTCCGTTAAGAAATCTGCAATTCAGCCTGTGTGAATAAGATATCCGTTAGGAAATCTGCAATTCAGCCTGGTAGAATAAGGTTTCCGTTATGAAATCTGCAATTCAGCCTGGCTAATTAAGGTATCCGTAAGGAAATCTGCAATTCAGCCTGGCTGAATAAGGTTTCCTTTAGGAAATCTGCAATTCAGCCTGGCTGAATAAGGTTTCCTTTAGGAAATCTGCAATTCAGCCTGGCTGAATAAGGTTTCCTTTAGGAAATCTGCAATTCAGCCTGGCTGAATAAGGTTTCCGTTAGGAAATCTGCAATTCAGCCTGGCTGAATAAGCTTTCCGTTAGGAAATCTGCAATTCAGCCTGGCTGAATAAGGTTTCCGTTAGGAAATCTGCAATTCAGCCTGACTGAATAAGGTTTCCGTTAGGAAATCTGCAATTCAGCCTGACTGAATAAGGTTTCCGTTAGGAAATCTGCAATTCAGCCTGACTGAATAAGGTTTCCGTTAGGAAATCTGCAATTCAGCCTGGCTGAATAAGGTTTTTTTTAGGAAATCTGCAATTCAGCCTGGCTGAATAAGGTTTTCGTATAGGAAATCTGCAATTCAGCCTGGCTGAATAATGTTTCCGTTAGGAAATCTGCAATTCAGTCTGGCTGAATAATGTTTCCGTTAGGAAATCTGCAATTCAGCCTGGCTGAATAAGGTTTCCGGAAGGAAATCTGCAATTCAGCCTGGCTGAATAAGGTTTCCGTTAGGAAATCTGCAATTTAGCCTGGCTGAATAAAGCTTGCCATAGGTATGCTTCAATTCAGCCTGGCTGAATTAAGCTTGCTATAGGTATGCTTCAATTCAGCCTGGCTGAATTAAGCTTGCCATAGGTATGCTTCAATTCAGCCTGGCTGAATAGAGGTTTCCATAGGTAATCTGCAATTCAGCAATTCATGAGATATCTGGCTAAATTAAGTTTTTTTTCCTCTTTTAGAATCAATTTAGTAGGACTGAGTTGTAGCTTTCTTATATAAAATTTAAACATTTCCCAAACCACAGTTTTAATTTAAGATTGAAATTCAATTTTTCAATGTTTCAATCCAATCCAATCTGCCAAAGGCATCCCAAAAAAATCACCACCCCTTTTTTGAAAATTTCATAACAGCACTATTAAATTTCGTTTTCTTAAAGGACGATAGAAAACAAGACCAAGAAAACTGGATGCTATGACTTCGAAAACGGAACGGAGCTGGAGGTGGTAGGAGGCACAGCATTCTGTGTTTACTCAAGTGTTACCGTGAAAATTGCAGATGAAAAGTGATGTTGATGATGTTTGCGTAACACACACAATTTCCTTTGATGTCCTTTTTTGTGATATGACAGAGAGAGCTGGAGCATGAGGGAGCGGCAGGGAGTGTGAGGCGTATTCATGTGCGTATACAACTCGCGTTTTCCTTAGAATTGTATGTGTGCGTAACGTATTCCTTTCTGTGATTATTACTTTTATTACAAATCTACATAAGCGCTTACAATGGAGATGAGTTTGAGCCGCGGCAAAGAACACACCGACACACAGTGGTATGCTCGCGGAAACTAGAAATAAAAAACTTCACAAATTCCTTTACAACTCCAAGAATGAACGAAAGCTGGCAGTCAAGCAACAATAAAAAATGGAACAAAACACAATTTCTCCTCTGTGTGTGCTTTGCAAGGACAACTATTAAAAAAACATGAACTAAACAAGGACTGACTACAGCGGCAGAAGTACAAGGAACCATTATGGGAAAGAAGTAGAAGAAGAAGTCGGCAATGTTTCGACCCAGTAGCTGAAATAAAACAAGTTAAGAGTTTGTACTACATCCAACACAACTCCTCCACCAACAAGCCAGGCCCATAACAAATACATGCCTCCCGCCTCCATCTTCCTTCATTAACAACTCACAAGTCAGGACTTTGACTGTAACTGCAGATATAACCAACTGCTGTTGCTGCTCATTTTGTTTTTGCTGTTGATTTTATTTCTCTAACATGGCTAACACTGATACTGCCAATGCTGTAGCAAACACAAAAACGCTCACACACACGAGCAAACATAACACATGATTACTTTGAACTACACTCCGCCAGCAATGTTATGTATGTGAGCAGCAATAGCTGGTACTACCGAAAAAGGGAATAATGGAATAGTTGTGCAGACATACAACTGACTGTAGTGGAGACAGACAAACAGACAGACATACATAATATGTCGGCATTCACATGCATTCATTTAATCTGGAATGTCGATTCAGCAAAGCTCTCATAGAACTACACTGACTAAAAAATTAACAACATTTCCCATGGAAACCTCTATTCAGCCAGGCTGAATTGCAGATTTCCTAATGGAAACCTTATTCAGCCAGGCTGAATTGCTGATTTCCTAAAGGAAACCTTATTCAGCCCGGCTGAATTGCAGATTTCCTAACGGAAACCTTATTCAGCGCGGCTGAATTGCAGATTTCCTAACGGAAACCCTATTCAGCCAAGCTAAATTGCAAAATTCCCAACGGAAACCTTATTCAGCCAGGCTGAATTGCAGTTTTCCTAACGAAAACCTTATTCAGCCAAGCTGAATTGCAGTTTTCCTAACGAAAACCTTATTCAGCCAAGCTGAATTGCAGTTTTCCTAACGAAAACCTTATTCAGCCAGGCTGAATTGCAGTTTTCCTAACGAAAACCTTATTCAGCCAGGCTGAATTGCAGTTTTCCTAACGAAAACCTTATTCAGCCAGGCTGAATTGCAGTTTTCCTAACGATTACCTTATTCAGCCAGGCTGAATTGCAGTTTTCCTAACGAAAACCTTATTCAGCCAGGCTGAATTGCAGTTTTCCTAACGAAAACCTTATTCAGCCAGGCTGAATTGCAGTTTTCCTAACGAAAACCTTATTCAGCCAGGCTGAATTGCAGTTTTCCTAACGAAAACCTTATTCAGCCAGGCTGAATTGCAGTTTTCCTAACGAAAACCTTATTCAGCCAGGCTGAATTGCAGTTTTCCTAACGAAAACCTTATTCAGCCAGGCTGAATTGCAGTTTTCCTAACGAAAACCTTATTCAGCCAGGCTGAATTGCAGTTTTCCTAACGAAAACCTTATTCAGCCAGGCTGAATTGCAGATTTCTTAACGGAAACCTTATTCAGCCAGGCTGAATTGCAGATTTCTTAACGGAAACCTTATTCAGCCAGGCTGAATTGCAGATTTCTTAACGGAAACCTTATTCAGCCAGGCTGAATAGCAGATTTCCTAACGGCCAGCTTATTCAGCCAGGCTGAATTGCAGATTTCCTAATGGAAACCGTATTCAGCCAGGCTGAATTGCAGATTTCCTAATGGAAACCGTATTCAGCCAGGCTGAATTGCAGATTTCCTAACGGAAAACTTATTCAGCCAGGCTGAATTGCAGATTTCCTAACGGAAAACTTATTCAGCCAGGCTGAATTGCAGATTGCCTAACGGAAACCTTATTCAGCCATGCTGAATTGCAGATTTCCTAACAGAAACCTTATTCAGCCAGGCTGAATTGCAGATTTACTAACAGAAACCTTATTCAGCCAGGCTGAATTGTAGTTTTCCTAACGAAAACCTTATTCAGCCAGGCTGAATTGCAGATTTCCTAACGGAAACCCTATTCAGACAGGCTGAATTACAGATTTCCTAACGGAAACCCTATTCAGCCAGGCTGAATTACAGATTTCCTAACGGAAACCCTATTCAGCCAGGCTGAATTACAGATTTCCTAACGGGAACCCAATTCAGCCAGGCTGATTTACAGATTTCCTAACGGAAACCCTATTCAGCCAGGCTGAATTACAGATTTCCTAACGGAAACCCTATTCAGCCAGGCTGAATTACAGATTTCCTAACGGAAACCCTATTCAGCCAGGCTGAATTACAGATTTCCTAACGGAAACCCTATTCAGCCAGGCTGAATTACAGATTTCCTAACGGAAACCCTATTCAGCCAGGCTGAATTACAGATTTCCTAACGGAAACCCTATTCAGCCAGGCTGAATTACAGATTTCCTAACGGAAACCCTATTCAGCCAGGCTGAATTACAGATTTCCTAACGGAAACCCTATTCAGCCAGGCTGAATTACAGATTTCCTAACGGAAACCCTATTCAGCCAGGCTGAATTACAGATTTCCTAACGGAAACCCTATTCAGCCAGGCTGAATTACAGATTTCCTATCGGAAACCCTATTCAGCCAGGCTGAATTACAGATTTCCTAACGGAAACCCTATTCAGCCAGGCTGAATTACAGATTTCCTAACGGAAACCCTATTCAGCCAGGCTGAATTACAGATTTCCTAACGGAAACGCTATTCAGCCAGGCTGAATTACAGATTTCCTAACGGAAACCCTATTCAGCCAGGCTGAATTACAGATTTCCTAACGGAAACCCTATTCAGCCAGGCTGAATTACAGATTTCCTAACGGAAACCCTATTCAGCCAGGCTGAATTACAGATTTCCTAACGGAAACCCTATTCAGCCAGGCTGAATTACAGATTTCCTAACGGAAACCCTATTCAGCCAGGCTGAATTACAGATTTCCTAACGGAAACCCTATTCAGCCAGGCTGAATTACAGATTTCCTAACGGAAACCCTATTCAGCCAGGCTGAATTACAGATTTCCTAACGGAAACCCTATTCAGCCAGGCTGAATTACAGATTTCCTAACGGAAACCCTATTCAGCCAGGCTGAATTACAGATTTCCTAACGGAAACCCTATTCAGCCAGGCTGAATTGCTTCTGCAGAAAGGGTGCTTCCAAAAACCCTTCCTTTCTGTAAAAAAGGGTGCTCTACTGCTATAGACCCTTTCTGAAAAAAGATGCTTCTATAGACCCTTCCTGAAAGAAAGGGTGCTTCATAGACCCCTTCTAAAAGAAAGGATGCTCTAATAGACGCTTTCTGAATGACAGGGTGCTTCCAAATACCCTTTCTAAAACAAAGGGTGCTTCTATAGAGCCTTTCTGAAAGAAAGGGTGCTTCTATAGAGCCTTTCTGAAAGAAAGGGTGCTTCTATAGAGCCTTTCTGAAAGAAAGGGTGCTTCTATAGAGCCTTTCTGAAAGAAAGGGTGCTTCTATAGAGCCTTTCTGAAAGAAAGGGTGCTTCTATAGAGCCTTTCTGAAAGAAAGGGTGCTTCTATAGAGCCTTTCTGAAAGAAAGGGTGCTTCTATAGAGCCTTTCTGAAAGAAAGGGTGCTTCCAAATACCCTTTCTAAAACAAAGGGTGCTTCTATAGAGCCTTTCTGAAAGAAAGGGTGCTTCTATAGAGCCTTTCTGAAAGAAAGGGTGCTTCTATAGAGCCTTTCTGAAAGAAAGGGTGCTTCTATAGAGCCTTTCTGAAAGAAAGGGTGCTTCTATAGAGCCTTTCTGAAAGAAAGGGTGCTTCTATAGAGCCTTTCTGAAAGAAAGGGTGCTTCTATAGAGCCTTTCTGAAAGAAAGGGTGCTTCTATAGAGCCTTTCTGAAAGAAAGGGTGCTTCTATAGAGCCTTTCTGAAAGAAAGGGTGCTTCTATAGAGCCTTTCTGAAAGAAAGGGTGCTTCTATAGAGCCTTTCTGAAAGAAAGGGTGCTTCTATAGAGCCTTTCTGAAAGAAAGGGTGCTTCTATAGAGCCTTTCTGAAAGAAAGGGTGCTTCTATAGAGCCTTTCTGAAAGAAAGGGTGCTTCTATAGAGCCTTTCTGAAAGAAAGGGTGCTTCTATAGAGCCTTTCTGAAAGAAAGGGTGCTTCTATAGAGCCTTTCTGAAAGAAAGGGTGCTTCTATAGAGCCTTTCTGAAAGAAAGGGTGCTTCTATAGAGCCTTTCTGAAAGAAAGGGTGCTTCTATAGAGCCTTTCTGAAAGAAAGGGTGCTTCTATAGAGCCTTTCTGAAAGAAAGGGTGCTTCTATAGAGCCTTTCTGAAAGAAAGGGTGCTTCTATAGAGCCTTTCTGAAAGAAAGGGTGCTTCTATAGAGCCTTTCTGAAAGAAAGGGTGCTTCTATAGAGCCTTTCTGAAAGAAAGGGTGCTTCTATAGAGCCTTTCTGAAAGAAAGGGTGCTTCTTTAGACCATTTCTGAAAGAAAGGGTGCTTCTATAGAGCCTTTCTGAAAGAACGGGTGCTTCTATAGAGCCTTTCTGAAAGAAAGGGTGCTTCTATAGAGCCTTTCTGAAAGAAAGGGTGCTTCTATAGAGCCTTTCTGAAAGAAAGGGTGCTTCTATAGAGCCTTTCTGAAAGAAAGGGTGCTTCTATAGAGCCTTTCTGAAAGAAAGGGTGCTTCTATAGAGCCTTTCTGAAAGAAAGGGTGCTTCTATAGAGCCTTTCTGAAAGAAAGGGTGCTTCTATAGAGCCTTTCTGAAAGAAAGGGTGCTTCTATAGAGCCTTTCTGAAAGAAAGGGTGCTTCTATAGAGCCTTTCTGAAAGAAAGGGTGCTTCTATAGAGCCTTTCTGAAAGAAAGGGTGCTTCTATAGAGCCTTTCTGAAAGAAAGGGTGCTTCTATAGAGCCTTTCTGAAAGAAAGGGTGCTTCTATAGAGCCTTGCTGAAAGAAAGGGTGCTTCTATAGAGCCTTTCTGAAAGAAAGGGTGCTTCTATAGAGCCTTTCTGAAAGAAAGGGTGCTTCTATAGAGCCTTTCTGAAAGAAAGGGTGCTTCTATAGAGCCTTTCTGAAAGAAAGGGTGCTTCTATAGAGCCTTTCTGAAAGAAAGGGTGCTTCTATAGAGCCTTTCTGAAAGAAAGGGTGCTTCTATAGAGCCTTTCTGAAAGAAAGGGTGCTTCTTTAGACCATTTCTGAAAGAAAGGGTGCTTCTATAGAGCCTTTCTGAAAGAACGGGTGCTTCTATAGAGCCTTTCTGAAAGAAAGGGTGCTTCTATAGAGCCTTTCTGAAAGAAAGGGTGCTTCTATAGAGCCTTTCTGAAAGAAAGGGTGCTTCTATAGAGCCTTTCTGAAAGAAAGGGTGCTTCTATAGAGCCTTTCTGAAAGAAAGGGTGCTTCTATAGAGCCTTTCTGAAAGAAAGGGTGCTTCTATAGAGCCTTTCTGAAAGAAAGGGTGCTTCTATAGAGCCTTTCTGAAAGAAAGGGTGCTTCTTTAGACCATTTCTGAAAGAAAGGGTGCTTCTATAGAGCCTTTCTGAAAGAACGGGTGCTTCTTTAGACCATTTCTGAAAGAAAGGGTGCTTCTATAGAGCCTTTCTGAAAGAAAGGGTGCTTCTATAGAGCCTTTCTGAAAGAAAGGGTGCTTCTATAGAGCCTTTCTGAAAGAAAGGGTGCTTCTATAGAGCCTTTCTGAAAGAAAGGGTGCTTCTATAGAGCCTTTCTGAAAGAAAGGGTGCTTCTATAGAGCCTTTCTGAAAGAAAGGGTGCTTCTATAGAGCCTTTCTGAAAGAAAGGGTGCTTCTATAGAGCCTTTCTGAAAGAAAGGGTGCTTCTTTAGACCATTTCTGAAAGAAAGGGTGCTTCTATAGAGCCTTTCTGAAAGAACGGGTGCTTCTATAGAGCCTTTCTGAAAGAAAGGGTGCTTCTATAGAGCCTTTCTGAAAGAAAGGGTGCTTCTATAGAGCCTTTCTGAAAGAAAGGGTGCTTCTATAGAGCCTTTCTGAAAGAAAGGGTGCTTCTATAGAGCCTTTCTGAAAGAAAGGGTGCTTCTATAGAGCCTTTCTGAAAGAAAGGGTGCTTCTTTAGACCATTTCTGAAAGAAAGGGTGCTTCTATAGAGCCTTTCTGAAAGTACGGGTGCTTCTATAGAGCCTTTCTGAAAGAAAGGGTGCTTCTATAGAGCCTTTCTGAAAGAAAGGGTGCTTCTATAGAGCCTTTCTGAAAGAAAGGGTGCTTCTATAGAGCCTTTCTGAAAGAAAGGGTGCTTCTATAGAGCCTTTCTGAAAGAAAGGGTGCTTCTATAGAGCCTTTCTGAAAGAAAGGGTGCTTCTATAGAGCCTTTCTGAAAGAAAGGGTGCTTCTATAGAGCCTTTCTGAAAGAAAGGGTGCTTCTATAGAGCCTTTCTGAAAGAAAGGGTGCTTCTATAGAGCCTTTCTGAAAGAACGGGTGCTTCTTTAGACCATTTCTGAAAGAAAGGGTGCTTCTATAGAGCCTTTCTGAAAGAAAGGGTGCTTCTATAGAGCCTTTCTGAAAGAAAGGGTGCTTCTATAGAGCCTTTCTGAAAGAAAGGGTGCTTCTATAGAGCCTTTCTGAAAGAAAGGGTGCTTCTATAGAGCCTTTCTGAAAGAAAGGGTGCTTCTATAGAGCCTTTCTGAAAGAAAGGGTGCTTCTATAGAGCCTTTCTGAAAGAAAGGGAGCTTCTATAGAGCCTTTCTGAAAGAAAGGGTGCTTCTATAGAGCCTTTCTGAAAGAAAGGGTGCTTCTTTAGACCATTTCTGAAAGAAAGGGTGCTTCTATAGAGCCTTTCTGAAAGAACGGGTGCTTCTATAGAGCCTTTCTGAAAGAAAGGGTGCTTCTATAGAGCCTTTCTGAAAGAAAGGGTGCTTCTATAGAGCCTTTCTGAAAGAAAGGGTGCTTCTATAGAGCCTTTCTGAAAGAAAGGGTGCTTCTATAGAGCCTTTCTGAAAGAAAGGGTGCTTCTATAGAGCCTTTCTGAAAGAAAGGGTGCTTCTATAGAGCCTTTCTGAAAGAAAGGGTGCTTCTATAGAGCCTTTCTGAAAGAAAGGGTGCTTCTTTAGACCATTTCTGAAAGAAAGGGTGCTTCTATAGAGCCTTTCTGAAAGAACGGGTGCTTCTTTAGACCATTTCTGAAAGAAAGGGTGCTTCTATAGAGCCTTTCTGAAAGAAAGGGTGCTTCTATAGAGCCTTTCTTAAAGAAAGGGTGCTTCTATAGAGCCTTTCTGAAAGAAAGGGTGCTTCTATAGAGCCTTTCTGAAAGAAAGGGTGCTTCTATAGAGCCTTTCTGAAAGAAAGGGTGCTTCTATAGAGCCTTTCTGAAAGAAAGGGTGCTTCTATAGAGCCTTTCTGAAAGAAAGGGTGCTTCTATAGAGCCTTTCTGAAAGAAAGGGTGCTTCTATAGAGCCTTTCTGAAAGAAAGGGTGCTTCTATAGAGCCTTTCTGAAAGAAAGGGTGCTTCTATAGAGCCTTTCTGAAAGAAAGGGTGCTTCTATAGAGCCTTTCTGAAAGAAAGGGTGCTTCTATAGAGCCTTTCTGAAAGAAAGGGTGCTTCTATAGAGCCTTTCTGAAAGAAAGGGTGCTTCTTTAGACCATTTCTGAAAGAAAGGGTGCTTCTATAGAGCCTTTCTGAAAGAACGGGTGCTTCTATAGAGCCTTTCTGAAAGAAAGGGTGCTTCTATAGAGCCTTTCTGAAAGAAAGGGTGCTTCTATAGAGCCTTTCTGAAAGAAAGGGTGCTTCTATAGAGCCTTTCTGAAAGAAAGGGTGCTTCTATAGAGCCTTTCTGAAAGAAAGGGTGCTTCTATAGAGCCTTTCTGAAAGAAAGGGTGCTTCTATAGAGCCTTTCTGAAAGAAAGGGTGCTTCTATAGAGCCTTTCTGAAAGAAAGGGTGCTTCTTTAGACCATTTCTGAAAGAAAGGGTGCTTCTATAGAGCCTTTCTGAAAGAACGGGTGCTTCTATAGAGCCTTTCTGAAAGAAAGGGTGCTTCTATAGAGCCTTTCTGAAAGAAAGGGTGCTTCTATAGAGCCTTTCTGAAAGAAAGGGTGCTTCTATAGACCATTTCTGAAAGAAAGGGTGCTTCTATAGACCATTTCTGAAAGAAAGGGTGCTTCTATAGAGCCTTTCTGAAAGAAAGGGTGCTTCTATAGAGCCTTTCTGAAAGAAAGGGTGCTTCTATAGAGCCTTTCTGAAAGAAAGGGTGCTTCTATAGAGCCTTTCTGAAAGAAAGGGTGCTTCTATAGAGCCTTTCTGAAAGAAAGGGTGCTTCTATAGAGCCTTTCTGAAAGAAAGGGTGCTTCTATAGCCCCTTTCTGAAATAGAGGGTGCTTCTATAGCCCCTTTCTGAAAGAAAGGGTGCTTCTATAGCCCCTTTCTGAAAGAAAGGGTGCTTCTATAGCCCCTTTCTGAAAGAGAGGGTGCTTCTATAGAGCCTTTCTGAAAGAAAGGGTGCTTCTATAGAGCCTTTCTAAAACAAATGGTGCTGTGAAAGACCTTTTCTGAATGACAGGGTGCTTCCAAAGAGACTTTCTAAAACAAATGGTGCTGTGAAAGACCTTTTCTGAATGACAGGGTGCTTCCAAAGAGACTTTCTAAAACAAATGGTGCTTCCAAAGAGACCTTCTAAAACAAATGGGCTTCTAAAGACCTTTTTAAAACGAAGGACACTTTTAGAGAACCCTTCAATAGGAAATCTTCAATTCAGCACGGCTGTATTAAGCTTAATGCATCCTGCTTGATTTCCTTAAGTGTATTGGGTGAACAAAAACCCGAGCATTGGTAATGTGAACATCCCAATATTGTGGTGGGTTAATACCCCCACCACCATCAGGACCATGTAGATGATGATTGTAAAGTCCATGTATGAATGGAAGTTTACACAGATATGAACATATGTTTGCGTGTATATGTGTGTGTAGTTAGTTAGTTTAATGGTTCAAGCAAAGGACACAGAGAGTAGAGTAGGAATAAAAAAACGTTTATTTATGCCACTGTTGATGTTCACAACGTAATAGCGATGATGCTGCCATTCCCCCTCCTCCTCGCTGGTTGTCGGCATCGTAGTTTTTGATGAAATAAAGACTTTAACACAAAAATGGAGATGGTATTTTTTCAGGATTTTCAATTTACTTGAAAAAAGTGAAACTTTAAAAAATGTTGTAGGGGTGTGGAGAGGAGGAGGAAGAGATGTAACATCAACAGTGACACACAAAAGGAAAGAGATTCTGTCATCAGGGAACGAACGAAAAACAAAATAAACCTTTTTAGTAATGGCCGGGGAAGTGATACACCAGGGAAAATTTAAGTAATTCAAGTCATTATCTCCAGCCGCTGATGGTGCTTCAAAGAAGTTTGTTGCAAAGTGCCAAATATTCCGCGAAGCGTAATAATTGCTTTAACCAAGTACTGCCAAATTTCTTAAGCGTCTTCGAGTGGCCCTCTTTGCAACTAATTGTCCACTCTCTCGCTCTTAGCGACAACTTTTCTCGAGTGTATTTTCACTAGAATAGTCAAAGGACTTTTCGATGTAAACACCCTGTATTTATTTTGCCTTTTAAGCGTCTTTATCTGGCGCACCGCTCGCCCCTAAACGTTCGCATTCATTCATTCATTTCTTTCATTATTGCACTTTCTCAATGCCTTTGAGAGGGTCTCCTCTTATATTTTTTTGGCATCTGCCATGAATATTTGTGTTGCTGATGCTGCTGATACTCCCGCTGACAATGATGCGGATCCTGATGCATACCAAAAAATACAAAAAAAAGACGAAGGGAGCAGCATTGCGCAAAAAAACAACATTCAGGAAAATATTCTGGAAAATTGGTGCAATGTCAATGACAAAGAAAAACATAATAGTCAAAGGAGCAAAAAAGAAGAGGGAAAAAAGGAGCCCAACACAGGATGTTAAAAGAAGAGCTCGCTTATATTCATATGCTTGGCTTGTTACGTTCGAATAGCAGTACTTTTTTTGGCATGGAAATTTTTCTCTTCTCTTTTTTTTTTTTGTTTTTGCCAATGTCGTTCAAAGCGTTCAGTGTTCAATTTGTATATCTTGGGAATGTTCTTCCGTTTGTTGTTGTTTGCTCACAAAGCTGAAAAGTAATATAAAACATACCGAAAAAAATGTTGTTTTTTTCTTGATCCGCTTGCTTCATTTTTCGTTTATTGTGTCCTTAGTAGGAGTATCGGTTACTTAGTGCTGCAGCATTGATGCTTTTATAACGAACGACCAGCGCATATTGAATTTTAAATGCTTTTATTGAAGAGCATATTAAATTGTAGTTGAGCTTTATTTGCCGCCAAGACCACAATCTCCATACTTCAGTCTGTTTTTCTTTCCGGTTTTTCTTTGATGACATTTTTTGTGAAGATTTCAGAGAGGACTGTGGGACAATAGTACACAAAATCCCAACTACCAAAGGGCAGGAAAGCATGGCTGAATGGAAGTTTACCTAAGGAGACTTCTATTCAGCCAGGATGCATTGAAGTTTACCTATGAAAACTTTAATTCAACATGGTTAAATTAGATATCCATTAAGAAGTTAAGCTATGCTGAATTAGGCTTTTATTAGGAACACTTCAATTTAGCATAGCTGAATTAGGTTTTCATCAGGAAAACTGCAATTCAACCTAGCTGAATTAGGTTTTCATTAGGATATCCGCAATTCAGCATAGCTGAATTAGGTTTTCATTAGGAAAACTTCAATTCAGCATAGCTGAATTAGGTTTTCATTAGAAAATCCGCAATTCAGCATAGCTGAATTAGGTTTTCATTAGGAAAACTTCAATTCAGCATAGCTGAATTAGGTTTTCATTAGGAAATCCGCAATTCAGCATAGCTGAATTAAGTTTTCATTAGGAAATCCGCAATTCAGCATAGCTGGATTAGGTTTTCACTAGGAAAACTTCGATTCTGTATAGCTGAATTAGGTTTTCATTAGGAAAACTTCATAACTGAATTAGGTTTTCATTAGGAAAACTTTAATTCTGCATAGCTGAATTAGGTTTTCATTAGGAAAACTTCATAACTGAATTAGGTTTTCATTAGGAAAACTTTAATTCTGCATAGCTGAATTAGGTTTTCATTAGGAAATCCGCAATTCAGCATAGCTGAATTAAGGTTTCGTTAGGAAAACTTCAATTCAACCTAGCTGAATTAGGTTTTCATTAGGATATCCGCAATTCAGCATAGCTGAATTAGGTTTTCATTAGGAAAACTTCAATTCAGCATAGCTGAATTAGGTTTTCATTAGCAAATCCGCAATTCAGCATAGCTGAATTAGGTTTTCATTAGGAAAACTTCAATTCAGCATAGCTGAATTAGGTTTTCATTAGGAAATCCGCAATTCAGCATAGCTGAATTAAGTTTTCATTAGGAAATCCGCAATTCAGCATAGCTGGATTAGGTTTTCACTAGGAAAACTTCGATTCTGTATAGCTGAATTAGGTTTTCATTAGGAAATCCGCAATTCAGCATAGCTGAATTAGGTTTTCGTTAGGAAAACTTCAATTTAGCGTAGCTGAACTAGGTTTTCATTAGGAAAACTTCATAACTGAATTAGGTTTTCATTAGGAAAACTTCTATTCAGCTTAGCTGAATTAGGTTTTCATTAGGAAAACTTCAATTCAGCATAGCTGAATTAGGTTTTAGTTAGGGAAACTTCAATTCAGCATAGCTGAGTAAGGTTTTAGTTAGGGAAACTTCAATTCAGCATTAGGTTTTCATTAGGAAAACTTCAATTCAGCATAGCTGAATTAGGTTTTCGTTAAAAAAAAACTTCAATTCAGCATAGCTAAATTAGGTTTTCATTGGGAAAACTTCAATTCAGCATATCTGAATTAGGTTTTCATTAGGTAAACTTCAATTCAGCATAGCTGAATTAGGTTTTCATTAGGAAAACTTCAATTTAGCCTAGCTGAACTAAGTTTTCATTAGGAAAACTTCAATTCAGCATAGCTGAATTAGGTTTTCATTAGGAAAACTTCAATTCTGCATAGCTGAATTAGGTTTTCATTAGGAAAACTTCAAATCAGCACATCTGAATTAGGTTTTCGTTAGGAAAACTTCAATTTAGCGTAGCTGAACTAGGTTTTTATTAGGAAAACTTCATAGCTGAATTAGGTTTTCATTAGGAAAACTTTCATTCTGCATAGCTGAATTAGGTTTTCATTAGGAAAACTTCGATTCAGCATAGCTGAATTAGGTTTTCATTACGAAAACTTCAATTCAGCATAGCTGAATAAGGTTTTCATTAGGAAAACTGCAATTCAGCATAGCTGAATTAAGTTTTCATTAGGAAATCCGCAATTCAGCATAGCTGAATTATGTTTTCATTAGGAAATCTGCAATTCAGCATAGCTGAATAAGGTTTTCATTAGGAAAACTTCAATTCAGCATAGCTGAATTAGGTTTTCATTAGGAAAACTTTAATTTAGCATAGCGGAATTAGGTTTTAATTAGGAAAACTTCAATTCAGCATTAGGTTTTCGTAAGGAAAACTTCAAATCAGCATAGCTGAATCAGGTTTTCGTTAGGAAAACTTCAAGTCAGCATAGCTGAATTAGGTTTTAATTAGGAAAACTTCAATTCAGCATAGCTGAATTTGGTTTTCATTAGAAAATCCGCAATTTAGCATAGCTGAATTAGGTTTTCGTTAGGAAAACTTCAATTAAGGTTTTCATTAGGAAAATTTCAATTCAGCTTAGCTGAATTAGATTTTCATTAGGAAATCCGCAATTTTGCATAGCTGAATTAGCTGAATTAGATTTTCATTAGGAAATCCGCAATTTTGCATAGCTGAATTAGGTTTTCGTTAGGAAATCCGCAATTTTGCATAGCTGAATTAGGTTTTCATTAGGAAAACTTCAATTCAGCATAGCTGAATAAGGTTTTTATTAGCAAAACTTCAATTCAGCGCGGCTGTATTAGCTTTCCATTGGGAATTACGCCTTTCAACCTGGCTGAATTAGGTTTCTATTAGGGAATCTTCAATTCTGAAGATTGAACTAGGTTAGGCTAAAAATCTTCTTTTAGCCCACTGTTCCATTGCGTGTCTTTTTAGTACTTTGGCCATACAGCAGTCCTTTATGTCAACAATATGGCTTGTTTTTGTGTCCTCCAATCCTTGGCACCACATAAAGAAGTTGATTTGGTTTCTTTTTGCTTTTTTGTGTGTCTTTCTCTGAGCATCTCTCATCCTTTGGAGTACTTTTATTACGTTAAATATCCTTTTTACCCTAATAGCATCTTTTCGAATGGTCGCTCGTCCAGTGTGTCCTTTTACTGTCGCACCATTCATTCATTCCCTCCTCTTACTTTCAAGGACTTTTGTTATTTGTCATCGTCGTCGTATATTTAGTTAGTCACAGAGTACTTATCTTTTAGATAAATGTTGTTAATATCATCATCGTCGTCAGGGTATTCATTCGTTTAACTTGAGTAGAGTTGGGAATGGTTCTTGGCAGAGCTTTCCCTGTTATCCTTAAGCTACTATACACAGCGCTCTTTGATAAAACTATCCCCCAGTGTTGGATTTGAGTTGAGGTTTTTTGTGGTCCTGGTTTAATAAAGTTTTATAGTTTTTTGCTTCGGCTTTGCCGCTCTCTGCCTCTCCCACTCTCTCTGTGGGCATTTATTTTCTATAAATTATGCAGAAAATAAGTTGACTTTACTTCACTTGACCATTGCATTGATATTATGTTGATTTTCTTTTTAATTAATTTCAAATAATAGTGGTTTTCCTTTTGAGGCTGATGGGGGGTATGAGAGCCAGAATAGCGATGGGAAAGGCATAGATGGTGACAACATCAAAGAAAATCATTGGCGGGCAGACAGTCTGGGTGGAGGGGGAACATTAGTTGACAAAGAGAGGCTGAGTGAATGTTAAATGCGAATAACAAGGTTTATCCTGAGGGAAAGGTGGGTGAGAGGTAGAGGGGTTGAGACAGAAAATACCTTTGGCCATTAACAAAGTCTTTATGTTTCATTGGAATACAAATGATCTCATTCCTTCCTTTGATATAATCAGGATATAGAAATTTAAATTGAATTACAAAAGTGATGTCTTAATGCTAAGAAATTACTTATTTTAAAGGAATTCTTCAATTCAGCTTCGCTGAATTAGATTTTCCTTAGGAAAACTTCAATTCGGACAGGCAGAGTTTGGGTTTCAATAGGCAAAACTTCAATTCAGCCTGGCTGAATAGAGGTTTCCTTTAGGAAAACTTCAAATTCAGCCAGGCTGAATAGATGTTTCCTTTAGGAAAACTTCAAATTCAGCCTGGCTGAATAGAGGTTTCCTTTAGGAAAACTTCAAATTCAGCCTGGCTGAATAGAGGTTTCCTTTAGGAAAACTTCAAATTCAGCCTGGCTGAATAGAGGTTTCCTTTAGGAAAACTTCAAATTCAGCCTGGCTGAATATAGGTTTCCTTTGGGAAAACTTCAATTCAGCCTGGCTGAATAGATGTTTCCTTTAGGAAAACTTCAATTCAGCCTGGCTGAATAGATGTTTCCTTTAGGAAAACTTCAATTCAGCCTGGCTGAATAGACGTTTCCTTTAGGAAAACTTCAATTCAGCCTGGCTGAATAGAGGTTCCCTTTAGCAAAACTTCAATTCAGCCTGGCTGAATAGAGGTTCCCTTTAGCAAAACTTCAATTCAGCCTGGCTGAATAGAGGTTTCCTTTAGGAAAACTTCAATTCAGTCTGGCTGAATAGAGGTTTCCTTTAGGAAAACTTCAACTCAGCCTGGCTGAATAGAGGTTTCCTTTAGGAAAACTTCAATTCAGCCTGGCTGAATAGAGGTTTCCTTTAGGAAAACTTCAATTCAGCCTGGCTGAATAGAGGTTTCCTTTAGGAAAACTTCAATTCAGCCTGGCTGAATAGAGGTTTCCTTTAGGAAAACTTCAATTCAGCCTGGCTGAATAGAGGTTTCCTTTAGGAAAACTTCAATTCAGCCTGGCTGAATAGAGGTTTCCTTTAGGAAAACTTCAACTCAGCCTGGCTGAATAGAGGTTTCCTTTAGGAAAACTTCAATTCAGCCTGGCTGAATAGAGGTTTCCTTTAGGAAAACTTCAATTCAGCCTGGCTGAATAGAGGTTTCCTTTAGGAAAACTTCAATTCAGCCTGGCTGAATAGAGGTTTCCTTTAGGAAAACTTCAATTCAGCCTGGCTGAATAGAGGTTTCCTTTAGGAAAACTTCAATTCAGCCTGGCTGAATAGAGGTTTCCTTTAGGAAAACTTCAACTCAGCCTGGCTGAATAGAGGTTTCCTTTAGGAAAACTTCAATTCAGCCTGGCTGAATAGAGGTTTCCTTTAGGAAAACTTCAATTCAGCCTGGCTGAATAGAGGTTTCCTTTAGGAAAACTTCAATTCAGCCTGGCTGAATAGAGGTTTCCTTTAGGAAAACTTCAATTCAGCCTGGCTGAATAGAGGTTTCCTTTAGGAAAACTTCAATTCAGCCTGGCTGAATAGAGGTTTCCTTTAGGAAAACTTCAATTCAGCCTGGCTGAATAGAGGTTTCCTTTAGGAAAACTTCAATTCAGCCTGGCTGAATAGAGGTTTCCTTTAGGAAAACTTCAATTCAGCCTGGCTGAATAGAGGTTTCCTTTAGGAAAACTTCAATTCAGCCTGGCTGAATAGAGGTTTCCTTTAGGAAAACTTCAATTCAGCCTGGCTGAATAGAGGTTTCCTTTAGGAAAACTTCAATTCAGCCTGGCTGAATAGAGGTTTCCTTTAGGAAAACTTCAATTCAGCCTGGCTGAATAGAGGTTTCCTTTAGGAAAACTTCAATTCAGCCTGGCTGAATAGAGGTTTCCTTTAGGAAAACTTCAATTCAGCCTGGCTGAATAGAGGTTTCCTTTAGGAAAACTTCAATTCAGCCTGGCTGAATAGAGGTTTCCTTTAGGAAAACTTCAATTCAGCCTGGCTGAATAGAGGTTTCCTTTAGGAAAACTTCAATTCAGCCTGGCTGAATAGAGGTTTCCTTTAGGAAAACTTCAATTCAGCCTGGCTGAATAGAGGTTTCCTTTAGGAAAACTTCAATTCAGCCTGGCTGAATAGAGATTTGCTTTTGGAAATCTGCCTTTTTGCCCTGGTTCGTGAAACCCTGACGAACTTTCCATTTTTTGCTCTAATTATGCGACTAATTGCAATGATTTGTATGCCAATTAATTTCCTGTTTCCAACACATCATCAACTGTTGTTGCTGTTTTTTTTACAAAGCGTTCTTCTTGGCAAGCATGCCATGGCATAATTCCGCCCAACAACAACAAAACGTTAAACAAATTTCCTTTAATCACGTAGAAAGGGAGTGCAACAAAATGTTCTTGTGTCGCCAAATAAAACGAGACATTCGTTAGTTAGTAGCTGCAATGCCAGTGTAAAATTGCCAAAAAAAAAAAGAAGTGGAGAACGCCGAGGCAAACAAAATTTCCTTTGATCCTATTTGTATAATGTTCCTTAAAGTGTGTACTCTGTGACGTTGCTTTTTATTATTCCTTCATCTTCTTAATAAGACCACCAACCAAAATCTGCTTTACACACACACACTCCAGGCAACAGTACCCCAGTATTACAAACATCATCAGTGTTAACATCCTGTGTGAGCATCGTGGCACCATCATCACCCTTGTTCGCCTTTTTGCCAAACGTATTGTCCCATTACATACAAGCAACCAACGAACCAGCCAACCAAACAGCCAACCATCAGGTTCATTAACATGCATTGGGTTTTCCAAAAAATAAAATTCACTTCCACTCACACGCGCCCAACAATTCGTGAGGAATGTGCTCTGTGTAATCCTGCCAAAAAAACAACCCAAACGAATAAAAAAATATGTTCCAGGCATAGACTTCAAAAGACGTCTGGCACACATACGAGCATACCAATTGCTGCTCACTATTTTCCACATTTTCGATTTAAATTTCATGAACAATTCTCTTGTAAACATTGCCCATGCTGTCGAGGAGTGGGTGATGATGGGTCATGTTACATTGGGATGATAGTGTTGCCACAACAAAAGGTTCCTGGTGAAGAAGGAATTCAATGTTCCTACAATTTTTCCTATGCAAAGAAGTTTTCCTTTAGACAAACCTTTCTCAGCTATCCAAATAGATGTCCTTTGAGCCCATCTATCCAAAGATAGATGTCCTTTGAGCCCATCTATCCAAAGATAGATGGCCTTTGAGCCCATCTATCCAACGATAGATGGCCTTTGAGCCCATCTATCCAACGATAGATGGCCTTTGAGCCCATCTATCCAACGATAGATGGCCTTTGAGCCCATCTATCCAACGATAGATGGCCTTTGAGCCCATCTATCCAACGATAGATGGCCTTTGAGCCCATCTATCAGCCGATAGATGGCTTTGAGCCCATCTATCCAACGATATATAGCCTTTGAGCCCATCTATCCAACGATATATAGCCTTTGAGCCCATCTATCCAACGATAGATGGCCTTTGAGCATATCTATCCAACGATAGATGGCCTTTGAGCCCATCTATCCAACGATAGATGGCCTTTGAGCCCATCTATCCAACGATAGATGGCCTTTGAGCCCATCTATCCAACGATAGATGGCCTTTGAGCCCATCTATCCAACGATAGATGGCCTTTGAGCCCATCTATCCAACGATAGATGGCCTTTGAGCCCATCTATCCAACGATAGATGGCCTTTGAGCCCATCTATCCAACGATAGATGGCCTTTGAGCCCATCTATCCAACGATAGATGGCCTTTGAGCCCATCTATCCAACGATAGATGGCCTTTGAGCCCATCTATCCAACGATAGATGGCCTTTGAGCCCATCTATCCAACGATAGATGGCCTTTGAGCCCATCTATCCAACGATAGATGGCCTTTGAGCCCATCTATCCAACGATAGATGGCCTTTGAGCCCATCTATCCAACGATAGATGGCCTTTGAGCCCATCTATCCAACGATAGATGGCCTTTGAGCCCATCTATCCAACGATAGATGGCCTTTGAGCCCATCTATCCAACGATAGATGGCCTTTGAGCCCATCTATCCAACGATAGATGGCCTTTGAGCCCATCTATCCAACGATAGATGGCCTTTGAGCCCATCTATCCAACGATAGATGGCCTTTGAGCCCATCTATCCAACGATAGATGGCCTTTGAGCCCATCTATCCAACGATAGATGGCCTTTGAGCCCATCTATCCAACGATAGATGGCCTTTGAGCCCATCTATCCAACGATAGATGGCCTTTGAGCCCATCTATCCAACGATAGATGGCCTTTGAGCCCATCTATCCAACGATAGATGGCCTTTGAGCCCATCTATCCAACGATAGATGGCCTTTGAGCCCATCTATCCAACGATAGATGGCCTTTGAGCCCATCTATCCAACGATAGATGGCCTTTGAGCCCATCTATCCAACGATAGATGGCCTTTGAGCCCATCTATACAACGATAGATGGCCTTTGAGCCCATCTATACAACGATAGATGGCCTTTGAGCCCATCTATCCAACGATAGATGGCGTGTGAGCCCATCTATCCAACGATGGATGGCCTTTGAGCCCATCTATCCAACAATATATGGCCTGAAAGACCATCTATCCAACGATAGATGGCCTTTGAGCCCATCTATCCAACGATAGATGGCCTTTGAGCCCATCTATCCAACGATAGATGGCCTTTGAGCCCATCTATCCAAAGATAGATGGCCTTTGAGCCCATCTATCCAAAGATAGATGGCCTTTGAGCCCATCTATCCAAAGATAGATGGCCTTTGAGCCCATCTATCCAAAGATAGATGGCCTTTGAGCCCATCTATCCAACGATAGAAGGCATTTGTGCCCATCTATCTAACGATATATGGCCTTTGAGCCCATCTATCCAACGATAGATGGCCTTTGAGCCCATCTATCCAACAATAGATGGCCTTTGAGCCCATCTATCGTTCGATGGCCTTTGAGCCCATCTATCGTTCGATGGCCTTTGAGCCCATCTATCCAACGATGGATGGCCTTTGAGCCCATCTATCCAAGAATAGATGGCCTTTGAGGAAAAATTCTTTCTCAGCCGCTGGGAAAGGTTTTTCTATGGGAAAAAGTATTTTTCAGCCGCTGGAAAAGGTTTTTCTATAGGAAAAAGTCTTTCCCAGTCACCCACTGTGCTGTCATACTGACATCCCTTCCCATTTCTTTTAGTTTTATTTATTTTTTAACCCGTAACAAATTATTCGACAATTTTCCTCCAATTTTTTGCAACATGACACTGTGGACTTTTGCCTCTGCAAGAGACAGAGAGAGCGAGCGAGATCCTTCCTTTGTGTTTCCGGTTTGCCTCGTTTGTGTTTCCCTTGATTGTGGTTGGTTGGTCCTTTGGTCTGTCCTGCCGTTGTTGTTATTCGGGTTCCATTGTAATGGAACTTTGTGACAAAAGAAAAAAATCGCCTGAGAGGAGAGAAGGTAGAATTTATAGTAACAGAGTTTCCTAACCGGGCACGAGCTATAAGGACGAACACTTTGTTCGTTTATTCTGCAAGTGGCACCACATGTAAATTATATAGCCTTGAGCACCCTTTAGTGCAGTGAATTTTCAATTGTTTGCATATGTATTTTGTTGTGGCGATTGTTATTGTTGTTGTTTTTGTTGGCAGTGGTAGTTGTTGTCAGTGAAAATTTGTTGTAATTGAGTATTTTTAGTGATGCTGTTTTTCGGGAAAATTTACTTTATGACTGGACATGGTTTAAGAAGTTTGAGAAAGAAGCTTTTTTTGGTAGCTCCTGAAGAGTCCGACATCTTGAACCCTATATCCCACCATTGTTGACAAATTTTCCAATTGTCATAATTACAAAGATATTCAACAAGTTTCTTTTTTTGTGTTGTCATTAGAAAAGTTTTCAAATTATCCCATTGCTATTTCTTCATTTGTTGTTGTTGTTGCATGATTATGGTCCAGTGATTATCATTTAATTAAAGTTTAAATTAAAAGGGACAACGACAACAACAAATTTTGAAAAACTGACATTTAGCCTGACCAAAAATTGTCATAATTAATGAATTCAACTTATTTGCACTTTGCAAGTGATGTTTGTGATGTAGCAGGAGGAGGGAGGTTATGCTTCAAAGCGAAAAAGAATTTTGCAACAAACTCTGGGAATTTTAATGAGAATTTGCTTTTGAGAAACCTTAAAATAATGTTGCACAAGATGTTGCCTAATTATTCGCATTAATTGTGTGGAAAATTTGGTGGGGGTTGTTTTACTACAATAACATTTATTATGGAAGAAGAGCCACATGCCCGGCCAAATATCTTTTTAAAATTGTCATATTAAAATTATGTCCAGCCAAGCTGAATAGAAAATCATGTGCAGCCAGGCTAAATTGAAGTCAACCTCCATTCAGCCAGGCTGAATTTAAGATTACCTATGGCAACATCCTTTCAGCCAAGCTGAAGTTTATTTATAAAACACCCTTTCTCTCATTTTTTTCAAAAAGTGTCAATAAAAGTGAACTTTATTTCAGAAAGCTTAAGTAGAAGCATACTTTATTTCAGAAAGGTTCGATAGAAATACCCTTTCTTTCACTCTGTCTATCAGAAAGGGTCAATAGAAACACCCTGTCATTCAAAAAGGGTCAATATAAGCACCCATTCTTTCACAAAGGATCACCCTTTCTTTTAGAAGGGATCAATAGAAGCACCCTTTCTCTTAGAAAGGCTTTTCTATAGGAAAAGTTCTTTCTCAGCTGCTGAGAAAGGCTTTTCAGTAGGAAAAGTTGCTGTCAGCTGTTTTCCATAAGAAAAGTTCTTCCTCAACTGCTGCGAAAGGCTTTACCATAGAAAAAGTTCTTTCTCAGCTGCTGAGAAACTTTTTCCTATAGAAACCCTAAAAAATATTTTTAAAAATCCACGAGCCCTAAAAACTATCTAAAAAAATCCACGAGCCCTAAAAAATATTTAAAAAAAAAAACACGAGCCCTAAAAAATATTTTTAAAAAAACCACGAGCCCTAAAAAATATTTTTAAAAAATCACGAGCCCTAAAAAATATTTTTAAAAAATCACGAGCCCTAAAAAATATTTAAAAAAAAACACGAGCCCTAAAAAATATTTTTAAAAAAACCACGAGCCCTGAAAAATATTTTTAAAAGAACCACGAGCCCTAAAAAATATTTTTAAAAATACCACGAGCCCTAAAAAAATTTTTAAAAAATCCACGAGCCCTAAAAAATATTTTTAAAAAATCCACGAGCATAACAAAATATTTTTAAAAAATCCACGAGCATAACAAAATATTTTCGAAAAATCCACGAGCTTTAAAAAATATTTTTAAAAAATCCACGAGCTTTAAAAAATATTTTTAAAAAATCCACGAGCTTTAAAAAATATTTTTAAAAAATCCACGAGCTTTAAAAAATATTTTTAAAAAATCCACGAGCTTTAAAAAATATTTTTAAAAAATCCACGAGCTTTAAAAAATATTTTTAAAAAATCCACGAGCTTTAAAAAATATTTTTAAAAAATCCACGAGCTTTAAAAAATATTTTTAAAAAATCCACGAGCTTTAAAAAATATTTTTAAAAAATCCACGAGCTTTAAAAAATATTTTTAAAAAATCCACGAGCTTTAAAAAATATTTTTAAAAAATCCACGAGCTTTAAAAAATATTTTTAAAAAATCCACGAGCTTTAAAAAATATTTTTAAAAAATCCACGAGCTTTAAAAAATATTTTTAAAAAATCCACGAGCTTTAAAAAATATTTTTAAAAAATCCACGAGCTTTAAAAAATATTTTTAAAAAATCCACGAGCTTTAAAAAATATTTTTAAAAAATCCACGAGCTTTAAAAAATATTTTTAAAAAATCCACGAGCTTTAAAAAATATTTTTAAAAAATCCACGAGCTTTAAAAAATATTTTTAAAAAATCCACGAGCTTTAAAAAATATTTTTAAAAAATCCACGAGCTTTAAAAAATATTTTAAAAAATCCACGAGCTTTAAAAAATATTTTTAAAAAATCCACGAGCTTTAAAAAATATTTTTAAAAAATCCACGAGCTTTAAAAAATATTTTTAAAAAATCCACGAGCTTTAAAAAATATTTTTAAAAAATCCACGAGCTTTAAAAAATATTTTTAAAAAATCCACGAGCTTTAAAAAATATTTTTAAAAAATCCACGAGCTTTAAAAAATATTTTTAAAAAATCCACGAGCTTTAAAAAATATTTTTAAAAAAATCCACGAGCTTTAAAAAATATTTTTAAAAAATCCACGAGCTTTAAAAAATATTTTTAAAAAATCCACGAGCTTTAAACAATATTTTTAAAAAAAACCACGAGCTTTAAAAAATATTTTTAAAAAATCCACGAGCTTTAAAAAATATTTTTAAAAAATCCACGAGCTTTAAAAAATATTTTTAAAAAATCCACGAGCTTTAAAAAATATTTTTAAAAAATCCACGAGCTTTAAAAAATATTTTTAAAATATCCACGAGCTTTAAAAAATATTTTTAAAAAATCCACGAGTTTTAAAAAATATTTTTAAAAAATCCACGAGGCCTACAAAATATTTTCGAAAAATCCACGAGCTTTAAAAAATATTTTTAAAAAAATCCACGAGCTTTAAAAAATATTTTTAAAAAAATCCACGAGCTTTAAAAAATATTTTTAAAAAATCCACGAGCTTTAAAAAATATTTTTAAAAAATCCACGAGCTTTAAAAAATATTTTTAAAAAATCCACGAGCTTTAAAAAATATTTTTAAAAAATCCACGAGCTTTAAAAAATATTTTTAAAAAATCCACGAGCTTTAAAAAATATTTTTAAAAAATCCACGAGCTTTAAAAAATATTTTTAAAAAATCCACGAGCTTTCAAAAATATTTTTAAAAAATCCACGAGCTTTAAAAAATATTTTTAAAAAATCCACGAGCTTTAAAAAATATTTTTAAAAAATCCACGAGCTTTAAAAAATATTTTTAAAAAATCCACGAGCTTTAAAAAATATTTTTAAAAAATCCACGAGCTTTAAAAAATATTTTTAAAAAATCCACGAGCTTTAAAAAATATTTTTAAAAAATTCCACGAGCTTTAAAAAATTCCAGGAGTTTTAAAAAAATGTTGTTAAAAAATTCCACGAGCTTTAAAAATATTTTTAAAAAATTCCACGAGCCCTAAAAAATATTTAAAAAAAATCCACGAGCCCCAAAAAATATTTTAAAAAAATCCACGAGCGCTAAAAATATTTTAAAAAAATCCACGAGCCCTAAATAATATTTAAAAAAAATCCACGAGCCGTAAAAAATATTTTAAAAAATCCACGAGCCCTAAAAATATTTTTAATAAATCCATTAGCCTAAAAATAGTTTTAAAAAATCCACGAGACCTACAAATTATTTTTTAAAAAATCCACGAGCATATCAACTGCTTAGAACGAACTTTTGCTATAGTATTTTTTTTTTTCTCAGCTGCTGAGAAAGGTTTTCGTATAGGAAAATTTCTTTCTCAGCTGCTGAGATAGGTTTTCTTATAGCAAATGGTCTTTCTCAGATGCTGAGAAAGCTTTTCCTATACGAAAAGTTCTTTCTCAGCTGCTGAGAAAAAAAATTTCCCTGCACCCTTGTAAATCCCAATTTGTCCAATTATTTACTTAAATGGAGCAACGTGCTATCTAAATGAACACAATTAACAACATTTTAGTCAGTCATTTGAAAATGTTGGTGAAAAGTGAAACACCATGAAGCAACAGATGACGATGATAATAATAACTAAATAATAACCATGGTGGAGGAGACAGACAACCAGCCAGAACTTACTGATATGCAAGAGCATTGAAACCGAAAACTGTTTTGGTCTAAACTGCAAAATTCTGCAACTGTATTGGCTGTCTCTCTTCCATATCCCCCTCGCTTGTCGCGTCTGGGAGTCAGTGTTAGGAGTCTTTTTGATAAAGTATGGATTTTTTTGTGGGTACTTACCATTTTTTAATTGCAAACTAACTCCAACACAGCTCGTTAACACCAAATATAAAACGAAGATAATGAAACGTGTCGATGTAAACTTAAATTTGTTGTTACTGCTACAACTGCTGGTGGTGCTGCTGGGACTGGTGTTGATGTTGTTGCCTCGGTACCACAGTTGCTTGACAATATGGCTAAAGCTTGTGGAACTGCAAATAGCTAAC
The DNA here is from genome assembly GCF_047663935.1 of Musca autumnalis. Lineage (NCBI taxonomy): Eukaryota > Metazoa > Arthropoda > Insecta > Diptera > Muscidae > Musca > Musca autumnalis. The sequence goes on from NW_027412088.1 coordinate 197,427,235, forward strand.
GATGACGACGACGACACACATCCAGAGGAGTTACTGTTAGAGGTGTCGATGATGTTATTGTTGTTGTTGCAGGAGGCATTAGTTGTGGCACATGTACAACTTAAATATGCTCTTGTACAGGAAGACAAGGATGCCAATGTTGAGGGTGGTGTTGATGATGGTGATGCTGATGACTGGGTCCTTGAGTATGTAGACGCCTTGCTCGTTGTCGTTAACGTCGTCGTCGTTGTTGGTGTTGTTGTTGTTATTCTGGTTGTCGTTGATGGTGTGAATAATGATGATGGTAAAGATGAAGCTTTTGTTATGGTTGGCACTATTGTTTGGCTTTGTGGCAAACACTTTGTATTGTTGTTATTTATTGTTGTAGTTTTTGTTGTTGTTCTCGTTTCCTTCAATGCTATTTTTCGTTGACTTTTTAAACTCAATTCATTTGTTGCTGTTGGTACTGTTGCTGTTGATTTTGTCACATTTTGCGATTTTATTACATTTCTTCTGCCAGTAGAGCAACAACAACAACAAGAACCACTTCTCATGGCATTATAACTTTTGTTAAATTTAAATAATGGCTCTTCTTTTTCTTCTTGTTCTGTGGATCTACTATTGTCATCACCACCAACGCCATAAACTTCATGCTGCTGCTGACAAAGTCGAAGTTCCAAATATTTATTGCTGTTCAGACTGTTGCTGCTGTGGCTGTCATTAAATGACTTGTAATCGTAAGCCATGTCTTACAAATTGTTTGCCGGCATTAAAGCCAATTTTTTTCCGTGGCGTCTTTCTAGTTTTGTTCTCCTTTCTATGTCACTCGATTTTGTTTCTGCTAACAACAGATAAAGTTTTATCAAATACCTTCACCCTGCCGGGCTGCCCGTCTCTCGTCTTCTTGTTAAGGGTTTTCTGCTTGAATTAATTATTGTTCACAGACAGCATTTTGCCAAATTGCTTTATAACGTTCATTCGTTTCCTTTTTTCGTTGGTATCTTTACTTGTTGTTGGCTCGGTTTAGCTTTTATGGCCCGTAACACCCCGTAATTGCTGTAAAATTGAAATGTAAATGAATTTTTATGAATAAATTGTTGAAAAATTATGTTGTTTACAATGAATGATATCCCTAACTTTTTTCTGCTCTTGTTTGCCATGAATGCCATTATGTTATTACTAAAGTAACACCTTTACAACAACAACAAAAGCCATAGGATTTGTCAAGGGATAATCATTATCAAATAGACAGAATGTAAAGTGTGGAAGTGGAAAACGAGAAAAGCTGTATAAGGGCGTTGACAAAAACTTTTCTAATGTTATTTATTTAAGGATAAACACAACACAATCGGATTGCAGAGATTTGTAATTTTTAGGGTCGTTTGTTGGTTGTCGTTGTCAATGCCAAATGGAAAATATAGCGTCAACAATGGGCAAAGTGGATAATGGAATTCTGCAAATAGAACTAAATAAGCACAAAATGTTTTATTGTTGAAAATGGGCCTTAAATAAACTTTGTAAAGTTAGCAGCAATTGGAGGCTTCAGTAGCTGTGAAAGTATTACTAACTTTTGTGATCATTTGAATTTTTTATGGGAAACAATTTCTTTTCCACTGCTCAGATATGTTTTTATTACCGGGAAAATCACTGAGTAATACATTTTTTATCTGCTTACGTTCCAACCCACAGCTATTCTCAAGGCTTTTTACTTTGGAAAAACATTTCTCACAAACTGAAAAGTATTTTTCTGATAGAAAAGCATTGTTTTAGTTGCTGAGTAGAACAGTCCTATAGGAAAATCTTTTCCAATTGGACACAACGTATTTTTTAGCTACTCCGTTAGTAAGGTATAGAATTATTTTTATAGAAAAATATTCCTCAGGTCACGGGAAGACTTTTCCAAACAAACAATTTTTCAGCAGCTGAAAAGAATCTTTTCTGTACAAGAGCAACAGCTGAGGAAAAAGTTTTTGATAGAAAAAAAAAAAAAAAAGAAAATACATTTCTGTGGCCAAGTATCCGCGTAAATGTACAAAAAACATTTGCACTTGAAAAACGATAAGTTCTAGGACAGAGAAGCCATTACATAGTCGATTCGTCCGAAGATTTGCTTTACCACCAATGAAACCAGGTAACGTAATTTGGTGACTATGTGGGTTCGAGTCCTTGGCTTTCCTTTTTCACTTGCAAATAATTTCCGATCATCAAGCTTAACTCTAAACGAGAAAATTAATACAAAATGTGAGCAGTTTAGAAAGACTTTTACCTTAAAAATACATTTTTTCATCGCATAAAAATTCCCAGTTTATTAGAAACATTTTTTCTTACTTCTCAGTTGCTGAGAAAGTTTTTTTTTTCTTTAGGAAAAGCCCATCTTTTGCCAAGAAAGTCTTCTTCTTTTATTAATATATTTCTCAGCAGATGTCAATGGGAAAAATATTTCGATAGCTGGGGAAGACTTTTTCACAAGAAAAAAATACACTTCTGATAAGAAAAAAAATTAATCCACATTTTTCTCTTTACAAAAAAATTATTCCGGTTTCTTTATACGAAAATAATTAATCCGAATTTTTTGTGTGCGATAAAACATAATCCAAATTTTTCCTTCTATTTTTTCTACACGAAAAAAAAAATTAAATCAAACTTTTTGTTATACGAAAAAACTAATCAGATTTTTTTTTATACGAAACAAATTAATCAAAATTTTTTCTATGCGACGCAACAAACTACTCCGAAATTTGCTTTACGAAAAAATAAATTTAAATTTCTTTCTATACGAAAAAATTAACCCGATTTTTTTCTATACGAAACCAATAATCCAAATTTTTTCTTTACGAAAAAAAATAATCCAAATTTTTCTATACGAAAAAAATTACTCCGAAGTTTTTCTATACAAAAAAAAATTAACCCATATTTTTTTTCTATACAAAAAAATTAATCCGATTTTTTCTATACAAAACAATTAATCCGAATTTTTTTCTATACGAAAAAAATAATTCTAATATGAAAAAACTAATCCGAAACAAATAAATCTAATTTTTTTCTATACGAAGTTTTCTGTACGAAAAAAAGAAATTTCAAATTTCTTTCTATACGAAAAAAATTAATCCGATTTTTTTATACAAAATTTTTTTCTATACAAAAAATTAATCCGAAAAAAATAATCCAAATTTTTTCTTTACGAAAAAAATTAGTCCGCATTTTTTCTATACGAAAAACATTATTCCGAATGTTTTCTATAAATTGTTTCTTCACGAAAAAGATTAATCCGAATTTTTTCTATAAAAAAAATAAGTCCGAATTTTTTTCTATACACAAAAAAATTAATCCGATTTTTTTCTATACACAAAAAAAATTAATTTTTCTATACAAAAAAATTAATCCGAATTTTTTTCTATACAAAAAAAAATAATCCGAAATTTTTTTATACAAATAAATTTATCAGAATTTTTTTCTATACGAAAACACATAATTCTTATAAATTTTAATTTTTTATTCTATACAAAAAAATTAATCCGAATTTTTTCTATACAAAAAAAAATTAATCCGATTTTTTTTATACGAAAAAAATTAATCCGAATAAAAAAATTAATCCCAAAAAAATAATCCAAATTTGTTCTTTACGAAAAAAATTAATCCGAATTTTTCTATACGAAAAAAATTATTCCGAAAGTTTTCTATACGAAAAGATTAATCCAAATTGTTTCTTTACGAAAAAAAATTAATCCGATTTTTTTCTACACAAAAAAAATTAATCCGAATTTTTTTCTATACAAAAAAATTAATCTGAATTTTTTTCTATACGAAAAAACAATAATTCTAATTTTTTATTCTATACAAAAAAAAAAATTAATCCAAATTTTTCTATACGAAAAGAAATTAAATCGAACATTTTTTATACGAAAATAATAATCCGAAACAAATTAATCTAAATTTTTTTCTATACGAAGTTTTCTGTACGAAAAAAAAAGAAATTCCAATTTCTTTCTATAAGAAAAAAAATAATCCGAATTTTTTCTATACGAAAAAAATTAACCCAAATTTTTTCTATACAAAAAAAAAATAATCCAAATTTTTTCTTTACGAAAAAAATTAATCCGAATTTTTTCTATACGAAAAAAATTATTCCAAAAGTTTTCTACACGAAAAGAAATTATTCCGAATGTTTTCTATACGAAAAAAATTAATCCGAATTTTTTCCATACGAAAAAAAATAATCCGAAAAAACTAATCCAATTTTTTTCTTTACGAAAAAAATTAATCCGAATTTTTCTATACGAAAAAGAATTATTCCGAATGTTTTCTATATGAAAAAATAATCTAATATTTTTCTTTACAAAAAAAATTAATCCGAATTTTTTTCTATACAAAAAAAATAATTCTAATTTTTTATTCAACACAAAAAAAAATAATCCGAATTTTTCTATACGAAAAAAATTAAATAGAACTTTTTTTATAGGAAAATACTAATCCGAAACAAATTAATCTAAATTTTTTATAAGAAATTTTCTGTTCGAAAAAAATAAATTACAATTTCTTTCTAACGAAATTAATCCGAATTTTTTCTATACGAAAAAAGTTAATCCGAATTTGTTTTATACGAAAAAAAAATAATCCGAATTTTTTCTATACGAAAAAAATTAATCCGATTTTTTTCTATACAAAAAAAAAAAATAATCCAAATATTTTTCTACACAAAAAAAATTAATCCGAAAAAAATAATCCAAATTTTTTCTTTCCAAAAAAAGTTAATCCGAATTTTTCCTATACGAAAAAAATTAATCCGCATTTTTTTCTATACAAAAAAAAAATTAATCCGAATTTTTTCTATACGAAAAAAAAATAATTCTATTTTTTATACAAAAAAAATTAATTCCAATTTTTTAAAGGAAAAAAAGTAATTCTAATTTTTTATACAAAAATTAATCCGAAATTTTTTTTTTTTTTTTTTTTTTTTTTTTTGTACGAAAAAATTAATACGAATTTTTTTTCTATGCGAAAAAAATGAATTCTAATTTTTTATTCTATACAAAAAAGTAATCCGATTTTTTATATATACGAAACAATTTAATCCGATTTTTTCCTATAAGAAACATTTTTTTCTATATCAAACAAAGTAATCCGAATTTTTTCTATACGAAAAAAAAAATTAATCCGATTATTTTTCTTAAGAAACAAATTAATCCGATTTTTTTCTATACGAAAACAAATCATGTTTATTCTATACGAATAAAAATATTCCTATTTTTAATTATTAGTCCAAAAATCCTATTTTTTTCTACGAAAAGTTTTCCAACACAACCGAAAATGCATGCCTCTTAAGAAAAAACCAGTAAGAAAAGGATCAAAGTCGGGCGGGGCCGACTATATGATACCCTACACCACTGTGAATAGGTAAAATATATATGGGAGCTAAATCTAAATGTGGACAGATTACGATATAATTTGGCACATATATTTCTAGACCCAACACCGTCACACATTCCAAATTTGAACAAAATTAGACTTACATAGCGTGTTTGGTGCATCAAATACCAAAAATCGGCCGAAAATATATATGGGAGCAATATCCAAATCTGAACCGATTTCGATATAATTTGGCACACTTATTTTCAGACCAAATTCCACCACACATTCCAAATTTCATTGAGATCGGAAATATATAACGACTTTCGTGCACCAAATACCAAAAATCGGCCGAAAATTTATATGGGAGCTATATACAAATCTGAACCGATTTCGATATAATTTGGCACACTTATTTCCAGGTCAAATTCCGTCACACATTCCATATTTCATTGAGAACGGACATATATAACGTTTTTCGTGCACCAAATACCAAAAATCGGCCGAAAATTGGTATGGGAGCTATATTGAAATCTGAACCGATTTCGATATAATTTGGCACATTTATCTATAGACCTAATTCCATCACACATTCCAAATTTCATCAAAATTGGACAGATACAGCGTGCTTGGTGCATCAAATACCCTAAATCGGCCGAAAATATATATGGAAGCTATATCCAAATCTGAACCGATTTTCACCAAAAGCAATAGCGTTTTTCATTAGTCTAAAAAAATGGTCTTCCCCAATTTGCAGCCAAATCGAACAGTAAATGCGTCCTGTACATTGCGAACGGACGGACGGAAGGACGGACATGCATAAATCGACTCCGAAAGTGATTCTATGCATATCCCTAGAAGGAACTATGGGTCTATCTCTTTTCCTTAGGCATGTTACATACAAATGCACTAACACATAATACCCTTACCACAGGGTGGTGTAGGGTATAAACTGTGGAGACGTCAACATAAAAATTGCGAAATTTATTTGGAATGGCAAATGATTGAAGTTAGGCAAATCCTTAAAGTGCCGACTATTGGTGGACTTACCCTACAATACAAATTTTGTCAAATTTATAAAGGAAAAGAAAATAATTCAAAAATTTCTGGAACGGAGCATATGCGGCCATAGCCCAGAGAAGCAGCCACATTCCTAGAACTGAATGGATATACAATCAGTGTCAGAGAAGCGAATAGAAACATATCATATAGTGGTGGTAAAACAACAGCAATATCTCGCTTGTTTTTGGAATGCAAAAATGCACTGGGAGACATAAACTTGAGCAACAGGTTATTTTTGGATCACAGGATCATGATGAAGGACTCTAGAATAGGAGTAATAAATCACTTTATTCCAACACTTACTATACACTTTTTTACTCAATCTTAAATAATCAAAAAACAAAAATTCTAAATTAGATCTTTGCCCAAATTTCCATTTCTTCCCGCAAAAAATCAATGCAAATCGCCTTTTTTTGCATTATTGCGGCCTTTAGTATCCCATTCCCCATATAATATTACGCTCATAGATTTATAAACAAAATTTCATTATCGATTTTATGATTATAACTGCAATTTTGTGGTAGAAGCTAGTAGCTCTAGTGCTCCAAATAACGACGATATGTAGTAGCAGAAAATTAAATTCTTTCCACCCCTGAAAACCCCACACACACACACCCACAAACAATCGATTAAACTTTAGTATAAATATTGCTCGAATCGGCAATACTTCAAAAGAAACCAATTGTATATGTTGCTACAAATATAAAGCTAATATTTATTATGTATTTACTCCCATGCCATTCAGAGTAGAACAGCAGAGCAGAGTGTGTTTGTTGTTGTGATAAGCATATTTAATAATTGATAGCAAAAGAGTAGCAAGCAGCCAACCAATCGTTGCAACAATTTTATGGAAAGGAGAAAAAACACCCAACACACACACAAATACACACGCACAGTATTTTGTTAATAAAACTTAAAACAAGTTAATGGAATTAACAAAAATTTTGTAATTTGTTCAAGGACTAATTTAGAATCAAATTTTGGGTAACAAATTTGTCTCAGAAGGAGATTATTTTTTGTTCTTATATAGGAAAAATTCCTTATCAGCTTTTGTGAAAGTCTTTCCTATAGACAAAGTTTTCCCCTGAATTCCTTTGAAATAATTTCCTACAAGAAAAATAATTTCTCAGCTGCTGTAAAAGACGCTCCTATAGGAAAAAGTCAGTTCCTGAGAAAAGTTTTTTTATAGCAAAAAGTTGTTGAACAAGTAAAAAAGTGTTATTCGGCTTTGCCGACAGATATATACCCTCAGCCAATGTGAAGTGAAACTTTCACCTACGGACAGATCGAATGTATTTAAGATCAGAATTTTGTGGCCCTTTTTGGACATTTAAACTTGCCGACAAAAATGTGGATTAGGTATTAACTGCACTAAGACACAAATGTTGAACTTTTGCGGAGGAGGTACCCTTGAGAGGGCCGATATGGGCCATTTTAGAAGTTAAACTAAATTTTGACAAACTATTTGGAGATCTAAAATTTGGACCAAATTAGTTGCCCCATTCAAGTGATAGGACGAGCATTTTAGTGAAATTTTTTCAATATTGTGGAGAAGTACCGAAAATTGTGGACCGGTATTGCCCCATGAAACTAAGTTTGGATATAATATGACAAAGACCAAATGTTGGACCAAATCGGTTGAACAATTCGAAGGTTGTCGTGCTCTCAGACCGGCACATATGGTGACATAGGGTTTTTTTACACCTTTCGGGCTGTTTTCTCAAGAAATATGGACTTGCCCCTGATAAAAAATTTCACCATCGTAATTGAGGCAGCGAATGCAAGTTGCTTCAACAAAAATCAACGCGATTCGATTGCAGGTCTTAAAGTGAACTTATCCGAAATTTTGTGTGGGAGGTATCGGATGGAGTGGACAAATATAGTCCATATTTGAACCTGATCTATATCTGGTAGATATATTAGTATGGGTAAAGTATAGACCAATTCGGCCACTCCCTTCAAGAGTTACCGTACGAACAATTTTTCCGAACATTTTTGAACTTTTGTGGTGGAGGTACCTGAAGCAGTTGACCGATATGGCTTATCTTCGAACTTAAACTATGTTTGGACAAAATATTACTAAGGCCACATTTTGGACCGAATCGGCAGATCCGTTCGAGAGTTATATTGCGCTCCAACCACCGCACACGGTGTCACAGGGTTTTTTTTTGCAGATTTGGGGCTATTTTCTCAGGAAGTGTGGACTTGCCGCTGATGAAACTTGTACCGTCGTATAGGGGGCAGTGAATACAAGTCGCTAAAACAAAATTCAAAGCGATTCGAGAGCAGCTCCTAAACTAAACTTATCCCAAATTTTGTGTGGGAGGTACCCGAAGGAGTGAACCGATTGACATCTAAGTCTGCTAGACATTTCACGATTTGCAAAAGTATGGACCAAATCGGTTACTCCCTTCTAGAGTTATCGTTCGTACAAATTTTCCGAACATTTTCGAACTTTTGTGGGGGAGGTATCGGAAGAAGTGGACCGATATAACCCATCTTCGAACTTAAACTAAGTTTGGACAAAATATTACGAAAGCCAAATTTTAGATCGAATCGATTGATCCGTTCCAGAGTTATCGTGCGATCCAGCCAGCCAGACAGACGGACGGACATTGCTAAATCGACTCCAAATTGCCTGAAACACATTTCGTCCAAACATACTTGTGGTCTAAAACCATTATTTCGATGAGGCACATTTTGCCCGTATGAAAGTGTATATACCCTCGTTAGCATAAATGCTGAGGGTATAAAAGTCTCTCTCAACGGCTGAGAAATGATTTTCTATAGCAAAAGTCTTTCTATAGGAAAAATTCTTTCTAAGGTACTGAGAAAAGTCTTCCTATAGGAAAAGTTCATTCTCAGCTACTGAGAAAAGCCTTCCTATACTAAAAGTTCTTTCTCAGCTACTGAAAGAAATGTTCCTATAGAAAAAAGTCTTTTTTTCCCAGCTTTTGAGAAAGGACTTCCTGTAGTAAAATATCTTTCTCAGCTGCTGAGAAAAGTTTCCTTGTGGAAAAAGGTAATTTTCATCTGCTAAGAAATGTCTTCCTAGAAGAAAATGTCATTCCAATCTTCCCCAAGAATTGTTCTTTGTGGAAAACTTTAACAAATATGGACCTTTCTTATTACTTAACAATTGCCTTTCCCAACAAATGCCACAATTTAAATCCCATTATACTCCCAGACAGTCAACATCTTCAACACCTAATTACACTTCCTGTCTAACAGCCGCCGCCGCCGCCTTAAGCTTAATAAGATTCTTTTTTGGAACAAGTTTGCAATTTGCATCTCCACAAAAGCAACAGAAGTACAAGTGAATATGTCTTAACGAATTGTTGACCTTAGACATGGGGGGACGGCGCATAATGAGCAAATATAACAACACTCTCCCACTTACTCATTGTCTAAGAGTAGTTGTTGTTGTTGTGTAAGTGGCACAAAACTGTCTGGATTACATTTCATCACATCATATTACACAACACATTTCATTGACTTTTCAGATGGAAAAACTAGACCTCATTTATGGCGCAAAAATTAAAAACACCGACACCAACAGCAGCAGCAGCACCACCACCACAAAAACAAAATCTCAAAGTGAAAAACGCTGTCTGGCTGAGGCACGAATTCCGCAAATGACACAATTCTTTGCGTCCTTTAGTAACAGTGAATGATGATGGAAGCTCCTTTTCCCCTCGCTCTATCACCCTTTTTGCCTTTTTGCCACTTGTTTTGTGTTGGGTGTTGTAACAAGTCACAAAGCAAGCCAGCCAGCATTTGGAGTAAGTGCGTCTGGTGATGATGCTGCTGAGGCTGCCACTTATACAATAATAACATGACAAACAACAAAAAGAACGTAACATTCATTCCATGTGACCCAAATTTACTGTCTGGCTGAGTTAGTAAAGCATGGCCAGACACATACATACATGCATAAATATCCATGATGATGCCAAGGCAGCAAGCCACCCACAATGAGGACCAGGGTCCATGAAACACAAAGTAGGTACAACACCCATCCAATGCACTTACTCACTCACTACTGCTACTGCCTGCCATTGCTTTATGCATTCTTTTTTCATTTCATTTCAAATAAACCGACGCAGACATCCACAGACGTCTACTTTGCAAAAATTATACACTAAATCCTCTTTGGACCTGTTAAACACGACCAATGTAGGAAAAAATCGATGCCAGAGGATGAGAAGGCATCACCCGCCAAGAGCCTGGCCTAGCTGGCTGGGCGGCTTTACACAGCTGACTGACTGGGTAGACTATTTAGTGGATGGTTATTTTAGGGGTTGCATGAATGGGCTGCTGCCGGGGAGTGGGAGTACATCACAACATGTGACTGCGACATGAACTCTGAAGAATATTACAGGCATTGAGCCAACAAAATGTCTGAGAAATGAGAGCAGCCAGGCCAAAAAAAAAGAGATTTAAATAGGGGCCTTTAACACCACCCATTAAGGAATCAACAACATATTTTATCCTACAGGGAATACAAGAAGGATCCAAATAATAATCACAGATGATTCCATTTAAAATTAGGATAATCACATAAGACATCTAAACACCGCCCCAATAAAATAACAACAACTAGAAATCACAATAGGATTGGAAGTGGTAGCATTTATTTTACTTTTATCTGTCATTTATTTCCCAGAAAAAGGAAATACACAGAAAATGAAAATATCAATAAGACAAACCCATCTATAGAATATAGATTGAAAGAAGAAACACAAACAATAAGAACCATACACGAAATAAAAACAAATGTCAAGATAAAAATAAACAAATAACTGACAAAAGAGAGAGAGACAAAAGAAATCAAAACAAAATACACAAGCTCCACACAAGACAAGAATTAATAAAGAACAAACACACAACACATTCATTGCAACACAGAATGAAGAAACAGCAAATGAAAACACGCATACCTTTTTAAATATTCATTAAAATTTTAAATTTCACAAAAATTAATCAGTTTATTATTTTAACACAACAATTTTTTACAAAATAACACCAAAATCTCTTTTTACACCGTATTTCTCTTTACACATGTATTGCATTCCCCACTTCTCAATTGAAATGTGAAATGTGACTGACTTTTGTTGATTTTGTTTTGTCCACACATTCTTACTTGTCGTCTCGTCTTTCAATGGTTGAATTTATGTGCGGCTTTTTGTTGTTAAATTTTATTTTTAATAAAATTCTTTTCATTTATTACACACTTTGTCGTTTATTTATTTTAATATTTCTTTTAAAACACGAGAAACATTTTCTTTATATTGCTTTAATAAAAATACATTTATTTAAATTCTCTCCACAAACAAAGAGTAAACAACCGCCTTAATTTTAGCTCATTCTCTTCTTATTACCACACACACAGACATGGAATTATCTGTTTAATTTGTTTATTCGCCAATGCATTTATTCAATATTTTTATTATATTATTTAATCGCGTTTTATTGTATTAAATATCCGTATTTCTTTCACGTTAAATTGAAATAAGCGCGATCGACAAAGCAAAGTTTCCACGAACCGTCGTCAATCCGTCACTTCGTTGTGTTTCCTAATACGAATTATTTTCGAATGAATTATATTTTTGTAATTTGCTTCTGTTTTCATCGTGTGTTTTGTGATGACATTCGTATACAGGGTTGTATCTTCGGGCATTTGGGGACAACTGGCAGTGCAGCCAAATTTTCTCAAATTCCTTTTTGGAGCAAATGTCAAGTTTAGACTTAAGGGTCAAATACATACGGTCCGTTGTGCTATGCGTTGCGCGTTGAAAACAACAACCACGTGAAAAATGTGTAAGTGATGCCTAGTTTGTTCTTGAAGTTTTCATGTCGTTGTTGTAACGCGACGCTCAACGGACCAGGGGTGCCAACTTGGTGGTTTTCCCGCTACTTGTGGTGATTTTTGACGTACAAAAACCACTGTTTAAGCAGGATTGTCAACTGTTTTAAGGTAAAAATCGCTACAGACCTATGGTGCGTAGGCTGTAGCGATTTTTACCTCGGAAGAGTTGGCGTCCCTGCAACGGACCTTTATGGCCCCGGATCATACGGTGCGTTGAGTGTCGCGTTACAACAACCACATGAAAAATTCGAGAACAAACTTGGCATTACTTACACATTTTTTCATGTGGTTGTTGTATTTAACGCGCGACGCAACTCACAACGGACCGTATGTGCCGGGGCCATTAAAGGCCGCTGCACATACGGCGCGTTGAGCGTGGCGTTACAACAACCACATGAAAACTTCAAGAACAAACTTGGCATCACTTACACATTTTTCATGTGGTTGTTGTTTTCAAGTCCGTGTTTAGACACACAAATTTCTCGGGAAAGTAAATTCAGTTTTTAGGAAGTGGGGGTAGGAAAGAGTATTGAGGAGCTCTTTCCTCTCCGCTCTCTCCCAAAAAACTCAATTTACTTTCCCGAGAAATTTGTGTGTCTAAACACAGACCAACGCGCAACGCGTCGCACACGGACTAGAGCTGTATAGTTCATGAACGAACTAGTTCAATTGAACGATTCATCGAAAAGAGCTTATGATCAGTCAATATAGTTCAATAGCTCACTGAGCGCCAGCCGAAAGATCCACGAAGAACGATCAACGAACGAACGTTTCATCAAAATACTGACCGATTCAGCCCAGTATAAATAATATACAACAAACATTAATAACAACACTACGGTCATAATAAAAAAAAAAGTTTAACACGGAGGGCCCGCCGTTAAAAAAGATCAGTTGAAAAGACATACAACAAAAAAACATCATCAACCATGAAGAGCTATTTTCAACATATTGAATACAAGTACAACACAAACGTAAAGAAACTCCTGAAATCATATTGCAGAACAATAGAAAAATTAGCCAACCTAAAAACACGATCAACCTTTCTACAAGAATGCAGAAAGTTCGGCATCACACCATCTCACATAGAACAATCAACCAAACACATACGTAAACTCTTTACAACAACAGATGCACTCAAAAAAGCCGAAACTGTAGAATACAATCTACAATGCAAGTTAATCAACATAGAAATTGGGGAGACACACATCAACATAAAAACAACAAAATTGACGATTGAAAAACTAGAGAAAGAGATGAGTAATACACTGGACGAAACAGAACTGCTACTTTTCAAAAAAGACCAATGGAAAAAATTCAAACATATTAAACGTATAAACAAATTGACACATTCCCGCAAACTCCAAAAACTGAGAACTGAAAAATTTGCTAAATTAGGGTTAAAATACAACGAAGATTGGTTCATAAATTACACTGACATTAATTTTACATTTGAAAATAAATGGCTTCTGTCAATGGGAAGAAAATTCGCATTACCAATCACAAAGAAAAACTTTGCACCAATACCAATCATCGCGGACATCGAACAGTGGATACAAACAATCAACGATGACCGAGAAAAAGATGAATTAAGATCCAAAATTGCAGGGCGAATATCTACACATAAAAGAAACCTTAAGAATACCGAAAGAGATAAATATATAATTGCAATTCATGAAGAGACGGTCAAATTTCTGAAAAAACACAAGGACAGCATAATCATCACTACAGCCGACAAGGGCAATAAAACGGCAATTTTATATCAAGACGAATATAAAAAGAAAATGGAGTTAATGTTAGAAGACAAAACAACATATAAATGCATTAGAGTAGATCCAACTACTAAACTACAAAAAACTAACAACAATATAATAACAGATTTATACAATAACAACTATATAACAAAAATAGACAAATTTATGCTAATGAGTAATGCTGCTGAATCTCCCGGCCTCTACGGTTTACCGAAAATCCACAAGGTCGGTGTTCCACTCAGACCAATTTCATCATCGCTTAAAGTACCTTGCTATAACCTTTCGAAACATATAGGAAAAATATTGAAGCATATTATTTCTACGGAATACAACATAAAAAACTCAATGCAGCTAAAAGAAAGACTAAATGGGATAAGTTTGGAGGAGAATGATGTTCTTGTTTCTTTTGACGTGGTGTCGTTGTTCACCAACATACCAATTCACTTAGCCATTAAGAACATTCTTGACAAATGGGAAATCCTGCAACATCATACGACGATTCCAAAGCGAAGATTCATGGGACTGATGCAATTCTGTCTTATAGACAATAATTACTTTAAATATGAGGAAAAAATTTACCATCAGACGTATGGTATGCCAATGGGCAACCCTCTTTCACCAACCATAGCCGATATTGTTTTGGACACATTATTAGATAACGTAACATCGGAACTGGAGCAAAAAGGGATCAAGATTAAACTAATCTCCAAATACGTGGATGATATTTTTGCCATATTAGACAAAAAACACGTCGACATAACATTACATCTATTGAATTCATATCATAGCAAACTGAAATTTACTTTGGAAATGGAAAAGGAAAAGCAAATACCGTATTTAGACATGAAAATCATTAGGCAAAACAATAGAGTAGAAACGGATTGGTATACAAAGCCGACATCTTCTGGTCGCATGACAAACTATTTCTCAACACAACCGAAAAATATGATAATAAATACCGCCAACAATCTAATAGATAAAATATTCCATATATGTGATCACAAATACATTCCCAAAAACTTAAATAAGATAACCGAAATTTTATTAAAGAATAATTTTCCGCTTAAAATCATCAAACATCTAATAAGAAACAAATCCAAAAACTTTGAGAATCCAATAAAAGAAAAAACTGAACTGGACGCAAAAAAGTTTCTCAGTTTGCCGTACATACCTAAATTAACAGACAACAACTCTTTATCACCAATAATAAACAGCAACAACATAGTATTAGCCTACAAGTCTAACAACACATAACAACAAATATTCTCGCGAAGAAAGAAAACAGACAAGCTACGACAAAACGACGTGGTGTATGAAGTGAAGTGCAAGGGGAATGGACGGGAGAAATGCAATAGAGTTTACGTGGGGACAACAAAAAGAATGTTGAGTGTAAGGCTAAATGAGCACGAAGCAGATATAAGAAAAGGCAAAGAGAACACAGCCTTGTCCCAACATATGAAACAGTGGGGACACTATGCTGACTTCGAAAATGTAAAAATTCTCGATAGAGAGAGAAAAGAAAATAAAAGATACACTCTGGAGAGTCTCAGAATACAGGAGAGAATACATACATCTATGAATACGAAAGAAGATAAAGATAACACAAAACTGCAATATTCGATCGCAATATTTTGAAAAGTACGGTGCTGTGATTTAGTATTAAGTTTTTTTGCTGCAATATTTTTACAATTTTTTTGATTATATTTTTATTTATACAAAATTTCATGTTGTGATGTCCCGTTTTTAGTATAATAAGAATAATTTACAAGAATATGTGAAAAGAACTAATTGTAAGTAAAGTTTAATGCGAATATCCCACACTGTGATCTTATGGAATGTACATGATTGTTTATGTTTTATATAGGATTTTCAATAAAAATCTCCTGATGAAGTTGGAATACAACCAACGAAACGTTGAGGAAAAATGAAATAAATTAGTTTTATTTTCATCAAAATACTGACCGATTCAGCCCAGTATAAATAATATACAACAAACATTAATAACAACACTACGGTCATAATAAATAAAAAGATTCACAATCTAGTTCAACATGTCGTTCACAAATGAATAAAGTGACGCCGTCGTCTGTATTATGTGATACCCTCGTAATGTGATGTGTTTGTTTATGTTTTGGATCAAGATAGTGGATCCGAACGATTCAACTGGATATTGAACTATGAACTAGATTACTGAACTAGTTCAGTTAAAGGAGCAGAACTATTGAACTAGATCTTTTAAATGAACTAGATTGTACAACTCTAACACGGACCGTATTGGCCGCGGCACATACGGCGCGTGGAGCGTTGCGTTACAATAGCCACATGAAAAATTCAAAAACAAACTTGGCATCACTTGCACATTTTTCATGTGGTTGTTGTTTTCAGCGCGTGACGCGACTCAAAACGGACCGTATGTGCCGGGGCCATTAAAGGTCGCTGCACATACGGCGCGTTGAGCGTTGCTTTACAACAACCACATTAAAACTTCAAGAACAAACTTGGCATAACTTACACATTTTTCATGTGGTTGTTGTTTTCAACGCGCAACGCGTCACACAAAGGACCGTATGCATATGACCCAATACTGTCTGTTAAATTCAATGTATACACTCTCTCTTATTTTTAGAATAAATGATTTCGCCAGCTGCGGGTAGGGATCAACCAACTGTTTTTTTTTTTGTAGGGATCTCTAAAGCAAATGCTTATAAATTGTATCCAACGGAGTGCATTTTTCATAACTCCGTGTGGACTGCATCAAAGGATGTTGTGAAATCATAACTCTACATGCACAACTTCCAAATTTTTTGCTGGGATTCTTTAGCTTAGTTCATCCCAGCAAAAAATTTTGGAAGTTGTGCAATTGGAGTTATGATTTCACAACATCTTTCGATGTAGTCCAACAGAGTTATGAAAAATGCACTCCGTAACTCTTATGTTACACGCTAAAACTTTCTTTTGAAGAAATGTGTAGGGATCAACCAACTGTTTTTTTCTGTAGGGATCTCTACAGCAACTGCTTATAAAATGTATGTTACTCTTATGTTACACGCTAAAACTTTCATACGAAACTTCCCGATTATTTTGGCGTTCATAGATCGAGTTCCTTACAAAAGAAATTTTATGAAATTACTGTAATGGGGAACTCGACCTAAGAACGCCAAAATAATGGGAAAGTTTCGTATGAAAGTTTTAGCGTGCAACATAAGAGTAACATACATTTTATAAGCAGTTGCTGTAGAGATCCCTACAGAAAAAAACAGTTGGTTGATCCCTACACATTTCTTCAAAAGACAAACAAGAGTGTATACATTTCGGAGAGTTTGTTATAAAATAAAGAAATAAAAACTGAAGTTGCTAACATTTTTGCTGTAATTCACGAGACGGAAATTGTTAATGGAGTGAAGTGCAGTTGGAGTCCATGTCGAAAGCTGAACTAGTGATGGGAAGTCAACATAAAAAACATTTAGTATGATGAAGCAAAATCAGATGCGCTTGGATTAATTGGAGAACGGAGAAAGTAAACTCAAATGTGATTGAATTTAATGGAAATTTTTAATTTGTGTTTAATAAAGTTCTTTGTGTTCTTGTTTTACACAAATAATAAATGTATTTTACTTATTCTGGGATATTTCGCAATAGCTTGCATTTTTACTGCATCTTTGGATTGATTAAAAACACAATCCGAAGAGTGCCTTTAAATTCAATCCAAAATACTACATAAAAAGTTGTGATTTGGATCGAAAACGGAGTGCATCCTAGCTGTGTGTTGTGAAAGCAAAATGGAGTGCATCCTAGCTGCGCGCTCTCTTGTAAAATTCATAAGTGAATTCATAGGAAAATATGTACTCCAACGGCAAATGTACTGTACACTTGTAGTGATTCAACTGCATCCGCGGATGCAAACTTTTTGCTGGGATGAAATTATGCGTTACTATATCGAGTTCCATAGTCTCGGTCCACACTAACGCGATTTCAATCAAATAATTTCATGAACAAAAGCCATTCCCAGCAAAAAATTTTGGATGTTGTGCAATTGGTGTTATGATTTCACAACATCTTTCGATGTAGTCCAACAGATGCTCTGTTCCAGAACCTGCAAGAAGCTACTATTTTTTACTACGATAACATTTTTTCCTTTATGTTATCGGAGAAAATAGTAAAAATTAGTAGATTCTTGCAGTTCTGGAACAGACCAAGAGTTATGAAAAATGCACTCCGTTCGATACATTTTATAGGCAGTTGCTGTAGAGATGCCTACAGAAAAAACAGTTGGTTGATCCCTACACATTTCTTCAAAAGATAAACAAGAGTCATGGTAGAACAAATACAAGGTAAAGTTAATACTACAACAAATACAACTCGAACAACAACCACAAAGGAATTTGTTTTTGTTTGTAACGTTACTGCCAGTTGTATTTGTAAACAAAACAAGGAAATGTCTATAAATTATTGGAATTTAAAAAACTAATCATTTTTCACATTTCGTTCAATATTTTGGAAAACATGAATGAAAATTCGTTACATTTTCAATTTTTATGTTTCCACATCATTCCACTAAATGCATAAATTCTCGCAGAAAGTAGAATTCTTGCAGAAAAGTTTGGGGTCGCTGGAAATTCATAGAAAAAGGAGAAGCTGTTTCAATGTTTTGTTTTAGAAATCAAAGAAGCACATGTTTATTAGGGCTTTATTTTTTTTAAATTTTAACAAAATTCGTCACACATTTACGAACGTTGTATCGCCTCTACAAGCGGGGATTTACTCCGCGGCTTATCGTTCGAACTTGGAGGAGGTTACATATCATTGATATGAAGAAGTCTTCCTGGGAAATGGTTTTTTCCGAATGATATATTTTTTTTCTCAAAAAATATATGTCCCTAATGTACATCGAAATAGAAATAAATGTATAAAATATCATAAGAAATTTGACACTAAGGTTACAACCCACTTCAGTCAGCTGTGTATTGCTGCTACCTTTTCTTATTCTACCATGAACAAGAGTGTATACATTTCGAAGAATTTGTTATAAAATAAAGAAAAAACAACTTAAGTTGCGAACATTTTTGCCGTAATTCACGGAGGAAGTGAGCTCAAATGTGATTGAATTTTGGTCGGTTCCTTTACTTCTGAAAATTGTAAAACCGGCAAAAGTAGTAAAATTTTAAAACTGCTCCCATATCAATTGTATTGTGTCTGAAGTAAAGGAACGCTTTTCGAGTAAAAAGTTGTAAAACTTGAAGATTCTTGAACGTAAAGGAACAATGCTTTTAATGGAAACTTTTTTTAATTTGTCCCAATTTACATTAGGCGAGTTTACTTGCGGCAATTGTCAGTTTGTAGGTGAGAGAGGGTGCTGAGAGGCAAAGGGTTACCATATGCCTCACCTCTCTCTCCTACAAAATGACAATTGCCGCAAGTAAACTCGCCCAATGTAAATTGGGACTTTGTGTTTATATAATAAAGTTCTTTGTGTTCAGGTTTTACACATATAATAAATGCATTTTATTTATTCTGGGATATTTCGCAATAGCTTGAATTTTTACTGCAATGATTAAAAACACAATCCGAAGAGTGCCTTTAAATGCAATCCAAACGACTACATCGAAGGCTGTGATTTGGATCGAAAACGGAGTACATCCTAGCTGTGTGCTGTGGAAGCAAAATAGAGTGCATCCTAGCTGCGCGCTCTCTTGTAAAATTCATAAGTGAATTCATAGGAAAAGATGTACTCCAACGGCATATGTACTGTACACTTTTAGTGATTCAACTGCATCCGCGGATGCAAACTTTTTGCTTGGCAGGATAAGATGTACTCCAACGGCAAATATACTGTACACTTGTAGTGATTCAACTTCATCCGCGGATGCAAACTTTTTGCTGGGTTATGTTTGGTTCTCATTCCCAGCAAAAAGTTTGCATCCGCGGATGCAGTTGAATCACTACAAGTGTACAGTGCATTTGCCGTTGGAGTACATCTATTTCTATGAATTCACTTATGAATTTTACTAGGGAGCGCGCAGCTAGGATGCACTCTATTTTGCTTCCACAGCACACAGCTAGGATGTACTCCGTTTTCGATCCAAATCACAGCCTTCGATGTAGTCGTTTGGATTGCATTTAAAGGCACTCTTCGGATTGTGTTTTTAATCATTGCAGTAAAAATTCAAGCTATTGCGAAATATCCCAGAATAAATAAAATGCATGCAGCTAGGATGCACTCCATTTTGCTTCCGCAGCACACAGCTAGGATGCACTCCATTTTCGATCCAAATCACAGCTTTTGATGTAGTGTTTTGGATTGAATTTAAAGGCACTCTTCAGATTGCATTTTTAGTCAGTCTAAAGATGCAATAAAAATGCAAGCCATTGCGAAATATCCCAGAATAAAGAAAATGCATTTATTATTTGTATAAAACAATAATACAAAGAACTTTATTATATAAACACAAATTAAAAAAACGTTTCCATTAAATTCAATCATATTTGAGTTTACTTCCTCCGTTCTCCATTTAATCCAAGCGCATCGGATTTTGCTTCATCATCCTAAAGCCCTCGGCACATACGATCCGTTTAGTGACACGCGATGTCCCAAAACAGTTAAATTATGTTTAACTTCAAATCGCTTGGCACATACGATGCGCTGAGCGTTGCGGTACAACAACCACATGAAAAAAGTGTAAGTGAAGCCAAGTTTTTTGAAAAACAACAACATGGCTGGCGCATTAAAGTTAAACATAATTTAACTGTTTTGGGACAACGCGTGTCCCAACGTGTCACTAAACGTTGTTGTAGCGCGACGCTCAACGCACCGTATGTGCCGAGCGCTTTAATGCGTCAGACACATTGTTGTTTTTCAAAAAACTTGGCATCACTTACACTTTTTTCATGTGGTTGTTGTACCGCGACGCTCAACGCATCGTATGTGCCGAGCGCTTAAAGGTTTTTTATGTTGCCTTCCCATCACTAGTTCAGCTTTCGACATGAACTCCACTCCATTAAAAATTTCCGTCTTGTAAATTACCGCAAAAATGTTCACAAATTTAAGCTCTGTTCCTTTACGTGCAAGAATCTTCAAGTTTTACCACTGTTTACTCGAAAAGCGTTCCTTTACTTCAGAGACCATACAATTCATATGGGTGCAGTTTGCAACTTTTACTACTTTTGCCGGTTTTACCATTTTTAAAAGTAAAGGAACAGACCATTTAGGCCATGTTTATATTATAGCCTTTTGCAGGGTTAACCTTCTTAATGGGGATCTATTTGACGTATACGCAAAGGCATTGGTATTTGAAACCCAGTGGGTTTGTTAAATCCTTTTATATATAAACGTACTATTAGTTTGTATTTTTTATTTTATAACAAATTCTTCGAAATATATACACTCTTGTTTCTCGTTTCTCTTATGAAGAAATGATGTCGGCAGGGGTGGGTAGGGATCAACCAACTGGTTTTTTTGTAGGGATTTCTAAAGCAACTGCTTATAAAATGTATCCAACGGAGTGCATTTTTCATAACTCCGTGTGGACTGCATCGAAGAGTGTAGTGAAATCATAACTCCACATGAACAACTTCCAAATTTTTTTGCAAGGAAAATTGCCTAATGTAAATATGTAGTCTGTTCCAGAACTGCAAGAATCTACTAATTTTCACTATTTTTCCGATAACATAAAGGAAAAATTGTTGTCGTAGTAAAAATAAGTAGATTCTTGCAGGTTTTGGAACAGAGCAATGAACTAATATCATGAAATTGCTGTAGTGAGGAATTCGATCTAAGAACGCCTAATTTCATGAATATTTTTAACGAAATTCACGCTAGTGTGGACCGGGACATATAGGAGAGAGCAGGCGTAAAATATACCCCAATCTCCCTTCTTACCTATTAAAAAAAGTTCATGATAATTTTCACCATCTCTCACAAAAGTCACTAACCCTGCGTTTACAAATGACAGGACAGTTGAGTTCATGTATTGATTGTCAAAAACCCAAAACTTTCCTGTGTGACGTAGGCGTCCAAACAACTTTAAAAACAGTTGTAAAATTATGAAAGAAAATCATCGATTCCTTTTCGTTTTCCGTTCACATATTTTGTTTTTGTACATATTCTTTTGTTTTCAGCACATTTGAATTATCATCTCACTTCTTTTTCACAAAAATGTCAAACATTTGTTAACCCGACTGTCTGTGAAAAAATGATGGACAGCTGGGAGACAAACGACAAATGTATGTATGTGTTAGTAAATCAGAGTTGTATTTGAAGACAAACTGTCTGGTGTAAACGCCTAGTAAGTAATCGCCCAAGCGCTTTGTCTCCATTCATTTTCATTGTGTTTGAATACTCCAGAAATACAACCTACCTGGAAAAATGCATATCGATAACGATAATTCCATTTCGATTAACTGGCAAAAAATACAACCCTGCCTTTTTCTTACATCTCTAATTTTTCCATATTATTCTCGAGTGTCAACCAAGTCCATAGAGCGTAATCATGCAAGGTCTCAGCTTGAAATCCATTAAGAAGAATCCAGCCCTTATCCCTCTCTATGTGTGTGTGGGTGCTGGAGCATTGGCTTCTGCTTTGTACACCCTTCGTTTGGCCACCCGTAATCCCGATGTAACATGGAATCGTTCATCCAATCCCGAACCCTGGGAAGAATACAAAGAAAAGCAATACAAATTCTATTCTCCCATCAGAGATTACAGCAAAATCAAGTCTCCAGCTCCCAAATATGATGAGGAATAAAATGTAAATTAAACTTAAATGTTAAATATGTTTGTGATTAATTAACTATTATTAAATGGAGTAAATAAACGAATGTCATAACACATTTCGAACGAGAAAAATATGATGTTTTATGTGATTGTATTTTGGTTAGTAGATGTGTTTCACACGTCTCGTATATGTGCAGTGTTTATATAATCTCGATGATTCCAACCAAACAATGCGTAATTGGAAAGGAAAAAATAATTGTTAACTGTTTAGTTGCAGCAGAATTGTGAAAATGTTTTTCTTACTATTGAAAATTTAAAGCAAAAGTATTAAATCTGGAATTGTTAAGAAAAATGTTACATAACCCTAAATATTGAATTGGCGAAAATGTTTGTGTGTTGTTGTTGACCGTCTTTTTGCTTTCTTTACTCACTACCCAGCAAAGCTTTTATGATGAAGACCAATTCGATGGTGTATGTATTTGAAGGTTACGTCTTTGGGCATTCCAGGTGACGATATCGACGCCTCCAAATAATAGTATGCTAAGTCGACTTAGCATGTTTTCAAGTTCTTTACATTTTTATATTTAAGGTCCTTTAACTTAAATTCTGTCAAATTTTGGTAATGATCGGACAATCCGAACAGAAGTTATAAACAAAAATTTACTTAGCATAATACTAAGGTCAAAGAAATTTCCAAACTTTTAGAGCTTGTCCTGCAAAACTTGCTTTTCAGAATAAGCAAACTATTATTTAACTTAAATTCTGTCAAATTTTGGTAATCGGTCAATCCGAACAGAAGTTATAAACAAATATTGACTTAGCATAGTACTGAAGTTCAAAAAATTTCCAAACTTTGAGAGCTTCTCCTGCAAAACTCACTTTTTAGACTTAGCATACTATTATTTGGAGGTGTCGATATATTAAAGTATGAATATTGAATTGCTATTTACACAGAATAGAATCCTTTTATTATATATGAGACAAAACAAATACTTCAATTTATAGAGGTTCTAAACGTTAAGCTGAAAACACATCCAAGGTTTGACTAGTTTTGTCTCAATTCTGGTAGAAGAATAAAAGACAGAGTGTTGCCAAGCTTGATTTTTTCAGCTTTATGGATTTGAATCCGTCTGGGAAAAAAAATAAACAACTGGCGGCTTAAATGTCGTTTAGGGGCACCTCTCGGATCGGGCTGACATTTTTCGAGATTTGGGTCTTGACAATTTACAATTCTAACGTGGGCAATATGTGTATCGTTTTAAAGCTTATGGAGAGTACTTTTGTGTACGTACTTTTTGGCATAAGACGAGTTTACCCATTAAGCTCGGATCGGTAGATCTCGTCACCATGATCACAAATATATATAACATTTGTTCCCGAGATATGCGCCTCTGAAGTTGGGAAAATTCCCTTTTTAAGCCGGCTACTTAGTGAAAAATCTACAATTGGCTTATCGTTCCTTTACCGAGCCGACTCAGAAATTTATGAAAAAATTACCACAGATAGTGCTTTTTATCCCGATTCCAACCATGTATTGCTTTTGTTGCGGAAACGTATACTTCCCGAGATATGGGCCTCCAAAGTTCCACAAAGGCCCTAGTATAAAATGTTGGCAAACCACCGCAGAAAATTATGAAAAAATTACCACAGATAGTGATGTTTATACTAATTTCAACGATGTATTATTTTGTTGAAGGGTATGTATACTTCCCGAGATATAGGCCTCCAAAAATATTAAATTTAAAAGAACATTTTGTTCCTGTTCCCGACATTTGTACCTGCCCTTAGGAGAAAGTCCTAAATCCCGGCCGAAGGCGGGCTGTTTATAGAAAAATATTTAATTTAAAAGAAAATTTTGTTCACGTTCCCGAGATTTGCACCTGTCCATAGGAGAAAGTCTTAAATCCCGGCCAAAGGCCGTCTATTTAGGGAAAAATATTTAATTTGAAAGAAAATGTTGTTTCCGTTCCCGAGATTTGCACCTGTCCATAGTCTTAAATCCCGGCCGAAGGCCGCCTATTTAGAGAAAAATATCTAATTTGCCAAAGTTATAGGTTAGGGCCTTTGTGGATCTTTGGAGGCCCATATCTCGGGAAGTATACATTTCCGCAACAAAAGCAATACATGCTTGGAATCGGGGTAAAAAGGCACTATCTTTGGTAATTCTTTCATAATTTTCTGCGGTGGGTCGGTAAAGGAAGGGAGTTCCCTACAATTTAAAAAATATTTGTTCCCGTGCCCGAAATTAGCTCCTGTCCATAGGAGAACGTTTTAAATCCCCGACCGAATCCCGGCTATTAAAGAAAAAATTACTTTTTTAAAGAAAATTTTGTTCTTCGCGTATTGCGTAAACTCGACATTTAAAAGAAAGTTTTGATCGCATAGCCGACTTATGTATCTGTCCATATGAGAAAGTCTTAAATCCCAGGCCGACTAAAGAAACTTACTATTTAAAAGAAAGTTTTTATCGCGTAGCCGCCTCAAGTACTTTTGGGATCACATTTTGGTAACTAAGGGGTCCCGATATATAGGCTCCGAAAGTTAACAAAAATCCCTTGGTTTTGAAATAATTGCTTGTTCCAGAACCTGCAAGAAGCTACTAGTTTTTACTACGAAAACATTTGGTCTGTTCCAGAACTGCAAGAATTTACTAATTTTTCCGATAACATAAAAGAAAAATTGTTATCGTAGTAAAAAATAGTAGCTTCTTGCAGGTTATGGAACAGATAAATTTTTTCGTTTATGTTGTCGATAAAAATAGTACAAATTAGTAGATTCTTACAGTACTGGAACAGACCAAATTTTAGTTTAAATCGAATTTGTTCATATAGAAGATCATCTTCCGGGGATTTAAGACTTTCTGTTATGGACAGGAACAAATCTCGGCTAACGCGAACATTTGTCATGGTCGATCCCTAGCAAAATTACCAAGGTAGTGGTATCACACCAGCTGTTGGAATATGAAGTGTCAAATTCGTTGTAAAAAATATTTTTGTTGTAATTTCTTCAACAACATAAAGAAAATTTTGAAATAACAAATATTTCGATGCCACTACCTGGTCGATATGCCCTTGGTCGATCCGAATCCAGTCCAAACATTCAACGTATGTCATTACAAGAAAAATAATTTTTTATAAAGGGATTTGCCATTTTATATTCGAACAGCTGGTGTGATACCACTACCTTGGTAATTTTGCTAGGGATCGGCCATAAAAAATGTTGTGCCATGAACAGAGCATGAAAAAATTTTTTGTAAGCAATCGACTATTTCTGTTTATTTTACAACTGCCATACGCCTATAGGTAAGGATTACACGTTTTTACGTTACGTTACTATGCACACTAACTGCGTTTACTTCTTTGACAAATTGATGATACAAAATGACGTTACCCAACACTATTTCTCTTATATATTTTTCGCGCTTCCATATTTTCCATACCCTTTTCGAACTGTTTGCCTTTCACGATCAGATCCTTGTAAAAAATAAACAATGCCCAAGGCTGGACCTCGTTCAAAAGTAAAAGTTAAAGAAAGTGTCATTGTTCAACGCAGAGGAGGTAGTTTGGGTGAAAGTAGTACGCCAAGTAGCAATGATGAAGATGACACACATCCAAACGAGACTGCAACACAAACCCCACGTAGAAGAAATTTGCAGCGCAACACATCAATGATTCCAGTTAAACCAAGCGAAGGGTTTCGTACTCCGGATAGTGATGTAAACGCAACGGATTATGGTTTAGATTTTACTACAAGTCATATACAAAATCCATCTCCAAGACGTTGTTCCACACTAAGGACAGGTACAGGTAGTTCTCAAGAAGAGTCGGCAACTAGAAACCCACATCCTGTTCGAGTTCAAGATAAGGAAAATGAAGGTTAGTGCTAATAATTGTATAATCTAAAGACATAGTTAAGTTTTATCTGTTTCAATTTCTAGATAGAACAACACCGACTACGGGAGAAATTTCAAAGGCAAGGCAAAAATCAAAACAAACTAAGACAAAACAAACAAAAGCTGCCGCCAAACCATTATCCGAAAAACAAACTGCCCCAAATACTTCCACTGCATCTACCACAAGTGATGAAACTGAAAGGGAAAGACAGGAAGAAGAAGAAGATGATGGAGAAGAGGAAACAAGAGGTCAACAGGAAGAAAGTTCAAGTAGAATAGAACAAGCCAGCTTAAAGAAGAGTAAGTAAGATTATTTCACTAATATGGATTGCAATTCCACTGCAAGGGTCTTACAAAGCACCACTTCTTTTGGAAAGGGTCTTACGAATCACCCCTTCTTTTGGAAAGGGTCTTACGAAGCACCCCTTCTTTTGGAAAGGGTCTTACGAAGCATCCCTTCTTTTGGAAAGGGTCTTACGAAGTACCCCTTCTTTTGGAAAGGGTCTTACAAGGTACCCTTTCCTTTGGAAGGGGTTTTACAAGGCACCCTTTCCTTGGGATGGGTCTTACAAGGAACCCTTTCCTTTGGAGAGGGACTTACGTAGCTCCCTTTACTTTGGAAATCTTATTACCTAGCAACCTTCCTTTGGTGGTCTCTTATTTTATAGAAAACCTCTAATGTGCGTTTTTATGGTTACAAAATTCCATGTTTCTAGAAACCAATCACCACATAGCATTCATCAACATTTTGATTAATCGCCTTTTTGTTTTTCTTACAGAACCCACCAAGAAATCTGCTGCACCAGCAGCAAAGAAGTCAACAGCGAAAAGCAAAAAAGTAAATCTAGCACAGGAAACTGCTCAAACCTCTACTGCTGCTGCCGCCCAAGACGCCGAAGCAACAACTTCACATCAGGCAGCAGCAGTTAAGAAAAAACGTAAACAAAAAACTCCCATGCAAAAGGATCTTAGATTTCTACGTGATGTCCAAAAATTGCAAGGTAGTACTCATTATCTCATACCCCGATTACCTTTTTCACGGGTAATACGTGAAATAATGATGTCTGTATCAAGAACGGTTGATCGCATCACACCCACGGCATTAGAGGCGTTACAGGCCGCATCGGAAATGTATCTAACACAACGGCTACAGGATGCCTATATGTTGACATTGCATAGGGGACGTGTAACACTGGATGTACGCGATATGCAATTGATAAATTTTTTGAAAATGCATATGTAAAAAATTAGAATTCAAGAAGCCAAATTTATGGGCCGATTCCGTACAGCGAGGCGAGTCATGTCGCGTCGTCTATCGTCTCTGTGACAAAATTTAAAAAATGCACTACGTACAGCGATAGAAAATAATCGTCGAAAACAAATTATTTTTATTTTTTTTATTTTATTTTTATTCGTTAGTAAAAATGAACGGCGACAGCTAATTTGTTGTCGCCGAAAAATGAACATTACGGCGACAAAATTTGACGTCGTCGTGCGACTTTTGCCATACGTAATGGAAAAATTGCAACTGGCAACGCGACACGACTCGCCTCGCTGTACGGAATCGGCCCATTAATTGTTAGTTTATAAATATTTGTCCATATGTTTCCAAAATCCAAATTTAAAGAAATCATTCTCCAATGTTTTTGTTTTTAAAGAAAGAAAAGCCTTTGTTGAAACTATTACAAGTTAACTATTTAGTCTGTTCCAGAACCTGCAAGAAGCTACTATTTTTTTACTACGATAACATTTTTTCCTTTATGTTATCGGAAAAATAGTAAAAATTAGTAGTTTCTTGCAGTTCTGGAATAGGCCATATTATTACCCTATTTATGTTAAATCAAAACATTTCAAAAGTGTAATTGATTTTCGTGTTTGTAAAGAAAACTGAATAAAGTTATGTGCTTCATCTTAAATCTACCTTTCGAACCAATTAAAGTGATTTATTTTTCCATTTTTTTGTTTACATGAAATTTGTTTGGTTTTTTATTTGCCTTTTTTTCTCATTCATAATAATTTTTCTTCATTGTCTAAACTAAAAAATATTTGATTTCATTTATTATAGTTTTTTGTTGTGTTTATTTGGTTTTTTTCTGTTATTATTTTGTTGTATTCATTTATCATCTGTGAATTAATCCTTTGTTTTATTTTCTTTTTGTTATTATTTATAATATAGTAATATTCTATTCCTTGACACACATAGTATTATTTATCGTACATTAAAACAGAAAAACTCAAAAAGGAATTTAAATTCTAATAATAAATTCTATTTAAAAATAAAAAAATATTATGAAAAAATAATAAAATAGAAATTAATTATAAAAGATAAAACAATAATAAGAAATAGTAATAGAAGTAGGTGTAGAAGAAGAAGGAACCGTCTAACATAAATAATAATTCTCAGAGTCCATTGTGGTCATCTTTTGCCTCCCAATGATGATTGTTGGTGCTGTTGTTTGTCTTCTTTTTGTGTTTAACTGGAGGATTGGTACCTTGATTAACAGTTTGTACGTTTTTGGTTTTACCAGAAGAGGCAGAAGAGGTCGCCTGTTGGTGATGATGACCTCCCTTAGACGTTGTTTGAGCTTTAACACCCTTGGATGGGTATGGTATGGTGAATAATTGAATATTAAGATGGGCACAGATTTCCAAGCAGACCTAGAAAATATTTTTTGTAGGAAATTGTGTTTCATGGTTAAAGGTGAACTTACCTGTGAACAATATCTCACCAGATCTTGGATACCCCAAATCAGTGTGAACCATAGCAACCAAATTTCTGGCACCACACAATTGAAATATTGATTCAGGAACAATAAACCGGGGCCAAGCAAAGACCAATCCAAATATTCCATTTCAGCTTTGGTCATGTGGGCAATCTTGGGAGAAGAAAAACAAATTAATGAAATGAGAGAAAAAATAATTGAATGGATATCTATAGACCCCTTCTAAAAGAAAAGATGGTTCTATATACCCCTTCTGAAAGAAAGGATGCTTCTATATAAGCTTTCTGAAAGAAAGGTTGCTTCTTTATAACCTTTTTGAAAGAAAGGGTGCTTCTTTATAACCTTTTTGAAAGAAAGGGTGCTTCCTTATAACATTTTTGAAAGAAAGGGCGCTTCTTTATAACCTTTTTGAAAGAAAGGGTGCTTCTTTATAACCTTTTTGAAAGAAAGGGTGCTTCTTTATAACCTTTTAGAAAAAAAGGGTGCTTCTTTATAACCTTTTTGAAAGAAAGGGTGCTTCTTTATAACCTTTTTGAAAGAAAGGGCGCTTCTTTATAACCTTTTTGAAAAAAAGGGTGCTCCTATAGACCCTTTCTGAAATAAATGGGCCGATTCCGTACAGCGAGGCGAGTCGTGTCGCGTTGCCAGTTGCAATTTTTCCATTACGTATGGCAAAAGTCGCACGACGACGTCAAATTTTATCGCCGTAATGTTCATTTTCCGGCGACAACAAATTAGCTGACGCCGTTCATTTTTACTAACGAATAAAAAAAAAAATAAAAATAACTTGTTATCGACGATTATTTTCTATCGCTGTACGTAGTGCATTTTTTAAATTTTGTCGCAGAGACGATAGACGACGCGACATGACTCGCCTCGCTGTACGGAATCGGCCCAAAAGGTTGCTCCTATAGACCCTTTCTGAAATAAAGGTTGCTCCTACAGACCCTTTCTGAAATAAAGGTTGCTCCTATAGACCCTTTCTGAAATAAAGGTTGCTCCAATAGACCCTTTCTGAAATAAAGGTTGCTCCTATAGACCCTTTCTGAAATAAAGGTTGCTCCTATAGACACTTTCTAAAATAAAGGTTGCTCCTATAGACCCTTTCTGAAATAAAGGTTGCTCCTATAGACCCTTTCTGAAACAAAGGCTGCTCCTATAGACCCTTTCTGAAATAAAGGTTGCTCCTATAGACCCTTTCTGAAATAAAGGTTGCTCCTATAGACCCTTTCTGAAAGAAAGGTTGCTCCTACAGACCCTTTCTGAAATAAAGGTTGCTCCTATAGACCCTTTCTGAAATAAAGGTTGCTCCTATAGACCCTTTCTGAAAGAAAGGTTGCTCCTATAGACCCTTTCTGAAATAAAGGTTGCTCCTATAGACCCTTTCTGAAATAAAGGTTGCTCCTATAGACCCTTTCTGAAATAAAGGTTGCTCCTATAGACCCTTTCTGAAATAAAGGTTGCTCCTGTAGACCCTTTCTGAAATAAAGGCTGCTCCTATAGACCCTTTCTGAAATAAAGGTTGCTCCTATAGACCCTTTCTGAAATAAAGGTTGCTCCTATAGACCCTTTCTGAAATAAAGGTTGATCCTATAGACACTTTCTGAAATAAAGGTTGCTCCTATAGACCCTTTCTGAAATAAAGGTTGCTCCTATAGACGCTTTCTGAAATAAAGGCTGCTCCTATAGACCCTTTCTGAAATAAAGGTTGCTCCTATAGACCCTTTCTGAAATAAAGGTTGCTCCTATAGACCCTTTCTGAAATAAAGGCTGCTCCTATAGACCCTTTCTAAAATAAAGGTTGCTCCTATAGACCCTTTCTGAAATAAAGGTTGCTCCTATAGACCCTTTCTGAAAGAAAGGTTGCTCCTACAGACCCTTTCTGAAATAAAGGTTGCTCCTATAGACCCTTTCTGAAATAAAGGTTGCTCCTATAGACCCTTTCTGAATGAAAGGTTGCTCCTATAGACCCTTTCTGAAATAAAGGTTGCTCCTATAGACCCTTTCTGAAATAAAGGTTGCTCCTATAGACCCTTTCTGAAATAAAGGTTGCTCCTATAGACCCTTTCTAAAAGAAAGGGTGCTTCCATAGACCCTTTCTAACAGAAAGGGTGCTTCCATAGACCCTTTCTAAAAGAAAGGGTGCTTCCATATACCCTTTCTAAAAGAAAGGGTGCTTCCATAGACCCTTTCTAAAAGAAAGGATGCTTCCATAGACCCTTTCTAAAAGAAAGGGTGCTTCCATAGCCCCTTGCTAAAAGAAAGGGTACTTTCATAGCCCCTTGCTAAAAGAAAGGGTGCTTTCATAGACCCTTTCTAAAAGAAAGGGTGCTTCCATAGACCCTTTCTAAAAGAAAGGGTGCTTCCATATACCCTTTCTAAAAGAAAGGGTGCTTCCATAGACCCTTTCTAAAAGAAAGGATGCTTCCATAGACCCTTTCTAAAAGAAAGGGTGCTTCCATAGACCCTTTCTAAAAGAAAGGGAGCTTCCATAGACCCTTTCTAAAAGAAAGGGAGCTTCCATAGACCCTTTCTAAAAGAAAGGGAGCTTCCATAGACCCTTTCTAAAAGAAAGGGAGCTTCCATAGACCCTTTCTAAAAGAAAGGGAGCTTCCATAGACCCTTTCTGAAATAATAGACCCTTTCTGAAAGAAAGGGTGCATCATTCTTATTTGTTGTTTTCCACAATCGATCCCTTGTATTATTCCTTTTATACTTACCACCAATTTATTGGTCACTTTAGCTGCCACCATGCCAAATGCAATAATATATAGGGATGAATGTTCCGTGAAAATATTTTCTGGAGATTTTTGAGCAATTATAAATGCGGGTAGCACTACCAAGGTCAATGGTATGCTGGGAGACAAAACACTGGTTCCCTGTGTTTTGATGTTTTGAAGCGGCCGTTGAAGGGAAATTAAAAGAAAATTATATTAGTAAAGATGAAATAAATTTGAAAATAATTTTAATTGAATGACATCAAAATGAAGGGGGAAGAACAAAATGATTTTGAATTTCACAGCCAATGGGGAAAAATGTCAGTCCCTCTGGTCTCCACAGCGGCGACCAGCGGTTGTAAAAAGTTAAGGGCTATTCAAGTGCAGCCTCCAAGTAGATTCCGTTTTATTAATAGTTTTCTTGGCGATTCATCAAGTGGAGCCTCTAAAGTAGGTTCCGGTTTATTAACAATTTTCTTCTTTGATTTCTTTAATAAACTGTACATGTTTGTTATCAGTACAATAAAGAGTGGCTGTGGTAAAACTTGCATAGCGATCCGAGCGGAGTCCTTTAAAAGGATTTCTGGTTTATTAAATGAGTTCTTTGCATCCACTTAATCAATTATAATATGTAAATGATATTTTCAATATTTATATTATAGCTACATCCTTCATTTTGATTTCATCCTAATTTGTGTACATTTATCTATGTATGAATTTACAAAAATGAAATATTTTGTTTTATATTAAACAAAAAAATATTTCATTTTTAATAATTTTTATGCGCATTTATTTGTAAACAAGCAAAGTAATACATCTTTTGGCTTTAATTTTTATAATTTATAAGTGAGTTTATTTAATGCAACAAGGGATAGAGAGAGAGTAATAGGTAGAAGATGATGATTTCGAAACGAACAAAAAAAAATGTTAGGTTATAATACAATAAAAAGGGATCTAAATAGATATTAGGGAGACAACACAAAATGTTAATGAGTTTCTTAATTAGACAATAAGACCACCAAACCAGTTAGTAAGACATACATATGTATAGTTTAGTATTAGTAACTAATTTATAGAGGACAAATGGACAAGTTGTCATCTTAGAATAACATGGTTTTGAAAATTGTTTAATGCTTAGAATTCTAATAAACAAGTAAAAAGTGCGAATCAGCTTTGCAGACAGAGAAAATATACCATTAGCCTGTGACTTAAAAAAAAATAGTAACGGAAGAGGCGGACCTGGATGTCCAACGTACTGATCCTTAATTTTTAAAACAAAAGACGTTTTGGAAATTTCCAGAGTACATTTTAGGCGTTTGTTTTAACATCAGAATTCATAAAGTTTTGTCTGGAGCGGGTCTATTATAATCCTCTTATTGGAAGACAAAATATAGATATATTTTTTCTTCACAAAATACTTCTTTATTGTTAATTTATCTGACAATATATTGCTTGAAGTAGAGAGGTACAGGTCGTATATCTTCTTCACAATACTCTATGTAGCGATTCCGTTTTTAAGTGGGCTTTATAGACATCTAAATACCCTAGTGGACCTAAATTTACTATTATAAACAGTTTCCTATTTTAAAAACAAAAGACATATTGTAGGCGTTGTTGGGGGAAGATATCATAAACAGTGGGCCTCATTATTGCACTGAAAGGCCTAATCAACACAGTCGACACAAAAAACCGTAATGCTTCTTATATTGCAAGAATACCTCTAGAGGCGGTGACCATTATCGACAGACGTATGGATAATAAAATTATAGCATTGTAACAACGAGACAAGGAGACAGCCTTTCGTGTGACCTTTTCAACATCCTGCTAGAAAAGGTTATACGAGAGGCAAACGTCAAAAGAAGTGGCACAATCTACACCAATAGCCACATGTTGCTTGCTTATGCTGATGATATAGACATCATGGGACGATCAGTAAAAGAAGTAACCGATACCTTTATGAAGGTCGAAGGAGAATCTGCTAAAGTGGGTCTGGCGACGAGAAGACCAAGCTGATGGTGTCGACGCGCAATGCGTCCATTGATATCGGACAAACTGTTAAAGATGGTTCCTACAATTTTGAGGTAGTAAAAGACTTCGTATACCTCGGCACCGCCGTAAACACAACAAACGACATCAGTTGTGAAATAAAAAGAAGAGTTGTATTGGCCAACAGATGCTACTTTGTATTAAGTAAGCACTTTAAAAACAAAGCCACAACTCGTCAAACAAAAATAACGCTTTACAAAACAGTAATACTACCCGTGCTGATGTATTGTTCCGAAGCCTGGGTACTTGCGCAGGCAGATAAGGCAGTGCTTGGCGTGTTTGAGAGAAAAATTCTTCGAAAGATCTACGGACCGATCTGCGTTGACGGTGAATATCGACGTCGTATGAACCACGAGCTGTATCTGCTATACAACGACATCAATATAGTTAAACGTATCGAGATGCAGCGATTGCGTTGGCTAGGCCATATAATAAGAATGAGCGATGATGAACCCGCTAAAAAGGCGTATAAATTCGAGCCAAATGGCGGTGCACGCAGAATTGGCAGGCCAAAGAATAGATGGCGCAAACAAGTGGATGATGAGATGACAAGGCGCGGTATTCCAAAAAGCGAAGCACGAAACAGAGAGAATTAGAGATCTTTTCTTAGTTCGGTCTATGGAACAAATGTTCTGTAACGGGCCAGCTAAGTAAGTAAGTAAGTTGTAACAACGATCCCAAGGACTTATCAGTTCGAACATTGAGGAGAGTCAGTCACCAGAGGCATCCCACAGTGAAGAGTTTTATCAAACTTATTGTAGCTTCTGGTGGTGAACAAAATACTCATTGAGCTTGACCAACTAGGAACTACGGTAGTTGCCTATGTGGGCGACGTTGTCATTTCAATAAATGTAACATTTTTGCCTCAAGAGGTATTCTGTTACTTATAGAAGTCCTCAAGATGTTTTCTGTTGCCTAGAGGATACCCCAAGAATAGGGTTTTGGGTTTTCCCGGTTTTTATCATTCCCGGGAAACGGGAATCAAAAAATCGCCATTCCCGGGAATCCGGGATTTCCCGGGAAATTTTAAAATACGAGAGTGGATCAATATTTCCGTGATTTTTTTATCTTCTCATAGTAACTTATATGAAATACAATATTTTCAAAGAGTTGCGGGCTCAAAAAATGGATGACACGTTTTCGCTTTATCGATTAAAAACGAAAAAATATGGAAAAATGCGCCATGTTGCCCCGATTTTGCCCACACTGTCCATTTCCATTATTCAAAGCTAATGAAATCGCTCTATGCAAAGTGATTTGGCTCAAACAATGAAGTTATATGTGAAATTCCAATTTTATGGACCTCGAAAATCTTATTCTTATGCTTAAGATTGCTTGAAACAAGTAAGAAAGTATCAGTCAGCTGTGCCGACTGAGATATATCCTCAGCCTTGGACCTAAAGAAAAGAATCAAACAGAATACTTCTGACGTTTCTAGGGACTTTTTGAGTTTTTGAACCAATTTCTTAGGAAATATGGATTTGCCCCGAAAAAATTTGTACCGTTTTAACTAGGATCGCGCACAAACCATGTTGCCAAACATTTAAAAGAGAGATTGTGGGAGATTTCTCCCTTCGACGGCTATCTTACATACTACCCAATGTACTCATAGTTGGTATCGGCAGGCTTTTTTGAGATTTTGTGCCTTTACCTCAGGAAGCCTGGACATGCCCTCTCAACAAAAGTTGCGCCGTCGTAACAGGGCCTTCAAGTAGAACTTTTTGGAAAGACTTTCACAACGATTAGAGATGAACTGTTAAAATGCATTTTTCTAAATTTTGTGTTGGGCTGGACCCCCGAAGGGCTGGACCGATATAGTCCATATTCCAACCTGATACATGACCAGATGAGAGATCTAAAACTTCACCCGTTCTATGCCTGGAACTAATATTACCATACGCAAAATTATGACCGATTTGGTTATTCGAGAGTTGTCGTGCGCTCCATTTTAGCGATAATCGTTGAACTTTTGTGGGGAAGGTACCGGAAGTAGTGGACCACCGATATGGTCCATCTTCGAACTTAAACAAAGTTTGAACAAAAATATCTAATGCCACATGTTTGACCTGATCGGTGGCTTCTTTCGAAAGTTATCGTGGGCACCAGCCAGCAAGCCGGACCCTCTTTAGCCCAATGACTGAGGGTATAAAAATGGGACTTTAAAATAAAAAATATTCTTTCGCACTTTGGTGCAGCTCTTACAACTTTTTCCCTGAAAACACTTTTGTAGATTAAAGTTATTTACAATTATTTTGTAATTTATTGATTCTGTAAAATCTAATGGAATTCTGATTCTATGGTATAAAAGTGACGGGCTAATTTATTCATTAATTCAATATTAGTTGTGATAAATGTAAAAAGATATTTCCCGATTTCCCGGGAAATATGATTTTGTTTCCCGGGAAAATCCCGTAGCCAAAAAACCGAGAATTCCCGGGAATTCCCGGTGCGGGATTTCCCTACCCAAAACCCTACCCAAGAAGTATAGAATATATCAAGGTGTCTTTTGTTGCCTCTAGAATACCTCAAGAGGTTTTTTGCCTATAGAAGTCCTGAAGAGGTCTTCTGTTGACTATAGATCTTAAGAGGTCTTCCGTTGACAATTGAGGACTTCAAGAGGTATTCTTTGGTCTATAGAAGACCTCCGGAGACCTCCAGTTGCCTATAGAAGACCCCAATTCGTATTCTGTTGCCTACAGAAGACCTCAAGAGGTCTTTTGTTGCCTATAGAAGACCTCAAGAGGACTTTTGTTGCCTATAGAAGATCTCAAGAGGTCTTTTGTTACCTATAGAAGATCTCAAGAGGTCTTCTGTTACCTATAGAAAACCTCAAGAGGTCTTCTGTTGCCTATAGAAAACCTCAACGGGTCTTCTGTTGCCTCTAGAAGACCTCAAGAGATCTTCTGTTGCCTATAGAAGACTTCAAGAGGTCCTTTGTTGTCTATAGAAGACCTCAAGAGGTCTTCTGTTACCTATAGAAGACCTCAAGAGGTCTTCTGTTGCCTCTAGAAGACTTCAAGAGGTCTTCTGTTTTGCTCTAGAAGACTCAAAAGGTCTTCTGTTGCCTTGAGAATACCCCAAGAGGTCTTCTGTTGCCTATAGGAGACCTCAAGAGGTTTTCTTTTGCCTATAGAAGACCTCAAGAGGTCTTCTGTTGCCTATAAAAGACCTCAAGAGGTGTTCTGTTGCCTATAGAAGACATCAAGAGGTCTTCTGTTGTCTATAGAAGACCTCAAGATGTCTTCTGTTACCTATAGAAGACCTCAAGAGGTCTTCTGTTACCTATAGAAGATCTCAAGAGGTCTTCTGTTGCCTCTAGAAGACTTCAAGAGGTCTTCTGTTTTGCTCTAGAAGACCTCAAAAGGTCTTCTGTTGCCTTGAGAATACCCCAAGAGGTCTTCTGTTGCCTATAGGAGACCTCAAGAGGTTTTCTTTTGCCTATAGGAGACCACAAGAGGTCTTCTGTTACCTATAGAAGATCTCAAGAGGTCTTCTGATACCTATAGAAGACCTGAAGAGGTCTTCTGTTGTCTATAGAAGACCTCAAGATGTCTTCTGTTACCTATAGAAGACCTCAAGAGGTCTTCTGTTGCCTCTAGAAGACCTCAAGAGGTCTTCTGTTGCCTCTAGAAGACTTCAAGAGGTCTTCTGTTGCCTCTAGAAGACCTCAAAAGGTCTTCTGTTGCCTTGTGAATACCCCAAGATGTCTTCTGTTGCCTATAGGAGACATCAAGAGGTTTTCTTTTGGGTCTTCTGTTGCCTCTAGAAGACCTCAAGAGGTCTTCTGTTGCCTATAGAAGACCTCAAGTGGTCTTCTGTTGCCTATAGAAGACCTCAAGAGGTCTTCTTTTACCTAGAGAAGACCTCAAGAGGTTTTCTGTTGCCTCTAGAAGACCTCAAGAGGTCTTCTGTTGCCTATAGAAGACCTCAAGAGGTCTTCTGTTACCTTGAGAATACCCCAAGAAGTCTTCTTTTGCCTATAGGAGACCTCAAGATGTCTTCTGTTGCCTCTAGAAGACCTCAAGAGGTCTTCTGTTGCCTCTAGAAGACCTCAAATGGTCTTCTGTTGTCTTTAGAATACCCCATGAGGTCTTCTTTTGCCTATCGGAGACCTCAAGAGGTCTTCTGTTGCCTCTAGAAGACCTCAAAAGGTCTCCTGTTGTCTTGAGAATACCCCAAGAGGTCTTCTTTTGCCTATCGGAGACCTCAAGAGGCCTTCTGTTGCCTCTAGAAGACCTCAAGAGGTCTTCTGTTGCCTCTAGAAGACCTCACAAGGTCTTCTGTTGCCTTGAGAATACCCCAAGAGGTCTTCTTTTGCCTATAGGAGACCTCAAGAGGTCTTCTGTTGTCTCTCGAAGACCTCAAGAGGTCTTCTGTTGCTTCTAGAAGACCTCAAAAGGTCTTCTGTTGCCTATAGGAGACCTCAAGAGGTTTTCTTTTATTTATTTATTTATTTTATTTATTTTTATTTTGCCTAAAGAAGACCTGAATAGGTCTTCTGTTGCCTATAGGAGGTCTGAAGAGGAATTCTTTGGTCTATGAAAGTCCCCAAGAGGTCTTCTGTTGCTTATTGAAGACCTTAAGAGGACTACAGAGAACCTCAAGTGGTCTTCTGTTGCCTACAGAAGACCTTATGAGGACTACAGAGGACCTCAAGTGGTCTTCTGTTGCCTACAGAAGACATCAAGAGGTTTGTTTTGCCTACAGAAGTCCTGAAGAGGTCTTCTGTTGACAATTGAGGACTTCAAGAGGTATTCATTGGTCTATAGGAGACCTCAAGAGATCTTCTGCTGCCTATAGAAGACCTCAAGAGATCTTCTGCTGCTTATAGAAGACCTGAAGAGGTCTTCTGTTGCCAAGAGGTCTTCTGTTACCCATAGAAGACCTCAAGAGGTCTTCTGTTGCCTAGAGGATACCCCAAGAGGTCTTCTGTTGCCTATAGGAGACCTCAAGAGGTTTTCTGTTGCCTTGAGAATACCCCAAGAGGTCTTCTGTTGCCTATAGGAGACCTGAAGAGGTCTTCTGCTGCGTATAGAATATCTCAAGGTGTCTTTTGTTGCCTATAGAATACCTCAAGAGGTCTGCTGTGGCCTATAGAAGACCTCCTGTTGCCTCTAGAAGACCTCAAAAGGTCTTCTGTTGCTTTGAGAATACCCAAAGAGGTCTTCTGTTGCCTATAGGAGACTTCAAGAGGTTTTCTTTTGCCTATAGAAGACCTGAAGAGGTCTTCTGTTGCCTATAGGAGATCTGAAGAGGTATTCTTTGGTCTATAAAAGTCCCCAAGAGGTCTTCTGTTGCTTATTGAAGACCTTAAGAGGACTACAGAGGACCTCAAGTGGTCTTCTGTTGATTATAGAAGACCTGAAGAGGTCTTCTGTTGCCAAGAGGTCTTCTGTTACCTATAGAAGACCTCAAGAGGTCTTCTGTTGCCTAGAGGATACCCCAAGAGGTCTTCTATTGCTTATTGAAGACCTTAAAG
Organism: Musca autumnalis; assembly: GCF_047663935.1. Classification (NCBI taxonomy): domain Eukaryota; kingdom Metazoa; phylum Arthropoda; class Insecta; order Diptera; family Muscidae; genus Musca; species Musca autumnalis. Next base: position 197,466,812 of record NW_027412088.1, read on the forward strand.
ACATTTTAGTTGGACATCGTAGGATTTTTTAAAGCTCTTGCGTCGTTTTGTAAAAAGCATGGGCTTGACTTGCCCACGGAAAAAAATTATATTGTTATAATTCACAAGAACTGCCTTCGATGAATATTTCAAAACAATACTCGTACAGTCCTTAAACTTGTCTTAAGCGAAAAAAAATTGAACTTTTGTGATGGAGGTTACCTGGAGGTATAGTCCGATATATACCATACTGGAACTTGTTGTAAGTTTAAAAAAAAAAATCGCCCAAATAATATACACAATTCTTAAGTTAAGTCATCGCTCATTTTAGTTGGTGTCGGTGGGATTATTAGAGGTTTTCTGTAGGAAGTATGCACTTTAAATACTTCAAGAAAACCCTTAATCTGCACTAAGTGAACATTTTGTGAGGAATGTACTTAGAGGTGTTGTACGATATTTATCGTTTTGGAATTCGTTGTACGTTTTTGCGATGTGTAAGTTTCAGCCAAATCGGATACTCAATTCGTATCTTAGGACAACATACTGCCAAAAATTTCAATGTGATCTGAGGCATGTCCTTAAACTGTACTTTAGCGAAAAAAAGTTCTGTGGCAGGTGCGCGATATAGTTTATATTCGAGGAGCCTGTTCTATGTCTTGAAGGGCCAAGTTTGGACCATATCTGTTTCTCCCTTCGATAGTTATCGAGCGCGTTTATTTTTGCGGAAAATGATGAACTATTGAGGAGGATGTACCCGAAGAGGTGGACCGATTTTACCCATCTTTGAACTTGATCAAAGTTTGGACAAAATATTACGAGTGACATAGTTTGGATCAAATCGTTTAATACGTTCGAAAGTTATCGTGCGCACCAGCCAGCCAGGCAGACAGACGGACGGACATGGCTAAATCGTCTCCAAATTATCGGAAACGGATTTCGTCCAAATCACTATTTCTTTGTGGTATCACAGTCGATATACCCTCGTTAGCCTAAATGGCAAGAGGGGGGACTGACAAATTTTGATTTACAATAAGCTATTATAATTAGAAGTGAGGGATTTGAATTGCCCCCACTTCTCAATAGCCTCTCTCAACGACAATTATAGTTTGGAAGATGTTTATGAATTGTGTAGTGAACGTCCATTTTTAATGAAATACCGTCGGACCTCGATTATCCGTAATGATCGAGACTGGAGGCTTTACGGATAATCGATTTTCCCGGATAATGGAGTGACTGTTTTAATCCAGTTTTTGGGCATAGTTTGAAGTAAAAATGGCATAGTATAATTCATTTATGTCGACCGAGAGGTTTCTTTCGTTTCCTAAGCAAAACCTATGCCACCTATAAATCATGCGAAAAAACACCTAAACGTTAACTTTTTATTTATAAATTTAGTTTTTCTATTATGAACGGACTGAAATTTGTAGAAAGAGAACAACAAAACAACACTGTCGAGTACAAAGTACAATAATATCGTGGAAACATGTATTAGTTTTTTTTTTAAAGTCATTATCGGAAGAATAATGACATCGTTATCAGATTCATCTGAACTGATTTTTTCATACCATACATACACAAATTGTGTGAAACGGGAGATTTTTTGTTTTCATTTTGTTTTGAAAGGTCTACTCTTACTCCCGGATAATGGAGTTTATAACAAATAAAAGAGGTAATGGAAAAATTACAGACATTTATTTTTAATACCGGATAACACGGATAATCGAGGTTCATTAAAAAATTTACTATGAATTTTCCAGTGCATCGCTTGGAAGTAAATAAATACTATTCCATTATTAATTTTTCTTTGTACTTGTCTTCAGAACCTCTTGTTTTCTAAGTTGTTTTTGTATTTATGAGTAATATGACACACATTAAGCTACTTTTATAAACTATTCTACAATAGATCAAAATACAATAGATATTTGTTTATATTTTGTATTAATAATTATGGACAATTTGTATACATTAATAAGCTTAATTTACAAAAATGTATAGTTATATACAAAGAGACAATCGTTTGCAATATGATTCCTGTATATAATAGGTGTGAGTGGTGTATTTTTCTTAGAGGGCATTTGTGCAAAAGGTAGTAGATTCGGGGAAAATGATATGAGAGTGGCTTCATGTTATGGCAAACAATGCAATTTATTTACGTTTGAATTTGACAAGGTTTCATGAAATTTTAGCTATTGCTAATTGTGACTTAAATTTCATAAACAAGAGACGAGGAAAGTGGGAGAAAATTTTTCAAAAATAACGTTTGTAAAATAATCATGAATTCTAACTGTGAACTTAAACAAGACAAGAGGAAAGTAGGAGAAAATTCTTTAAAAATAACGTTTGGTAAAGAAAATAAATAATCATGAATTCTAACTGTGAATCAAAGACCCACATTCTCTTTTAATGATTTTCTCAGTAGAGTTATTGTGACATTATTTTTTGTCTGTCTCTTATATGATTGTTATGGATTATACAAAATAAAATAGAATGAAAAAAAAAGTGATTATAAAGTGCAAAATAATAAGTATTATTAACAAAACACAAAAAGGTGTTGCTAAAAATGCTGATGTCTATACAATTTATTGTTGGCAGTGAGTCGAAAATGTAGTGGAAGAAAGTGCTACATATAATGCACACAATTTTGTTTTTCTATAGCGTTATTTTTTCAAACATACATTCTAAGGAAAAAATAAAAATAATTCAAATGCATTTTTCAAAAAACAGCGACAACTATATCATCTCAATCAAATTAGTGAAAATATAACTCATTCTTACAGCCACTGAAGATCCATTTTTGCCACATCCTTCAGTTGTGATTACTTTGGCATAACGCAACGCTAACAAAATATCAATGCCAAAGGCAAAATATAAAGGCAGTATGCGCAACTCACAGCCAATAACTGACAGCTAAAAAAACCATTTGCACATAAAAAACGGAACAAATTTTGTGGTAATCGTTTTGAGTTATTTTTTTTTGTTTTGTTTGAAGAAAAATAAATGATATGAAGAGATTTTTTTATAAGAAAAAAAAATATAAAAATAAGTTCATATAAATATGGTTATATGAGGAGTATATGTGGTAAATAAAAATAAAAAACTAAAAAATAAATAAATAAATAAAAATATAAAAAAATAATTTCCAGAAGACTTAAAACCATATACAAATTCTTATAAAACTATGCTTTCATTTAAAAGTTTCTACGCATTTCTTAAACAAAAGATTGGGGGTTTACAATAGCCAAAGCAGTAGTGATACAATCTGTGGGTAAATTTAAGATGTGGCCTGAAAAGTTCCCAAGAAGCAATTTAAATAATAAAAAATAAACGTCTTCTAGAGACCCCTTTCTATAAGAGAAGGTGTTCCTATAGACAATTTCTGAAGGAAATGTTGCTTCTATAGACGATCTCTGAAAGAAAGGGTGCTTCTATAGACCCTTTCTGAAAGAAAGGGTGTTTCTATAGACACTTCCAGAAAGAAAGGATGCTTCTATAGACCCTTTATGAAAGAAAGGGTGCTTCTATAGACCCTTTCTGAAAGAAAGGGTGTACTATAGAGCCTGGTGCTACTTTAGACCATTTCTGAAAGAAAGGGTGCTACTTTAGACCATTTCTGAAAGAAAGGGTGCTACTTTAGACCATTTCTGAAAGAAAGGGTGCTACTTTAGACCATTTCTGAAAGAAAGGGTGCTACTTTAGACCATTTCTGAAAGAAAGGGTGCTACTTTAGACCATTTCTGAAAGAAAGGGTGCTACTTTAGACCATTTCTGAAAGAAAGGGTGCTACTTTAGACCATTTCTGAAAGAAAGGGTGCTACTTTAGACCATTTCTGAAAGAAAGGGTGCTACTTTAGACCATTTCTGAAAGAAAGGGTGCTACTTTAGACCATTTCTGAAAGAAAGGGTGCTACTTTAGACCATTTCTGAAAGAAAGGGTGCTACTTTAGACCATTTCTGAAAGAAAGGGTGCTACTTTAGACCATTTCTGAAAGAAAGGGTGCTACTTTAGACCATTTCTGAAAGAAAGGGTGCTACTTTAGACCATTTCTGAAAGAAAGGGTGCTACGTTAGACCATTTCTGAAAGAAAGGGTGCTACGTTAGACCATTTCTGAAAGAAAGGGTGCTACGTTATACCATTTCTGAAAGAAAGGGTGCTACTTTAGACCATTTCTGAAAGAAAGAGTGCTACTTTAGACCATTTCTGAAAGAAAGAGTGCTACTTTAGACCATTTCTGAAAGAAAGGGTGCTACGTTAGACCATTTCTGAAAGAAAGGGTGCTACTTTAGACCGTTTCTGAAAGAAAGGGTGCTACTTTAGACCATTTCTGAAAGAAAGGGTGCTACTTTAGACCATTTCTGAAAGAAAGGGTGCTACTTTAGACCATTTCTGAAAGAAAGGGTGCTACTTTAGACCATTTCTGAAAGAAAGGGTGCTACTTTAGACCATTTCTGAAAGAAAGGGTGCTACTTTAGACCATTTTTGAAAGAAAGGGTGCTACTTTAGACCATTTCTGAAAGAAAGAGTGCTACTTTAGACCATTTCTGAAAGAAAGGGTGCTACTTTAGACCATTTCTGAAAGAAAGGGTGCTACTTTAGACCATTTCTGAAAGAAAGGGTGCTTCAACAGACCCTTTCTGAAGGAAAGGGTGCTACTTTAGACCATTTCTGAAAGAAAGGGTGCTACTTTAGACCATTTCTGAAAGAAAGGGTGCTACTTTAGACCATTTCTGAAAGAAAGGGTGCTACTTTAGACCATTTCTGAAAGAAAGGGTGCTACTTTAGACCATTTCTGAAAGAAAGGGTGCTACTTTAGACCATTTCTGAAAGAAAGGGTGCTACTTTAGACCATTTCTGAAAGAAAGGGTGCTACTTTAGACCATTTCTGAAAGAAAGGGTGCTACTTTAGACCATTTCTGAAAGAAAGGGTGCTACTTTAGACCATTTCTGAAAGAAAGAGTGCTACTTTAGACCATTTCTGAAAGAAAGAGTGCTACGTTAGACCATTTCTGAAAGAAAGGGTGCTACTTTAGACCATTTCTGAAAGAAAGGGTGCTACTTTAGACCATTTCTGAAAGAAAGGGTGCTACTTTAGACCATTTCTGAAAGAAAGGGTGCTACTTTAGACCATTTCTGAAAGAAAGGGTGCTACTTTAGACCATTTCTGAAAGAAAGGGTGCTACTTTAGACCATTTCTGAAAGAAAGGGTGCTACTTTAGACCATTTCTGAAAGAAAGGGTGCTACTTTAGACCATTTCTGAAAGAAAGGGTGCTACTTTAGACCATTTCTGAAAGAAAGGGTGCTACTTTAGACCATTTCTGAAAGAAAGGGTGCTACTTTAGACCATTTCTGAAAGAAAGGGTGCTACTTTAGACCATTTCTGAAAGAAAGGGTGCTACTTTAGACCATTTCTGAAAGAAAGGGTGCTACTTTAGACCATTTCTGAAAGAAAGAGTGCTACGTTAGACCATTTCTGAAAGAAAGGGTGCTACTTTAGACCATTTCTGAAAGAAAGGGTGCTACTTTAGACCATTTCTGAAAGAAAGGGTGCTACTTTAGACCATTTCTGAAAGAAAGGGTGCTACTTTAGACCATTTCTGAAAGAAAGGGTGCTACTTTAGACCATTTCTGAAAGAAAGGGTGCTACTTTAGACCATTTCTGAAAGAAAGGGTGCTACTTTAGACCATTTCTGAAAGAAAGGGTGCTACTTTAGACCATTTCTGAAAGAAAGGGTGCTACTTTAGACCATTTCTGAAAGAAAGGGTGCTACTTTAGACCATTTCTGAAAGAAAGGGTGCTACTTTAGACCATTTCTGAAAGAAAGGGTGCTACGTTAGACCATTTCTGAAAGAAAGGGTGCTACGTTAGACCATTTCTGAAAGAAAGGGTGCTACTTTAGACCATTTCTGAAAGAAAGGGTGCTACTTTAGACCATTTCTGAAATAAAGGGTGCTACTTTAGACCATTTCTGAAAGAAAGGGTGCTACTTTAGACCATTTCTGAAAGAAAGGGTGCTACGTTAGACCATTTCTGAAAGAAAGGGTGCTACTTTAGACCATTTCTGAAAGAAAGGGTGCTACTTTAGACCATTTCTGAAAGAAAGGGTGCTACTTTAGACCATTTCTGAAAGAAAGGGTGCTACTTTAGACCATTTCTGAAAGAAAGGGTGCTACTTTAGACCATTTCTGAAAGAAAGGGTGCTACTTTAGACCATTTTTGAAAGAAAGGGTGCTACTTTAGACCATTTCTGAAAGAAAGAGTGCTACTTTAGACCATTTCTGAAAGAAAGGGTGCTACTTTAGACCATTTCTGAAAGAAAGGGTGCTACTTTAGACCATTTCTGAAAGAAAGGGTGCTACTTTAGACCATTTCTGAAAGAAAGGGTGCTACTTTAGACCATTTCTGAAAGAAAGGGTGCTACTTTAGACCATTTCTGAAAGAAAGGGTGCTACTTTAGACCATTTCTGAAAGAAAGGGTGCTACTTTAGACCATTTCTGAAAGAAAGGGTGCTACTTTAGACCATTTCTGAAAGAAAGGGTGCTTCAACAGACCCTTTCTGAAGGAATGGGTGCTTCAACAGACCCTTCCTGAAGGAATGGGTGCTTTAACAGACCCTTCCTGAAGGAATGGGTGCTTTAACAGACCCTTCCTGAAGGAATGTGTGCTTTAACAGACCCTTTCTGAAGGAATGGGTGCTTCAACAGACCCTTCCTGAAGGAATGGTTGCTTCTATGCACCCTTCCTGAATGCACCCTTCTGAAAAGAAGGCTACTTCTATATGCAGACGCTTTTTGAAAGAAAGGGTGCTTAGATAGACTTCTTTGGAAGTCGGGCTGTAGCGCCGGATGCCTAGGGGATAGTGACGAGATGTTCAACTTTTTCCTTTCCATGACATAGTCGTTGTCATAAATCTATTACCTACTTTTTGGCGCAATGTAAAAATTTGGTAAGAACACTTTAAAAACGTATATCCTTTCCCATAACGACAGTGGTTTATCTGCCGGTTATCGAATCTGTATTTCGCGCAAGTGTACTTGACAACTTTTAGACGTTTTTCCTCTGTTGTGGTGCTGAGAGCCCTTTTAAATCCATGCTGGTAATAGATTTGTGTTCGCAGCGGTTTGTTTTATTGGTGACGGTGATTTCAAGGTAGATAAAGTCGCTAACTACCAGAAGTTTGGAACTCACACTGTCGAATCTACGACAATCTACGGACTTTAGATGATTTTTTTTTCGTGGTCAATAATATTGTCCTGGAGGATATTAGTCAAAATGAACATTTTGTTGTGAGATATGGACTTATCAGGCCATGTATTTTTAAAATTGTTGTCTATTTTTAAGAACCGAAGGGATTGCAAATAATTTAAATATTTTGTTATAAATATAAAAAACTACATATAAATATTACAATTAATTGTTTAATATTTGAATATAATAAATTATCTTAAAAAATAAATTTAGATAAGAATATGATCCAACTTAAAATTAAAGCATCCCATGTAGATATGATCTGAACCCATATGTGAAGTTTTTTAACCAAATGAGTTTTTAAAATGTTGCGCATAAACTTAAACATTAAATATGAGATACCTACAACCGTAATATGAATTGGAAGATGACAATTTTATTTTCTCACTATAATCTTAAATGGCATTATTCAATTTGCTTAATAATCTAAAATACTATAAATGAGTGAATATCATATGTTTGTATACCCAATTGGCAGGATGATACCGAATGTGGAACCACAAAAAAATGGAAAGGAGGAAAACGAACCATAAAACCAAAATATGGTACTTTTATATTTATGCAATAACCTGAGAGCGCAGCAATGGCCATATCCAATTATTTTGAAACAAATTTTATTAAACCATATATGAAAATCCCAAATGTTTTATTATTTTCCCAGCCCTTCTGCATAATAATTTACACCAATTATGGACCCATGAAATAAGGGAAACGGAAAACCAATTTGTACCGAATTAAATGTTAGAACGAAAAACGACACCAACCAATTAGTTTGATTATTTCTAAGGATGGTGAATAAAATATTTAGTTGGTATTTGGTGGGAGGGTGGTGGTAGGTTAGGTTATTAAAACGATTTAATTTTTCTTTTTTGCGCTGGAATCGGTTTAGTATTGAGTTATTTGTTTTGAAAGGGAAAAACAAAGGTTAGCAATTTTAAAGCCATTTTGCAAAGTAAATTTTTGTAGTTATTTTTTTTTTTTTGGGTTCTTAATGATAGTGAAATGCTTACAGCAACTGAAGAGCCATTTTTGCCACTGCCGCCTTGTAGAAACATTTTGCAAAAATTCACAAAATTTACGAAATAACAAATGGTAATACCACATAATATGATATAATTTTTATTGTAGCCAATAATGGGTAGCTAAAGAAATAAACAAAAAAATTGGGAAAATTTTGGGAATAAAATTTTTATAAAAAATGTATTATTGGAAAAAATAATTTTTAAAGCTAAATTTTTGTTGGATGTTGTTTTTAAGCTAATTATACTATGATTTATCGTTAATATAATAGTTCCAGGGTTTTATAATATATTAATATATATGGTTACACATGGATATATTTTTTATAAAATAAATTTACACACATATATTTCTAATACATATAGGGACTAACTCCAGTATCTTCTACCAAATTGTAAAACAAATCAAATATTTTAATTAAAAATATTGCGGAACATATGTTTTTTTTATACTGGAATTAACCAGATATTAATTGATGCCATTATAATTAATTAATGAAAGTAAGGTTAATAACATGTAATACATTTGGATAGGATTATGAACTTTAGACGTCGTTTCATCACAAAATGTAATTATTTTTGATATTTTTTTATTCTTATTTAAATAATTTTGGCGTAAAAAACTGTTAGAGATTATTAATATATGAAATCAAAGGCAATGTTTTTGAAAACAATGTTCACTGCGAATGAACAAACTCACTTGTACACTCAAGGAGAAGTAATGTAACTGCTACAGAATGTAGCCGCGTTAGGCAAATATTATTCTAATTAATGGGGCATCAAAAAACACCCTATACTGAATATCAAATCTCCGTCTAAAGGAGTTTAATATGTGGTATTGTTCACAGCTTGGACATGTAAGCGTTCTACAGCGGATAAATAGATCAAGCTAAAAACTTTCGCCAATCCTAGACTTTGACACAGCTGAGGTAATAATCCCTAATAGGACGCAGCGCAGATCACTTCCTGATATTCTATCCATCTTCAAAGATGGAAGAAGGCACTGGAGCTGGTACGTATTGTGAAGAACTGAACATCATAATTATACATCGTATCGTATAAACTTAACGACAATTGCAGTGCTGAAAGCTTTGGAACTACTAGTGGGAATTACATACTTTGCAGATAGGATAGTCAGGATATACGTGGATAGCCAGGCTGCTCTGAAGGCGTTAGGATACTTCATTGTTAAACCTAAGATTGTTCAACGTTGTAGGTCTATAGTAACAAGTAAAAAAGTATCAGTCGGCTTTGCCGACAGAGATATAACCTCAGCCTGTGTGGATTGAAAATTTTTCAAAATTTTGGGTGTATAAACCTACAAAAATGCGAGTAGGATTTAAGTTCAAACATTTGCGGGGATATCGATACATAGGGCTGTTTATCACACTAGCCTACGAAAAACATAATAACGCTGTAAACAGGGCCACTAGGAAAACCTTCGGTAAAATGTCCAAAGGATCCTCGAACCACACAAAAATGTTGGATTGGACAGATAGGTCCCAAATTTGAACATAAACTAAGTTTCGACAAGATTTAGAGATCCAAAGTTTTGACCAAATCGGTTGCTACGTCTATAAGAAATCGCGCGTACCATTTTAGCGAATATTTTAGAACTTTTGAGGGGGAGGTACCGGAAGGAGTGCACCTATAAGCAGCACGTTCGAATTTCATATAATATTCGAAGAAATATTACAATATCCAAAGTGTGGACGAACGCAGTATTCGGTTCGAGCTCTCCAGCCACTACATATGGTGCCATAGGGGTTTTTTTTTGCAACTTTCGGGCTGATTTATCAAGAAGTGTGGACTTGCCCCTGAAAAAACTTTTACTGCCGTAATTGAGGCAGCGAACGCAAGTTGCTTCAACAAAAATCAAAGTCATTCGAGTGCAGGTCTTAAAGTGAATTCATCTAAAATTTTGTGTGTGAGGTACCCGAAGGAGTGGATAAATATAGTCCATATTCGAACCTGATCTATATCTAGTAGATATATTAGGATGTGTAAAGTATGGACCAAATCGGTCACTCCCATCAAGAGTTATCGTGCGCACAATTTTTCCGAACATTTTTGAACTTTTGTGGGGGAGGTACCTGAACGAGTTGACCGATATGGATTATCTTCGAACTTAAATTAAGTTTGCACAAAATATTACGAAGGCCAAATTTTGGACCAATTCGGCAGATCCGTTCGTGAGCGCTCCAACCACTACACACGGGTGTCATAGGGGTTTTTTTGTACCTTTCAGGCTATTTTCTCAGAAAGCATGGACTTGCCCCTGATGAAACTTATACCGTCGTATGAGGGGCGGTGAATACAGGTTGCTACAACAAAAATCAAAGCGATTCGAGAGCAGGTCCTAAACTGAACTTATTTTTATTTTTTATTTATTTATTTTATTTATTTGCTTTGCAATTGAAGCCAATTTTGAGGCCAATTTATATAATTACAAAGAATACACCTAAATATCATAGCTACTCTAAAAACAATTTCATATATATAATTCATCTTAAATCTAGAAATTGGACATCTAATTATTTTGGTTACAATTATATTCTTTAATTTTTTTTTTTTAAATTCTTCATTACGTCATAGCTATCCCAAATTTTGTGTGGGAGGTACCCGAAGGAGTGGACCGATTGAGCCCATATTGGAAACTCTTATAAGCCTGCTAGACATTACATGATTTACAAAGTATGGACCAAATCGGTTACTTCCTTCAAGAGTTATCGTGCGCACAAATTTTCCGAACATTTTCGAACTTTTGTGGGGGAGGTACCGGAAGGAGTGGACCGATATAGCCCATCTTCGAACTTTAACTAAGTTTGGGCAAAATATTACGAAAGCCAAAATTTGAACCGAATCGGTTCATCTGTTCGAGAGTAATCGTGCGCTCCAGCCAGCCAGACAGACATACAGACGGACGGACATTGCTCAATCGACTCCAAATTGTCTGAAACACATTTCGTCCAAACATACTTGGGGTCTAAAACCATTATTTCGATAAGGCACATTTTGCCCGTATGAAAGTGTATATACCCTCGTTAGCATAAATGCAGAGGGTATATATATAAGTTGTTTATCCCATAACGACATTGAATTTTATGCAAACTGACAGCCAAGGAAGAGGTTTAAAAAATCGCCTCATGGAAGTAGGTTCCCAAAGCAATCGTGATTAGAAAATATTGCCTTGTAGGAACTACCGATGTTCTTTACTTATTCCCCTTCGGTAAGCTTTCTCATTGATAATACTTGCACACAGATACATTTAGAACTCATTATCTTCAAAATCAAAGCCTTTGAAAATCACTCGACAGATTGTTAAAATATTTTAATTGGAATTACATTTTTTTTTTATTTGGTCTTGATGAATAAAAAAAATCTCTAACAGTTTTTTTTCTTTCTTAGTTTTCATAATTTTCAATTAACCATAGAACCCATGTTTTAGTATAAAAAACAAACTACTACCAATACAATTCTATTAATACTGGTTTGTTAAAACTATGATAAACAATTATGTACGCAGAGTAGGGGGTAGAGGTTATGTTGATAAACCATGTAAAGAACATGTAATTATACAATGAGAAGAGGAAGAAACTATGTTTTTAAGGTTGAGATTTGCAACAAAAATGCATGAGAGCACTTGTTTGTTGGGGGTTCTTTTCAAAAAGGATTATCACAAAATACAAAAGAAAAACTATTTAACCCTTTAATGAGTGGCACGAAAAAAAAATTGGCCATAAAGGAAAGGAGTCTTTAGGGAATAATAAGGAAGTCATTTAGATTTTGTTTCAAGCCAAACTAATAGAAAAAGGATTTGTATTTGTATTAAATTAATGTAATATTAAAATAGAGGAGGAATAGGAATGGACGGTGAAGGAGTTGGAGGGAGTAGAGGAAAAATTTATTATTTTTTTTCATTTTGTTTCTCTCAAAGGAAAAAATACAAAGAAATTCTCCATTTCAAAGAAAAAAATCACTTTAGCCAAAAGAGAGCATAACCAAACATTGATGATGAATTCAAAGCTCGGTAGTTTTGTTTTATTGTTTGTTGGTATGAAGTTGGGTGTTTTCAATATTATATAACTTACGGCAACAGTTGAGCCATTTTTGCCCACACCTCCGGCCAATATAACAGTGAATATATATCGCAATGACCATAAACCACAAACTAATGTCATTAGGCATAAGGTGGACCATAATTCTAAATTACCGAATATCTAAAGGAATATATAATTGGAGGGTAGTAGGATTTTTATATGTGTATATAAGGTTATATTGGAGTATAGTATACAAATAAGATAACATAAATAACAACCCATTATTTAAATAATTTTTAGCAACAATTCTGTTTCCAACGGATAGTGGTGGGGGGAACATAATAAATTATAATTTCTTTTTTTTTAACAAAAACACAAAACAGTAATTAATCTCCTGGAAATATTATTTCATAAAAAATTAAACAAATTATAATTTTGAAAATTAAAAGAAAACAATTTGAACGAAAAAATCTCAAACTCAACTTACCTTTGTCATCCAGATGTCTGGACCAAAGAAAAACGACACCATATGTATACCGATAATGGTAAATTGAGCTTCAGTAACATCGATTTTGCCAAAACGCAATGTGCCCGAGACATATGTTTGCCAATGGGCACAATAAAATAAACCTATAGCACAGAAACACTGAAAGTAGAGGAGAAGGGGGAAAGGGAAAACTGTATTAGAGAAGTACATCATTGTAAATTAAATTAACCTCCTAATGTCATTGAATTGTTTTTGGTGGCTGGGTGTTCCACAGCCTCTTAGCAATTGTGATGAGTTTCATATAGTGTAAGTGTAGTGTAGGTACCTGAAAGAACAGCCAATTGGGATAGTGACCCAATTGACATGATATACATGCTGATAATGCCACAAATACTGTAGATATTGAATCACAGCCATGATCGAATAGCTCGCCCAGTGGTGATGATGTATTTGTACGTCTCGCCTGTTTACCATCGATGGAATCTAAACTTTGATAGATGAAAAGCCCAACGGCACACAATAAACATGTCCATCGTGGCGGTGGAGCAGTGCCTTCAGGTGCATAACTGGAAGAGAGAGAGAAAAATGTGTTCAAATTTAAATATTGAAATTGAAATCGAAAATGAAATTTTACAATATGTATCTTATAAACGAAGTTTGTTCTGAATATTTTAATATAAACATCCCCGAAGAAGAAGTTTCTTTATATCAAATAACACAGTCGATTCTATTTTAAATTAATGAAGTAGGGCCTCCTCCAAAGACCTTCTGCATGTTAATTATTGCTCCAAGCCTAGGTTTTTTTCTGAAAATGTTATCAGAATGTTTTGGTATAGAAAATGCTAACCAGATAATGTTATCCGGATAATGTTTTGGTATAGAAAAAGTTAAAAACAACGTTTTCTTCTAAAAAATTGTTATGCGGATAATGTTTTCGTAGAGAATTGTTATCCGGATAATATTTTTGTACAGAAAATGTTTTCCGGATATTGCTTTAGTATAGAAAATGTTACCGGAAAATATTTTGGATAGAAAATGGTATCCGGTAATGATATCGTATAGAAAATGTTACCTGGATAATGTTTTCTTATTGAAATTGTTATGGGAACGACGTTTTCTTATAAAAAAATGTTATCCGGATAATTTGAGGCTTTTGCATAGAAATTGTTTTCCGGATTAGGCTTTAATATAGAAAAATTTATCCGAATAAGTTTTTATAGAAGAGTTGGTACAGAAAATGTTATCCGGATGAGGTTTTGGCATAGAAAATATTTTCCGGATACGACTTTCTTTTATAATATTTAATCCATTTAAGGCTTTCGTATAGAAAATGTTATCCGAGTTATGTTTGCGGATAGGAAATGTTATCCGAATATAGACAATTTTATCCGAATTATGTTTTCTTATAGAACATGTTATTCGGTTAATGTTTTGGTATAGAAAATATTATCCGGTTAATGTTTTCGTATAGAAAGTATTATACGGATAATGTTTTCGTATAGAAAATATTATCCGTATAATGCTTTCGTATAGAAAATATCATCCGGACAGTGTTTTCGTATACAAAATATTATCCGGATAATGTTTTCGTATAGAAAAGAGTTACATTTAGGTTTTCATAAAGAAAATATTATCGGGATAATGTTTTCTTATAGAAAATATTATCCCGATAATGTTGTCGTATAGAAAATATTGTTCGGATAATGTTTTCGTATAGAAAATATTATCCGGATAATGTTTTCCTATCGAAAATATTATCCGGAAAATGTTTTCGTATAGAAAATATTATCCGGATAATGTTTTCGTATAGAAAATATTATCCGGATAATGTTTTCGTATAGAAAATATTATCCGGATAATGTTTGCGCATAGAAAATATTATTCGGATAATGTTTGCGCATAGAAAATATTATTCGGATAATGTTTGCGCATAGAAAATATTATTCGGATAATGTTTTCGTAAAGAAAACATTAGCCGGATAATGTTTTCGTACAGAATATGTTATCCGCATAATGTTTTTGTACAGCAAACTTTATACGGATAATGTTTTCGTATAGAAAATATTATCCGGATAATGTTTTCGTATAGAAAATATTATCCGTATAATGTTTTCGTATAGAAAATATCTATATAATGTTTTCGTATAGAAAATTTTATCCGTATAATGTTTTCGTATAGAAAATAATATTCGGATAATTTTGTCGTATAGAAAATTTTATCCGGATAATGTTTTCGTATAGAAAATGTTATCCGGACAATGTTTTCGTATAGAAAATACTATCCGGATAGTGTTTCCGTATAGAAAATATTATCCGGATAATGTTTGCGCATAGAAAATATTATCCGGATAATGTTTGCGCATAGAAAATAGTATCCGGATAATGTTTTCGTATAGAAAATGTTATCCGGATAATGTTTTCGTATAGAAAATGTTATCCGGATGATGTTTTCGTATAGAAAATGTTATCCGGATGATGTTTTCGTATAGAAAATGTTATCCGGATAATGTTTTCGTATAGAAAATGTTATCCGGATAATGTTTTCGTATAGAAAATGTTATCCGGATAATGTTTTCGTATAGAAAATGTTATCCGGATAATGTTTTGGTATAGAAAATGTTATCCGGATAATGTTTTCGTATAGAAAATGTTATCCGGATAATGTTTTCGTATAGAAAATGTTATCCGGATAATGTTTTCGCATAGAAAATGTTATCCGGATAATGTTTTCGTATAGAAAATGTTATCCGGATAATGTTTTCGTATAGAAAATGTTATCCGGACAATGTTTTCGTATAGAAAATACTATCCGGATAGTGTTTCCGTATAGAAAATATTGTCCGGATAGTGCTTTCCTATAGAAAATGTTATCCGGACAATGTTTTCGTATAGAAAATACTATCCGGATAGTGTTTCCGTATAGAAAATATTGTCCGGATAGTGCTTTCCTATAGAAAATATTATCCGGACAATGTTTTCGTATAGAAAATGTTATCCGGATAATGTTTTCGTATAGAAAGTGTTATCCGGATAATGTTTGCGCATAGAAAATATTATCCGGATAATGTTTGCGCATAGAAAATAGTATCCGGATAATTTTTTCGTATAGAAAATATTATCCGGATAGTGTTTATGTACAGAAAATATTATGCGGATAATGTTTTCGTATAGAAAATATTACCCGTGTTATGCTTTCGTATAGAAAATATTATCCGGATAGTGTTTTCGTATAGAAAATATTATCCGGATAGTGTTTTCGTATAGAAAATATTATCCGGATAAAGTTTTCCTATAGAAAATATTATCCGGATGATGTTTTCGTATAGAAAATATTATCCGGATAATGTTTGCGTATAGAAAATATTATCCGGATAATGTTTGCGTATAGAAAATATTATACGGATAATGATTGCGTATAGAAAATATTACCCGGATAATGTTTTCGTATAGAAAATATTATCCGGATAATGTTTTCGTATAGAAAATATTATCCGGATAATGTTTAGCGCATAGAAAATATTATCCGGATAATGTTTGCGCATAGAAAACGCCAACAACTATTATCCGGATAATGTTTTTGTATAGAAAATATTATCCGGATAATGTTTTCGTATAGAAAATATTATCCGGATAATGTTTTCGTATAGAAAATATGTTTTCGTATAGAAAATAGTATCCGGATAATGTTTTCGTATAGAAAATGTTTGCGCATAGAAAATAGTATCCGGATAATTTTTTCGTATAGAAAATATTATCCGGATAGTGTTTATGTACAGAAAATATTATGCGGATAATGTTTTCGTATAGAAAATATTACCCGTATTATGCTTTCGTATAGAAAATATTATCCGGATAGTGTTTTCGTATAGAAAATATTATCCGTACAATGCTTTCGTATAGAAAATATTATCCGGACAGTGTTTTCGTATAGAAAATATTATCCGGATAAAGTTTTCCTATAGAAAATATTATCCGGGTGATGTTTTCGTATAGAAAATATTATCCGGATAATGTTTGCGTATAGAAAATATTATCCGGATAATGTTTGCGTATAGAAAATATTATACGGATAATGATTGCGTATAGAAAATATTACCCGGATAATGTTTTCGTATAGAAAATATTATCCGGATAATGTTTTCGTATAGAAAATATTATCCGGATAATGTTTTGCGCATAGAAAATATTATCCGGATAATGTTTGCGCATAGAAAACGCCAACAACTATTATCCGGATAATGTTTTTGTATAGAAAATATTATCCGGATAATGTTTTCGTATAGAAAATATGTTTTCGTATAGAAAATAGTATCCGGATAATGTTTTCGTATAGAAAATATTATCCGGATAATGTTTTTGTATAGGAAATATTATCCGGATAATGTTTTCGTATAGAAAATATTATCCGGATAATGTTTTTGTATAGAAAATATTATCCGGATAATGTTTGCGTATAGAAAATATTATCCGGATAATGTTTGGGCATAGAAAATATTATCCGGATAATGTTTGGGCATAGAAAATATTATCCGGATAATGTTTGCGCATAGAAAATATTATCCGGATAGTGTTTTCGTATAGAAAATATTATCCAGGTAATGTTTCGAAAACATTATCCGGATAGTGTTGTCGTATAGAAAATATTATCCGGATAATGTTTTCGTATAGGAAATATTATTCGGATGTTTCCGTATAGAAAATATTATCCGGATGTTTTCGTATAGAAAATATTATCCGTTAAGGGTTTGTATAGAAAATATTATCCGAATAATGTTTTCGTATAGAAAATATTATCCGGATAATGTTTGCGTATAGAAAATATTATCCGGATAATGTTTGCGTATAGAAAATATTATACGGATAATGATTACGTATAGAAAATATTATCCGGATAATGTTTGCGTATAGAAAATATTATCCGTATAATGCTTTCGTATAGCAAATTTTATCCGGTTAATGTTTTCCTATAGAAAATATTATCCATTATTATATACAAATCTTTTTCGTATTATAATTCAGAAATTTCTTTGCCTAAATTATTTACAAACAATATTGATCATGGTGAGAAATATAAAAAGCGTCACCAAGTCTAAAAGCAAATCCAAATTTAGTAAAAAAGAAAAAAAAAGATTTGCGAGAGCGGTGCAAAATGAAATCAAAAACAATCACCTTCAAAATGTGATTCATTACACTTGATTTTCAAACTCAACTTTGTTCACATCAATCCATTGCTTTTTTCATAGTATAACGAGACAAAGAGACAGAAACGACACTGTGTATTTGTTGTTGTTGTTGCTTTTTTGCAAATATATATTATTTGTTATATTTCTATTGCCGTTTAACTCATTTCATTTATTACTTATTCACATTTGCTATTAGCGTGTCTGTAGTTTAAATGGTGCTATTCACTTGCTATGTAGTTCAACGTGTATGACTGATTTGATTTGATTCTTTTCATTCATAATTTATTTAATAGAAAGAAATAAGTAGTGTGTGCCCTCCTCTTTGTTGTACATATTTGATTTGTGTTTGTCATTCCATTTGCATTTTGTTCGATCTGAATTTCACAAAACCTGGGAATCGATTTTGATTACTTTCAATTGGGCTAAAGGTGTAAAAGTCGTATATATTAGCATTAAATTTTGATCGATATCGATGAGAACGGTTTGGGTATTTTCAGTGGGCAAGTCAAAGTTAAACTAGCAGAGCTTAGGTTCTCTGCGTCAGAGCCCGTATTGTATTAGCACAACCAAACAAACAATACAACAATATTGATTTAATGATAATATTTGACTAGACGTTTCTAAAAATATACCAAACAGATGTCAAAGTGAATACGTATTGACCGATAAGAACTTTCTCATAACACGCCGACTATTATCATTAGAAATGCCATTCAAATAACATGCCGGGTGGCATTATCATTAGAAATACCATTCACATATTAAAAAAGTCTTTAAAATATTCGAAGGCACGACTACTCTACACTGCACATAAATGAAAATGTTACGTATGCAAAATTTGATTTCTTTAATAATACGGAAAAAATATGGACTTTGATCCTAATCTGGCGATTCCATGGCGGCATAGTTGGTGTTTAGCATGAATTTCATTTCAAGCATAAATACAACAGGGACAATAACATTGAAATGTGAGAATAACAGCAGCTAAATTCGTTATCACCGTTATGTGATAATATAATAGACGAACAAATGAAGGGAGGGAATATTGGGGACTAAATTGCAGATGTTAGGAATGGAATTCTTATATTTCATCAACTGCAGATTTTTATTTTTCAGTGAAGGTTATAAAATAAAAAAAAATCAGAACGAAGAACAGCTAACCCTTGCTGAATACCTTCACATGTTTATCGCTTTAGACAAAGGTACTTAAAACAATTCTTATCTATTTTGAAATATTTTTTGTTTTATAATCTTGTACGCAGTCTATATTACTATAGGTTCCCTACTATACAGTAGTTGTCAGTCATATTTCATCGTTATAATGGCGCATAAGTCTTATCTGCCGAAGAGTAACAACAAAACGTGTTCAGCTACGTAATAATTTAAATAAAAAGAATTTCGATAAGCATCTAAGTGATAATAGAGGCATCCATTAATGATAAGATTTGGAATCGTTTGTTAAAGAACAAAAATTAATTTTAATTTTCTAGAATAGACATTTTGTACACTTTGGATGAAAAGATAATGAAAATTGGGCTATCATATCTATAACATAACAAAAAATTTCCTATACAAAAACCTTATCCGGAAAATCTTTTCTATACAAAAATCTTTACCGGATTACTTTTTTCATACAAAAACCTTATCCGGATAGCATTTTCTATACAAAAACCTTATGCGGATAACCTTTTCTGTACGAAAACCTTATCCGGATAACGTTTTCTATACGAAAACTTTGTCCGGATAAAATTTTCTATAGGAAAACCTTATCCGTATAAAATTTTCGATACGAAAACCTTATCCGTATACTATTTTCTATACGAAACCTTTATCCGTATAAAATTTTCTATACAAAAACATTATCCGGATAATATTTTCTATACGAAAATATTATCCGGATAATATTTCCAATACGAAAACATTATCCGGATAATATTTCCTATACGAAAACCTTATCCGGATAACATTTTCTATACGAAAACCTTATCCGGATAACAATTTCTATACGAAAACATTATCCGGATAGCATTTTCTGTACGAAAGCCTTATCCGGATAACATTTTCTATACGGAAACCTTATCCGGATAACATTTTCTATACGAAAACCTTATCCGGATAACATTTTCTATACGAAAACCTTATCGGGATAAAATGTTCTATACGAAAACCTTATCCGGATAACTTTTTCTATACGAAAACCTTATCCGGATTACATTTTCTATACGAAAACCTTATCCGGATTACATTTTCTATACGAAAACCTAATCCGGACAACATTTTCTATACGAAAACCTTATCCGCATAACATTTTCTATACGAAAACCTTATCCGGATAACATTTTCTATACGAAAACCTTATCCTAATAACATTTTCTACACGAAAACCTTATCCTGATAACATTTTCTATACGATAACCTTATCCGGATAACATTTTCTATACGAAAACCTTATCCGGATAACATTCTCTATACGAAAGCCTTATCCGGACAGCATTTGCTATACGAAAAACTTATCCGGATAATATTTTCTATACGAAAACCTTATCCGTATAAAATTTTCAATACGAAAACCTTATCCGGATAATACTTTCTATACGAAAACCTTAACCGGATAACATTTTCTATACGAAAACCTTATACGGATAGAATTTTCTATACGAAAACTATTTCTTGATAACATTTTTTATACAAAAACCTTATCCAAATAAAATTTTCTATACGAAAACATTATGCGGATATAATTTTCCTTATCCGGATAACATTTTCTATACGAAAACCTTATCCAGATAACATTTTCTATACGAAAACCTTATCCAGATAACATTTTCTATACGAAAACCTTATCCAGATAAAAATTTTTATACAAAAACCTTATCCATATAAAATTTTCTATACGAAAAGCTTATCCGTATACAGTTTTCTATACGAAACCCTTATCCGGATAACATTTTCTATACGAAAAACTTATCCGGATAACATTTTCTATACGAAACCCTTATCCGGATAACAGTTTCTATACGAAAGCCTTATCCAGATAAAATTTTTTATACAAAAACCTTATCCAAATATGTAAAATTTTCTATACGAAAAGCTTATCCGTATACAGTTTTCTATACGAAAACCTTATCCGGATAAAATTTTCTATACGAAAACCTTATCCGGATAACATTTTCTATACGAAAACCTTATCCGGATAACATTTTCTATACGAAAACCTTATTCGGATAACATTTTCTATACGAAAACCTTATCCGGATAACATTTTCTATACAAAACCTTATCCGGATAACATTTTCTATACGAAATCCTTATCCGGACAACATTTTCTATACGAAAACCTTATCCGTACACTATTTTCTATACGAAAACTTTATCCGTATAAAATTTTCTATATGAAAACCTTATCCGGATAACATTTTCTATACGAAAACCTTATCCGGATAACATTTTCTATACGAAAACCTTATCCGGATAACATTTTCTATACGAAAACCTTATCCGGATAACATTTTCTATACGAAAACCTTATCCGGATAACATTTTCTATACGAAAACCTTATCCGGATAACATTTTCTATACGAAAACCTTATCCGGTTAACATTTTCTATACGAAAACCTTATCCGGTTAACATTTTCTATACGAAAACCTTATCCGGTTAACATTTTCTATACGAAAACCTTATCCGGTTAACATTTTCTATACGAAAACCTTATCCGGTTAACATTTTCTATACGAAAACCTTATCCGGTTAACATTTTCTATACGAAAACCTTATCCGGTTAACATTTTCTATACGAAAACCTTATCCGGTTAACATTTTCTATACGAAAACATTATTCGGAAACGTTTTCTATACGAAAACTTTGTCCAGATAAAATTTTCTATACGAAAACCTTATCCGTATACTATTTTCTATACCAAAACTTTTCCGTATAAAATTTTCTATACAAAAACTTTGTCCGGATAACAATTTCTATACGAAAACCTTATCCGGATAACAATTTCTATACGAAAACCTTATCCGGATAACATGTTCTATACGAAAACCTTATCCGTACACTATTTTCTTTACGAAAACCTTATCCGCATAACACTTTCTATACGAAAACCTTATCCGTACACTATTTTCTTTACGAAAACCTTATCCGCATAACACTTTCTATACGAAAACCTTATCCGGATAACATTTTCTATACGAAAACCTTATCCGGATAATATTTTCTATACGAAAAACTTATCCGGATAACATTTTCTATACGAAAACCTTATCCGGATAACATTTTCTATACGAAAACCTTATCCGGATAACATTTTCTATACGAAAACCTTATCCGGATAACATTTTCTATACGAAAACCTTATCCGGATAACATTTTCTACACGAAAACCTTATCCGGATAACATTTTCTATACGAAAACCTTATGCGGATAACATTTTCTATACGAAAACCTTATGCGGATAACATTTTCTATACGAAAACCTTATAAAATTTTCTATACGAAAACCTTATTCGTATACAGTTTTCTATACGAATCCCCCTTATCCGGATAACATTTTCTATACGTAAACCTTATCCGGATAAAATTTTCTATACGAAAACCTTATCCGGATAACATATTCTATACGAAAAACATTTTCTATACGAAAACCTTATGCGGATAAAATTTTCTATACGTAACCCTTATGCGGATAAAATTTTCTATACGAAAACCTTATCTGGATAAAATTTTCTATACGAAAAAAATTAACGGATAATATTTTCTATTCGAGAAAATTAACGGATGATATTTCCTAAGCGAAAACATTATCCAGATAATATTTTCTATACGAAAACCTTATCCGGATAACATTTTCTCTACGAAAACCTTATCCGGATAACATTTTCTATACGAAAACCTTAACCGGATAACATTATCTATACGAAAACCTTATCTGGATAACATTTTCTAGACGAAAACCTTTTTCGGATAACATTTTCTAGACGAAAACCTTATCCGGATAACATTTTCTATACGAAACCCCTATCCGGATAACAATTTCCATACGAAAACCTTATCCGGATAACTTTTTCTATACGAAAACCTTGTCCGGATAACATTTTCTATACGAAAACCTTATCCGTATAAAATTTTCTATACGAAAACATTATCCGGATAACATTTTCTATACGAAAACCTTATCCGGATAACATATTCTATACGAAAACCTTATCCGGATAACACTTTCTATACGAAAACCTTATCCTGATAACATTTTCTATACGAAAACCTTACCGGATAACATTTTCTAGACGAAAACCTTATCCGTATAACATTTTCTAGACGAAAACCTTATCCGGATGACATTTTCTATACGAAAGTCTTAGCCTGTAATCAATTTATATACGGAAATTTCATACGTTCAACATTTTCAATTTGAACAACTTATCCAGATAACATTTTTTGTACGAAATCCTCATCCAAAAAACATTTTCTATACGAAAACCTCATCCTGGCTATATTTGTTATATTAAAACCTCATTTTCTATACCAAAACCTCATACATGGAAAAGTATAGGCGATTCGAGTTCTAATTGTCCACAACTGCTATATAAAATTGCATGACAAGTTATTGCTGATTGGCTGATTTGACCTTTTGGAATTTGATCTAAAAGTGAACAGCTTCTCTTCGTATACATACAAATTGCTAAACAATATGGAAATGGATATGTTTCTAGTTCATCGATTTTAACTTAAAATATAAACTAAACTTTCTCTGGCATGACGACCTCATTTTTTTTGGTTTAGCGTTTGTTGTTCACTTTACGGTTATTAAAAAAACAACTTATGGTTAGTTACCTATTATTAGTTTAAACTTTGAAACTATGTAGATATGTAGCTGTTGTGATTTTCTATGTTGAGTTATATATAATTGGGCAATATTGTTTTAATTTTAGAACACTTATCGTTGCCTCACAATTTAAATGTGAATTGTTGGTAGGGGTTAAATTTTAATGATGGTTAACTAAAAACAACCCTTTATTTCTTAGTTTTTGACAAAGCTTGTTAAAAGGGGAGTTACTGTTGTATTTTACAAGGAAATGGGGTTAAATAGAGTAATAACGTATTCTTGCCAGGAAAAAAATTGTTGTTACAGGTGTGTTTTCAATTACACAAAGGAATACTTTCAATGAAGGTATAAACTTGAACTATTAAGCAGATGTGGAAGATTTAGCTAGGCTAAGTTACTTCCGGATTACTTTGGAAAAACCATTTTGCTCCGATTATGATGAAAAGCATAATTCTTTGGAAAAATATCTATAAATCCCTATCGAGTGTTGCCAATCTAAAAACAAAACAAAATAAATTAATATTTTAAAGAAAATTAAGCTAAGATTTGTCAATAAATATGTCTTACTATTCTTGGTGGTGGTGCTCCTAAACTAGACTTGTTCTTTTTCACTTAACATGCTTTTTTTAAAGCAACAAATAGAAGGCATAATAGTAGCCGCCAGTCTTTATAAATTATAACAACCACACCAACATCCATTTTCTTGTTTCCATCGTTTCTCTGTTTAAACAAGACTATTTAAGTTGATTAGTCATTCTGGTAAAATGCAAAAGACATTGCACAACCGCCGTAGCCATAATAAATGTTATATTTGCTAAAAAAAACTATTCTCCTTTTTATTTTTGTTTGGTTCTTCATTACCGGCCGGCAAATGAATATGTAATTTACTGTTCATGATATGAATATCAAACAGCCTAATCATTTCCAATCAAATTCAAGCAAGAAAGATCAGAAACAGTCAGTCATTGTTGTCTATGAAGATGAATAACTAAAAAAACAGCTGATTTAGCAAAAGTCAACGTCAGCATAGAGCGCGAGAGACTAACTAAGAAGAAGTAATCTGAATGTTTTCTCAAAAAGAGACATATGACGAAAACTAAAACAACTGATAAGTGGGTCATTCATATAAGAAAAACTAGAATTTAACGGGTCTTTAATGTATAAAATACAACAAGTATACACTACATTTTGCTGCAATTGATTGTTGATTTTTTTGTAAGGAAAATTCATATGAAAATCTCTAAAATTAAACAGGAAATAGAATGTTTGAGACAAGTGCTGGCAAAATACAGAGAGGAAGGGAGACTAGAAGTATAAATAAAAAGATTGCAATTAAAAACGACGTTGACAATTTCTAATGATGACGTTTAATTCTGTCTGCCAGCCAAAATATTAAACAATAACAACAACAGAAGGGGGAGTGAGTATACATGGGGGGTAGCAGGAAGACATTGGGAGGAAAATGTAGCGCAAATGTTGTTGCTGGCAAATAAAAATGAAAATTTCAGGGTCAAGTAGCGAAATTAACACACTTGCAAATCAATCGTATCTATAATGTAAAATATTTCTTTTTTTGTTGTTTTTGGTTTCTTCATTTTTATACTTACGCCACCAATATCAAAGTTGTAACAATATTTACAGCCAAACCCACAATGGTAATTAGATTGGGTGCCAACCATAGTGGAGTTTTTGATACAAGCCAATTCCACCAAGGCTGCAGCCAAGGATCCATTAAACTTGAGTTGGTACATGAGTATTTATGTTCGGACAATTTCTTTAATTGCTGTGGTGATAGAATGCGATCTTTGTAGGCCATTTTTGGGGGGTGGTGGTATATAACAACTATGTTTTTTATATTTATAAAAAAAGCAATCTATGCAATTCGGAGGGAGTTCTTTATTTAACAAGAACCATTTAATTCGTTTCTCAATGTGCTTTTATTTGCACTTTTATTATTAATAAAATGGCACTGCACTTTTCGCTTTGATTAGCACACACACGTACCTACACACGTAATGCGCAAGCAATAACTTTTTGCAACCCTCCCCTTGTGGTTGCGCCCTCCCTTAGCAATCGTTAACGAACTGACCGACTCACGTCTTAAACACTTTTTTTCTGATCTCTTTTTTCTTTTGTATTTCTTTTTGTAATTTCTTCTCTTCTTTCACGTGCTTGAACTTTTGTACTTTGCTTAAATTTTAAATTAATTAATAAATTGTTTGTTTGCCTCGTTAGAAATGTTTGGTGGTATATTTTTCTGTGTTCTCTGGACACTTGACTGCGTGTATTTTCTTATTTCCACCTCACGCGTTTTTCCTTTTTTCCGTGTTAAACTTTTTCCGCTGAATTTTTCATCGTATGTGATGGGATACGTAGGTTGAAAAACGTCTTGTCAATTGGTGAAATAAATCGATTGGTGAACAATCGAATAATCGATAAATTAGGTGTTGTGGCAACACATCATGTTGTTATTAACAGTAAATTTTATGAAAAAAGTACCTAAATAGATGGTCTGTTCCAGTACTACACATTTCTACACATTTTTACTCCGATAACCGATTTTTCCTTTATGTTATCGAAAAAAATAGTAAAAATGTGTAGAAATGTGCAGTACTGGAACAGACCAAGAACAAAGAACGCTAAAGTATACGCCCATGGTCTTAATGCGAATCATTGCGGTAATTAAATTTCTGTAAAAACAGTGTTATCGACACTTTTTCAAGGGGAGTACACTAGAGCTGGCAAAAAATCGATGGCACTATCGATAAAATCGATTATTTTTTAAAAATTAAATATCGATAGATAGTTTTGCCTATCGATATTATCGGAACAAAAATCCCCAACCTAAAATTCATTGAAATAAATAGATATTTCTCTGCTTTCGGTTTTGTGTGTGTGAGAAAGTAAGTCCGTAGTTACACGTACATATTTTTCGGAAAAGTGAAATGCATTTTTTAATATTTTTATAAAATAAATGCTCTGTTCCAGAACCTGCAAGAAGCTACTATTTTTTACTACGATAACATTTTTCCCTTTATGTTATCGGAAAAAATTGTAAAAATTAGTAGATTCTTGCAGTTCTGGAACAAACCAAAAAGCAATTGTTTATTCTGCATTACATTTCTGTGAACTACTTGTGCAAAATGTCAAGAAAAGCATTGACATTTCCGCCATTTTCATCTCCAAATTAATGGTGTTGACAACTTAACGATAATTTCGATAGCAATCGATATTTTAAAATATTATATCGAAAATATCTAATGTTGGGAATATCGATGGTGTGTACTCTAGAGCTATAGTGTGTACTCTAGAGCTGGCAAAAAATCGATGGCACTATCGATAATATCGATTATTATTTAAAAATTCAATATCGATAGATAGTTTTGCCTTTCGATATTATCGGAATAAAAACTCCTAACCTTACCCTGCGTTTACAAATGACAGGACAGTTGACTTCATGTATTGATTGTCAAAATCCCACAACTTGCTTGTGTGACGTAGGCGTCCCGACAACTGCAAAAACAGTTTTTAATTTTTGAATGAAAATCGTCAATTTCTTTTTGTTTTCCGTTCAAATATTTTGTTTTATGTCCATGTTTTTTTGTTTTCAACACATTTCAATTATTTTTTACATATTTTTACAAAAATGCCAAAAGTTTGTCTTCCTTACTGTCTGTGAAAAAATGATGGACAGGTGGGAGACAAACGACAAATGTATGTATGTGTTAGTAAATCAGAGTTGTATTTGAAGTCAAACTGTCTGGTGTAAACGCCTAGTTACATCCATTGAAATAAATAGAAATTTCGCTTCTTTTCGGTTATGTGTGTGTAAGAAAGTAAGTCCGCAGTCACATGTAGACATTTTTCGGTAAAATAAAATGTATTTTTTTACATTTTTTATAAAATAAAAGCAGTTGTTTATTCTCCTTTACATTTCTGTCAACAACTTTTGCATAATTTCAAGAAAATCATTGAATCTTCCGCCATTTTCGTCTCCAAATTAGTGGCGATGATAACTTAACGATAATATCGATAGCAATCGATATTTTAAAACATTATATCGAAAATATCTAATGTTGGAAATATCGATGGTTTGCCAGCTCTAACACACTAGCTTCGTTCCAGAACTAAAAAGTTTTTACACATTTAACACATTTTGAACATTTTCCCCCGAAATGCGTTCCCGTACACCAAAAAAGTTGCAAAATGTTCACTTCTCTTTGAACAAAAATGGCGCTGAATGGCTCTCTCTTTAGAAACTTTTTACACGACAAATTTGAGCGAGCAAAAATGTGCAACATGTTTGCCGGGTTCCGATTGGCTGACACGCCGACTTTGACATTTGTTCCAGTTTTTTTGGCGTTTCTGCCATTTTTCCGTTCCCGTAAATTTTGGACAAATGTGTGCGTTGAACTCATTTTTGACGGTTCTCTCTTTTGCTCATTTTACCATTAAAAAAGTACTGGAACGGAGCTACTATCATACAATCATAATGTTCCCGTACTTTATTAATGGTAAAAGCAGTAAAAGAGCGAACTGTGAAAAATGAGATACAGACACATTTGCTCTGTTCCAGAAGCTGCAAGAAGTTACTATTTTTACTACGATAACATTTATTCCTTTATGTTATCAAAAAAAAAAAAAAAAGAAAATAGTAAAAATTAGTAGATTCCTGCAGTTCTGGAACAGACCAATTATTAAAAATGTACGGGAACGGAAAAATGGAAAAAAACGTAAAAAAACCGGAACAAATGTCAAAGTCAGCATACTAGCCAATTAGCCATGTTACTATTTTTCACGCGCTCACACGAGTAAAAAGTTTTTAAAGAGAGCGTCATTCAGCGCCATTTTTGTTTAAGGAGAAGTGAAGCTTTATGCTTTATGACCGAAATTTTTTGCAACCCACACAACCACCAAATTATGTGACTAATTTCGCTATTGGTTTGGCAGCTCTCCAGACATATCGGCTGTGGAGTGGCTTCTAAGTTATCGAACTTTTTGGGTTTTCAAATGCAAATGTGTTTTATACAATAATACTATATTTGCATTTACGAAATCCACTCGATTTCATCTGTCAATTCCTTTGTGTATACGTCAAATGAAAACTCATCTGAAATCGATTGGATTTCATTTGACGTTTGACAAATGGAATTGACAGTTGAAATCGAGTGGATTTCGTAAACGTAAACATAGTATAACGGATATTTGGCCGTTCAATCGTATGACAAACACTTTTTTGCGCTGCCTTTGAAGCTATGAATTCGGGTAAAATGTGTAAAAGTGGTAAAAGTTGTAAAAACTTTTTAGTTCTGGAACAATAGTCAAATCTACAGTTTGACAGACTTTCCACTTTTTACACCACGAAATTTGTCGAGCAGAAAGTTGTGAAAGAGAAGGTCATTTTGGCATGCTCTCTTTTAAATTTTGCTCCATGTTTTACTACTTTTTGGCGTTATGGAACGCTTTCGGAGTTAAAAATAGTAAAACTGGTAAAACTTGACGAAACTTTAACGTAAAGGAACAAAGCTTATACTGACATTCAACGTACTTTTAACACTTCGTTGGACACCGATATTGTTTGTCACATTCGTAACACCTGAGTCTGACCAGACCCATATAATTATTTATATTTTTTAGTAAATCTAATTAATATTTTCGTATAAAAAGTTGTAGAATATGTTTAAAGTATCCAAATCTTACATAAATAATACGTATTCGCCAAAAAACATGCCGAAAAACACTAAATTTAATTAAATTTATATTATAATAAAAATGTGAAAAAATACATTTTATTTTAACGAAAAATGTGTACGTGTGACTACGGACTCAAGGCCTGCGTACATAAGCTGCCTCGCCTGCTTACCTTGCTTGCTCAGCGTTGTCAGTATTGTGGATTTTTCCCCAAATTGGGGAATATTTATTTGAAATGGGGAAAAAATTTCTACTTGGGGAATTGGGAAAATGTTGAGGATATCTGAAAAATATTTGGGGATTTTTGGGGAATTTCTTTTTTGACTAATTACTTCAAATTATCTGATATTTTTTTAATTTCTGTACGTGAATGGCAGCGTACTAGAACAGTGGGTTGAATTGAAATAACATTTTTGCCGCCGATTAGGGATAACATTACCGCCGTTGATAATAACTAATCATCTTTGACATGTAAATGTCAAAATCTATTTCATAATTTGAATTTTTTGTCAGTTGTTCGGGAGAAGAGAAGCCGTGCGTTCATACAATTTTTAAGCTTTCATCACCTCTCATCCATTATACCAATCAACAATTTATTTATCATTTTCATAAACTTTAATTTGTATCATCCTGTAAATAACCCAAACGTCTTTGGTGTGCTCTCAAAAGGAACTAACCAGGCTTCTAGTAAGTTCTCCGACTGCAAACATTTTCAATCATTTCTACTGCTGAAGGGGACTTAACTGCAGAAATGATTTCTCGATTGATGGGCAATGAAATTAAACTTTATTTAACATTCATGGCTCCAATTATAAAAGAGATACATATGCTTAGGTCCGTTATTATATCCTTTTTGTAGTTAAATGTTGGCCGATATCGGACAGATAACCCGTTTTTTATTCCTACAAGTTTGCTTTAATACCTAGCAAGTGTCAGATAAATTAAAAGGAACTTTTGTTCCTTTTAAAATTAAAAGTGCGCCCAAAAGCACGAAAAATTTGAAAGCAAATTCAAATCAACCAATCCGATTTGAGTAAATTTGATGTATACAGACTGTTTTGCTTGAAATGGAATGGAAGATGTAATAACAAATCCCTGGTAATGCGAACTTTATTCCTTATTTTTCTTAAAGTAAGGTATAACAAAAAGGGATTTAAAAGAAAAGATGTAAGAACGGGCCTTAATCTAAGTTTTCAAACCGATGCACACTGCTAATATGCATTTTCCCCTGTGCACTCGAATATTGAAACCATTTATAAAAAAATTAAGAAGATATTGAAAAATAGTGGATTCGATCGAAAACGACTCGGCATATGTACTATGAGAAGCCATGGACCTAGGCTTTAATTTTGACTTTTACTTTTATTTAGCAAACAATTATTAAAGTAAAAAAGACCAGTGCCGAATATCTTAAACGCTGTTAATACAAATGCTGAAACCGATGCCTACAAATATGCAATTTTTAAACTTACAAGCAATTTTACCCCAATATTTGCAGCAATTCACTAGGTCAACACAATTTTGGCTCTTTACGAACCTTTTTAGAACCAGTTGTCAACACAAAAATCTCCACGATTGTTTACGAATCGCAATGGAGAAAGTTATCATTCGTAAATTGGAGATGGTATTAAATGTGCTTTCTGTTCCAAAAAGTAATTCTTAAGTAGAAAGAGTCTCTTAATTTGAACCATATTCAGTAAAATGCAGTACGAGTTACTAGAATAAATAATCAATTTTCTAACAACTCCATTTGTTGTAGAAGTTTTGCCCACATAAAGAAATGTTACAACTCTTTCATTATACAAATTTATATAAATCCAATAAGACTAATGATTCTGAATCACTTGAAAGTGAAGTTTTCAATAACGTTAATTTAATTCATATATAAGTATATATAATACTTTACAAGTTTAATGCTATGCATTTCAATAGTAAAATAAAACTACTTTTGATTTTTTTGTAATTATTTGTTAAAAAATTTTTGGGGATTTTTTTGAGGAAATTCAATAAAATCTGGGGAATTTTGGGGAAAAGTTTTGGACAAGTTGGGGAAAAGAGTATAAAAAATACTGGCAACGCTGTGCTTGCTTCTGATAAAAGAATAAAAAAAGGGCAACCCAGCCCGAAATTTGCTCGGCCTTCTTTATTCTTTTATTTTCATTAGCTTTGTTCCTTTACCTGCCTGAGGTTACCATTTTTAACCTGCAAAGCGTTCCTTTACTTTAACAAGCATACGATTTATATGAGACCAGTTCACCACTTTTACCATTTTTTATACCCTCCACCATAGGATGGGGGTATATTAAGTTTGTCACTACGTTTGTAACTACTCGAAATAATCATTGTAGACCCCACAAAGTATATATATTCTTGATCAGCGTGCAATTCTACATCGATATAGCCATGTCCGTTCGTCTGTCCGTCTGTGGAAATCACTCTAGCGTCCGAACGGATTGACGTAGGTTGATGAAATTTTGGGAAAATATGTTATATTTACGTAGGACTTTTGTTATTGAAAGCGGGCTATGTAGGTCCACGCTTTCTTATAGCCCCCATACAAAATGACGCGTGACGCGTCGTCGTTTTAAGGAATTTTTAAGATATTTGGCCCATTTTACCACCGAATTGGTTGTAATTCGGTACTTTGTGTCTCCAGAGGCCAAAAAATATTCCTACCAAAGTTGGGTTATATAGGTCCACGTTTTGGTATAGCCCCCATATAAGGCCCCGTATAAAGTACGCGTCATTTTAATATATTTTGAATGTATTAGACCCATTTGACCACAGAATTGGTTGTAATTTGGTATTTTGTGTCTTCAGAGGCCAGAAAACATTCCTACCAAAGTTGGGTTATATAGGTCCACGTTTTGGTATAGCCCCACATAAGGCCCCTTGTAAAGTACGCGTCATTTTAATATATTTTGAATGTATTAGACCCATTTGACCAAAGAATCGGTTGTAACTTTGTATTTTGTGTTTCCAGAGGCTAAGAAACATTTCTACCATAAAATGTTTATATACGTCCACGTGTTGATATAGCCCCCATAATACAATATATCCCGATTTTCGATATTTTTAACGTTTTAGCCTCATTATCACACCGAGATGGCTGAAATTTGGTATTTAGTCTTCTTTAGGCGTATAAAACGTTCCCCCAGAAATTTGTAGGTATAGGTCCACGCCATCATATAGCCCCCATAGAACGGTACCTTCCGAATTTCGGTATTTTGAAGGTTGTGGCCACATTAATCCACCGAAATGGCTGAAATTTGTGGTGGAGGGTATAAAAAGTTCGGCCCGACCGAACTTAACGCTTTTCTTACTTGTTAAAGTAAAGGAACAGACCAATTATGTCAGAAGTGAAGTAGGAAAGCAAGGCAACCAGGTAAGGCAGCTTATGTACGCTGGTCTTAACTTTCTTACACACCCATAACCGAAAAGCAGCGAAATTTCTATTTATGTCAATGGATTTCAGGTTAGGGGTTTTTATTCCGATAATATCGATAGGCAAAACTATCTATCGATATTGAATTTTTAAATAATAATCGATATTATCGATAGTGCCATCGATTTTTTGCAGCTCTATCGTGCTGGACGGGTGGACAGTTATCGATAATTGTAATAATCGACATTCAAAACTGATAATGGAAAAAAAAAAAAAAAAAAAAAAAAAAAAAAAAAAAAAAAAAAAAAAAACCCGAAAGTGACGCCGAACGAATAGGACGCGCAAATTTTTTAAGGAATCAAAATCCAATAGGAAAATTAAAATTTTGCAAATTCTTCGGTCTTCTTATCATCCAAAAAAACTATTTAAACATGGTTTGGCCCGAGGCCAATGAAATAACCCTTGAAGATGGGTATAAATACCCACTTCCAAGAATTAGAAAATACATAACCTATTTGAAGGAATATGTTGCACTCTTGCAGGGATACCCAAATGGAAAAAGTGTCCCAACGATGAAAATTGCAGACGAGCTTCATTCAAAGTTCGATAATTTGGAGACGCACTTCGTTACAAAACGGAAAATGAGAATAATATGCAACGACCGCGACACCATAAATAAAATAGTTGCTGATGAAAACCTCCGCAATAGATACTCCGTATTCATACCAAGTGAACTCTGCGAAACAAAAGCTGTGGTGCAAATTCCATCTGATGAAGAATTCACTGAGAAATTTTTATATGAAAACTTAATAATAAAACATAAAGCAGAATATGGGCCCATTTATGACAACATTGCCATAACCGAAGTCAAACGCTTTACCAGGCCCGATTTGGATAACAAAGATAAAAGAATCAATTCCGATGCTGTCCTGCTGACCTTCAGTGGGGATAAACTACCTTCACACGTATGTATAAATAGAGTATTTTTCTTGGTAAAGCCGTTCATAGAGCGGATTCTCCAGTGTAAAAAATGCTGGAAGTTTGGACATTCAACCAGAGTCTGCAGCCGCTCCCGTCAAGTATGTCCGCGCTGTGGCTCGGCTCATGAGGGTACTTGCCTTACGATGCCCAAGTGTATCAACTGTGACAAGCCGCATGACGCCAGATCTAACCTGTGTGACTTACGATTAGAGCTTAGAAATAAAGCGAAACAATTAGCTGAAGAAAAAGCCCCAAAGCTCATATATAACAGGAACGATTTAATCCACCAACCTCCTCCTGAAGACTTCTCTAATTTATCTCTTGAAGACTTTCCGGAAATCAACGCAAAGAGGCCAAAATTAAAACCAAAGTCTAAAAGCAGCGTAAAGAGGAAGAAAATTCCAATTTCCAATTCATTTACTGATAATATTGATGAGAATACTCACCAAGAAGACATTCAACAAAACCGTTCCAGCGCTGAAGTTTTATCAGCTGGCTCTGATTTAACTCCAGCCATTATAAATACTGACATTCAATCACTCGATGCTTTGGAGACTTCGTCCACGGAGTTTGGTTCAAACTCCTTGGCCAACTCCAAAATCATAAAAACCAACAATAACAACTCTAAACCAGATTATACTGAAATCAACAATGACATTACAAAACCCAATCAAACTACTACAAATACACCCAAAAACGTCATCCGAACATCCACAACATCCGATAGCGTGATCCGCACACCCTTGCATCTTTTTGAATCATTTCAAAAAGACAACATGAATGATCATGATTACGATGAAGGTTCTACAGATTAACTTGAGAAGCATCAGAAATAAAAAACCACAGCTGAGTCAATTCCTGAAAGAATCGGGGGTTGATATAGCATGCATATCGGAAACCTATTTGGATACTACGGATCATTTTTCTATACCTAATTATGACATTTTAAGAAAAGACAGACTATCATATGGTGGCGGTGTAGCCATCCTAATAAAGAATAATATAAAATTCACCAGCTTTGACATTACCATTATAAATCGCAATATAGAAATAATTGCTTGCTGTATAAATAGCAATTCTGGCCCTATAATTATAGTATCTACATATATCCCACCGAACGTGACATTCAGCACCGCTGACTTAATGAGTATGACATCACGCATTCCACAAAATGCTAAGATCATAATGTGTGGAGACTTCAACTGCCATCACCAAATTTGGGGATGTAGTAATACAGATGTTCGTGGAGATAATATGCTTCAATTTATAGAAGATATGGATCTTGTCCTTCTGAATGATGGCTCGCCAACCTATTTTGGTAGCAGCTGTCCTTCGGCGTTGGATTTATCAATTTGCAGCCCTGCCATTGCACTGGTTGCAACATGGTCCGCTCTCAATGAGTGTCTTGGTTCCGACCATTGTGCCATTATTATGGAGATTAACTTATATGCTACATATTATAAAACGAGCTACGGGATACCAAAAAACATACCTCAAGATCGATTAAACCACGGTATCACTAATATACTTAATGATGACCAATATTCGCAATGTCCTGATTCATCAAGATTTGAACATCTTTCCCAAAAGTTCTATGACAACTTCAAAACACCGGTTGGCAAAAAAGAGTATCCAGATAATAGTTGGTGGAACTTAAAATGCAAAAAGGTCAGAGCAACTCTCATTAAAGCACTTGCCCGATACAAAAAAGTACCAAACAGGGTCAACAACGAGAAATTAAAAACATGCCAAAAAGAGTATTTCTATACTCTCAGAGAAGAAAAACGAAAAGGATGGCAAGAGATGTGCGAAAGTATCAGTGCTGACATATCTCCAACTGAACTTTGGAATACAGTTAAAAAGTTTAGAGGCAGACAAGTAAACCAAATCAAACATATGCCAGAAAGGTGCGTAGATAAATTCTATGACATACTATCTGGCCCAGTCGGACCTATTAACATTCCTCCGCCCGTTGGCAATATTTTAAATGATAATGACTTTACAATGGATGAATTGAACGCGGCTATTAACACCTCTAAGGACACAACCGCCGGTATTGATGGAATTCGTCACGGTCATATGAGAGAATTTAATCACGAGGTAAGAGAAAAAATTTTATCATTGTATAATTATGTATGGAGATCTGGAGATATTCCGACATCTTGGATGAAATACAAGGTTTGCCCTATTCATAAAAAAGGCTAACCACCCGATGACCCTCATTCATACCGTTCAATTGCCATAATCTCATGCTGGCGTAAAATATTCGAGAGAATGATTTTCCGCCGAATTGACCACCAGCTAGAGTCATCTGATAAATTGCACAACGCGCAATCGGGATTCCGAAAGAACAGATCAACTAGAGACAACATTACCAGTATATGGTCGGCGGCGCAGTTAGCAAAAAGGGAAGGTAAATTTCTCTTGGCAACATTTCTCGACATCAAAGGAGCTTTTGATAATGTAAACATTGACATACTGATAGAAAAATATAAAGAACTCGGTATAAGTGATCATACCTCTTCGATCGTTCACCGCCTTTTCCAATACAAAGAACTTGTTGTCGACGCAGAAAATAATACTTCTCGAAGATCTTTTACCGGAACGCCTCAGGGTTCTGTCTTGAGCCCACTGAGCTTTAATGTATATATCAATGATATATTCAAAGACCTAGATGTAGAAATCTTAGGATATGCTGATGACCTCGTTATATTCTGCGCTGAAGCAGACCTTAGTGTGGCCAAAAGAAAGATGCAGAATGCACTTAACTGCATAGTTAAAAAATTGGACGACATTCAATTGGAACTCTCCCCACAGAAATCGAAAGGGATGCTCTTCAATCCATCCACTCGTCGTTCCATTCAAATCCACCCTGATCTATATATTTACGGCCAACATTTGGAATTTGTAAGCACATTTAATTTTTTGGGTTTCATACTGGACTCAAAGTTAAGTCTAGTACCACATATTGATTATATACATAAGACAACCTTTCAATTTATGAATATAATTCGGGCCCTTTGTGGGGTTTCCTGGGGAGGCAACCCACAACAACTTATTCGTCTATACATCGGCGTGGTAAGACCTAAAATAGAATATATGGGACATTTACTGCTTGATGCCCCGCTCAACAAAATGCTTAAAATTCAGCGGATACAGTTTCGAGCGCTGAGAACAACCCTCGGAGCGATGATCTCAACGCATACACAGTCTTTAGAAGTGGAAGCCAATGTAATGCCGTTGCCGGAAAGATTTAATCTGCTGGCCAACAACTATATAAACAATATGATCACCGACCGTAGAAACCCTGCAAACAAATTTATTCTGGAATATAATGAGAAATTTCAAGTTAGACCTTCATTTTTCCAGCTGTACCATGATAAAAGAACACAAAACAATCTCGTCAGACTTCACCGACCTGTTCAATATTCATCTCCTCTCCAAGCTATCCTGCTGGTTCCAAATGTAACATTCCTCAACGTTAGCAAAAATCACACAACAGCAGCGGACGTTGTACATCAGTTCAATGTCACTGTGGAAGCAGAATTTAGCAATTATACAAAAGTATTTACAGACGGTTCTAAAACTGCCGAGAAAACTAG
This sequence comes from Musca autumnalis, assembly GCF_047663935.1. NCBI lineage: Eukaryota > Metazoa > Arthropoda > Insecta > Diptera > Muscidae > Musca > Musca autumnalis. Next base: position 197,504,258 of record NW_027412088.1, read on the forward strand.
CTGCGCTCTTTGGATGCCATCGCTGGACATTGAAGCATCCTTCTCATTGGACCAAGCAAGTTCTATATTTACTGCTGAAGCACATGCTATCGTGGAAGCCCTACTACTAATCAAAACATGTGAAACTGGCAACTACCTTATCATCTCTGACAGCAAATCAGTCCTCCAGGCCATTCAATCTCAAAACAATAAAAACACCCATCCTTCTATTTGTCAAATAAAAAATGAGGTGTATCATATGCCTAGAGAGGCCTTCACAGTACACTTTCTCTGGGTGCCAAGCCATTGCGGCATCGATGGAAATGAGTATGTGGACTCCATTGCCACCGGCCATATCCCCGACGATTCCTATCCAGAACTGTATCCAGCAGATCTAAAACAGAAAGACTGATCTTTAGCCCTTACATCATGGCAAGATAAATGGAACGCCAGCATATTTGGAAGAAGATTTTACTCTTTCTCGCCAAAAGTCAACTGTCAACCTTGGTTCCGGAATGTTAAAATGCCCCGGAGTGTCGCAACAACAACCACAAGACTCAGATTTGGCCATAACCAGATGAAGCATCATCTCCACAAAATTAACATCACCAGCTCTGACAGATGTGATTGTGGTGACGTCCAAACTATGGATCACATCACATTCAATTGCCCGAATATTAACATTAACACAAGACTTTTCCTTTTGCAAAAACTACAAAATCTTGGCATACACCAACCATCAATCGACCTCATATTAAAAACGAACAACATCAAGGCTTACTTCGCCTTATGGAAGTACTATAAAGATGCGGATATCAAAATTTAAAAATTCAAAAACAAATCTAACGAACCATACTACAATTATTCCCGTGAAAACCCCAAAATTTACAATATTCCCATGAAATATATTTATACCCGTGAAAGTGGCAACATAGACTTAGTGTCTCATGTCACTTTAAATTCCACCCCAAATATGGTGGAATTGACATATGGAAACATATGTCTGAAGAAGAAGAAGAAGAAAACTGATAATGTGTACTGCACATACCCTGGGAGGTGGGGTTGTTCATAAAGGTGCACCTTGGTGCGGAAAGCTCTCTACATGCTATCCATCTTGGAATAGTAAGAAGTGATTCCTTTATCGGACAATCCAAGCAGCTCACTACGTCCGGCTTTTGTAGTCACGTACCCCCTGGAAATGTCGCTCAAACAACTGTTTGGAGGCAGCTAATGTGAGAAGGCGGTCCTTTGAGTAACCTGATGGCTTTAATGGAGCGTCTCAGGTAAGTAGGCTCGCAGCTGAAACTCAATTGACATTCTATATGCATGCCTAGATGCTGTTGGCACTACCATCACTAGGATCGGATTCTGTGGCCTAATCAGCCACAAATCTTAAAGCAAATGATTAACGAAACAACTACACAAATAACAAGAGAAACGAATCATACGGCACAACCAATACGCTATCGAATAAGGACAAGAATCGGAACATGGAATGTAAGGACTCTGGCAGAAACTTCTCGACTACCACAAGTATGCCGGGTAATGGAAACTCACCGTCTGGACATTTTAGGTCTCGCTGAAGTGAGATGGGAAGGTCATGGAGAATTTGTCACAGATACGGGATACAAATTTCTTTTTTGTGGCAACGATGAAAGTCATACACGGGGGGTTGGAATTCTTATGTCACCAACTATCAAAAAGTCTTTGCTAGAACATAAATATATATCTGACAGGCTGATTGTAGCAAGATTTAAAACGAAATACCGTAACATCGTCATATTTCAATGTTATGCCCCCACTGAAAACGAAGACGAAGAAGCAAAGCAGATATTTTACGGGCAATTAAATTCAGAAATATCAAAATCAAGAAAGAGTGATATAAAAATTGTTTTAGGTGACATGAACGCCAAAGTTGGTAATGATAACACCAACCTGAGATTCGTCATGGGCAACCAAGGACTTGGATCTGTCCGCAACAACAATGGCGAACGACTTATTGATTTATGTGCTACTCAGCAACTTTTCATCGGAGGCACAAAATTCCCACATCGCGACATACACAAATACACATGGCAATCGCCTGACAATGTTACCCGTAACCAAATAGACCACTTTATGATTAGCAGGCGTTTTCTAGGCTGCCTAATGGATGTGAGAACCTTCCGGGGAGCTGACATTTACACAGACCACAAGCTCCTGATCGGTGACTTAAAGCTTCGACCAAAAGCTTCGTATCATAAGAAAGTTACTGAAGAAAGATACAATATACACCGCCTCCAAGATCCTGAAACAGCTAACACATTTTCTGAGGACATATGCAGACAGCTAAATCAAAACTCACCAAATAATTGGGAAAATATCGTGGAATCTTGTCGAAAAAGTGCAAAAAATATCCTAGGTTGCAGTCAACACCATATTAAACCGTGGATTAGTGACGCCTCGTGGGCGGCAATTGAAGAAAGGAGGAGATTAAATAATATTTTACATTCGGCTCAGACGCCCGCAGAATTCAACTCTGCTAAAACTAATTATAACAATGCCGAAAAAATGGTGAAAAATTTAGTCCGAAGAGACAGACGGCAATGGGTGAATGACATCGCAGCCGAGGCTGAAGACGCTGCGAGACGAGGGAACACACGGGCTGTTTACAAGGCAATCAGACAGCTCAGCGGGGAGAAACTACGGTCCATCCCCAATATAAAAGATAATAATGGTATCACTTTAAATGGAATCAAGGAACAGCTTCAAAGATGGAAACAGTTCTTTGAATCTCCATCAACAGAAACAAACAATACCCATGATGAGACTTTGGAAAGAAGATATCCAAGAAGGGACATAACAACTTCACCTCCTACTCTCAATGAAGTCAGAGATGCAATCACGAAACTGAAGAACAACAAAGCTTCTGGAATAGACAACATCCCATCAGAAATATTTAAATATACCCCAGCTCTGGACCGATTTATATGGCCTATAATCCGTGAAGCTTGGATTTCAGAGAACATACCCCTATCCTGGAAGGAAGGGGTGATCGTCACAATACCGAAGAAAGGTGACCTTAGTGAATGTAAAAACTGGAGGGGAATAACACTCCTCAACTCGATACAAAAAATTATGTCTTTCATCATCCTCGACCGCATATCGCCAATTATCGAAACATGCGTAAGGAAGGAACAAGCCGGTTTTAGACGTAACCGATCTTGCGTGGACCACATAAACACGTTGAGAATAATAGTTGAGCAATCTGTAGAATGGAACTCCCCTTTGTTCCTAATATTTGTGGATTTTGAACGCGCCTTCGATAATATACTCAGAGATTCAATATGGAAGTGTTTGCACAATACTGGAATACCCCAAAAACTTATTAATATTATTCAACTGCTTTATCACGATGCACCATGTAGAGCTAGATTCAAAGGCATTGACAGTGAAGAGTTCTACATAAACAACGGAGTTAGACAAGGATGTGTACTGTCACCCACTCTCTTCCTGTTGGTGTTAGATATGGTGATGTCAAAAACAAACGCCGAAGCACCTGCAGGTATACAATGGAAATTGTACGAACGATTGCATGACCTTGATTACGCGGACGACTTATGCCTAATGTCGCATACGCTAGCTGGAGCGCAAGAAAAAATCAACAGATTATACGAGAATGGCCTAAGCGTTGGTTTAAAAATCAACTTCCTCAAAACTAAAGTGATGAGAATATGTACTAACAACTACACTCCAATAATTGTTAACAACCATCCATTAGCAGAAGTCACAGAGTTTACCTATCTGGGCAGTGTCATAAGCACAGATGGTGGAGCAGACGCTGATGTGACAAGCAGAATAAATAAGGCCCGTCATGCATTTGCGTCTCTCGGAAGAGTCTGGCAATCGTCACAAATATCTACACAAACCAAAATCCGTGTATTCAATACGAGTGTCAAATCCGTTCTGCTATACGGATGCGAAACTTGGAAAGTAACTCGCACAATCACCAATAAACTGCAGGTCTTTGTAAATAAATGCCTGAGAAAAGTCAACAAAATCTTCTGGCCAATGCGCATCAGCAAACCAAGACCTCATACAAAGGTGCAACATGCTTCCCATAGATATTGAAATAAGACGAAAGAAATGGAAATGGATAGGCCATATTCTCAGACAAGATGACACGAACATCGCCAAAGTCAGCTTTCAATGGAACCCACAGGGAAATAGAAACAGGGGACGACCAAAAACTACCTGGCGGAGATCAGTTGAAGAAGAATTTAGAAGTAAAGGACTCACATGGCAACAGCTCAGACACCTAGCACAAGACAGGAGAAGTTTCAGAAGTTTTGTCGAAAATTTGTAAATAAATTGTTATTGTAGTGATGTTGCTAGAAGCTCCAATCGGAGTGATTGACTTATATATGTTTATCATGTATGTATGTAAGTAAATCAACTAAAATAAAAAAAAAAAAAACATACCCTGCGTTTACACATGGCAGGACAGTTGAGTACATGTATTAATTGTCAAAAACCCTAAAACTTGCCTGTGTGACGTAGACGTCCAGACAACTACAAAAAAGTTGTAAAATTATGAATGCAAATCGTCGATTTCTTTTTGTTTTCCGTTCAGATATTTTGTTTTTGTTCATGTTCTTTTGCTTTCAACACATTTCAATTATTAGCTCTGTTCCAGAACTAAAAAGCTTTTACAATTTATACCTCTTTTACACATTTTGCGTTCCCGTACACAAAATTTATATAAAAATCGTTTACGACTTTTACAAGTTTTACCACTTTATAAAGTACGGGAACAGGCCAATTATCTCACTTATTTTAACAGAAATGTCCAAAATTCGTTAACCGGACCAAAAAAAAAAAAAAAAAAAAAAGAAAAAATGATGGATTAAAGCAAGTGTTTTGGACATTCAATGGAAATGGCAGATTAAACGGCGCGTTTTAATAAAAACATTTAATGTAAATGTGGCTTTACCCGACATAAACTGCTTTCAAAGAGGAGTATTTCGAAAAAATCAAGATTTTTAGAAAAATGGGCGTAATATGCCTTGGCCCTCTTACAAAACCGACAGTGTGTACCCTTTCTTATTAAAAATGGCCCTTTAGTACGTTTACATGGCACTGGATTTAGTAAATAAAGCAGTTTTATATCGTAGTTTACTGTAATACCGAAATATATGGAATAAATATTAACACTCATTTAGTTTTTTCTTTTTGTATACATAATTTTTTATTCTTTTATTTGTTTATTTTCTGTTATATTACTTTTTATATTACCACTAGACACTGTTTGGATTTCGACGCCATACCTTGTATATTATTAATATTTATCTGTTTCTGTATGTATAACATAATGCTATTTAGTGTGGATCAATACTAAAAAGTGCTTTATTATATCAATATGTTATTATTTTCTTATATTTTATATAAAAAATTATGAGTATCTTTTTTTGCTGTTTTTTTTCAGATGGCAACCTTTACTTAATTTACAGATATATCTGTTATTTTTAATGTGTGTATATTTAAGTGCATTGGAAAAAATTACAATGATACATTACCTTTTATTGTTGGCAAATAGCTGCTATTTTAAAATGACGGGAAGACTTTTTGTTAGTGGATTTAAAATCAATAAGGAAAATAAGGAAAAAATGATGACAAAAATGTTATCGATTGAACAAATAGCTCGTGAATTACCGAAAGAACACAACTGGAACAAAGAATCCAATCAAAAAAAAAAAAAAAAAAAAAAAAACAATAACAAATTTGTTACGAAAATCTTGACATTTTGGGAAAGTAACGACAAATTTCATAGAAGTTGTTGTATTTTTTGCAAAGGTGGACAAATAGTTTATCTAAAAAGTATTTGGGGTTATGTTGAATTGAATTAAATAAAAATATAAGTCCATATATTATAATAATATTTGTTGGTTATCCTCTTTGCCTCCCTTCCTTCTTAGTATATATTCACGTTAAATATATTTTTATAATTTTTTAGCTGTCTTCGATACAAATAGTAGTTTAAACAATCCCTATATTAAGTTCCTTGTTCATTCATAAATGTATATCAAATAAAAAGGTATTAAAATTCATTATTTGCAAATAAAGGCTCTGTTCCAGAACCTGCAAGAAGATACTACTTTTTAACATTTCTTCTTTTATTTTATCGAAAAAAAAAAATAGTAAAAACTAGTAGATTCTTGCAGTACTGGAACAGACCAAAACAAACTAGCAATTCATCAATAGCCAATAAAAACAAACAAGCCATTTGGTAGTAAATAAAAAATATAAGTATTTTTTCAATTATTTTAATTTATTATTTCATTGTTTTTTATATTATTTTTAAGATTATATCAAAGGCATATAAACGTATAATTTCTAAGCAAAAATTTGTTATTATTAAATAAATTTGTGTTTTTTTGTTATATTTTAAATAGGACATGTGTAATTTAAATTTTTATTAATATTAAATTTAAAGCATTTGAAAACTCAAGAAAATACATATTTCTAAAATTTGGCATTCTTTTTTGTATAAATATCTGTAATAAAATTGCTATAATGGATTATTTAAAAACTACAAATCTTATTGTGACGTTGGAAAATATAAAGAGGTAAAAAGAAAAGGTGCAAACTAAATTTTGAAAATGTTCATAATTTGTTTTCTTAAATAATATATATTTATTAAAAAAAAATACCAAATAAAAACACTAAAGCTTATGAGCAAAATATAGCAGAAATAGCAAACATATTAAATAGTTTTAAAATTGTTTTTACGTGGTGTTTGTTATTTACTTATTAAATGCTTTCTGACGATTCATTCGGTACGGGTTTTTTGTATAATTTTTTACGATTATGAATATTCCTATATGCTTTTTTGCAATGTTTATGTTAATGTCTTCATTTTGTTACAGTAATTAAAAAATAAAAAATAAATTGGAAAAAGCTCCTTAAATTTGTTGAAATGAAAATAGTGTTATCCTTTTTTACATTTACGAAATCCACTCGATTTCAACTGTCAATTCCATTGAGTATACGTCAAATGAAAACTCATCTGAAATCCATAGGATTTCATTTGACGTTTATATGCAATGGAATTGGCAGTTGAAATCGAGTGGATTTCGTAAATGCTTGGTTTACATTTACGAAATTAGAGTTATTTTAAACTTGGTTACAAAAAGGTAGTCCTAATTTAAAATTATAAATCAAATCCCAAAAATTTACTCCTTAACCTCTCTTTTTAAATCGCTGTAGTATCATTTTGCAAACAAGTTATGAAAGTTTTCAATTCGACGAGAATATTCCAAAGTCAAGTGATTCTAGTAGCTGAAATTAAAAAATTTTACTTTTCTAAATTATTTTCCGTGCGGAAAATTCCGAAGGAAATATTCATGATTGGCTTTGCTTTCCACTCCCGTGGATAACAGACAAAGATCTACAGGACAACATAGCTTACGTAGGCATGGCTAGTTTTGCTGTGGGCAAGTGGGTAGGTGTAGTTTTAGATGAACAAAAAGGTAAAAAATAATGGCTCCATTAAGGGTACTGCGTCTCCCGATAGCTATGGTATGTTTGTGAGGCCTCCACAGTTAAAAGTAATACAACCGGCTCCTGATACATCAAGTTGAAGATCCACGGAAGATGTATCAGCTACAGATGGCCTTAAACATACCATACCACTAAAACCCGGCTAAGTAGTCTCGCCCATCTCTGACGGGCCGTCGTTTACCATTGAGTGGTTCCCGTTAGCAGTTAATCTCGTTGACTGAACGCATTGGTAGCACTGCCAGTCGTAAAAGTTTGGCACAATCCGGGCACAGGCGGCTTCCACAAGACGATGCGTCACAGTCCCTTTTAGAAGTGGACAAGCCAAGAAGGAGGCAAACATAACCAGAGGTGGTGGTGAACAATCGAATACCACCACCAATATACAACCAATAAAGGTGGTCAGCCTGCTGCACGACAAAAAGCGCACAACACCTCCCAAATAGCAACTAGCTTGCGAAGAGTAATTCCCGTACTGACAATGCCTCGGCCTCCTACAAGGGTCGTCAGGGAGCCAACGAGCACATTCCCCATAAGGAGTGAAAAACACCTGGAATCCTTGGAGGCAAGTTTAAGGGGAGGTGGTCGTGAGCAGTTAGTAGCAGAAATAAAAAATATAATGGGGTATGAAAAAATTGCCAACTTGAATCTCCTAATTCAGTTGGAGGTCCAACAAAAGGTTAATGCCTCGGGTCATAAGTGCAGGTCGTTTATGACCATGTCAAATCTAATTGTTGTGCTGAAGGAGGTGTGCCCCAATTTTATTGAAATTATCGTAAAAACCAAGGGGGTGCAGGAGGCCATAGCAGAAACTTTAACCCTGCGTTTACACATGACAGGACAGTTGAGAACATGTATTGATTGTGAAAAACCCAAAACTTGCCTGTGTGACGTAGGCGTCCAGACAACTGCAAAACCAGTTGTAAAATTATGAATGAAAATCGTCGATTTAGTTCACATATTTGATTTTTGTTTTGTTGCATCCCAGTCCTGTTGTCGTTTTTTTTATTTGAAATAGTTTTGTTTTCATTTGTTCAAAAATGTCCCGGGGCAACTAGCCAAATGTTTGTATGTATTAGTAAATCATAGTTGTATTTGCCGACAGTCTGTCTTGTGTAAACGCCATGGTAAAACAATAAAAAATCGCCGTTGGCAAAGAGAATTTGGCACTAATACTATGTTTACATTTACGAAATCCACTCGATTTCAACTGTCAATTCCATTGCTCAAACGTCAAATGAAATCCAATCGGTTTCAGATGAGTTTTCATTTAACGTATACACAATGGAATTGACAGATGAAATCGAGTGGAATTCGTAAATGTGAACATAGTATAAGAAGGCAGCTGAAAATTCAAATATAAAAATACAAACAACCAGACATCCATCGTCCTTCTCCTTATTATTATATCCTCCTTATTACCGTTAATCATCATTAGTAATAAAGTTTTATTAAAAATTTAAAAAAAGAAAAAAATTGTTATGGTTTAGGAGAAATAGGAGTACAGCATCGCTGACAATTGGTCTAACTGACAACATTAGAAGTGTATTCAGCAATCATGGGTGCTGTGTTCTTCTTTCCATCGATATGGAAAAAGTATTTGATAGAATTGACCACGCGGTTCTTAATAAACTTTTCTCTTCTTTTAAACTTTCCCAATCAGCATGTCACTTAATGGGATCTTATCTTACCAATCGATTTCAATAGGTTTCGTGTAATGGACACAACTTAGATTTTCTTCCAGTTTTAAGTGGGGTACCTCAAGGGTCAGTACTTGGGCCGTTGCTTTTTACAATGTTTATTAATGACCTATTTCCATTAATATCTAGCTCAAACTGTATCCCCTTTGCATTTGCAGATGATATATATACAGCTCCTTGTTAAATCATATATGGGATATTGCGATGTATTGCAGTCAACTGCTATTTTAACTAATTGGTTATACCAAAATAAATTCACCATAAACACATCTAAAACAAAAGTAAAGTTCGAGGACAGCGAAGCCGCTCCACATCCGATATGTCTGAAGAGCCTTACCGAAGGCGAAACATGCATGTCACATAGTGGTGGGTGTGTGGCTTCGAATCGTCGGCTTTCCTTTTTCAATTGTATTATAGATCATAAAGCTCGATTAAAAAAATTACAAAAATTAATACTATAAAAAAAATGATCGCCTAAAAAGGCAAAATTTTCAAATAAACAAAAGTAATGAAATTTGGATTGGGAATATATGTTAATATATCGGTTAAATATGGTAAGAGTGATATTGAGTTCGTAAATAGTATGACATGTCTTGGTCTCATTTTGGATAGCCATTTAAACTTTGAAGATCATATCAATTCACTAGTTTCAAAATTAAATTTTCTTCTCTGGAAGCTTTCATAGCGATAATGAATACTCACGTAGGGAGCTCCTCACGAGTGAGTTGCAGCTCACTTCTCAACCTATCAGAAATGACAAGAGAGGAGCGAAAAAAGTGAAGAAGGGTTCACAAGTTGGAAAATTGAAAAAAGTGCCGCATTTTGTGAACCCTTGAAAATATACTTTGTGTTGCCATATCGTTATTTTATTTACAAATAATTTTGCAATAACTAAATTCGTAATTTTTTAATAAAACACTACTTTACTTTACGGTTCAGTAGAGCCGGGTCTAACCCGGGTTTTGTACCCGGACTTTCGGGTCCAATAACTGGGTAACAGGATCCGCCCCCTAATAAAATTATACATTCCCATGATCAGCGCAACAACATCTAGCATTGGAAAAAATTTCAAAAAAATCGGAGAGTTTTTACTAAACTAGAGTTGTTCCACTACTTTTTACTACGATAACATTTTTCATTTATGTTATCGAAAAAATAGTAGATTGCAGTACTGGAACAGACCAAGTATTTGATAAATATCCAATTGTTATTCCATATTTTACTTTATGAATTTAATCCTTCCTATTTTTGCTTCTTCTTGTTCGTTAGTGATGCTATGCCAAGGTGTTGGTTAAGATACCATTCCACGGGTTATTGAAGATGCCACCCAAATGATTTGGATCTTTTGGGGGTCACGGTCTTGTAAACAGAATGGGCGAAGGTGGTAAAAAAATGACATGTCACTAGCACCCATGCTTGAATAGCATCTTTTTCATTGAATATTTTGGTAGGAACCTTAGCGAACAAAGAACCATTCAAAGGCACTTACGATATTTCACTTATCATCTTGAGTTGCCGCAAAGTTTGTAAGTACCTATGTACATATGTATGCACATTGTTCTATCGAGGAACAACAATTGCAGAAAGGGGTCGCTCCTGATTGGGTCCTCTTCAATTCCTATGTCATTCTATGATTCTGAACCACTTCCCATATCTGAAAAAGTATTGGCCAACTTCAACTCCGCCTCCAAATTACGCCAAACTCGATTGATGTCTTCCATGCTTCATTAAAACACGGATGAACATGTACAGTTGCCAAAAGAATTTCTAATTGTTTTTTATTTGTTACTTTCAACGTAAAACACAAATAAATGCAATTAATTATCATTACAAATGCAAAATAATCATTTTCGTGGATTTTTTATATAAAAATGTCCATATTTACATTTTTTTGTTCAACTTACCTTGATTTTTGTAGTGAGAGAAAATTGCCTCACATTCTTACTTTTTTGACATTTATGATAGCTACTTTTCTCACGAACGTGAGGTTTGTTCTCCCTTATGGTGTTTGTAATAAGGGAGGAGGCGAGAGTGATAAAACTCACGGTGAGATGATGTTTATGATTGGGCTGTTTATAATTTGGAACTGAATTTGCCTTTAAGCATAAAAAAATTAGTTCATGCTCTTATTATGCCCATTTTAATGTATTGTATAGAAATTTATTCGGCCACAAATTAAACTTTTATGAAAAAAGTAAAACTTGTTTTCAATAGGGTGATTAGGTAGGTACATATATGCCTTAAGGCCTGGGTACATAAGCTGCTTTGCCTGGTTGCCTTGCTTTCCTGCTTCATTTTTGACATAATTAAAATAAATGAATAAAGGAGGCCGAGCAAATTTCGAACTGGCTTGCCCTTTTCTTTTTTATTCTTTTATCAGAAGCAATCAAGGCAAGGACTTTACATATTCGACAACATGTAACACCTTACGTTATCGATTCTCTTGGATGCAGTTTGTGCCACTTTATTGACATACGAAATAAGATGCATTTCTACAAAACTATTCGACTTTAATGTCCACATTTCTTGGTTGCATTGTTTAAGTTTTCCAAGTCAATAAGAAATCCACAACTAGTTTTTCCGAAACTAACATCAATTTTGGGACTTTCATTCCACATAAGAGTTGCTAGGGTATATAACCCTCTACCATTTTGTTTAAAAGCATTCAATTCATCTCAAAATTCATATCGTAAAAATCTCCTCCAACACATGCACTCACCAGTAGTGCGATTCTTACTTTTTATTTGAACTTTTCATTCATAATTTTGCATTTTAAGTACAGTACACATTTTCAGTTTTGAATGACGATTTTTTGCAATTATCGATAACTGTCCAACCGTCCAACAACCACAAAATATTTTGTGGTTGGCTGATGACTGACAAAAGTTAACGGCCACTCTGGCAAGCGGGGTACACACGATCAGTTTTGAATGACAGCTTTGTTGTTGCTTGCTAGTGTGGCCGTTCATTTTTGTCATTCATCATGCAACCACAAAATATTTTGTGGTTGCTGGACGGTTGGACAGTTATCGATAATTGCAAAAAATTGTCATTCAAAACTGACAATGTGTACTGTACTTAAAACGCAAAATTATGAATGAAAAGTTCAAATAAAAGTTGACAACACTGTTGCTATCGGTAGAACTTTACGAATACTTTTTATTGGTCTCCAACTTACCGAATAATATCGTTAACTACCGAAATTATAAGCATTTCAATTTTACCGATTTTTGTCGGTAACTCAAAAAATGAGTTAGTGAATCGCACTACTGGGCTGCCAGATGATTTTTATGAAAAATAGTCAAAATGACGATAAATAAAATAAAAATCGAAGCTGTTTTAAAAATTGTCAACAATTAAAATACACAAACTTAGATATATTTAAATATATATTTGTTAAAAAAACATAAAATGGATATTCAAGTTATAAAATATTTTTTTTACTTCAAATCAGTAAATTAAATTTATTTATTTTATAAGAAATCGGGTTCAATCAATATCCAGAACGTGCTAGAAGCTACTATTTTTTACTAAGATAACAAATGCTCTGTTCCAGAACCTGCAAGAAGCTACTATTTTTTACTACGATAACATTTTTTCCTTTATGTTATCGGAAAAAATAGTAAAAAGTAGTAGCTTCTTGCAGGTTCTGGAACATAGCAAATATGTCCTTTATGTTATCGAAAAAATAGTAAATAGTAAAAATTAGTAAATTCTTGCAGTACTTCTTAAATCATCTTTGAATCTTTATGAAAATAATTTTGATGTTTCATTTTATTAAAGCTGGGTCAAATCGTCATTTACCAATTTTTAACAAAAAATCGTGAAAATGTTGATAAATCGTCAAATCTGGCAGCCGTGGTTCTCGCCCGTTGAGACTTTAATTCTCCACCGCGTCAGCAATAGCTATCCAGTTGCCGATAGCTGTATCTGACGCTGCACGCCATCTCCAATCATATTAGTCGAGGTTCCAGAACCGGAACCGTGATGCTCGACTTATCAAAAACCCTTTAATACTGTCAATCACACCACTCTTTCCGGGCGACATGGAATCTTGGCGTAAGGTACCTTCCCTCATGTCATTTGTGAAAGGAGTTGACGGATTTGGCTTATCTTCGAAATTGATATATGTATGTTTAGACACCAAAAAAATGTGTGTTTAAGCTATGTATTTGTGCGTATATGTATTTGGCTTTTTGCGTACGTGTTTTTTTTTAAATAGTCTGGCTCAATCCCATTGCTGTTGTTTTATGCCCTGTTTCACTAACCCCCTGTGTTTGAAAATAATTTAGGCATTCATATCTTAGCCCCCACATCATATACACACCTAATTTTTCGTATGCCCTTTCCATATATCGTGTTCTATATTTGCACTAAGGACAGTAAATCGATCAACAAAATTTGACAATTTGTGTGAAAAGAAAAAATGTTTTACTAAAACAGGTTCAAATACAAATTCGTTCGAATTACTGACAAACTTCCGTGATTTGAAAAATATTTCATTCGTTTTTATTGTCAATCAAACAAAAATATTCTACAACAAGAAAATGAATGCGAACGAAAAACACCTAAACTTTGCTTTTTATCGTATTTTATTGGCTTTGTTTTTGCTTCGAAACAAGTACAACATTTGAAAATCATACACGAGTTAAGTAGTTTTTCTTTCGTTTTCGTTCGACATAGTGAAACAGGCTGTAGGAGTTTGGTCGTAATTCGAACGAATTGAATTCGAATCGTCTTAGAGAAACAGACCATTAATATTTGAAAATCTTTTTTGTATACTAAGTTTAAAATGATTCTTGGCAATATTTTCATTACATACAAAACAAGATATAAAGAAAGCACTTACTGAAAATATAACTACAATTTACAAAGATAAATGCTAAAAAAAAACAGACAACCTATAACAGAATAGAAAAAAAATCCACAAAACTATAAATTAGTCCTTACATTCGTATTTTGTTTTTGCTTGTGCTTAACAAAGATTTTATAAAAAAGAGCGAGAGAGTGAGAAAAAAAACGTTCACATAATTTGTTTTCTAAATTATTTTATTTAACATAAAATATTTTTAATTTAATTTTTGTTTTGCTTTTTTAGTTTATGCAGTTGTTGTTGTTTAATTTTTGTTTGTTTCTTTTTTTCTAAAAAATATGGCAATTTGTTGTTGTTTGTGTGTATTAAACAGCATTTCACATTGTTAAATTTTTTAAAGATTTTTTTAATTTATTAAAAAAATAAAATAAATGGAAGCAAACAATAATAATTTTTTAAAAAATTTTCAATTTTTTGTTTTCAATATAATATTGTATTCTTAGTTTTTGTTTTTTGAAAAATCTTGATCTTAGCAAATGATTTTAAATCTTTATAAAATAATGTATAATAGTTGTTTTTTCTTTATTTTATATGTATATTTATAGTTTAAGATTTGTTTTTATTTTATTATTAATAATAATAATATAAATTATAATGGTTTTGTTGTATATTTCTTGTTTGTTTTTTTCTTTCATACTCGTTTTAGGTAAAAAAGTTGTGTTTGCGTAGCAAACCTCTTTATTTATTTTAATTAATTATGAACGATAATCGTTTTAAGATTGATTTACTTGCCCACACAAATTGAGCACTTCAAGCGACAAGCGCTACACGCTGGCCGTTTAGATTGTGTCGCAGTCAGTTGGAGTGTGTAACATATGTTGAGAATGTCAACAAATAGTTTAGTGGGTACTAAAAACACAGAAGAAAAGAGAGGCAACAGCAACCAAAAGAACTTGGATTTTTTCCTTCTTCTTGAACAAACCGCCAAACTGTAAGCAAGGAATAGAACAATCAGCAACTTTGTACAAATTAAAATCAATGATCCCCACTTGAATTAAATAAAACTGAATTGCCAAACTGAAGTGTACAAATATAAACGCCTGTGGTTTTATTATTTTGTATTGGAGAAGTGGATCATTGTGGTGGCCAATTAGTAGTGGCCGCATATATCGTGGAAAGGTGTGATACGAGTTGATTCCAACACCGCATCTCATAACCTCACTCGTTCAACCATTTTGGGAGACGAACATTCTGACACACAACATTACGGCTCCCTGGTATAGGCAAACTATTGTCGCCCGCTCTTGCGTTTGTCTCGGACAAAGGGTTGTTGCTGTCGTAGAATAAGGCCCGACAAGAAGTAGTTGTTGTCGGTGATACCAGCCGGAGCTGCCTGAATTACTTGTTGTTGTTCCCCGTGTGCAGCTAGTAAATCTGAGTAGCTGGAATCTTTGGCCGTTGTTGCTGGTGCTAAAGTTGAGTGCAGCTAGTAAACCAGAGCCGCATCAACTTTTGACTCCTGTTCACAGAGGGTGTAGCTCGTAGATCTGAGTGGCTGGAATATTTGGCAGTTGTTGCTGGTGTTAAAGTTGATTGCTGTTAGTGGACCTTAGCTGTTTCCATCCGTGGGCGGTCGTTATTGACGTTGACCTTGCGTGTAGTGAAGAAGCCTGTGTTGCCAAGACCTTTGGGCTGCTGCTGTTGCCATTTGCCGTAGTGGACGTGGTTGTCGCTAAGAGAAGCCAGTGCCGAGGTGTGGATTTTGCTGGTAACCAGGTAAACATTGGTCCTTCTACCGTAGAAGCCAGCAGATTTTGGAAGAAGTGTAGCCCTGTTACGGGTAAAGTACAAAGGAGTATCCAGGTACGTACGTTATTTGATTTGATGTATGCTGTTGTGTTCCAAATTAAAAAGTGATTTAATTTATAAAACAATACTTATTTGTCGCTCATTAATTTATATTTAAAAATAAAGTGCATGGGTGGTGTGGCTCAATTAAAATCGTCCTGGTCTTTTTCAAAATCGGTGAATCGAAATAGGTTATGAATTAAAGGTAGAAGTGAAGCTTGAATTTTCGCCATTGTTTCTCGCCATTTTTTTCGTGCCCTTTTTTGTTTCTCTATCTGGTGCTTCGTGATATAACAGAGTTATAGCAAAAGGCCTTTGTTGTTGGTTTTTTTATTAATAAAAGGTAAAAGGAAAGTTTTTCATAGCCATTATTTGCGGTAAACCCTTTCATAATTTGATTGTAGTTCCTTTTAATAAACTAAAAGTGGAGTCTGTTGTTTCATATATTTGTCTTTTCGACGGTTTTAAATAAACCAAAATGGACAGCTGTGATAAATGCTTAGAGGCTGGAAACGAGATTTTTAAAATTGAAGAGAGGCTAAAGGAGGAGGATTTTTCTGATTATTCAGGCGAAGCATTAGACTTCGAGAAGAGTGAATTCACAAAAGTTTGGACAAAGTATAAGAAAATTTACGATGAATGTAGTTCTGAAGAATCTGGGAAAGAGAAAAAGTTCATAGCAGTTCAGGCAAAGCATAAAGAGACAAGGAAGTCGTACATAAAATGCATAAACATTATTGCAGCAGCAAGAAAGACGTTGCTAGGAGATAAAACTGTAGTTCCATCGCTTGCTGCCCAATCCACTCAAGGATTTTCTTGTGCATTACCACCGTGTGATACTGAAAATTTTCATGGCACCTATGAATCGTGGCCCACCTTCAGGGACATGTTTACTGCCATTTATATTAAAAATACGCGCCTTACTCCAGTTGAAAGGCTATTTTATTTGTATCAGAAAACAGATGGGGAAGCGCGGGAAATAAATAGAAATGTAGCCCTGACAGGAGAAAATTTCGAAATTGCCTGGAATAACCTGAAAGTCCAATATGAGAATAAAAGAGTTTTAGTCAATTCTCAATTGAAACTGTTATTCAACTTGACTCCTTGTAGGCATGAATCTTCAGAAGAAGTGAAAAGGCTACAAAGGGAAGTAAATAACTGCATATCAGTGCTAAAGTTATACAATATTGACATTGATTCCTGGGATCCAATTTTTGTTTTCCAGTGCTCTTCCCGTCTCTCAGAGCAAACTCTGAATTTGTGGGAACAATCAGTGAAGAATAAGACAGAGGTTCCTAAGTGGGCTGAATTAAATGAATTTCTCACTGATAGATTCCACGCGTTAGAAAGCGTTTCGGAAATTAGAAATAACAACCAGTGGTCCACAGAATATCAGTCGTTTTCCAATAAAAATCAACAATCTTCCTCTAAACCAAAGCAAATGAAATCCCATCATACTAAGTCAGAAGTAACTCATTGCGTGTTATGTAAAGGAACTCACTCAATTCATTCATGTCCGAAATTCTTAAGCTTGGATTATAAAGGACGGACAACAGTTTTACGAAAATTCAGATTCTGTTTTAATTGTCTCACAAAGGGTCATATGTATAATGATTGTAATCGTTCCAATGGATGTTCCAAATGTAATAAAAAACACCATAGTTTATTACATAGAGATTTTGTGAACAAAAATGACCAACACAAGAAAAGTGATGTATTCCAAGGGACAAATAAGACTTTCAATACTCAATTACAGTCCATTGAAAAACCAGGTCCGTCTAATGTAGCGCAGGTACATCATACAGTGGTTGCGAAAAATGTTATGTTGGCGACAGCGTGGGTAAATATTATTAGTCATGGTGTAGCGTATAAGGCACGAGCACTTATTGATCCGTGCTCCGATGAAAATTTCGTGTCAAGGAGAATTCAAAAGTTGCTAAAGTTGCCCACAAGCCCCATTTCAGCAGAAGTGACAGGCCTAGGAGGGGAAATTGTTAGTCGAGCGGATAGGTTGGCAAGTTTTACAGTTCAATCTATAAGATATCACGAATTATCATTAAAAGTTGAAGCCTTGGTCGTTCCAGAAGTAACTGGGAAAGTCCCGACCCACTCAATGAATTCGATTGATACTATAAATCTACCTAAGATTAACTTGGCCGATCCTGACTTTTATAAAAGTGGTCCTGTAGACATTTTGCTGGGAGGAAATGTATATCCAGTTATTTTGCGTGGTGGTGTTCAACATGGGGTTTTAGAATCCTTAGTGGCTCAAGAAACGATATTTGGCTGGATAGTCACCGGTCCTTCAGTATCAAAAATTCGGTCGCATTATACAAGGGCTTGTCATGTATCGAAAGTGTCTCTGAGTGAACAATTGTCTAAGTTTTGGGAGTTAGAAGAGGTTTATCGTAGCCCAATAACCTCAGAAGAGGACAAAAGGTGTGAGGAAATTTTTCGCTTGTCTACAAAAAGAAACTCTGAAGGGAGGTACGTAGTTGATCTGCCCTTTAAGGAAAATTGTCCTTCGCTTGGTCCAAACAGGTATATAGCTCTTAGACAATTTCAAAGAAATGAAAAGTCTTTGATGCGCAAGCCCGAATTTAAATCTCAATATGATGAGGTCATGAAGGAATATATGACATTAGGTCATATGGAAAAGGTTGACGATTCAACCTGTGGTCCTACTTATTACTTGCCTCATCATGGAGTTTTTAAGTCAGACAGCCCGACTACACAATTAAGAGTGGTCTTTAATGGTTCGAGTGTTTCTTCTAATGGTAAAAGTTTGAATGATAACTTATACGTCGGACCAACTTTGCAACAGGATTTAGTAGCTCTAGTAACAAAATGGAGATTCTTCAAATTTGTTTTCAGTGCTGACATAACTAAAATGTATAGACAAATTTTACTGAATCCAGAACATACTGATTTTCAAAGGATAGGATATAGTTGCTCAGAGGAAGAGGATATTCAAGATTATCGGTTGAAAACGGTAACGTTTGGAATAAATTGTGCTCCGTACTTAGCGTTGAGGACGCTTTTACAATTAGCTGATGATGAAAGTGAACGTTTTCCGATTGGGTCAATACTTTTACGTGAGGCTATGTATGTCGATGATGCCCTAGTAGGCGCGCATTCGATTGAAGAGGCGATAGTTGCTCGAGATCAGTTAATTGGAATTCTGGAATCTGCGAAATTTGAGTTAAGGAAATGGACTTCGAATTCGAAGAAGATATTACAAGGTTTTCCTGTAGAAAACTTACTCAGTAGTTCATTTTTGTGTCTCGAAGAAGATAGTAGCGCAAAAATGTTAGGGGTTCGGTGGAATGCAGCTTCGGACAGTTTCTATTTCGTCACTGAAGTGGTTCAGGTGAGGTCGTCTTATACAAAGAGGCAGGTTTTATCCATGATAGCCCGTATATTCGACCCAGCTGGTTGGTTAGCCCCAATAATAATAACGGCGAAAATTTTAATGCAGCAGATGTGGCTCGATCAAATTGGGTGGGATGAACCGATAAAACCACTGGCTTTTCAAAAATGGTTGGATTTTGTATCGAATTTCAATAAAATTGATCATATTTCTATACCAAGATGGATAAATTTTTCTCCAAATTGTGAGGTTCAAATACATGGGTTTTGTGATTCGTCCGAACTAGCATATGCGGCTGCCATTTACGTTCGAATTAAGATCGGAAAGAATATAATTTCAAATTTGCTGATAGCAAAGACGAAAGTTGCTCCTATTAAAAAGACATCGCTGCCTAGGCTAGAGTTATGTGGTGCAACTTTGTTAGCGAATTTGGTCGAAAATGTAAAGTTAAACATTCAACATGGTCAGCCGGAGGTGTTTTTGTGGTCCGACTCAACAATAGTTCTTGCATGGATTAGAAAACCACCAAGTTGTTGGAAGACTTTTGTTGCAAATAGGGTCTCAACTATATTGGAGAAAGTAGGGAATGTTAAATGGGGTCATGTGGCGTCAAAGCTTAATCCTGCCGACTTAGCAACCCGGGGGCTGACTCCTGCAGAGTTGCATGGGAACACTTTGTGGTGGCAGGGACCAGAGTGGCTCGCTTTGGAAAGCCATGAGTGGCCAGGTATGACTTCAGATTTTCAAACATCAGTGGAAGAGAAAAGGACTCGGGTTATGTTTGCTAAGTCGTCAGAAGAGAATAGTAGCCCGCCTAAGGAGAATGAGGACTCAGCTGAGGAATCCGATGCAGAGGACACCTCCCAGTTCTCAAAGCGGAAGAAACTGAAGAAGAAGGAAGATTTTCTGGATAATATCTCGTCTCTCCCTAAAGCAATTCATGTCGTGGCCAGAATGTTTCGTTTTGTTGCTCTTGCTAGGCGGTCTCGCACGAATTCCGACAAGCTTTCGTCAGAAGAGATTTCCTTTGCTAGAAAGGGGATATTCATATGGTCACAAAGGTTATATTTCCCTAAGGAGTACGCGTGTTTGTCTTCCAGAACTAAATTGAGCCCCAAGAGTCCACTGCTTTGTTTGACCCCCTTTTTAGATAGAAATGGCATCATAAGGGCTAACGGTCGCTTAGGTTCTACTTCATGTATGTCATACCATGAGCGTCATCCTGTAATTCTTGCCTACGAGAGCAAATTATCCCGTCTCTATGTCGAATTTGTCCATAAAATGACCTGCCATGGTGGGTTAAGGTTGGTGATGGCTACCGTCCGACTAGAGTGTTGGATAATAAAATTGAAGAACTTGGTCAGAAATGTCATCCTTAATTGTAGGACGTGTGTGTTGCATCGAAAGAAACTTCAGAATCAAATAATGAGTACGTTGCCTCCCGAAAGAACTGCATTGAGTCGTCCTTTTACTAATACAGGTGTAGATTTTGCTGGTCCTTTCGATATAAAGAGCTTCACTGGTCGTTACTGTAAGATTACAAAGGGCTATGTGTGCTTGTTTGTGTGTTTCGCAACTAAAGCGATTCATTTAGAGGCCGTTAGTGACCTGTCTACCCCTGCGTTTTTAGCTGCATTAGATCGGTTTGTTGCTCGAAGAGGTTGCCCAAATAGGATGTATTCTGACAATGGCAGAAACTTCGTGGGTGCTGCCCGAGAAATCGATTCGAACTTTGCAAAGCAAGTGAATGAACTGCGAGACGAAGCAGTAATTAAGTATGGCCATCAAAGACTCGCGTGGCACTTTATTCCTGCAGCCGCTCCTCACATGGGCGGACTCTGGGAGGCGGGCGTCAAGAGCTTTAAGAATCATTTCCACAAGATTTCCGGTCAGCTCAAATATACATATGAGGAGTTCTCCACCTTACTAGCTACCATTGAGGCATGTTTGAATTCACGTCCTCTGGGTTCTATGTCAGATAGTGTTGAGGATTTGCAAGCCTTGACGCCAGCCCATTTTTTGATTGGGTCTTCAATGTTAACCCCTGCTGAGCCAGAAGAGACTAGGTCTGTTGGTAGCATTTTGAATCGTTGGCGTAAACTGAAGGCATTACATCATGATATATGTCTCAGGTGGAAGGAAGAGTACTTGACCGAACTGCATAAGCGCTATAAGTGGAAAAATCCTCAAGTAGATTTAGTTGAAGGTGACCTGGTTGCTCTGAAAGGCGAATCGACATGCGCTACGGATTGGCGATTAGGCCGAATAGTGAAAGTACATCGTGGTTCAGATGAAAGAGTTAGGGTAGTTGAACTAAGGACCCAAAATGGTATTATTACCAGGCCAATCCATAAATTAGTCCTCCTACCACGTAGTTCCCAAATATAAAGCCTATATTTTAACATAAACAACAATTAAATAATGGTCTTTACAGGTGAAAGAGAAAATGGTTGGCGGCGCTTTCAATGAAAATTTCCCCTGTCCAGTTTGCAAAAGGCCCCATGCTCTAAGACAGTGTACTTCGTTTTTAGCCTTGGATGACCACAAAAAGGGCGACATCATATTGAAGACTGGAGTGTGTATCAACTGTCTGGCACAAACCCACAAACGATCGCAGTGTCGAAGTCAAGATGTATGTAGGCGTTGCAAAGGATTCCACCACAGTCTACTTCATTATTTGCCAGACGGGTTCATTTGGTTTTCGATGACAGCTCTAATACGTATCTACACCTGTACTGGTAGACGAGCGCAAACAACTCGTGTGTTACTTGAGCCCAATTCGAAATGGTCGTTTATTGCTGTTGAGGAAGCTCGAAAGTTGCACTGTATTATCGATGACAATCGGACCACGGTCGTTTTGCAACACTCGAGCCTGGATAAGCGACGAGTGCAGGTGGAGTGTGTAGTGCGAGACCGCGTATTTGGATTTGCTCCCACTTCAAGAGTGGATGAACATTTTAACTTGCCAGATGAGATTCCAGTGGATGTAGATAATGCCGATAAATGGTGGTACATGTCCTCTCCGTATTACTTAATACTTGGTGCTGAAGCCTGCCGGGACATATTTACCGGGCCGACTGTAGCTCAACCAGGTAAAATTTTTACCCAAAATTCGGTATTTGGCCAGCTGTATTTCGGCGAAGGAAGGGTCGTACCAATCAAGGATCGTCTAAACTGAAGCAATTTTTAAAAGGCGTTAAAAGGACTTGAGAGTATTATTTTATTGTTGTTTTAGACCTATCTTTATTAACATTGTATATTAGTATGTCTATACATATATTCATTTAGTTTGTTTACATACTTCTTATATATATATTTTTTTTTCATATTGAAGTGTCTGGTTGCTGCTGCCTCCTTATACTACTGCTATGTTGCACTTAGTGCAAGGCTGGCGATATGTTTGCGTAGCAAACCTCTTTATTTATTTTAATTAATTATGAACGATAATCGTTTTAAGATTGATTTACTTGCCCACACAAATTGAGCACTTCAAGCGACAAGCGCTACACGCTGGCCGTTTAGATTGTGTCGCAGTCAGTTGGAGTGTGTAACATATGTTGAGAATGTCAACAAATAGTTTAGTGGGTACTAAAAACACAGAAGAAAAGAGAGGCAACAGCAACCAAAAGAACTTGGATTTTTTCCTTCTTCTTGAACAAACCGCCAAACTGTAAGCAAGGAATAGAACAATCAGCAACTTTGTACAAATTAAAATCAATGATCCCCACTTGAATTAAATAAAACTGAATTGCCAAACTGAAGTGTACAAATATAAACGCCTGTGGTTTTATTATTTTGTATTGGAGAAGTGGATCATTGTGGTGGCCAATTAGTAGTGGCCGCATATATCGTGGAAAGGTGTGATACGAGTTGATTCCAACACCGCATCTCATAACCTCACTCGTTCAACCATTTTGGGAGACGAACATTCTGACACACAACATTACGGCTCCCTGGTATAGGCAAACTATTGTCGCCCGCTCTTGCGTTTGTCTCGGACAAAGGGTTGTTGCTGTCGTAGAATAAGGCCCGACAAGAAGTAGTTGTTGTCGGTGATACCAGCCGGAGCTGCCTGAATTACTTGTTGTTGTTCCCCGTGTGCAGCTAGTAAATCTGAGTAGCTGGAATCTTTGGCCGTTGTTGCTGGTGCTAAAGTTGAGTGCAGCTAGTAAACCAGAGCCGCATCAACTTTTGACTCCTGTTCACAGAGGGTGTAGCTCGTAGATCTGAGTGGCTGGAATATTTGGCAGTTGTTGCTGGTGTTAAAGTTGATTGCTGTTAGTGGACCTTAGCTGTTTCCATCCGTGGGCGGTCGTTATTGACGTTGACCTTGCGTGTAGTGAAGAAGCCTGTGTTGCCAAGACCTTTGGGCTGCTGCTGTTGCCATTTGCCGTAGTGGACGTGGTTGTCGCTAAGAGAAGCCAGTGCCGAGGTGTGGATTTTGCTGGTAACCAGGTAAACAAGTTGTATTTTTTACTAAAAATATCGTGTTTTTGTTGTTTTATTTCATTATAGATTTTTTTTAAAGTAAAAAAATTGTTTATTGGTTTCTAAACAAATGCATTCATTACGGATTTTTAGTTGGTTTCTGTTGTAATTTTTTTGTTTTTTCATCTTCTTCTTCTGCTATTTTATCATTATCTTCATCTGTATATTTATAGTTATCGTATTGTTTTGTTTATATTTATTAAACATAAAAAACATTATGGTATGTGTAAAAAATGTGGCGTTTATTTAAATAAATTGCGTTTGTTTTTGTTCTTGTTGTGGTTCAATGACGGTGTTTACAATGCTGGTTGGTTGGTTTGTTTGTTGTGTGTGTGTGAAATGTATGAAATTGTCGAACTAGAGGGGGATTTGGGGTTTTGACTTTTTCAAAGTGACTTTTGTTTTATTCGATAATTTCTTCTTGTATAATTTAATAGGATATTTTGTTGGGATATTTGTTGTTGTTAAGGGGATGTGGTTGTTGTTGCTGTTGTTGTTGGTGATTGTTGGATTTAAGCAATAATTATGAGTGATGATATGGCGTTACATAGGTAGCTGGGAAAATGCCCTTACGATTGCCAATTTCACCATTCCACCAATTCTCGTCTGAACGATCTGTTACAGTGATGACATCACCACGTCTGAATTCCAATTCGCCTGATTCCTGTGGCACAAAATCGTACAGGGCCTGTACAAGCATCTGTAATGGAATAGGGTAAGAATTAATATAACCGTTGAAGAAAAAAAAAATAAAAGAAAATTTCCGGAAAGGTGAAAAAGCTTTTCTATTCTGCGTGGTTGAATATGAGGTTTTCCATGAGAAAACGTCTATTCAGCGTGTCTGAATAAAGTTTTCCATGTGAAGACGTCTATTCAGTGTTGCTGAATAAGGCTTTCCATGGGAAAACGTCTATTCAGCGTTGCTGAATAAGGTTTTCCATGGGAAAACATCTATTCAGCGTGCCTGAATAAGGTTTTCCATGTGAAGACGTCTATTCAGTGTTGCTGAATAAGGTTTTCCATGGGAAAACGTCTATTCAGCGTGGCTGAATAAGGTTTTCCATGGGAAAACATCTACTCAGCTTGGCTAAATAAGGTTTTCCATGGGAAAAGTCTATTCAGCGTGGCCGAATAAGGTTTTCCATGGGAAAACGTCTATTCAGCGTGGCTGAATAAGGCTTTCCATGGGAAAACGTCTATTCAGCGTGGCTGAATAATGTTTTCCATGGGAAAACGTCTATTCAGCTTGGCTGAATAAAGGTTTACATGGAAAAAGTATATTTAGCGTGGCTGAATAAGTTCTTCCATGGGAAAACGTCTATTCAGCTTGGCTGAATAAGGTTTTCCTTGGGAAAACGTCTATTCAGCATGGCTGAATAAGGTTTTCCATAGGAAAACGTCTATTCAGCGTGGCTGAATAAGGTTTTCCATAGGAAAACGTCTGTTCCGCGTGGCTGAATAAGGTGTTCCATGTGAAGACGTCTATCCAGCACTGCTGAATAATAAGCGTGGCTGAATAAGGTTTTCCATGGGAAAATGTCTATTCAGCGTGGATGAATAAGGTTTTCCATGGGAAAACGTCTGTTCCGCGTGGCTGAATAAGGTGTTCCATGCGAAGACGTCTATTCAGCGCTGCTGAATAAGGTTTTCCATGGGAAAATGTCTATTCAGCGTGGCTGAATAAGGTTTTCCATAGGAAAACGTCTGTTCCGCGTGGCTGAATAAGGTGTTCCATGTGAAGACGTCTATCCAGCACTGCTGAATAAGGTTTTCCATGGGAAAACGTCTATTCACCTGGGCTGAATAAGGTTTTCCATGCGAAAACGTCTATCCAACTGGGCTGAATAAGGTTTTCCAAGGGAAAACGTTTATTCAGCGTGGCTGAATAAGGTTTTCCCTGGGAAAAGGTCTATTCAACGTGCCTGAATAAGGTTTTCCATGGGAAAGCGTCTATTCTAAGTGACTGAGCAGTGGTTTCCATAGGAAATTTGTTATTCAGCCTTGCTGAATACAAGTTTCCATAGGAAATTTGTTATTCAGCCTGGCTGAATACAAGTTTCCATAGGAAATTTGTTATTCAGCCTGGCTGAATACAAGTTTCCATAGGAAATTTGTTATTCAGCCTGGCTGAATACAAGTTTCCATAGGAAATTTGCTATTCAGCCTGGCTGAATACAAGTTTCCATAGGAAATTTGTTATTCAGCATGGCTGAATAGAAGTTTCCTTTGCTATTTAGCTTGTCTGAAGTGTGGTTTCCATATGTAAACTTCAATTCAGCCTATTTTGTAGAAATATTATCTTTATTCAGTTATTTAAAAACTCACCTCTTCAGGTATCATATCTCTTAATTTGACATCTTGTGATCTGGATACACTTGCCGTTCGATGATATTCAACCAATTCATTTAATGAATTAAATTTAACCACCCAAAGGAAGAATTTACCTTGTGCGTCACGTAATACTTTAAAATGTTGAACACCATCGGGACACCTGTGGACAGAAAAAAGGAGCAGTGTGATTAATAATAGTTGGCATAGTATTGCAACAAACGACGACATTACTTACTTAACCGATAATGAAAAATCACCCGGACTTGATTCACTAATACGTATTAAAAAAGCGCCTTCATGTTTGTTCGATAATAATTTTTCAGCATCAGCGCGGGTTATGCGACCATAGTACCAACTAAATGAAATGTAAAAAAAAACAATTGAGTGTTATTAAGTAATGAATATAATTATGGGAGGGGGAGATTTGGTGACTTACTCGTGATTTTTCATTTCTATGTAATTGCTGGGGATGAGACCTTCTTTGCCATCTAATTCAGCACGATACCAATTTGAATCATCTTCCATATTTAAAATCTGCAATAATAAAGAAAAAATAATAGACATTAGTTTTTAGAAAATTTATGTCATGATATAAAATTTATTTAAAATTTGTAGCGTGATATAAAAATTGTGTAAAATTAGGAAAATATAGATTGTGATAAATAAGCTCAATGTTATGTTTTTTAAACTGAATTAAGTTTTTCTATAGAAATCAGGCATTTTCCTTAGAAAATATAATTGAATGAATCTCAACACATGTTCTGTTGTTGTAAACTGAATTTCGCTGTTCTTTTTTTGTCTAAAAAGATTCCATTATTCTTATTCTACATAAATTCTCATTAAATCTACAGTTTATTGAATAGTGTTTTGAAATATAAATATTTATATTGGCATTGTTATTTGGCCATTTCATATCTTTGTGATGGCCATAATGTTCAGTCATCTGGAACATATGTATGCCGCCGCCAACCAACTGAGACAATTGCCGCCTGCCTTTTTTAGATTCAATTGTTATATTTGGTATTATATTTATTTTTAATTAATTTATGCGAAATATGTAGTTTAAATTTGCCTTTTGTGTTTTAGTTTTCTGTTTTTATGTTAATGGAATACAATGGGGGCAGGGCAGCTGATATGTGGTCAGTTTAATCAAATAAACATACGTACACATATATTTATCACCAGACCCATTACTTTTCTAATTCTTTCCACTTTATGGTCCTTACATTTCCGTCACGGGCAGCAATCCAGTATTCCTAGCCTAACAAATCCCTTTCATAATTTCTTCCATGCCAACAAACTTTATTTGTGAGTCATTGCCCCATAAAAATATTTCATTTACATTCCATTTGCCTAATTAGCTTTTAATTTCTTCCTAAATTTGCAAATTTTGATAAATTGCTTGGTATGAAATTCGGTATGAAATGCTGACGTATGAAATTCGGTTTCTTTCCAAAAAACAGGTCGCCACACCATATGTTTTCTTTTCGATCTATACAAACACAACAAATGTCTCTGCTTGGCATGTGTCGGCTATAATCGTCAAACATAAAAGGTATAAATATTTTTTGTTTTCTTCTTTTATGGACAAAAATATCTCAGATTTGTTTTTAACAAAACAAAGAATCAGAGATTTTGATACAGGTTTATGATTCATGTATCTGTCTAACAGGTAGTTTGAAAATTCACACAACTAATTTTATAAACGCATTGAGAATGTACAACAAGTAGCACCCTTCGACACAAAAAAAGTTATGGAAGAAAAAAATAAGTAAAAAAGTGTCGTCGGCTTTGCCGACAGATATATAACCTCAGCCAATGTGAAGCGAAACTTTCACATCCGGACAGATCGAATGTATTTAAGGTCTCTTCAGAATTTTGTGGCCCTTTTCGGACATTTGAACTTGCCGACAAAAAATTGGATTAGGAATTAACTGCACTAAGACACAAATGTCAAACTTTTGCAGGTCAGGTACCCTTTGAAGTTAAACTAAATTTCGATAAAATATTGGGGGATCCAAATTTCGATAAAATATTGGGGGATCCAAAGTTTGGACCAAATTGGCATTTTAGTGACATTTTTTAAATATTGGGGAGATGTACCGAAATACCGAATATGACGAAGACCAAATGTTAGACCAAATCGGTTGAACAGTTCGAGAGTTATCGTGCTCTCCGACCGCCACATATGGTGACATAGGGGTTTTTTACAACTTTCGGGCTGTTTTCCCAAGAAATATGGACTTGCCCCTGAAAAAACTTTTACCGTCGTAATGGAGGTAGCGTATGCAAATCGCTTCAACAAAAATCAAAGTGATTCGAGAGCAGGTCTTAAAGTGAACTTATCCGAAATTTTGTGTGAGAGGTACCAGAAGGAGTAGACAAATATAGTCCATATTTGAACGTGATCTATATCTGATAGATATATTAGAATGTGCAAAGTATAGATTACATCGGTCACTCCCTTCACGAGTTATCGTGCGTATATTTTTTCCGAATATTTTTGAAGTTTTGTGGGGGAGGTACCTGAAGGAGTGGACCGATATAGCCCATCTTCGAATTTAAACTATGTTTTGATAAAATATTACGAAGACCAAATTTTGGACCTAATCGACAGATCCGTTCGAGAGTTATCTTGCGCTCCAACCACAACACAAGGTGTCATAGGGGCTTTTTGCACCTTTCCGGCCATTTTCTCAGGAAGTATGGACTTGCCCCTGATGAAACTTGTACTGTCGTATGAGGGGAAGTGAATGCAAGATGTTACAACATGTCCTTAACTGAACTTTTCCGAAATTTTGTATGGGAGGTACTCGAAGGAGTTTACCGATTGAGTCCATATTGGAACCTCATCTAAGTCTGGTAGAAATTTCATAATGTGCAAAGTATGGACCAAATCGGTTACTCCCTTCAAGAGTTATCGTACGCACAAATTTTCCGAACATTTTCGAACTTTTGTGGGGGAGGTACCGGAAGGAGTGGACCGATATAATCCATCTTTGAACTTGAACTAAGTTTGGACAAAATATTACGAAAGCCAAATTTTGGACCGAATCGGCAGATCCGTTCGAGAGTTATCTTGCGCACCAGCCAGACAGACAGACGGACGGCAGGCTAAATAAACTCCAAATTGTCTGAAACGCACTATTTAGGGTCAAAAACCATTATTTCGATGAGGCACGTTTTGTCCGCATGAAAGTGTACATACCCTCGTTAGCATAAATGCCATAGACCATGGGGGTGCCATAGGGGATTTTTACACCCTTCGGGCTGTTTTCTCAAGAAGTATGGACTTGCCCCTGAAATAACTTTTACCATCGTAATTGAGGCAGCGAATATAAGTTGCTTCAACAAAAATCAAAGTGATTCAATAGCAGGTCTTAAAGTGAACTTATCCAAAATTTTGTGTGGGAGGTACGGGATGGAGTGGACAAATATAGTCCATATTCGAACCTGATCTATATCTGGTAGATATTATGAGAATGTGTAAAGTATGGACCAAATCGGTCACTCTTATCAAGAGTTATCGTGCGCCCAATTTTTCCGAATATTTTTGAACTTTTGTGGGATAGGTACCTGAAGGAGAGGACCGATATGGCTTATCTACGAACTTAAACTAAGTTTGGAAACAATATTACAAAGGCCAAATTTTGGCCGGAATCGACATTTCTGTTCGAGAATTATCTTGCGCTTCCACCCATAAACATGGTGTCATAGGGTTTGTTTTTCAACTTTCAGGCAATTTTCAGGAAGTATAGTCTTGCCCCTGAGGAAACTTGTACCTTCGTATAGGGCACAGTGAATACAAGATGTTACAACAAAAACCAAGGCGATTCGTGAGCAGGTCCTAAACTGAACTTTTCCGAAATTTTGTGTGGGAGGTACTCGAAGGAGTTTACCGATTGAGTCCATATTGGAACCTCATCTACGTCTGGTAGAAATTTCATAATGTGCGAAGTAATGACCAAATCGGTAACTTCCTTCAAGAGTTATCGTACGCACAAATTTTCCGAGCATTTTCGAACTTTTGTGGGGGAGGTACCGGAAGGAGTGGACCGATATAATCCATCTTTGAACTTGAACTAAGTTTGGACAAAATATTACGAAAGCCAAATTTTGGACCGAATCGGCAGATCCGTTCGAGGGTTATCTTGCGCTCCAACCATTACACACGGTGTCATAGGGTTTTTTGTAACTTTCAGGCTATTTCCTCAGGAAGTATGGACTTGCCCCTAATGAAACTTACAGCGTCGTATACAACTTGCGTAAACAAAAATCAAAGCGATTCGAGACCAGGTCCTAAACTGAACTTCTCCGAAATTTTGTGTGGGAGGTATCCGAAGGAGTGGACCGATTGAGTCCATATTGAAACCTCATCTATGTTTGGTAGAAATTACACGATGTGCAAAGTATGGACCAAATCGGTTATTCCCTACAAGAGTTATCGTGCGCACAAGTTTTGCGACAATTTTTGAACATGTGTGAGGGAGGTACCTGAAGGAGTGGACCTATATGGCCCATCTTCGAACTTAAATCGAATCTGGACAAATATTTCGATACCCAAAATTTGAACCGAATCGATTGATCCGTTCGAGAGTTATCGTGCGCACCAGCCTGCCAGACAGACGGACGGACGGACATTGCTAGATCTACTCAAAATTGTCTGAAACGGATATCGTACAAACATACTTGGGGTCTAAAACCATTATTTCGATGAGGCACATTTTTGGTCGTATCAAAGTGTAAATACCCTCTTTAGCCTAAAGGCTGAGGGTATAATAAAGTACTCTGCTTTAGACGATCCTATCAGTTATCTACTCTAAAACAGGCAACCCTATTGGTTATCTACTATACAGTAGACGACCCTATGGGTCATCTACTCTACTGTAGACAACCCTATGAGTTATCTACTCTACTGTAGAGACCCTATGGGCCATCTACTCTACCGTAGACGATCCTACAGGTAATCTACTCTACGGTAGACGATCCTATGGCTCATCTACTCTACTGTAGATAATCATATGGGTCATTTACTCTATTGTAGACGACCCTATGGGTCATCTACTCTACTGTAGACAACCCTATGAGTTATCTACTCTACTGTAGACGACCTTATCAGCCATCTACTCTACTATAGGCGACCTTATCGGCCATCTATGACCCTATGCGTCATCTCCTATCTATGGGTAATCCACTGTAGGCGACACTATGGGTCATCTACTCTACTGTAGACGAGACAATGGGTCATCTACTCTATTGTAGACGACCCTATGGGTCATCTACCCTACTGTAGGCGACACTATCGGTCATCTACCCTACTGTAGGCGACACTATCGGTCATCTATTGTAGACGACACTATGCTCATTTACTCTACTGTGGACAATCCTATGGGTCATCTACTCTACTGTAGACGACACAATGGTCATCTATTCTACTGTAGACGACAACTGTAGACAACCCTATGAGTCATCCACTCTACTGTAGAGACCCTATGGGTCATCTACTCTACTGTAAACGACCCTACAGGTAATTTACTCCACGGTAGACGACCCTATGGGTCATATACTCTACGGTATACGACCTTATCGGCCATCTATGACCCTATGGTTCATCTCCTATCTATGGGTAATCCACTGTAGGCGACACTATGGGTCATCTACTCTACTGTAGACAAGACAATTGGTCATCTACTCTATTGTAGACGACCCTATGGGTCATCTACCCTACTGTAGGCGACACTATGGGTCATATACACGACCCTATGGCTCATTTACTTTACTGTAGACAATCCTATGGGTCATCTACTCTACTGTAGACGACCCTATGGGTCATCTATTCTACTGTAGACGACAACTGTAGGCAACCCTATAAGTTGTTGTTGTTGTAGCAGCATATAATGCTGGGTTGGCAGCCGCTGGCCGAAACACTTTTGGTTTCGGGTCAATCCGGTACGTAAGAACCCGCTGCCGTGGGATTGACAACCCTATGAGTCATCCACTCTACTGTAGAGACCCTATGAGTCATCTACTCTACTATAGACGACCCTACAAGTAATTTACTCCACGGTAGACGACCCTACAAGTAATTTACTCTACGGTAGACGACCTTATCGGTCATCTACTCTACTATAGACAACCTTATCGGCCATCTACTCTACTATAGACGACCCTATGGGTCATCTCCTATCTATGGTAATCCACTGTAGGCGACACTATGGGTCATCTACTCTACTGTAGACGAGACAATGTGTCATCTACTCTATTGTAGATGACCCTATGGGTCATCTACCCTACTGTAGCGACACTATGGGTCATCTACTCTACTATATTCGACGCTATCGGCCACCTACACTACAGTGGACGAACCTGTGGGTCATAAATTAGATAATGTATTCACCATCCGGACAAATTATTTAAAATATCCATTATGCAGATACATTGGATAAAATATCCACTATGCGGATAAATTGGATAAAATATCGATTAGGCGGACAAATTAGATAAAATATGTACAATACAGATAAATTAGATGAAATATCCACTATGCGGATAAATTCGATAAAAAATTTACAATATGGAAAAATTAGATAAAATATCCACCATGCGCATAATTTAGAAAACATATCCACAATGTGGATAAATTAGATAAAATATCCACTAAGGAGATATAAAATATCCACTTTGCGGATAAAGTCGATAAAATATTTACAATGTGGATAAATTAGATAAAATATCCACTATGCGGATAAACTAGATAAAATATTCACCATGCTGACAAATTAGAAAAAAATATTCACAATTCGGATACATTACATAAAATATCCAGCAAGTGGATAAATAAGATAAAATATAAATATCCCCCAAGCGGATAAATTAAATAAAATATCAATTAATGTAGATAAATTAAATAACACGTCAATTAATGCGGATAAATTAAATAAAATATTCACTATGCAGATAAATAAGATAAACTATCCACTATGCGGATAAATAAGATAAAATATCCATCATGTGGATAAATTAAAGAAAATATTCACCATACAGATAAATTAGATACAATATCCACCATGCGTAAAAATTAGATAAAATATACGTAATGCAGATAAATTAGATAAAATATCCTCTGTACAGATAAATTGATGTGGATAAATTAGATAAAATATCCTCTATGCGGATAAATTACATAAAGTATGGATAAATTAGATAAAATATCTACCATGCGAATAAATTAGATAAAATATCCTCTGTGCAGATAAATTAGATAAAATATCCACCATGCTTAAAAATTAGATAAAATATACATAATGCAGATAAATTAGATAAAATATCCTCTGTACAGATAAACTGATGTGGATAAATTAGATAAAATATCCTCTATGCGGATAAATTACATAAAGTATCGATAAATTAGATAAAATATCCTCTGTGCAGATAAATTAGATAAAATATGTCTGATGTGGATAAATTAGATAAAATATGTCTGATGTGAATAAATTAGATAAAATATCCCCTATGTGGATTAATTGGAAAAAATTTACCCCATGCGGATAAATTAGAAAAAATATCCTCGATGTGGATAAATCAGATAAAGTATCCACTATACGGATAAATTAGGTAAAATATTCACTAAGCGGATAAATTAGATAAAATACCTCCGATGTGGATAAAATAGATAAATATTCACAAGTAAATAAAATATCCGAGATGTAGATAAACTAGAAAAAATATCCCCGATGTAGATAAATTAGAAAAAATATCCCTGATTTAGATAAATTAAATAACATATCCACCATGTGGGCAAATTAATCACATTTTTCACGATGTAAGGATGGAGGAGTTGGCATTGGAACCATATATTGACAGAGCGCGGCTGCCCTTATATCTTTTTCGGTGCTTTTGTATAAATTTATATATTGTTTTCTAGTCTTTGTTTTGTGGGTTGGGACATGAGCTTTCATTCAAATAATTTAGCGCAAACTGAAATTATCGCTAATTTCACATACATCGTGGTGACTCTGCCACACCTCTTCCTCTACTCCTGTAACAACAAGAACTACAAAAACAAAATCTTAACAACAACAAGCAATAAAAAATGCATCCAAATATCATTTACTTAATAATCAACTAATTCCATCGTTTGCCATAAGATTGCATTGTTATGCCGTTGTTTCCATTACTTCAAGCGACATTGTAAGCGTGTGACCAAAGAACCAGCGACCAGACGACACACAGACACATAAAATCAACCAACTAGCCGGCTGCCAAGAGAACGACAACAACAACAACTATGCAAAGCATATAACAAAACAAAAAAGTGCATTGGCATCGGCTATCAGCTTAGCCTTGTGTCTGACATGGTCATATTACTATCATCGTCATGATTAACAACAACAACACACTGTCGACAAACATCATTATCATGCTAACAATGTTAAGGAGGCGGCAGCATCGGTCAGCAACACTGAACCACGATGCCAAAGCAACAACCATAACAGCTGAACTAAATATTTGCAAAATGAAACTTTATGGCTAAAGATAGACGTCTAGGCGCAGTGGTGGTTGCGTCCCTTATTGCTACGCGGGGGAGGGCAGGATGGTGTAAACAATTTTGGGGAAAAAAATAATTCAGCACTTTGAGTTAAAAACCTGTAGTTGTCGAGAAGAAGAAAAAAACTTGTTTGACTAGCATGTGTCTCAAAGCCAAGAAGAGCCAGCCAGATATCCTTGCCGGCTTTGCCATTACCGTCATCATCATTCCTCTTATGTGGCATTGTCGTGTGGCAGAATCATCATCAGCAGCGCATCAGTCCTAAACCAGATTGTGGAGATTGTGGCTGCTGCAACAATTTGGTATTGTTTACTGTCTGTGTTGTCCCTCTGATTTGCTTTTCTTTGAATGAAACGGATCTATAGATTTTTTCATACTCTTCCTTTTATTGCCGTCTTTTTGGGGGAATTCATTTTGAATTCTTTTTTTTTTTTGTATGTTGACCAGTTGCCAGGCCAAGTGTTAATGGTGTTTTTCGATTTTTCTTGTCTCTCCCCTTAAAATATTATTTGGCTTTTTTGTAATACAATCTGGTTTTATTGTTGATAGTCTTGGTCCTTGCTTGTTTGTCCTTCCTCTTTTGTCGTTATGCTTTATTGTTTCGTAACAAGTCCTTTAAATGTTTAATGATATTTTGATTTTCGGTTGTTGCTGTTCTTTTTCTTCGCCTTTGGCTTTTGGTAAATGAGGTTTGTGTTTTAAATTAATGATTTTGTGGTTGCAGGTACGTTTAACAGGAATTTTCAACTTTTCCTTTCAAAATTCAGTAGACCGGAGAGTAAGGTTTGTGGAGTTGGTAAAGAGGAAATATGTTTAATGTATACTTATATTATCCATATCGTGGACAATATGACTAATTTTATAGAGAGCGTGGACAATTTTAATTTATTCACATGGTGAATAATTTATAAAATTTATCCAAATCGTGGATTATCATTATTAGATAATATCATAGATAAATTAACAAATCTATGATATTATCTAATAATGGTAATCTACGATTTGGATACAAAATTTATCTTATTTATCCACATTATGGATACATTATCTATTTTCCATAATGTGGACAATTTATAGATAAAGTGAATAATTTCTCAAATTTATCCGCATAGCGGATAATTGATTTTATTGATAATTTGTGTTATTTATCCATACGCTGATAAAATATCTATTTTCGCACAATGATTTATCTAATTAATCTATAATGTGGATAATTTATCACATTTATACATATCGTGGATAATTTATCTTATTTATCCACATTGTGTATAAATTATCTATTTTGTCCATAACGTTGATAAGATATATATAACGTGGTTTACACATCAAATTTATCCACGACGTGTATAATTTATCTTATTTATCCATATTGTTTATAAATTATCTAATGTATCCATAATATGGATAATAATTAACCATAAGTTATAAGTTATTTATCCACATACATTTTATCTAATTTATCCATAATGTGGATAATTTATCTAAAGTATTCATAATGTGAATAATTATTCTATTCTATCCATAAGGTGGTTAATTTATCAAATTTATCCATAATGTGGATAATTTTTCTAATTTGTCCATAATTTGTATAATTTGTCCATAATGTAGATAATTTATCGAATTTATCCATAATGTGGATAATTTATCTAATTTGTCCATAATGTGGATAATTTGTCCATAATGTGGATAATTTATCCATAATGTTGATAATTTATCCATAATTTATCCATAATGTGGATAATTTATCTAATTTATCCATAATGTGGATAATTTATCTAATTTATCCATAATGTGGATAATTTTTCTAATTTGTCCATAATGTTGATAATTTATCTAATTTGTCCATAATGTGGATAATTTATCTAATTTGTCCATAATGTGGATAATTTATCTAATTTGTCCCAAATATGGATAATTTATCTAAATTGTCCATAATGTGGATAATTTATCTAATTTGTCCACAATGTGGATAATTTATCTAATTTGTCCCTAATATGGAAAATTTATCTAATTTGTCCATAATGTGGATAAGTTATCTAATTTGTCCCTAATATGGATAATTTATCTAATTTGTCCATAATGTGGACAATTTATCTAATTTGTCCCTAATGTGGATAATTTATCTAATTTGTCCATAATGTGGATAATTTATCTAATTTGTCCATAATGTGGATAATTTATCTAATTTGTCCCTAATATGGATAATTTATCTAATTTGTCCCTAATGTGGATAATTTATTCATAATGTGGATAATGTATCTAATTTGTCCATAATGTGGATAATTTATCTAATTTGTCCCTAATATGGATAATTTATCTAATTTGTCCATAATGTGGATAATTTATCTAATTTGTCCCTAATATGGATAATTTATCTAATTTGTCCATAATGTGGATAATTTGTCCCTAATATGGATAATTTATCTAATTTGTCCATAATGTGGATAATTTATCTAATTTGTCCCTAATGTGGATAATTTATCCATAATGTGGATGATTTATCTAATTTGTCCATAATGTGGATAATTTATCTAATTTATCCATAGTGTGGATAATTTATCTTATTTATCCACATCATGGCTAATTGCTCGTATTTATCCACAATATGGATAATTTATGCATAATATGGATAATTTATCCATAATAAGGATAATTTATCTATAAAGTGGATAATTTATCTAATTTGTTCATAACATGGACAATATATCCATAATGTGGATAATTTATCTAATTTATCCATAATGTGGATAACTTAACTAATTTATCCATAGTGTGGATAATTTATCATATTTATCCACATCATGGCTAATTGCTCGTATTTATCCACAATATGGATAATTTATGCATAATATGGATAATTTATCCATAATAAGGATAATTTATCTATAAAGTGGATAATTTATCTAATTTGTCCATAACATGGACAATATATCCATAATGTGGATAATTTATCTAATTTATACACATTGTGTATAATTTATCTTATTTATCCATCTTATCTTATTTATCCATATTTATCTAATTTATCCATAATTTATGCATAATATGGATAATTTATCCATAATAAGGATAATTTATCTATAAAGTGGATAATTTATCTAATTTGTCCATAATATGGACAATATATCCATAATGTGGATAACTTATCTAATTTATCCATAGTGTGGATAATTTATCATATTTATCCACATCATGGCTAATTGCTCGTATTTATCCACAATATGGATAATTTATGCATAATATGGATAATTTATCCATAATAAGGATAATTTATCTATAAAGTGGATAATTTATCTAATTTGGCCATAACATGGACAA
The DNA here is from genome assembly GCF_047663935.1 of Musca autumnalis. Lineage (NCBI taxonomy): Eukaryota > Metazoa > Arthropoda > Insecta > Diptera > Muscidae > Musca > Musca autumnalis. The sequence goes on from NW_027412088.1 coordinate 197,542,189, forward strand.
TATATCCATAATGTGGATAATTTATCCATAGTGTGGATAATTTATCATATTTATCAACATCATGGCTAATTGCTCGTATTTATCCATAATATGGATAATTTATGCGATAATTTATCCATAATATGATTATTTTATGCATAATATGGATAATTTATCCATAATGAAGATAATTTATAATTTATCTAATTTGTCCATAATATGGACAATATATCCATAATGTGGATAATTTATCTATAATGTGGATAATTTATCTAATTTATCCATAATGTGGATAATTTATCTAATTTATCCATAATGTCGATAATTTATCTAATTTATCCATAATGTGGATAATTTATCTATATTGTGGATAATTCATCTAATTTGTCCATAATATGGACAATATATCCATAATGTGGATAATTTATCTATAATGTGGATAATTTATCTATAATGTGGATAATTTATCTAATATCTCCATAATGTGAATGATTTTCTAATTTAGCGTTGATAATTTATCTAATTTTCCATAATGTGGATAATTTATCTGGACTGTGGATAATAAGGGTCCTTTATCTATGGAAGACGGTAATTGGGGCCGTTATCAATGTCCATTAAGATAAATTCGTATTTAATTAGCGAAGACACAAACCTCTGTAGCGGAGACACAAACCGCTCTGTTAACGCTTTTGGCTAACAGCGCGTCAGCAGAGCACTGTTAATGTTAACAGAACTACTCAAAAAAGGGTTTCTTTTTAAAAAATATTTTTTAGGGTCTTTTAGGAAAATTCTGCCGGGACAAAATGGGTACCATTGGAAAGCTTATCGAAAGGGCTATCCTCTGCGCTACTAAAATCTTTAAAAAATATTGCCCGATATCGCGATTTTAAGTGTTTTCGGGATAAACCCTGTAACAAGGATAATTATTTTAACCGCAGATCCTTTATGGAAAATTCTGCCGGGACAAGATGGGTACCATTGGAAAGCTTAGCGAAAGGGGTATATCCTGCGCTACTAAAATCTTTAAAAAATATTGCGCGATGTCGCGATTTTAAGTGTTTTCGGGATAAACCCTGTTATAAGGATAATTATTTTGATATAAAGGATATAAGGGAAAATTCTGCCGGGACAAGATGGGTACCATTGGATAGCTTATCGAAAGAGCTATCCCCTGCGCTGGTAAAATCTTTAAAAAATATTGCCCGATGTCGCGATTTTAACTGTTTTCGTGATAAACCCTGTTATAAGGATAATTATTTTAATATAAAGGATATAAGGGAAAATTCTGCCGGGACAAGATGGGTACCATTGGAAAGCTTATCGAAAGAGCTATCCCCTGCTCTACTAAAATCTTTAAAAAATATTGCCCGATGTCGTGATTTTAAGTATTTTCGGGATAAACCCTGTTATAAGGATAATTATTTTAACCACAGATCCTTTAAGGAAAATTCTGCCGGGACAAGATGGGAACCATTGGAAAGCTTATCGAAAGGGCTATCCCCTGCGCTGGTAAAATATTAAAAAAATATTGCCCGATGTCGCGATTTTAAGTGTTTTTGGGATAAACCCTGTAACAAGGATAATTATTTTAACCACAGATCCTTTAAGGAAAATTCTGCCGGGACAAGATGGGTACCATTGGAAAGCTTATCGAAAGAGCTATCCTCTGCGCTGGTAAAATATTTAAAAAATATTGCCCGATGTCGCGATTTTAAGTGTTTTCGGGATAAACCCTGTTATAAGGATAATTATTTCGATATGAAGGATATAAGGGAAAATTCTGCCGGGACAAGATGGGTACCATTGGAAAGCTTATCGAAAGAGCTATCCCCTGCGCTGGTAAAATATTTAAAAAATATTGCCCGATGTCGCGATTTTAAGTGTTTTCGGGATAAACCCTGTTATAAGGATAATTATTTTAACCACAGATCCTTTAAGGAAAATTCTGCCGGGACAAGATGGGTACCATTGGAAAGCTTATCGAATAAGCTGTTTCCTGCGCTGGTAAAATATTTAAAAAATATTGCCCGATGTCGCGATTTTAAGTGTTTTCGGGATAAAATCTGTTATAAGGATAATTATTTTAACCACAGATCCTTTAAGGAAAATTCTGCCGGGACATGATGGGTACCATTGGAAAGCTTATCGAAAGGGGTATATCCTGCGCTACTAAAATCTTTAAAAAATATTGCCCGATGTCGCGATTTTAAGTGTTTTCGGGATAAACGCTATTGTAAGGATAATTATTTTGATATGAAGGATATAAGGGAAAATTCTGCCGGGACAAGATGGGTACCATTGGAAAGCTTATCGAAAGAGCTATCCCCTGCCCTGGTAAAATATTTAAAAAATATTGCCCGATGTCGCGATTTTAAGTGTTTTCGGGATAAACCCTGTTATAAGGATAATTATTTTAACCACAGATCCTTTAAGGAAAATTCTGCCGGGACAAGATGGGTACCATTGGAAAGCTTATCGAAAGGGCTATCCCCTGCTCTACTAAAATCTTTAGAAAATATTGCCCGATGTCGCGATTTTAAGTATTTTCGGGATAAACCCTGTTATAAGGATAATTATTTTGATATGAAGGATATAAGGGAAAATTCTGCCGGGACAAGATGGGTACCATTGGAAAGCTTATCGAAAGAGCTATCCCCTGCGCTTGTAAAATATTTAAAAAATATTGCCCGATGTCGCGATTTTAAGTGTTTTTGGGATAAACCCTGTAACAAGGATAATTATTTTAACCACAGATCCTTTAAGGAAAATTCTGCCGGGACAAGATGGGTACCATTGGAAAGCTTATCGAAAGAGCTATCCCCTGCTCTACTAAAATCTTTAAAAAATATTGCCCGATGTCGCGATTTTAAGTGTTTTCGGGATAAATGCTGTTATAAGGATAATTATTTTGATATGAAGGATATAAGGGAAAATTCTGCCGGGACAAGATGGGTACCATTGGAAAGCTTATCGAAAGAGCTATCCCCTGCGCTGGTAAAATATTTAAAAAATATTGCCCGATGTCGCGATTTTAAGTGTTTTCGGGATAAACCCTGTTATAAGGATAATTATTTTAACCACAGATCCTTTAAGGAAAATTCTGCCGGGACAAGATGGGTACCATTGGAAAGCTTATCGAAAGAGCTATCCTCTGCGCTGGTAAAATATTTAAAAAATATTGCCCGATGTCGCGATTTTAAGTGTTTTCGGGATAAACCCTGTTATAAGGATAATTATTTTGATATGAAGGATATAAGGGAAAATTCTGCCGGGACAAGATGGGTACCATTGGAAAGCTTATCGAAAGAGCTATCCCCTGCGCTGGTAAAATATTTAAAAAATATTGCCCGATGTCGCGATTTTAAGTGTTTTCGGGATAAACCCTGTTATAAGGATAATTATTTTAACCACAGATCCTTTAAGGAAAATTCTGCCGGGACAAGATGGGTACCATTGGAAAGCTTATCGAAAGGGCTATCCCCTGCTCTACTAAAATCTTTAGAAAATATTGCCCGATGTCGCGATTTTAAGTATTTTCGGGATAAACCCTGTTATAAGGATAATTATTTTAACCGCAGATCCTTTATGGAAAATTCTGCCGGGACAAGATGGGTACCATTGGAAAGCTTAGCGAAAGGGGTATATCCTGCGCTACTAAAATCTTTAAAAAATATTGCGCGATGTCGCGATTTTAAGTGTTTTCGGGATAAACCCTGTTATAAGGATAATTATTTTGATATAAAGGATATAAGGGAAAATTCTGCCGGGACAAGATGGGTACCATTGGAAAGCTTATCGAAAGAGCTATCCCCTGCGCTGGTAAAATCTTTAAAAAATATTGCCCGATGTCGCGATTTTAACTGTTTTCGTGATAAACCCTGTTATAAGGATAATTATTTTAATATAAAGGATATAAGGGAAGATTCTGCCGGGACAAGATGGGAACAATTGGAAAGCTTATCCAAAGGGCTATCCCCTGCGCTGGTAAAATATTTAAAAAATATTGCCCGATGTCGCGATTTTAAGTGTTTTCGGGATAAACCCTGTTATAAGGATAATTATTTTGATATGAAGGATATAAGGGAAAATTCTGCCGGGACAAGATGGGTACCATTGGAAAGCTTATCGAAAGAGCTATCCCCTGCGCTGGTAAAATATTTAATAAATATTGCCCGATGTCGCGATTTTAAGTGTTTTCGGGATAAACCCTGTTATAAGGATAATTATTTTAACCACAGATCCTTTAAGGAAAATTCTGCCGGGACAAGATGGGTACCATTGGAAAGCTTATCGAAAGAGCTATCCCCTGCTCTACTAAAATCTTTAAAAAATATTGCCCGATGTCGCGATTTTAAGTGTTTTCGGGATAAATGCTGTTATAAGGATAATTATTTTGATATGAAGGATATAAGGGAAAATTCTGCCGGGACAAGATGGGTACCATTGGAAAGCTTATCGAAAGAGCTATCCCCTGCGCTGGTAAAATATTTAAAAAATATTGCCCGATGTCGCGATTTTATGTGTTTTCGGGATAAACCCTGTTATAAGGATAATTTTTTTAACCGCAGATACTTTAAGGAAAATTCTGCCGGGACAAGATGGGTACCATTGGAAAGCTTATCGAAAGAGCTATCCCCTGCGCTGGTAAAATATTTAAAAAATATTGCCCGATGTCGCGATTTTATGTGTTTTCGGGATAAACCCTGTTATAAGGATAATTTTTTTAACCGCAGATCCTTTAAGGAAAATTCTGCCGGGACAAGATGGGTACCATTGGAAAGCTTATCGAAAGAGCTATCCCCTGCGCTGGTAAAATCTTTAAAAAATATTGCCCGATGTCGCGATTTTAACTGTTTTCGTGATAAACCCTGTTATAGGGATAATTATTTTAATATAAAGGATATAAGGGAAAATTCTGCCGGGACAAGATGGGAACCATTGGAAAGCTTATCGAAAGGGCTATCCCCTGCGCTGGTAAAATATTTAAAAAATATTGCCCGATGTCGCGATTTTAAGTGTTTTCGGGATAAACCCTGTTATAAGGATAATTATTTTAATATAAAGGATATAATTTAAAATTCTGCCGGGACAAGATGGGTACCATTTGAAAGCTTATCGAAACGGCTATCCCCTGCTCTACTAAAATCTTTAAAAAATATTACCCGATGTCGCGATTTTAAGTATTTTCGGGATAAACCCTGTTATAAGGATAATTATTTTAACCACAGATCCTTTAAGGAAAATTCTGCCGGGACAAGATGGGTACCATTGGAAAGCTTATCGAAAGAGCTATCCCCTGCTCTACTAAAATCTTTAAAAAATATTGCCCGATGTCGCGATTTTAAGTGTTTTCGGGATAAATGCTGTTATAAGGATAATTATTTTGATATGAAGGATATAAGGGAAAATTCTGCCGGGACAAGATGGGTACCATTGGAAAGCTTATCGAAAGAGCTATCCCCTGCGCTGGTAAAATATTTAAAAAATATTGCCCGATGTCGCGATTTTAAGTGTTTTCGGGATAAACCCTGTTATAAGGATAATTATTTTAACCACAGATCCTTTAAGGAAAATTCTGCCGGGACAAGATGGGTACCATTGGAAAGCTTATCGAAAGAGCTATCCCCTGCCCTGGTAAAATATTTAAAAAATATTGCCCGATGTCGCGATTTTAAGTGTTTTCGTGATAAACCCTGTTATAAGGATAATTATTTTAATATAAAGGATATAAGGGAAGATTCTGCCGGGACAAGATGGGAACAATTGGAAAGCTTATCCAAAGGGCTATCCCCTGCGCTGGTAAAATATTTAAAAAATATTGCCCGATGTCGCGATTTTAAGTGTTTTCGGGATAAACCCTGTTATAAGGATAATTATTTTGATATGAAGGATATAAGGGAAAATTCTGCCGGGACAAGATGGGTACCATTGGAAAGCTTATCGAAAGAGCTATCCCCTGCGCTGGTAAAATATTTAATAAATATTGCCCGATGTCGCGATTTTAAGTGTTTTCGGGATAAACCCTGTTATAAGGATAATTATTTTAACCACAGATCCTTTAAGGAAAATTCTGCCGGGACAAGATGGGTACCATTGGAAAGCTTAGCGAAAGAGCTATCCCCTGCCCTGGTAAAATATTTAAAAAATATTGCCCGATGTCGCGATTTTAAGTGTTTTCGGGATAAACCCTGTTATAAGGATAATTATTTTAACCACAGATCCTTTAAGGAAAATTCTCCTGGGACAAGATGGGTACAATTGGAAAGCTTATCGAAAGAGCTATCCCCTGCGCTTGTAAAGTATTTAAAAAATATTGCCCGATGTCGCGATTTTAAGTGTTTTCGGTATAAACCCTGTTATAAGGATAATTATTTTAACCACAGATCCTTTAAGGAAAATTCTGCCGGGACAAGATGGGTACCATTGGAAAGCTTAGCGAAAGGGGTATATATTGCGCTACTAAAATCTTTAAAAAATATTGCGCGATGTCGCGATTTTAAGTGTTTTCGGGATAAACCCTGTTATAAGGATAATTATTTTGATATGAAGGATATAAGGGAAAATTCTGCCGGGACAAGATGGGTACCATTGGAAAGCTTATCGAAAGAGCTATCCCCTGCGCTGGTAAAATATTTAAAAAATATTGCCCGATGTCGCGATTTTAAGTGTTTTCGGGATAAAACCTGTTATAAGGATAATTATTTTGATATGAAGGATATAAGGGAAAATTCTGCCGGGACAAGATGGGTACCATTGGAAAGCTTATCGAAAGAGCTATCCCCTGCTCTAAGCTTTCCAATGGTACCCATCTTGTCCCGGCAGAATTTTCCTTAAAGGATCTGTGGTTAAAATAATTATCCTTATAACAGGGTTTATCCCGAAAACACTTAAAATCGCGACATCGGGCAATATTTTTTAAATATTTTACCAGGGCAGGGGATAGCTCTTTCGATAAGCTTTCCAATGGTACCCATCTTGTCCCGGCAGAATTTTCCCTTATATCCTTCATATCAAAATAATTATCCTTATAATAGCGTTTATCCCGAAAACACTTAAAATCGCGACATCGGGCAATATTTTTTAAAGATTTTAGTAGCGCAGGATATACCCCTTTCGATAAGCTTTCCAATGGTACCCATCTTGTCCCGGCAGAATTTTCCTTAAAGGATCTGTGGTTAAAATAATTATCCTTATAACAGGTTTTATCCCGAAAACACTTAAAATCGCGACATCGGGCAATATTTTTTAAATATTTTACCAGCGCAGGAAACAGCTTATTCGATAAGCTTTCCAATGGTACCCATCTTGTCCCGGCAGAATTTTCCTTAAAGGATCTGTGGTTAAAATAATTATCCTTATAACAGGGTTTATCCCGAAAACACATAAAATCGCGACATCGGGCAATATTTTTTAAATATTTTACCAGCGCAGGGGATAGCTCTTTCGATAAGCTTTCCAATGGTACCCATCTTGTCCCGGCAGAATTTTCCCTTATATCCTTCATATCAAAATAATTATCCTTATAACAGCATTTATCCCGAAAACACTTAAAATCGCGACATCGGGCAATATTTTTTAAAGATTTTAGTAGAGCAGGGGATAGCTCTTTCGATAAGCTTTCCAATGGTACCCATCTTGTCCCGGCAGAATTTTCCTTAAAGGATCTGTGGTTAAAATAATTATCCTTATAACAGGGTTTATCCCGAAAACACTTAAAATCGCGACATCGGGCAATATTTATTAAATATTTTACCAGCGCAGGGGATAGCTCTTTCGATAAGCTTTCCAATGGTACCCATCTTGTCCCGGCAGAATTTTCCCTTATATCCTTCATATCAAAATAATTATCCTTATAACAGGGTTTATCCCGAAAACACTTAAAATCGCGACATCGGGCAATATTTTTTAAATATTTTACCAGCGCAGGGGATAGCCCTTTGGATAAGCTTTCCAATTGTTCCCATCTTGTCCCGGCAGAATCTTCCCTTATATCCTTTATATTAAAATAATTATCCTTATAACAGGGTTTATCACGAAAACAGTTAAAATCGCGACATCGGGCAATATTTTTTAAAGATTTTACCAGCGCAGGGGATAGCTCTTTCGATAAGCTTTCCAATGGTACCCATCTTGTCCCGGCAGAATTTTCCCTTATATCCTTTATATCAAAATAATTATCCTTATAACAGGGTTTATCCCGAAAACACTTAAAATCGCGACATCGCGCAATATTTTTTAAAGATTTTAGTAGCGCAGGATATACCCCTTTCGCTAAGCTTTCCAATGGTACCCATCTTGTCCCGGCAGAATTTTCCATAAAGGATCTGCGGTTAAAATAATTATCCTTGTTACAGGGTTTATCCCGAAAACACTTAAAATCGCGATATCGGGCAATATTTTTTAAAGATTTTAGTAGCGCAGAGGATAGCCCTTTCGATAAGCTTTCCAATGGTACCCATTTTGTCCCGGCAGAATTTTCCTAAAAGACCCTAAAAAATATTTTTTAAAAAGAAACCCTTTTTTGAGTAGTTCTGTTAACATTAACAGTGCTCTGCTGACGCGCTGTTAGCCAAAAGCGTTAACAGAGCGGTTTGTGCCTCCGCTACAGAGGTTTGTGTCTTCGCTAATTAAATACGAATTTATCTTAATGGACATCCGTTATCAAAGATTTGGGACCATTATTTCGGAGATGAGAGCAGGTTAGAACCATTACTTCTTCGATAAGGATCGATAAGGATAATTGTCTGTGAGATAAGAGCCGGTAAGGAACATCTGGCTTGTAAATGCCATTAAATTAAATGTCGGTATGAATCATTAGCTGTGAGATAAGTGTAGGCAAGGACCATTGTCTCTGAAATAAAGGTTGGCATGAATCATTATCTCAGAGATAAGTGCTGGTAAGGACCATTGTCTCTAAGATAAGAGCCAGTAAGGAACATAATCGCTGAGAAAAAGGCTCATTATCTCTGAGATAAGGGGGTGTAAGCACCATGCTCCAGAGATAGAAGCCGGTATGCATCATTATCTCTGTGATAATAACCGATATGGATCTTTATCCCTTAGATAAGGACAGGTATCGCTGAGATAAATGTCGGTAAGGAAAATTGTATCTGAGATAAGAGCCGGTATAGAATATTATCTATTATATAAAGAACGGTAATGACCTTGGTATCTGAGATAAGAGCCGGTAGGGAACATTATCTATTAGATATAGAACGGTAAGGACCATAGTCTCAGAGATAAGAGTCAGTAAGAAACATTATCTCTGAGATAAAAGCCAACGTGGATTATTATTTATGATATAAGTGGGGTAAGGACAATTATCTCTGAGATAAAGAAAAGTATGGATCACAATATCTGTGATAAGGAGTGGTGAGGATTATTATATCTTAAATATGGACCGATGAAGACCCATTATCTCTGAAATATGACCAGGAAAGGTACATTACCTCTGAGTTAAAAGGCGGTCTCTGAGAAGATAGCAGGCAAGGGTCATTATCACGTAGAGAAAGACCGACAAGGACCATTCTCTCTTAGATAAGGACACTTATCGCTGAGATAAATGTCGGTAAGGACCATTGCATCTGACATAAGAGCCGATAGGGAACATTATCTTTTAGATAAAGAACGGTAAGGACCAAAGTCTCTGAGATAAGTGCCGTTAAGAATAATTATCTCTGAGCTAAGGGAGGCGAGGATCTCTTACATCAAGACCATTATTTCTGATATGAGGACCGTTAAGGACCACTATCTCCGAGATTAGAGATGGAAAGTACATTATCTATGTGATAAAGGGCGGGGAGGATAATTATATCTTAAATAAGGACCAATAAAAACCCATTATCTCTGAGATAAGGCCTAGAAAGTTACATTACCTCTGAGTTGAAAGGCGGTGAGGATCATTGTCTCTGACGTAGATAAAGACCGATAAGGATCATTATCTCTGATATAAGAGCCGGAAAAAGAACATTATCTCTAAGGTAAAGGCCGGTGAAGGTCATTGCCTCTGAGATGAGTGACATTAAGGACCAGTGTCATGGACATAAGGACTGGTATGGACCGTTAAGGACGACGAAGATCATTATATTTCAAATAATGGCTGATGACGATTATTTTCTTTGACATACAGGCATGTCACAGAAACGAATTCCGATCGAAAGTGGAATTGATTCCGTATTTAGCTTCTTCAGAAAACGAAAAACGAAGAATTTTTCGGAATGAAACCACTTTTGATTTTGCAAACGGAATTGTATTTTTATTTTGTTTAAATCTGCCACTTTAAAACACTCTAAAAACACTTAGAAATAATTAAAATGTTGTTTTATTAACAAATTTACATTTAATTTCGCATTTAAAATAAATAATTAAGTTTTTTGACTTCACAAAATCGATCGGAATCTAAAGAAGCTAAGACAAAAACGATCGATAATGACCAAATTGGATCAATGTCTGGACCTTTATTTATAAGATTTGATAGGGCAGGAGCATTACTTCTGTGATAATTTGATGACGTATGAAATTTTCTTTGAAATAAGTGACGATCGAAATCATTATCTTATCGATAAACATCATTCAAGACCAGTATATCGAGATTTGGGGCATTTCATTTATTACAAAATTGACTAACAGCACCCACTGTGCCCTTTAAGGTCATTTTAAGAACACCTTAAAATTCATAATAATTTGCATAATTTACAATAATCATAGACAGCAATTCATTTAACAAGAAATATTTCAACAAAATCACGTTTCACTCGTTTAAAACAAAAGAATGCAAAAATTTAAAGTGAAAACGAAATTTCAAAAACAAAAAAAAAAAAAAAAAAAAAAAAAAAAAAAAAAAATTGTAAAAATATCACGCAGGTCAGATTTCATAGTCAACAACTGCAATACAATACAATAGGTCTGTCTGGTTACTTTACGAAAAAATAAAAACAGATGTTTGATTGTTTTTAAGAAGAAGAAGAGTTGCTAGTGCTTGCTAGAAGAAATTTGTCCAGCAAGAATTTGCAAACTCTCAGTGAAAGAACTGTCAAAATGTCTCTCTCGATCGCTCTCTTTTGCTGGCTTTTTGTGTTAACAGACGACTTCCAGCAACAATTGGTACAAGTTAGTACAAATTTTGGGGTAACCAGACACACTTAATATTAGGAGTTGAATAAGAAAAACATTTACATATGAGTAAATTTGGGATGCACAGGGCACATATTTCTCGTAAATATTTGAAATTGTTTTTTTTTTGTCGAGTTTTCTTATTAATTTAAATCTATACAATCTGCAAATTGTACAATTTTAGATTACAAATACAATAGATCTGTTTAAGAAGATCTTCTATAGAGGATAAAAAAATGCATGAACAAAAGAATCGAATTTTCTTCCATTATAGCTAAAGGTACTCCTATATTTAACTTCTTCTCACTAAATTCACTTTCCCACTTGAAAAAGTCTCCTTTGTAGGAGGCCACAAGATCAAAAGATATGTCTTCCTTCGAAACATTCTATAAATTCTCTCAAATATATTCGCAAAATCCCAAACTATTACAGATGATAGAAAAAGTTCATTCATAAAGCACCCCTAATTATATCCAAGAATACCCAGATGACATCTGTTAATTTATTATCCCACGAATGCGACACCCACATAACACAAAACACATTGTAAATAGTATTATTACATCATTAGTTGATATTTTGTTAACAAACTAATAATACATATTTTATAGCGGACAAACGAGGAACGGAACAGCAACAACAACATGAAAACAAAAATATCTCTGACGGCAAAACATTTCACATCTAGACGCCGCCATCGTGTGGATGTAAACAAAAAAGCTACAACACGCACGAAACACATCCAACACATGGCCGGGAAAGAAGAAAATCTGAAATCAGACGAGAAATCAACGGTATGGCGGCGCATATTGACGGTAAGTAACAACACATCTGAAGCAAAGGAGGGGCCTGAGAACCGGGTACCGTTAAAAACACATCAGTAATGAATAAATACAAAAAATTACAAAAATAATTCACTAATAAAAATAGTCCAAAACCAGTACCTCTATTATGCTATAATGCACAACACAGCTACCCTGTATGTCCGAATTTATGCCACACATAAAAATGATATACATATGCATGGAAGAATGAGTAAGCCAAGTCAGACAGCCACTTTCTTGTTTGTGTATTTGTGCGTCGTGTTGCTGAATAATTTTTATGTCAAAATCTAAACAAGTGGAAATAAAAATGGCCAAAAAGCAACAACACCAACAAAAATATTTGCAAATTCCATTGAAAATGAATTACTTGGCTTTGACTACAGCTAAGACGGACGGACGGCGGCGTCTTCGTTCGCATAGTTTTGGCCAGCCATTAAAGTTGGCGCACATGAACTATTATCGATATTTATTTGCATATTTGCAAAATAGGTATTCAGAGATTTTCTTCACATTTTGAAATTGTTTATGAAGCCAAAAATAACAAATAATAAATAAAAGTAATGGCAAAAATATGCCATGGAAGGTAATAATTTTTCAGAGATTTCTGGAAAATAAAATACACAACAGCTAGGTATTTTCGGAGTCACATGCTAGTTGTTGTAAGATGAACACTGCCTTACAATGGATTTTCAAAGGTTATACAATGATGTCGTTTATGGTAAAAATGATGACAAAAGATTGTTACTGAGGTGGACTAGGAACATTATCTCTGACAAAAGAGACAGGACCACAATATCTGAATCAATAATAAAAAAACATTGTTCCACAACATCCCATACGGGACAAGGGAGACTTCTCTCAATGAGTGCTCCCCGATTCATATTTAGCTCAATGATATGGGACCTATTGTTTATCGCCGAGTCCGAACGGCGTGTCTTAAGACAACACTTGTGGAGAAGTTTTTCAAGGCTGAAATACTCAGGAAATGTCGCCAACATTACTGAGGGGTATTTTGCCACCGTTGAAAAAGGTTTGATGTTGCTTGGCCGGCGAATCGGGGGTTCTATGTGCAAGGCGGACGTGCATACCATTGCACCACGGTGGTACCAATAATCAGTAAGGGCAATTATCTTCCAGATAAGAATCAGTCAGTACAATTACCTATGCGTAAACGACAATCTCGAAATAAGAACCAGCCAGAACTTTTTTTTCTGAAATTAGGTCGGTATTACTTCTGAGATGTGTCTCATTATCTCGAGATAAGAGATGGTAAGGACCTGTTGCCTACGGAAAACCTTAAGAGGTCTTCTGTTGCCTATAGAAGACTTTCTGTTGCCTAAGAAAGACCTCAAGAGCTCTTTTCTTGCCTTAGGAAAACCTCAAGATAACGTTTGTTTTCTATAGAAGACCTAAAAAAGACTTCTGTTGCCTATAGAGAGCCTCAAGAGGACTTCTGATACCCATAGAAGACCTCAAGAGGTCTTCTGTTGCCTATAGGCCAATGGCTGTTGCCAATAGAAGACCCCAAAAGGTCTTCTGTTGCCTATAGAAGACCTCAAGAGGCCTTCTGTTGCCTATAGTCCTTCTGCTGCCTAAGGTAGATACCAAAAGGTCCTCAAGAGGTTTCCTGTTGGCTATAGAAGACCTCAAGAAGTGTTCAGTTGCCCATTAAACACCTCAAGAGGTTTCCTGTTACCCATTAAAGACCTGAAGAGATCTTCTGTTGCCTACGGAAAACCTTAAGAGGTCTTCTGTTGCCTATAGAAGACTTTCTGTTGTCTAAGAAAGACCTCAAGAGCTCTTTTCTTGCCTTAGGAAAACCTCAAGATAACGTTTGTTTTCTATAGAAGACCTAAAAAAGACTTCTGTTGCCTATAGAGAGCCTCAAGAGGACTTCTGATACCCATAGAAGACCTCAAGAGGTCTTCTGTTGCCTATAGGCCAATGGCTGTTGCCAATAGAAGACCCCAAAAGGTCTTCTGTTGCCTATAGAAGACCTCAAGAGGCCTTCTGTTGCCTATAGTCCTTCTGCTGCCTAAGGTAGATACCAAAAGGTCCTCAAGAGGTTTCCTGTTGGCTATAGAAGACCTCAAGAAGTGTTCAGTTGCCCATTAAACACCTCAAGAGGTTTCCTATTACCCATAGAAGACCTGAAGAGATCTTCTGTTGCCTACGGAAAACCTTAAGAGGTCTTCTGTTGCCTATAGAAGACTTTCTGTTGTCTAAGAAAGACCTCAAGAGCTCTTTTCTTGCCTTAGGAAAACCTCAAGATAACGTTTGTTTTCTATAGAAGACCTAAAAAAGACTTCTGTTGCCTATAGAGAGCCTCAAGAGGACTTCTGATACCCTCAAGAGGTCTTCCGTTGCCTATAGAAGACCTCAAGATGTCTTCTGTTGTCTATAGAAAACTCAAGAGGTCTTCTATTGCCCAAGGCAGATCCAAAAAGGTCTTTTGCTACCTATAGAAGACCTCAAGAGGTCTTCTGTTGCCTATAGAAGACCCCAAAAGGTCTTCTGTTGCCTATAGAAGACCTCAAGAGGCCTTCTGTTACCCATAGAAGACCTCAAGAGGCCTTCTGTTACCGATAGAAGGCCTCAAGAGGTCTTCTGTTACCCATATAAGACCTCAAGCGGTCTTCCGTTGCCTTAGGAATACCTCAAGAGGTATTATGTTACCCATAGAAGACCTCAAGAGGTCTTCTGTTGCCTATAGAAGACCGCAATAGGTCTTCTGTTGCCTATAGAAGACCGCAATAGGTCTTCTGTTGACTAAGGAAGACCTCAAGAGCTCTTATCTCGCCTTAGGAAAACCTCAAGTGAACGGTTGTTTCTTATAGAAGACCTCAAAAAGACTTCTGTTGCCTTTAGAGAACCTCAAGAGGACTTCTGATACCCATATAAGACCTCAAGAGGTCTTCCGTTGCCTTAGGAATACCTCAAGAGGTCTTCTGTTACCCATAGAAGACCTCAAGAGGTCTTCTGTTGCCTATAGAAGACCTCAATAGGTCTTCTGTTGCCTATAAGAGACCTCAAGAAGTCTACAGTTGCCCATAAAACACCTCAAGTGGTTTCCTGTTACCCATAGAAGACCTGAAGAGATCTTCTGTTGCCTACGGAAAACCTTATGAGGTCTTCTGTTACCTATAGAAGATCTCAAGAGGCCTTCTGTTACCCATAGAAGACCTCAAGAGGCCTTCTGTTACCGATAGAAGGCCTCAAGAGGTCTTCTGTTACCCATAGACGACCTCAAGAGGTCTTCTGTTGCCTTTAGAGAACCTCAAGAGGACTTCTGATACCCATATAAGACCTCAAGCGGTCTTCCGTTGCCTTAGGAATACCTCAAGAGGTCTTCTGTTACCAAGGAAGACCTCAAGAGGTGTTCTGCTACCCGTAGAAGACCTCAAGAGGTCTTCTGTTACCTATAGAAAACCTAGCAGAAGAAGACCTCAAGAGGTATTCTGTTGCCTTTAGAATACCTCAAGAGATTTTCTATTGTCTACAAGAGATTTCCAGAGGTCTTCTATTGCCTAAGGAACACCTAAAGAGGTCTTTTGTGGCCTAAGGAAGGCCTATAGAAGACATCAAGAGGCATTCTGTTGCCTATAGAAGACCCCAAAAGGTCTTCTGTTGCCTATAGAAGACCTCAAGAGGTCTTCTGTTGCGTAAGGCAGATCCCAAAAGGTCTTCTGTTACCTATAGAAGACCTCATCAAGAGGCCTTCTGTTGCCTAAGGTAGATCCCAAAAGGTCCTCAAGAGGTCTTCTGTTGCCTACAGAAGACCTCAAGCGGTCTTCTATTGCCTAAGAAGGATCCCAAAGGTCTTCTATGAGTAACAGAAGAACTCTTGAGGTCTTCCTAAGGCAACAGAAGAACTATTGATGTCTTTCTTAGGCAACAGAAGAGTTCTTGAGGTCTTCCTTAGGCAAAAGAAAAGCTCTTTAGGACTCTTATAGGCAACATAAGTCCTCTTGAGGTCTTCTTTAGGCAACAAAAGACCTCTTGAAGTCTTCCTTAGGTAACAGAAGACCTCTTAAGGTCTCCTATGGGTATCAGAAGACCTCTTGAGGTCTTCTATAGGCAACAGAAGACCTCTTGAGGTCATCCTTAGGCAAAAGAAGACCTCCTGAGGTCATTCTTAGGCAAGATAAGACCACATGAGGTCTTCCTTAGGCAACTGAAGACCTCTTGAGGCCTTCCTTAGGCAACAGAAGACCTCTTTAAGTCTTCCTCAGGCAACAGAAGATCTCTGGAAATCAAGATGACTTCTGCTACCCATGAAGACCGCAAGAGGGACTACCTCAAGGGATCTTCCGTTTCCTATAGAAGACCTCAAGAGGCCTTCTGTTGCCTATAGAAGACGTCAAGTGGTCTTCTGTTGTCTAAGGTGGTTCCCAAAAGTCTTATTTTACCCATAGAAGACCTCTTGAGGTCATCCTTAGGCAAAAGAAGTCCTCCTGAGGTCATTCTTAGGCAAGATAAGACCTCATGAGGTCTTCCTTAGGCAACTGAAGACCTCTTGAGGTCTTCCTCAGGCAACCTCTGGAAATCAAGATGACTTCTGCTACCCATGGAGACCGCAAGAGGGACTACCTCAAGGGATCTTCCGTTTCCTATAGAAGACCTCAAGAGGCCTTCTGTTGCCTATAGAAGACGTCAAGTGGTCTTCTGTTGTCTAAGGTGGATCCCAAAAGGTCTTATTTTACCCATAGAAGACCTCAAGAGGTCTTCTGTTGCCTATAGAAGACCTCAAGAGGTGTTCCGTTGCCTAAGGAAGGCCACAGAAGACCTATTGAGATCTTCGATAGGCAACAGAAGATCCACTGAGATCTTCTATGAGTAACGGAACACCCCTTGTGGTCTTCCTAAGGCAACAGAAGAACTCTTGAGGGCAACAGAAGATCCCAAAAGGTCCTCAAGAGGTCTTCTGTTGCCTACAGAAGACCTCAAGCGGTCTTCTATTGCCTAAGAAGGATCCCAAAGGTCTTCTATGAGTAACAGAAAAACTCTTGAGGTCTCCTATAGGCAGCAGAAGACCTCTTGAGGTCTTCTATAGGCAACAGAAGGCCTTTCCTCTTGAGGTGTTCGATAGGCAACAGAAGGCCTTTCCTCTTGAGGTCTTTTATAGTCAACAGAAGACCTCTTGAGGTCTTCTTTAGGCAACAAAAGATCTCTTGAGGTCTTCCTTAGGTAAAAGAAGACCCCTTAATGTCTTCTGTGGGTATTAGAAGAGCTCTTGAGGTCTTCTATAGGCAACAGAAGACTTCTTGAGGTCATTCTTAGGCAAAAGAAGACCTCTTGAGGCCTTCCTTAGGCCACAAAAGACCTCTTTAGGTGTTCCTTAGGCAATAGAAGACCTCTGGAAATCTCCTGTAGACAATAGAAAATCTCTTGAGGTATTCTAAAGGCAACAGAATACCTCTTGAGGTCTTCTTCTGCTAGGTTTTTTTATAGGTAACAGAATACCTCTTGAGGTTTTCTACGGGTAGCAGAATACCTCTTGAGGTCTTCCTTGGTAACAGAAGACCTTTTGAGGCCTTGCTTAAGCAACAGAAGACCCCTTAAGATCTTCTGTGGGTAGCAGAAGATCTCTTGTGGACTTCTAAAGCAGACATGAACAAAAAGAGAACGGAGAAAATGTAAATGTATTCAAAATATTGGCAACTTATAACAGTGTGTTAGTTAGTTTGTATTCACGCCAGCTACAAAACAATAACAAATCAAAACATTTGTTCTCTTTTGTACGCTCTTTCTGTGCATTCGGGTCGTGTGCGTGTAAATTGCCGAAAATCATCGACACCGCCGTGCCAAAGAAGAACACATTTGTTTTAAAGGCAACAGAAGACCTCTTGGGGTCTTCTACGGGCAACAGATGACCCCGTGAGGTCTTCTATAGGTAACAGAAGACCTCGTGAGGTCTTCTATTGGTAGCAGAAGACCACTTGAGATCTTCGGTAGGCAACAGAACACCTCTTGAGATCTTCTACAGGCAACAGAGGAACTCTTGAGGTCTTCTACAGGTAAAAGGAAACATTTTGAGTTCTTCCTTAGGCCGAAGAAGACCTCTTGAGGTCTATCATTTATTCAATTTCAAAACTTATTTGCCGGCTAGTGTAGTAATTTATAGTTTACTGAACTTTTTCACATACATATGCATGGATTTTTTGTCATCTCTTTTGAAAATAACTGTTGATGCTAGAGGTCGGTCTGTTGCTGTAGTGAGTGGCTGACTGACTGGCTGCTAGACACTTGGCGGCTATCTACGGCTGATATGAACCATGGAGCGAATTGCTTGTCTGTCCACCATTTGTCGGTTATCTGTTTTTTGTTGTACTTGGCCTATTCTCTTGTTTTTTTTTTTCGGTATGAGTCATGGGAAAACAAAGCAAAACACCAAATTATAAAAATGTTTGCTTGCGGTGTTGTAATAATGTCGGTAATAAACAATTATCTTTACCATTGAATGAATGTATCTTTTCTGTATATTGGAGGTTCGTTGTTCTATACTCTGAGGGGTATGACTGGTATGTGGATGTAGCTTATTCACACACATAAATATTTTTATAGTTAAATAAACTTTTTGCTACTTGTTTCTGTGAGAGATTTAATCCCATGACAACATTATCCAATAGAAAGTATTTTGTTGTTGTTGCTGCTACTTATTATTTGAAGGTGGTATTCAGCCATTCGTAACTAAATTGCAAATGAGAATTTTCTATTTACTTAAATAATTATATGTATTTAAGTGTTATAAAAATATATTTTACATTAAGCAGTAGTTTTGAATAGAGATTAGGATTTGAGAAATAATTATAGAAAAGCAAAATAGACATGAAGTTGAGAACAAAGTGCTTTCATGTTCATAGTCAATTTCCCCTATATGAATTATTCATAATTAATTTCTATTTACTTCTCTTTTATCTCCTTATTCCACCAAGATCTTTTCTTTAGAGTATTCAGTCATTCCATTAACATACATATGTTTTTGTTTTGTTTTCATATTTTTCTCTTGTGTCTTTATTGACTCATAAAAAATGGGTCAATTCAAGTCAATTACACGTGTCTTATCAATATTTCTTCTCGAACAGTCCGTCAGTCTGTTAGTCAGACATTTGCCATAACTCTTTTGTGGTATCTCTTTCTTCATACACACTGAACAGAAGAAAAAAACGCAAGGCAGCCCAGCATTCAATCAATCTTTGGAGTTTTTTCTTCATCTTGGGGTTTCTACGCTTGTCCGCTTCGAACTCAGTTTCATATTTGCCCATGAAGCGATTTATGAATGCCGCCATCGCCTGACTTAAATAAGTCATCAATGGGGATAAAAAAATATGAAACGAGAATATTTTCTTTTGAAACTTTAAGCCCCCACCCCACTCTCTCTCTCTCTCCCTCTGTCCCCATTGTTGTTAGTAACTTTAATTTATGATAATTTATGAAGTCTTTAAACAAATTATGCCGGGTGATTCATTATATTGTAGAAGGGCTACTATCACCGGTAAGCAGGCCGACAGACAAACAATCAGGCAAAAACTGTCAATTTGTGTTACAAATTAACGGAAATTTGTTTGAAGTTATGATAGACGACTTAACAATTATGGCAATGGATTGGAACTGAATAACTTATGATTGACAAAGTGATTTATTAGTAGGCGAAGGGAATTTTAGGTGAATTATCCCATTTAAAGATTTTGTATTGAAAATAATTTATTTCTAAGATATTAATTATTTTACATATAAAATTGTATTGAATTTAAGATTTACTTCACATAAAAATAAAACAATTTTCCACACAAGAATAAAATATGTAATTGTATTTTCAAACAGTTTGAAAGTCGTCGCCACAAAAGGTTATAAATATTTACCTTTGAAATAAATTCTGTGGTTTTGTCATCAATATATTTATTACAAACTGCAGTACAAGTTCATTTTATGAAATTTTCATTTCAATTGTAAGACTAGATTTCAACAACTTAAAAAGAATCACTTTGATTTGCCGACAGGTAAATACAGTCAGCCTATAGAAGACTTCAAGAGGTCTTATGTCGCCTTCTATAGGCCTCTTGAAGTCTTCTGTTGCGTATAGAAGACTTCAAGAAGCCTTATGTTGCCTATAGAAGACCTCAAGAGGTCTTATGAGGCCTACAGAAGCACTCGAGAGATCTTCTGTTACCCTTAGAAAGCCTCAAAAGGTCTACAGTAACTTATGGAACCCTCAAGAGATCTTCTGTTGCCAATGAAAGCCTCAAGATTCTTATGTTTCATATAGAAGACCTCAAGAGGTCGTCTGTTGCACATAGAACATCTCAAGTCTTATGTTGTTTGTAGGAGACCTTAAGAGGTTTTTGTTGCCTCTAGAAGACCTTAAAATGCCTTCTGTTGGCTATAGATGAATAAATGAATAAATGAAATGAAGTCTTCAAGATATCTTTCGTTGCCTATAGAAGACTTCAAGGGGCCTTATGTTGCCTATAGAAGACCTCTTGAGGTCTTCTGTTGCGTATGGAAGACTTCAAAAGGCCTTATGTTGCCTATAGAAGAACTCAAGAGGTCTTTTGAGGCCTACAGAAGCACACGAGAGGTCTCTGTTGCGTATGGAAGACTTCAAGAGGCCTTATGTTGCCTATAGAAGAACTCAAGAGGTCTTTTGAGGCCTACAGAAGCACACGAGAGGTCTTCTGTAAGCTATAGATAGTAAGCTATAGAACCCTCAGGAGATCTTCTGTTGCCAATGAAAGCCTCAAGAGTCTTATGTTTCATATAGAAGACCTCAAGAGGTCGTCTGTTGCATACAGAACACATCAATAGGTCTTATGTTGCTTATAGGAGACCTTAAGAGGTTTTTGTTGCATCTAGAAGACCTTAGAATGCCTTCTGTTGGCTATAGAAGGCTTCAAGAGATCTTTTGTTGCCTATAGAAGACTTCAAGAGGCCGTATATTGCCTATAGAAGACCTCAAGAGGTCTTATGAGGCCTACAGAAGCACTCGAGAGGTCTTCTGTTACCTTTAGAAAGCCTCAAAAGGTCTATAGTAAGCTATAGAACCCTCAAGAGATCTTCTCCTGCTCATAGAAGACCCCTAGGGGTCTTCTACCGCCTATAGAAGAACTCAAATGGCATTTTATTGCCGATAAGATATCTCAGAAGGTCTTCTGTTGCTCGTAGATGATTTCTGAAGGTTTTCTATTGTTCATACAAGAACTCAAATGACTTCTGTTCAGTGTTGCCGAATTTGCTGATTTATCGTCATTTTGACGATTTTTTGGCCCAAAATTGAAAAATGACGATTTGACGATTTTATGGTCCAAAATGACGATTTTTCACGTAAGCGAGAAATGCATGAAATAAAAGGCGATAACTACATTTTGAACAAAGTTTCACGAAAGATACTAAGGAAAGCAATGTTCCAAACTTGATTTTTGAGCTTTTTTATGTTTTATAGCAATTTCCGGACGGATTGGCTATATTTAGGCACATATGTACATATCTGGAAAACAGGTATTTTCATAGTTTTTGCATGAGCTGAAAATTTTCGTTTAGTTTTGTTAATGGATGAAAATCTTAAAACCTTAAAAAGTTTTCGAGATAAAATATTAATTATATCTATTTTGTTATAAAAAATATGAGTCAAGCTTTATTAACTTCCTACAAATGCCCTCTTTAAGCTGTCAGCCAGTTTGAATGACAATTTTTGTCGATTTCCGACTGCCCAACAACCAAAATATACGTGTACGGACAAACACGGACGGTCACACTGTCAAGCAAGCAATGTGTACCCAGCTTTACCATGCTGCATTACTGCAAACTCGATAACCATAGGAAAACTATCATTCCTGAGAGCAGTTTTTATAGCAGTATTTAAGTGATATTGGGTTAGATTTATTGCTATGGGTTGTATATAATATGTTGTCAGTCTCATTCACAAATATATCAGAGAAAAATCGCATTAAACGGTAACCAAACCGAGTTTTGGACCATGTTGACGATTTTTTGACGATTTTTCAAATATTGCTGACGATTTTTTTGACGATTTCCGATCAAAAACTGTCGGAAACGCTGCTTCTGTTGCGAATAGAAGACCTCAAAAGCGCTTCTTTTGCCCATAGAAGACTTCAAGAGGTCCTGTTTTACCCATAGAGGACCTCAAGAGGCCTTCTGTTGCCCATAGAGGTACCTCTAGAGTTCTTCTATTACCTACAGAAGGTCTTTTGTTGCCCATAGAAGACCCCAAGCGGTCTTCTCTTGCCTATAGAAGACCTGAAAAGGGGTTCCATTACCTTTTATTGCAGATAGAAGACCTGAGAAGGTCCTCTCTTGCTCATAGAAGACCTCGGAATGTTTTCTGTTGCCCACACAAAACCTCTAAAGGACTTATAGAAGACCTCAGGAAGTCTTCTGTTGCCAATAGAAGAGTTTAGGAAGTCTTCTGTAGCCTATAGAAGACCTCAGTAGGTCTTCCGTTGGCCATAGAAGACCTCAGAAGGTCTTCTCTTGTCCATAAAAACCCTCAGGAGGTCTTCTCTTGTCCATAGAAGACCCCAAGCGATCTTCTGCAGCCTATAGAAGACCTGAAAAGGTCTTCTATTACCTTTTATTGCAGATAGAAGACCTGAGAAGGTCCTCTGTTGCTTATAAAAGACCTCGGAATGTTTTCTGTTGCCCACACAAAACCTCTAAAGGACTTATAGAAGACCTCAGGAAGTCTTCTGTTGCCAATAGAAGAGTTTAGGAAGTCTTCTGTAGCCTATAGAAGACCTCAGTAGGTCTTCCGTTGGCCATAGAAGACCTCAGAAGGTCTTCTCTTGTTCATAAAAACCCTCAGGAGATCTTCTCTTGTCCATAGAATACCCCAAGCGGTATTATGTTGCCTATAGAAGACCTCAAATTCCTCCAATTATCTCCAATTACCTTTTATTGCAGATAGAAGACCTCAGAAGGTCCTCTGTAGCTCATAGAAGACCTCGGAATGTTTTCTGTTGCCCACAATACCTCAGAAGGTCCTCTGTTGCTCATAGAACCCCCGGGAAGGTTTTCTGTTGCCAACACAAGGCCTCGAAAGGTCTTCATTTGCCATTAGTAGACTTCAGCAGGTCTTCTCTTGCCTAAGAAGATCACAACAAATCTCGGAAGATTTTCTGCAGCCTCTAGAAGGACATAAAAGCTGTTCTTTTGTTTATAAAACACCCCAAGAGGTTTTCTGCTACATGAGGAAGACCTCACGAGGTATTCTGTTTCCAGTAGTAAACATTACGAGGTGTTCTGTGGTCTATAAAATACCTCAATAGGTCTTCTGTTTCCTATGGAAAACGCTTCCTTGGTTCTGAGGACCTCAAGAGGCCTTCTGTTGCCTTAGGAAGACATCTGTTGCCCATAGAGGGACCTCTAGAGTTCTTCTATTACCTACAGAAGATCTTTTGTTGCCCATAGAAGACCCCAAGCGGTCTTCTGTTGCCTACAGAAGACCTCTATTAACTTTTATTGCAGATAGGAGACTTGGGAATGTCCTCTGTTGCTCATAGACGACCTCGGAATGTTTTCTGTTGCCCACACAAGACCTCGAAAGGTCTTATTTGGCTCATAGAAGACCTCAGAAAATCTTCTGTTGCCAATAGAAGATTCTAGGAAGTCTTCTGTAGCCTATAAAAGACCTCAGTAGGTCTTCCGTTGCGAATAAAAGACATTTTAAGGCCTGATTTTGGCCATAGAAGACCTCAGAAGGTCTCCTCTTGTCCATAAAAACCCTCAGGAGGTCTTGTGTTGTCCATAGAATACCTCAAGAGGTCTTTTATTACCTGTTATTGCAAATAGAAAACTTCAGAAGGTCCTTAGTTGGCCATAGAAGACCACGGAAGGGTTTCTGTTGCCCACACAAGGCGTCAAAAGGTCTTATTTGGCTCATAGAAGTCCTCAGGAAGTCTTCTCTAGCCTATAAATGTCCTCAGTAGTCGTCCGTTACGGAAAAAGGCATCTTAAGGCCTGAATTTGGTCATAGAAGACCTCAGAAGGTCTTCTCTTGTCCATAAAAACCTTCAGGAGGTCTTGTGTTGTCCATAGAAGACCCCAAGAGGTCTTCTATTACCTTTTATTGCAAATAGAAGACCTCAGAAGGTCCTCAGTTGGCCATAGAAGACCTTGGAAGGTTTTCTGTTGCCCACACAAGGCCTCGAAAGGTCTTCTTTTGCCATTAGTAGACTTCAGCAAGTCTTCTGTTGCCGATAGAAGACATCCAAAAGTCTTCTCTTGCCTAAAGAAGATCACAAAATTTTCTGCTGCCTCTAGAAGGACATAAAACCTGTTCTCTGCTACCTGAAGAAGACCTCACGAGGTATTCTGTTGCCGGTAGTAAACATTACGAGGTCTTCTGTGGCCTTTAAAATACCTATGGAAAACCTCAGACGCTTCCTGAGGTTCTGAGGACCTCAGAAGGTCTTCTGTTCTTTAGTCAAGAGTCAAGAGGTCTTCTGTCGCTTCAGGAGGATCAACAAGCCCTAAATCATACCGGTTATAAGCCTCCCAGCTAGACATTTGCACCTGTCCATAGGAGAAAGTCTTAAATCCCAGCCGAATGCCGGCTATTTAGAGAAAAATAGGTTAGGGCCTTTGTGGATCTTTGGAGTCCCATATCTCGGGAAGTATACATTTCGGAATCGGGATAAAAAGCACTATCTGTGGTAATTTTTTCATAATTTTCTGCGTTGGGACGGTAAAGGAAAAAGAGTTCCAGCCCTATGATTGATCACCATTTGAACCCCATTCTAAGTTCGACTTTAAGAACAAATATTCCGTTGGGAATCTAAGAGAGTGGGGGTTGGTTCCCTTAATCTCTACAAAAAAGGCTAAAAAACATAATCCATTCAAATTGTATGACCTACACACGTTTTTTTTTTTGACTTATTGGCCATCAATTTGTTGGGTGTGTGTACTTTGAGTTGTTGTTTTTTTTTTTTCTCTCAACTTAATATTCACTTTTTGTGTTTAGTCCATTAAACGTGTTTGGACTATGAATTTCAATTTTGTTAACTGTTTCATTGCCGGAGTTTGCATAATGTGTGACACCCAAAAACTAAAAAAAAATAAACAATAATAGTTTCTGACATGTGTTTGGTGGGATTTGTTGTTGTTGTCGTTCTTCTCGCAACCTTCTACGGTAATATTTTTCAAGTTGACTAACTGTAATTCACATAAAAATGAGACATGTTCCACAAGCAATTATTTTTTTTGTTATGTCTTGGCCAAAGAAATCGCCAACGATAAACAAGAGAATGGCTGGAGCTATTTAAAAGATCGACCACGACCATCCTTCCTGCTGATGTGTAATTGTTGCATTTTCGCTTTCATTAAATTGCTTAACTGGTTTTTCTTTGCTTTTTTGTGTGCTAAATTTAATGAAGATTGTCGCTCTGCTTTTGCTTTATGATTTTCCTTTTCTTGTTTCGTTATTTTGTAACTCTTCTCCATTATCAAGAAACAATGTTGAAAGCTTTCAATTTCAATTAAGAAAGTCTTTGCAGAGTTATTTTCAAAAGGGGCATATTCACACGCACTCATTTTTTATTATTACTTCTGCTGCGCATACACTCGGCATTTGTGGATAGTTCAATTGGTTAGCCGGAAATAATTTAGGTCAATTTGTGATTGTGGGTCAGAAGATCAGACAAAAAAAATTGTTATGCAATAATGGTGCAGTGGTTGGCTTGTTTAACATATTGATACAAGTTTTTTTCTATAGAATCGAAAGCTTTATTCAGCCAGGCGGAATGGATATCACTATTCAGCCAGGCTGAATTGAAGATTTCCTATGGAAATCACTATTCAGCCAGGCTGAATTGAAGATTTCCCATGGAAATCACTATTCAGCCAGGCTGAATTGAAGATTTCCTATGGAAATCACTATTCAGCCAGGCTGAATTGAAGATTTCCTATGGAAATCACTATTCAGCCAGGCTGAATTGAAGATTTCCTATGGAAGTCACTATTCAGCCAGGCTGAATTGAAGTTTAGCTATGGAAACCACTATTCAGCCAAGCTGAATTGAAGTTTAACTATGGAAACCTCTATTCAGCCTGGCTGAAATGGAGATTTCCTATGGGAAATCCATATTCAGAAGTAAGTTGAGTTGAATTTGTCCAAATATCCTCTCGATTTTTTTTTTTTTTAATACCTTAAAATTGAGTTGTCCTATTAGTTTGGAACTTACCTTTAAGATTTGATTTTTGCGAAAACAGAGCTCATCATCAGCCGTTGCTGTGAAATCATGTTTGGCAATTGCTTCCATTGTTGTGTGTTTGTTGTGGTGGTGTTTATGTTGGCGTGGTGGTTTTTGTTGGCTCTGTGTCTCGATTCCTGCTGCTGCTGTGGTCAAATGTTTTTTGTGCTTTAATCCTTTGTTTACGCTTCTACCTCTTTTCACTTCTTGTTAAACCCCTGGGCTGGAGGTTTAGGTTTTCTGGCTGGCTGATTGCTGCTGGATATATAAATATGTACTATGTGTATATTTTGTGTGTGTATATATAAAAGCGGGAGGAGTATGTGTATGGTTTTTGTTGGATTTCTTAATAAATAAATGAACACCAGAATAAGAGCTGGAGCTGGCTGCTGATGTTGTTGTTGTTTTGTTTTAAAGCCTATGTGAAGAACCTTTTATTTCTTTGTTGTGATATTTTTGTTTGTTTTGTTGCTATTCTCTTTCCTTTTTTTGTTATCAACTTTCGTTGTTGTTATTGTTTAAAACATATATTATTTTTAGCACTATAATAAATTATTTTCTTTTCTCTTCCTTTAAAAAAGTAAAGAACACAATTATTTAGTAAAACATTTTAATTGAATATATATTTTTTTTAAATCACACACAATTCGCACAATTTATTTTCACATTTATTGCATTTTCTGTTTTGTGATTTATTTTTATCCAAATTATGTGTGTCGCTGATGTGTTCCACTTAAAAGATTGCCGGCGACCGTGATTGCCGTTTTTTTCAATTTCGATTTCCTATTGGCGGCTTTACGCGGGCGACTGAATTGTCGTTCAAAATAAAGTGCAAAATATCACCGCCAACAAAAATTTAGTTATTTTTGATCAAAATTTGTTTTTTTTTTTTTGTGTTTGCAGTACCTCAGTGTGGGGTTGGGATGTGTGACGATGATGAAATGACACCAATCAAATTACGCGACGACGACAAATCAAACATTGGGAGGGAGCACCACAACTATTGTTTATTTTTTTTTTTGTTTTGTGGATTTTTTTTAAGTAATAAAATACAACAACAAAAGAGTTATTCGAGAAATTTAACAAAAAATTCGTAAAAGTAAATCCACCGACTACAGACATCCATCCATATGAATGTATGTATGTTTTTCTGTTGTTGCTGTTCTTCTTGATTGAGTTCAATTTACAGTGCGAGTATGAAATTATCGGCATCTGCCTTGTTTTGTACTGAATGTTGCTTGGATTTGTCTGTAATTTTTTGTTTGTTAATGTTCTCTCATGGGCCCCACTGGTGTGTTTGTGCTCTCGGCCCCCCATAAAGAGTTAAGTTGCTGGAGAGAACGGAATATGACAAATTCTTTCATGGCATTGCCAGATGAAAATATATTGTGATTTGTTAACATATATGGGCCAGGGATGGAACGTTAGAACTGTTAAATTTGAGGTAGCACCAAGGTGTGATCCAGAGCTTGCAATAATCTAGTATTTTTGATAATTTTACAATTTTTTCCTTTATAAATTATAAAAAAGTCGATTCTTGCGGTTCTGTACAAAATACTGTTTTTTTTAATTTAAAAAGTCCCATGGAGTAATTGCAAAGATCAATGCAGTAAATAAATAAAAATACTGCATGTTTGTATATCTTGATTACAGAAGACGTGATCTAATGACAAAAATATATAAAATTGGACAAAAAAAAATTTGTATAACTTTAAATCATGTTAATACTATTGAAGATTAACCGAATGTATTTATTATATCAAGCGGGATAATATTTGCTGTTAATATACCTATACTATTGAGACGATTAAAGTGTGATTACTGGCCAAAAGATCAGAAGAGTTATTATGGAATAATGGTTTAGTAGTCGGTTCTTGGGTTTGGGCGTCAGGTTAGTAACCCTCCCCTAGAAAAAAAACAGCCTACTATGAAAAAAACTAAAGAAAAGAAAAACAAATCCCTATAAAGTTGACGAAACCTGCAAACGTTTTAAGGACCATGATCTGCGAATCTGCACCTGGAATGTTCGCACTCTTTATAGGGAAGGTGCAGTTTACGCATTGGCAGATGTACTTGAAAAGTACAAGGCCGACATTACTGCCATACAGGAAATACGATGGAACGGGAAAGGCGTCACAACAACACCTAAAGGTGACGCACTGTATTATAGCTGCCATGACACAAAGCATGAGTTAGAAGAAACTTATGACCGTTGTCCTGCCCATGACATTAAAATTATACTAGGCGATTTTAATGCCAACATTGGAAAGGAGAATATCTTTGGCCCAACAGTCGGGAAATGAGGCTGATAGACTTTGCAGCTGCAAGAAACATGGTAGTTAGCAGTACCAGATTTAAGAATCTCGATATTCATAAGGGCATTTGGCTGTCGCCAGATCAAAGAACAAGAAATCAAATTGATCACGTTGTGATAGATGGAAGACATGCATCGTGTTGGATGTACGATCCTTCCGAGGTGCAAACATAGACTCGGACCACTACCTTGTTGCAGCAAATGTACGTACCAGATTAAACGTAGCAAACAAAGTGTGAACAGACACAACACGGAAGTTGGACATCGGTAAGCTGCAATCACAACAGATAGCCACAGCATATTCCACTCAACTGGCCCAACTGCTTAATCAAAGCACTCCTCGTCCCGATAACATATCAGGACAATGGCAAAACATTACCCACTCCATGCAAACAGCCGCAAAATCAGTACTTAGATACCAGAGACCTCCACCAAAGAATCCTTGACATGACCACGCGCTGCTACCGAAGAGAAAAATGCGGCATATAGGGCTACTTTACAATCAGTAGCAACGCGTAGCGCACGAGAGAGGTATCGGGAGAAAAGGAGAGAGGAGAAACGTCTTTTCGGCAGGAAAAAGAGAGAGATGGAAAAGCGGGAGTGTGAACAAATCGAGATGTACAGGAGACAGAATGAAGTCCGAAAATTCTACCAAAGAGTGAAACATCAAAGTGATGGCTTTGGAACTGGCACATCCTCCTGTAGAGACCAGCAAGGTAATCTGGTAACTGATACAGATAGTGTGCTAAGGATATGGAAAGAGCATTTTTCCAAACTGTTGGTATCCAATAGTAGCGAAGTCGACGAAGATATCACAGATCCAATCCAGAAGATGGTATTGAATGTATACCGCCCAGCCAAGATGAGGTAAAGACAGCAATAAACCGGCTGAAGAATAATAAGGCTGCAGGACCTGATGGTCTACCAGCCGAGCTGTTTAAAACCGGAGGCGACACGCTTATAAGGTGTATGCATCAGCTAGTTAGCTCTATCTGGCAGGAAGAACGCGTACCCGACGATTGGAACCTGAGCATCCTGTGTCCCGTCCATAAGAAAGGAGACAAGACTTTATGATCCAACTATAGGGGCATAAGTCTTCTCCCTATCGCCTACAAGTTAGTGTCAGGGATATAGTGCGAACGACTAAAGCCCATGGTCAACGAAATAATTGGACCATACCAATGCGGCTTTATACCTGGCAAGTCCACCATTGACCAGATATTTACCCTGCGGCAAATCCTGGAGAAGACCCAAGAGATGCAGATCGACACCTACCACCTTTTTGTCGATTATAAAGCAGCCTTCGACAGCCCGCTACGTTCAATGGTATTCCAAGCCATGTCTGAATTTGGTATCCCCGCAAAGCTCATTCGGCTTTGTAAAATGACTTTAACTGACACAAGATCTTCAGTTAAAATAGGAAAGAACCTCTCCGAAGAATTTGTACCAAAAGAGGTTTCAGGCAAGGAGACAGCCATTCGTGTGATCTTTTTAACATCCTGCTAGAAAAGGTTATACGAGAGGAAAACGTCGAAGGAAGTGGCACAATCTACACCAATAGCCACATGTTACTTGCTTATGCTGATGATATAGGCATCATGGGAGGATCAATAAAAGAAGTAACCGATACATTTATGAAAGTCGAAGGAGAATCTACTAAAGTGGATCTGGCGGTAAACGGCGAGAAGACCAAGTTGATGGTGTCGACGCGCAATGCGTCCATTGAGATCGGACCAACTGTTGAAGTTGGTTCCTATAATTTTGGGGTAGTAAAAGACTTCGTCTACCTCGGCACCGCCGTAAACACAACTAACGACATCAGTTGTGAAATAAAAAGAATTGTATTGGCTGCTTTGGCGTAAGTAAGTAAGCAGTTTAAAAACAAAGCCACATCTCGTCAAACAAAAATAACGCCTTACAAAACACTGATGTATGGTTCCGAAGCCTGGGTACTTGCGCAAACAGAAAAGGCAGTGTGTTTGAGAGAAAAATTCTTCGAAAGATCTACGGACCAATCTGCTCTGACGGTGAATATCGACATCGCATGAACCACGAGCTGTATGCTATACAACGACATCAATATAGTTAAACGTATTGAGATGCAACGATTGCGTTGGCTACGCCATATCATAAGAATGAGCATTGATGAACCCGCTAAAAAGGCGTATAAATACGAACCGTTTGGCGGTGCACGCAGAATTTTCAGGCCAAAGAATATATGGCGCAAACAAGTGGATGAAGAGATGAAAAGGCGCGGTATTCCAGAGTGCGAAGCAACAAATAGAGAGAATTGGATATCTTTGCTTAGTTCGGCCTATAGAACAAATGTTCTGTAATGGGCCAGCTAAGTAAGTAAGTAATATTTTACCTCATCTTTTATGGCCACCGAAAACATTTGAAAGGAAGAATGAAACAAAATTGAAACATATAAAAAATTTTGCATTATTTGATAGAGACAAAAATATAATTCTTTAAAATTTACTGACATTGTACAAAAAATGCGAATTTATACATGTCAAAGAAAGTGGTGTAAACCTTACTTTTGACATTGTATTGTTGCAACAACCTGCTGAAGTAAACTAATCAAAACAAGCCTTTTTCAAACACTTCTAATTCTTGTGCTAATAAGAGAGTTACACAAGAAATCTAGAATGAGTTCCCATGACTAAAAACTTGTTTAATTTTTTCCACAATATCACTATGTATTCAACGCATAATGTTTAAAATAAAATCGCTATGTAAACATTGCCTTGTCTTTGCTTCTAAAAAAGTTTTATGTCTGTATTTGGCAACTGTCGTAAGGCTTGACGATGGTTTTTATTTTATTTGCATAAAATTGCCTTATAACTGCTAAACCTAAATAACGACGGGACGTACACAAATATTTCACCAACCTACCAAAACAACGCTCTCTGAGCGTCCGTATTACCCAAATACGTTGAGTCCCAAATCACATTTAAAACACAAAATCCGTGACCGAAACTTAATTAAATGTTTTCATTCGTAAAACAAATTATTTTCCTTTGCAATGAATTGTATTTCATGTTTTGTTGGGCTTTTGTCTTTAAAATACAAAACACACACACATACAAACAATAACGTTCTGTCAAAGTTAAACTTTTTCAACTTACAAAAAGTATACGCTCGACGTATTTCGATAGTTCTCATAAGAATACATGTGTTCTACTTTTTTCACCACACACGCCCTGGGTATACGTCCGTATATAGGTATGGGCCTAAAACAGTATCACCCTTACGTTGATTCTAATTGGTCTAAAAAGTTACAATTTCCATCCCTGGTAAAATACCAATGTAATAAATAATCTTATAGCATTAGCACTATTCCAGGCACAACATCATGACAGTTTGTTTCAATCGTTTAGTCAAAAGAAATACAGCTGGATTGTTAAACTTCACCGAAAAATTATATAATTTTGTTACAAGTTTGAACCACGGACTTTTAGAATACAAAGTGGGTATGCTAATCATTGCCACAGGGCAGTTGAACCTAACATTTTAGGAAAGTTTAATTTAATGAGTTTTATACTTAAGTGTTTTTCATACTCTACAACTTTTTTGTCTGAGCTTCTTTTTCAAATAATTCCCTTGTTTCTACTATTTTCGAATTTTTACTATTTTTTCCTTTATAAATTTTGTTTTACAAGTTTTTGTGTACTATGATATCTGTACGTCACCTTATTCAATATTTAAGGTCAAAAATTCATAACCCTAATGTTCATTCATGTTAACGAGTGTGTACCACACTTAATTCATTCCCTACTAAAGTTGAAACTTTCACCTGGCAATGCTCTAACCATATGACATTGTTGTTCGTTGCTCTTTTATTCAAAGTGACAACTCCAATTCCTCTCTTTCTCTCTCTGTGTTCTTGTTGTATGTCCCCCCCACAACAACAAATACAACAAATGAATCGGTGTTTTGTTGAATTCTTCAGTTGGGTTGTTTTTTTTTTTTTTTTTGGAAATGTTGGTATTCTCCGAAATTGTTGTGATGACGTCGTTTTTGCTGTTGTATGTATGCTCTGTACCAATGTCTCTTTTATTGGGTGTGTTGTGTTGTTGTGCTCCAACAATTACATGTTGTTGTTGTTACATTTTATATACGGAGTTTTTGATGGTGATGATGCTTTTTGTGTGTATTGTTTTTTTTTTTTGGTTTGTTTTCCTTCCCAATTGTTGTAATGTTCAACAAGGAAAATGTGAAAATCTCGAAATTATCTGTCTGGTATCCCAATTGAAGTGGGAAAGGGAGGAGAGTTCTAAACTAAAGATGACGATGATAATTACGTTTTCTTGATGATGATGCCGCTGATAACAAAAAACCTGATAATGGGGGCAAATATTTGAGAAACTATTTCTATGGTAGGTATTTGGTATTTTTGTGTATTTCATGTGGAATTGATTTCCCTCTATTTTTATGGCTCTGTTAATGTTGGGGATGTAAAAGACTGATTGACAGATGGATTTCATTTTCGAGAGCAAAACCCGGCGACTACAATGACACAACAACACATTGGCCACATTGGCCTATGCGTGCGCTTGCTGCATGGAGAAAAAAAGGGCAAGGCGATGTCACTGAAAATGTCTGATGGTGGTTGAGTTGATTAAAGAAAGAACAAAAGTGGGGGAAGGAAGGAGGGAGGGCAGTCAGTCGTGCATTAATAAACAACAGAGCACCAAACAATTCTATTCAAAGTTAATAAAATTGGAAAATTATGTGAATTTAATTAATATAAATTGCGTGCGATGCCCATTGAAAAACAAAAAAAAATCGAAGAAGAAGTAGCAGAAGATGCATAGACTGACCGATGAGATGGAAGAGGACTCATTTTGGCCAGAGGAAAACTTGTTTTTAAAGGGAAAAATTCTACTTTAATTTTTTTTCGTGTGTGTGCATCCATCCACCAGTAGTTAGGCCAGAATAAACGTCGTTTCGTTGCTGGGTGCAACTAGCTTGCTCATTTTGCCTTCTCCCCAACATTTTTTGTTGCACTTTTTTTGCTTTGCTGGTAACGAAAAGGGCTGGCTGGTTGGCAGGCTGCATGAACGAACAACTTCAGCCTGATTGCCACCAACAACAACACAAAAAACACAGCCGCCACAGCAACAACACTAACCAATTTATTACATTGCCACAATAAATAAGAAGCAGCAACAACAACAAGAAAAGGGGGCAACGAACTAGAATTTAGTTCTTGTTGTTGTTATTATTTGATTTTAATGCAAGGTGAAATTCACATTAAAATATCTTCTAATTTGACCAGAAATTTCCAAAATTCATCATTTTGCCATAAACACAAAAATCACCACAATTTCCCAAAATGAAAACCCAAAGGCACAGCGCTCACATAATTTGATAAAAATAACTTGGGAAACGCAATCTGATGTCGACCCAACAAGAACGACAGTAGCGCGGTGCGGTGGTGTCGGCGGCATTTGCCAATTCTTTAGATCAAACAAAAAATGCGGGTGGGGGCACAGCAGAGCACACAAAAAGTCTCTAGAATGTTTTCTTCATTGCGGCAAAAATTTCACTTTTTATTTTTTCATTTTCTATTTTTCTTCACTTTATTTTGGCTTTAAATTTTCACTTTATTTGAGATTTTATTATTATTTTATATTCACTTTATTTTTATTATAATAAATTGTTGTTTGTAACTTCTTTTTTTAGTAATTTAATGTTGAATTTTACCGAGAATTTATTTTAACCAACAACTTACGTTTCACTCCCTATCAACTAAAATTTAGGGATACCTAGGTTGATTATTATTACGCCACTTATTGGTTCTGCTATTCTCGCCATTTTCGCAGCGGTGTTTCATGAATCCGTCATTCTCATGAAGTAATCGAATAATCGATAAATCCAAAGGCAACTTGTCAGATTGTTACCCCATCAATAGAAGTATCATTAGTTATGTTTCCTATTATCCTATTGATATTTTTAATTATTTTATTTATTTTCTTTGGTAATCTCTTTTTAATAAACATAAATATGCCATGAGATTCTCTCTCTCACACATTCATCCTCGTATCGATATTTTGTGTTATCAACATGTCATCATTTGTGAGTGATTATAACTATCAATCCAAAGTGATTAACAGGCTAAAATAATGACGAAAAATGAAGAAGCAAACAAAAAAATGCGTTAATAAACATTTACTTTATAATTATTAATGACAATAATAATTTCTTTTCATGTTTGTTTAGTTACGTTTATTAACAAAGAGTGAATGAGAGAGATAAACATCAACATGAAACAGGGCGACACATCAATCATTTATTTCTTGTCAAGTACGATAATGGGTATATCGCACACGAAAAATACATAGGATTCAGCTCATAGAGAGATAGTGTGTGAGATATTAAATAAACTTATTTATTTTAAAATAAGTATATTCTCATAAGCAGAGATTCCGTGTTTACACATTGGTTAATTATTTTTATTTTAATATAATTGTTTTCATTTCATGGTGTATTTAGTTCGTGCCTGTAAATGAAGGAGGTTTTTGAGTTTGCTGTGAACCTACAATGAGTACTAAATAATAACCATTAGTCTACACTATTGAGCACCAGATGACGCACCAACAGGTTCTTTTAGTATTTTAGTTAACAACAACTTGGAGTGTGGCTCGGAAAACAACGAAAATAGAGCGGAGACAGTAACATTAATTTTATTGTAATTTATTTCTTCAGCACTTGGGGGACTCCTTTACATTTTTAATACTTTGTTTAAATCAATATGCGTTTAGTAAAATCCGTCATTTACGCTATCAATTCATTGAATATATGAGTAATATGCCATAATACATACATATGTCATTGACTGAATTAGCCTGGCTGAATGGAGTTTGCCATAGATAAACTTCAATTCAGCCTGGCTGAATGGAGGTTTCTTTTGGAAAACTTCAATTCAGCCTGGCTGAATGGAGTTTTCTTTAGGAAAACTTCAATTCAGCCTGGCTGAATGGAGTTTTTTCTTTAGGAAAACTTCAATTCAGCCTGGCTGAATGGAGTTTTTTCTTTAGGAAAACTTCAATTCAGCCTGGCTGAATGGAGTTTTTTCTTTAGGAAAACTTCAATTCAGCCTGGCTGAATGGAGTTTTTTCTTTAGGAAAACTTCAATTCAGCCTGGCTGAATGGAGTTTTTTCTTTAGGAAAACTTCAATTCAGCCTGGCTGAATGGAGGTTTCTTTTGGAAAACTTCAATTCAGCCTGGCTGAATGGAGTTCTCTTTAGGAAGACTTCAATTCAGCCTGGCTGAATGGAGTTTTCTTTAGGAAAACTTCAATTCAGCCTTGCTTAATGGACTTTTCTTTAGGAAAACTTCAATTCAGCCTGGCTGAATGGACTTTGCTTTAGGAAAACTTCAATTCAGCCTGGCTGAATGGAGTTTTCCTTTAGGTAAACTTCAATTCAGCCTGGCTGAATGGAGTTTTCTTTAGGAAAACTTCAATTCAGCCTGGCTGAATGGAGTTTTCTTTAGGAAAACTTCAATTCAGCCTGGCTGAATGGAGTTTTCTTTAGGAAAACTTCAATTCAGCCTGGCTGAATGGAGTTTTCTTTAGGAAAACTTCAATTCAGCCTGGCTGAATGGAGTTTTCTTTAGGAAAACTTCAATTCAGCCTGGCTGAATGGAGTTTTCTTTAGGAAAACTTCAATTCAGCCTGGCTGAATGGAGTTTTCTTTAGGAAAACTTCAATTCAGCCTGGCTGAATGGAGTTTTCTTTAGGAAAACTTCAATTCAGCCTGGCTGAATGGAGTTTTCTTTAGGAAAACATCAATTCAACCTGGCTGAATGGAGTTTTCTTTAGGAAACTTCAATTCAGCCTGGCTGAATGGAGTTTTCTTTAGGAAAACTTCAATTCAGCCTGGCTGAATGGAGTTTTCTTTAGGAAAACTTCAATTCAGCCTGGCTGAATGGAGTTTTCTTTAGGAAAACTTCAATTCAGCCTGGCTGAATGGAGTTTTCTTTAGGAAAACTTCAATTCAGCCTGGCTGAATGGAGTTTTCTTTAGGAAAACTTCAATTCAGCCTGGCTGAATGGAGTTTTCTTTAGGAAAACTTCAATTCAGCCTGGCTGAATGGAGTTTTCTTTAGGAAAACTTCAATTCAGCCTGGCTGAATGGAGTTTTCTTTAGGAAAACTTCAATTCAGCCTGGCTGAATGGAGTTTTCTATAGGAAAACTTCAATTCAGCCTGGCTGAATGGAGTTTTCTATAGGAAAACTTCAATTCAGCCTGGCTGAATGGAGTTTTCTATAGGAAAACTTCAATTCAGCCTGGCTGAATGGAGTTTTCTATAGGAAAACTTCAATTCAGCCTGGCTGAATGGAGTTTTCTATAGGAAAACTTCAATTCAGCCTGGCTGAATGGAGTTTTCTATAGGAAAACTTCAATTCAGCCTGGCTGAATGGAGTTTTCTATAGGAAAACTTCAATTCAGCCTGGCTGAATGGAGTTTTCTATAGGAAAACTTCAATTTAGCCTGGCTGAATGGAGTTTGCCATAGGTAAACTTCAATTCAGCCTGGCTGAATGGAGTTTGCCATAGGTAAACTTCAATTCAGCCTGGCTGAATGGAGTTTGCCATAGGTAAACTTCAATTCAGCCTGGCTGAATGGAGTTTGCCATAGGTAAACTTCAATTCAGCCTGGCTGAATGGAGTTTGCCATAGGTAAACTTCAATTCAGCCTGGCTGAATGGAGTTTGCCATAGGTAAACTTCAATTCAGCCTGGCTGAATGGAGTTTGCCATAGGTAAACTTCAATTCAGCCTGGCTGAATGGAGTTTGCCATAGGTAAACTTCAATTCAGCCTGGCTGAATGGAGTTTGCCATAGGTAAACTTCAATTCAGCCTGGCTGAATGGAGTTTGCCATAGGTAAACTTCAATTCAGCCTGGCTGAATGGAGTTTGCCATAGGTAAACTTCAATTCAGCCTGGCTGAATGGAGTTTGCCATAGGTAAACTTCAATTCAGCCTGGCTGAATGGAGTTTGCCATAGGTAAACTTCAATTCAGCCTGGCTGAATGGAGTTTGCCATAGGTAAACTTCAATTCAGCCTGGCTGAATGGAGTTTGCCATAGGTAAACTTCAATTCAGCCTGGCTGAATGGAGTTTGCCATAGGTAAACTTCAATTCAGCCTGGCTGAATGGAGTTTGCCATAGGTAAACTTCAATTCAGCCTGGCTGAATGGAGTTTGCCATAGGTAAACTTCAATTCAGCCTGGCTGAATGGAGTTTGCCATAGGTAAACTTCAATTCAGCCTGGCTGAATGGAGTTTGCCATAGGTAAACTTCAATTCAGCCTGGCTGAATGGAGTTTGCCATAGGTAAATTTCAATTCAGCCTGGCTGAATGGAGTTTGCCATAGGTAAACTTCAATTCAGCCTGGCTGAATGGGGTTTGCCATAGTTAAACTTCAATTCAGCCTGGCTGAATGGAGTTTGCCATAGGTAAACTTCAATTCAGCCTGGCTGAATGGAGTTTGCCATTGGAAATATCTTATTCAGCCTGGCTGAATAGAAGTTTCCATAGGAAATTTCTTATTCAGCCTGGCTGAATAGAAGTTTTCATAGGAAATTTCTTATTCAGCCTGGCTGAATAGAAGTTTCCATAGGAAATTTCTTATTCAGCCTGGCTGAATAGAAGTTTCCATAGGAAATTTCTTATTCAGCCTGGCTGAATAGAAGTTTCCATAGGAAATTTCTTATTCAGCCTGGCTGAATAGAAGTTTCCATAGGAAATTTCTTATTCAGCCTGGCTGAATAGAAGTTTCCATAGGAAATTTCTTATTCAGCCTGGCTGAATAGAAGTTTCCATAGGAAATTTCTTATTCAGCCTGGCTGAATAGAAGTTTCCATAGGAAATTTCTTATTCAGCCTGGCTGAATAGAAGTTTCCATAGGAAATTTCTTATTCAGCCTGGCTGAATAGAAGTTTCCATAGGAAATTTCTTATTCAGCCTGGCTGAATAGAAGTTTCCATAGGAAATTTCTTATTCAGCCTGGCTGAATAGAAGTTTTCATAGGAAATTTCTTATTCAGCCTGGCTGAATAGAAGTTTCCATAGGAAATTTCTTATTCAGCACGGGCTGAATAGAAGTTTCCATAGGAAATTTCTTATTCAGCACGGGCTGAATAGAAGTTTCCATAGGAAATTTCTTATTCAGCACGGGCTGAATAGAAGTTTCCATAGGAAATTTCTTATTCAGCCTGGCTGAATAGAAGTTTCCATAGGAAATTTCTTATACAGCCTGTCTGAATAGAAGTTTCCATTGGAAATTTCTTATTCAGCCTGGCTGAATAGAAGTTTCCATAGGAAATTTCTTATTCAGCCTGGCTGAATAGAAGTTTCCATAGGAAATTTCTTATTCAGCCTGGCTGAATAGAAGTTTCCATAGGAAATTTCTTATTCAGCCTGGCTGAATAGAAGTTTCCATAGGAAATTTCTTATTCAGCCTGGCTGAATAAAAGTTTCCATAGGAAATTTCTTATTCCGCCCGGGCTGAATAGAAGTTTCCATAGGAAGTTTCTTATTCAGCCTGGCTGAATCGCCTGGCTCAGTAGAAGTTTCCACAGGAAATTTCTTATTCAGCCTGGCTGAATGGAGTTTTCTTTGTTAAATACAGTTTTCTATGGGAAAAGCTGCAATTTAGCGGAAGTATCAATTACATTGACATTTAGACGTCATTAAATCTCAATTTTCACAACAAAAGAACTCATCTGGAAGTCAAAATAAAAATCTTGCAATTTCATTGAAAAAAAGATGTCTTAATTTTGGAGAAATTTCGAAGGATAAAGAAATTAACACCTTTTTAATTATTTGCCAAAAAGAAGAAAAGAGGAAAGAAAACGGAAGTTATTGAAATATCATTAAAAACCAAAACAAACAAAGGACCCAATGTTTGAAAGGACAATTACTTAGTAAACAATTAAAGGATGTCTGTTTAATGGTCATGGTCATGTATCCTGTGGTTTTCAAGGAACAAAACTCTTGGCAAAAGAAAGAAAAACAAATGGCACGAGAGATGTAATGAAGTAGGAGAGAATAAAAAGGAAAGTGGAGCGGAAGTTAACAAAGAACAAAGAGCGCACAAAACAAAACAGTAGTCCGAAGAGCACGAGCTGGTTGTTGGTTGATGAAGGGAGAGGCAGAGTGAGTTCCTAGAACTAGAGTTCATTATCCTTTTTGGAAAAACGATATTTTTGGCTATTTTTAGTTTGTTTTTCCTTTCAAGCATAAAAATGCGTAATTTAGAAGGAAAACTAGGGAAAAACTAAAGGGAAGGGAATGAACCCCAGGAAGTTGAGGGAGGGTGTGTGTGTGTATTTCAAATGTTAAAGGATAGGCAAAAAGGATGGTGTTAAAGTGTTCGTTTAGAACGGTGGTGGAGGAGCCTAATAATAATTTTGAATATTTTCTGAACAGAAATAAGACCCAACAGCTGTCATTGTTAATGGAATTGAACTCAATACCAGCTAATAGCTAATCAAGTGACGAGTGGCCATGAAAAATTTACATTTTTACAAAACAACAAAAACAAAACCAACCCATGGCAGGCATTTCATTAACCAGCCAGCTACTCAGACACCACATGAGGAGACATATGTGTGCATTTTAATTTCCAACCCATACTCCTCCAACGACTCCTAAATAGATTGGGTTATGCAAAAGGCTCGTGTCCTGATCCTGATAAAAAGATAAACAGGCGGTGTTGGTGGGCCACTTTCCATTTTATTATCGCCTTGTGGTATGTTTTTATTCGTGTTTCGCTGCAGTACGTGTTCTGGCTAACAGATGAATTTCAACAAAACCAACTGAAACGGGTGACATTGCGTGCCATGCAAGCTGTTCCTTCAATTGACAAAATTAGCATAACAACCCCGTGCCAAAATTGTCCAATAACCCACACCCCAGAATTAAGGGCCAGGAATTTCTAGAAAACCAGCTGAAAGTTTCCACAAAAGAGCAGCAACTCTTTTCAAATTCAAACAAGTCAATTGAATTTCCGAAAAAACACCTTTCACCCACCTTTAACGACATGTAAAATATTGATATCCGAAATCTAGAAAATATGCGGGTTAACATATGCACGGCAAGTCCTTTACAAATAATCATTTCAATGGCAGCAGCAGTTTTTCCTAAAACAGAATCCTTTATGATCCATCTTCGATTTTAATAACATCATTTCTGTTTGCATTTCATCAACGCTCCCGAGAGAGACAAACAAAGAGATAATAACCCCGAGATGAGGGGTGGTTTATTTTGCGCACTTCACAATATTTTCCTTTGCACATTCATTCATCCTCCCTCTCCTAGAGATCTGTGTCACTGGCTGGTTTCACAGTTTCCCTTTTTCTAAATCGCTTTGAAACATCTGTTACTGCGGTTCAAAAATTGTCAGTCTGTCTGGTGGACTGCCAGGCCTGTCTATTTTTGGTATTTATTACAGCTATTCTGAACTGCGCCTGCGCTTGTTCAATCGTTAACTCAATGGCCCATTGAAGAAGAGCAGCAGCAGCAGCTCGTGCCATGTGCCATATTGCGCATGTTTTCCGCACAACAACAACAACAACAAACAACACACCAACGCATAATGAAATTAGTGAATTATGTATTTGGAATGTGAAAGAACATTTGGTCGATTTGTTGTTTGTTGTTGTCGTTGTTTTTCCCTATTCAGGATAATTGATGACTAACGTCTGCATAATCCAAATTTAGGATCGACCGCACATATGATTTTTATTCTTTGTTTGTGTTTCCTTTGCTGCCCTTAATTGCATGGCAGGATGTTATTTTCCAAAAACCGATTGGAACAAATCTCAATTTTAAGTGGCCTCCACCAAAATTTAGTTTCTTTGCATCATAAATCTCTGGGGGAAAGAGATTAAAGGATTCTAATGGAAATATTAGACATATGGTAAATTATATCACTGTTCGAAATTTTTTCTTCCTAAAGGAAACTTCCACTAAGGAAAAGCTACATTCAGCCAGGCTGAATTGAAGTTTTCCTAAAGGAAACCTTATTCAGCCAGGCTGAATTGAAGTTTTCCTAAAGGAAACCTTATTCAGCCAGGCTGAATTGAAGTTTTCCTAAAGGAAACCTTATTCAGCCAGGCTGAATTGAAGTTTTCCTAAAGGAAACCTTATTCAGCCAGGCTGAATTGAAGTTTTCCTAAAGGAAACCTTATTCAGCCAGGCTGAATTGAAGTTTTCCTAAAGGAAACCTTATTCAGCCAGGCTGAATTGAAGTTTTCCTAAAGGAAACCTTATTCAGCCAGGCTGAATTGAAGTTTTCCTAAAGGAAACCTTATTCACCAGGCTGAATTGAAGTTTTCCTAAAGAAAACTCTATTCAGCCAGGCTGAATTGAAGTTTTCCTAAAGGAAACCTTATTCAGCCAGGCTGAATTGAAGTTTTCCTAAAGGAAACCTTATTCAGCCAGGCTGAATTGAAGTTTTCCTAAAGAAAACTCTATTCAGCCAGGCTGAATTGAAGTTTTCCTAAAGAAAACTCTATTCAGCCAGGCTGAATTGAAGTTTTCCTAAAGAAAACTCTATTCAGCCAGGCTGAATTGAAGTTTTCTTAAAGAAAACTCTATTCAGCCAGGCTGAATTGAAGTTTTCCTTAAGAAAACTCCATTCAGCCAGGCTGAATTGAAGTTTTCCTAAAGAAAACTCCATTCAGCCAGGCTGAATTGAAGTTTTCCTAAAGAAAACTCCATTCAGCCAGGCTGAATTGAAGTTTTCCTAAAGAAAACTCTATTCAGCCAGGCTGAATTGAAGTTTTCCTAAAGAAAACTCTATTCAGCCAGGCTGAATTGAAGTTTTCCTAAAGAAAACTCTATTCAGCCAGGCTGAATTGAAGTTTTCCTAAAGAAAACTCTATTCAGCCAGGCTGAATTGAAGTTTTCCTAAAGAAAACTCTATTCAGCCAGGCTGAATTGAAGTTTTCCTAAAGAAAACTCTATTCAGCCAGGCTGAATTGAAGTTTTCCTAAAGAAAACTCTATTCAGCCAGGCTGAATTGAAGTTTTCCTAAAGAAAACTCTATTCAGCCAGGCTGAATTGAAGTTTTCCTAAAGAAAACTCTATTCAGCCAGGCTGAATTGAAGTTTTCCTAAAGAAAACTCTATTCAGCCAGGCTGAATTGAAGTTTTCCTAAAGAAAACTCTATTCAGCCAGGCTGAATTGAAGTTTTCCTAAAGAAAACTCTATTCAGCCAGGCTGAATTGAAGTTTTCCTAAAGAAAACTCTATTCAGCCAGGCTGAATTG
This sequence comes from Musca autumnalis, assembly GCF_047663935.1. Lineage (NCBI taxonomy): Eukaryota > Metazoa > Arthropoda > Insecta > Diptera > Muscidae > Musca > Musca autumnalis. The sequence goes on from NW_027412088.1 coordinate 197,584,911, forward strand.
AAGTTTTCCTAAAGAAAACTCTATTCAGCCAGGCTGAATTGAAGTTTTCCTAAAGAAAACTCTATTCAGCCAGGCTGAATTGAAGTTTTCCTAAAGAAAACTCTATTCAGCCAGGCTGAATTGAAGTTTTCCTAAAGAAAACTCTATTCAGCCAGGCTGAATTGAAGTTTTCCTAAAGAAAACTCTATTCAGCCAGGCTGAATTGAAGTTTTCCTAAAGAAAACTCTATTCAGCCAGGCTGAATTGAAGTTTTCCTAAAGAAAACTCTATTCAGCCAGGCTGAATTGAAGTTTTCCTAAAGAAAACTCTATTCAGCCAGGCTGAATTGAAGTTTTCCTAAAGAAAACTCTATTCAGCCAGGCTGAATTGAAGTTTTCCTAAAGAAAACTCTATTCAGCCAGGCTGAATTGAAGTTTTCCTAAAGAAAACTCTATTCAGCCAGGCTGAATTGAAGTTTTCCTAAAGAAAACTCTATTCAGCCAGGCTGAATTGAAGTTTTCCTAAAGAAAACTCTATTCAGCCAGGCTGAATTGAAGTTTTCCTAAAGAAAACTCTATTCAGCCAGGCTGAATTGAAGTTTTCCTAAAGAAAACTCTATTCAGCCAGGCTGAATTGAAGTTTTCCTAAAGAAAACTCTATTCAGCCAGGCTGAATTGAAGTTTTCCTAAAGAAAACTCTATTCAGCCAGGCTGAATTGAAGTTTTCCTAAAGAAAACTCTATTCAGCCGGGCTGAGTTGAAGTTTTCCTAAAGAAAACTCTATTCAGCCAGGCTGAATTGAAGTTTTCCTAAAGAAAACTCTATTCAGCCAGGCTGAATTGAAGTTTTCCTAAAGAAAACTCTATTCAGCCAGGCTGAATTGAAGTTTTCCTAAAAGAAACCTTATTCAGCCATTGAAGTTTTCCTAAAGGAAACCTTATTCAGCCAGGCTGAATTGAAGTTTTCCTAAAAGAAACCTTATTCAGCCAGGCTGAATTGAAGTTTTCCTAAAGGAAACCCTATTCAGCCAGGCCGAATTGAAGTTTTTCTAAAGGAAACCTTATTCAGCCAGGCTGAATTGAAGTTTTCCTAAAGGAAACCTTATTCAGCCAGGCTGAATTGAAGTTTTCCTAAAGGAAACCTTATTCAGCCAGGCTGAATTGAAGTTTTCCTAAAGGAAACCTTATTCAGCCAGGCTGAATTGAAGTTTTCCTAAAGGAACCCTTATTCAGCCAGGCTGAATTGAAGTTTTCCTAAAGGAACCCTTATTCAGCCAGGCTGAATTGAAGTTTTCCTAAAAGAAACCTTATTCAGCCAGGCTGAATTGAAGTTTTCCTAAAAGAAACCTTATTCAGCCAGGCTGAATTGAAGTTTTCCTAAAAGAAACCTTATTCAGCCAGGCTGAATTGAAGTTTCCCTATAGGAAACTCTATTCAGCCAGGCTGAATTGAAGTTTCCCTATAGGAAACTCTATTCAGCCAGGCTGAATTGAAGTTTCCCTATAGGAAACTCTATTCAGCCAGGCTGAATTGAAGTTTCCCTATAGGAAACTCTATTCAGCCAGGCTGAATTGAAGTTTCCCTATAGGAAACTCTATTCAGCCAGGCTGAATTGAAGTTTCCCTATAGGAAACTCTATTCAGCCAGGCTGAATTGAAGTTTCCCTATAGGAAACTCTATTCAGCCAGGCTGAATTGAAGTTTCCCTATAGGAAACTCTATTCAGCCAGGCTGAATTGAAGTTTCCCTATAGGAAACTCTATTCAGCCAGGCTGAATTGAAGTTTCCCTATAGGAAACTCTATTCAGCCAGGCTGAATTGAAGTTTCCCTATAGGAAACTCTATTCAGCCAGGCTGAATTGAAGTTTCCCTATAGGAAACTCTATTCAGCCAGGCTGAATTGAAGTTTCCCTATAGGAAACTCTATTCAGCCAGGCTGAATTGAAGTTTCCCTATAGGAAACTCTATTCAGCCAAGCTGAATTGAAGTTTCCCTATAGGAAACTCTATTCAGCCAGGCTGAATTGAAGTTTCCCTATAGGAAACTCTATTCAGCCAGGCTGAATTGAAGTTTCCCTATAGGAAACTCTATTCAGCCAGGCTGAATTGAAGTTTCCCTATAGGAAACTCTATTCAGCCAGGCTGAATTGAAGTTTCCCTATAGGAAACTCTATTCAGCCAGGCTGAATTGAAGTTTCCCTATAGGAAACTCTATTCAGCCAGGCTGAATTGAAGTTTCCCTATAGGAAACTCTATTCAGCCAGGCTGAATTGAAGTTTCTCTATAGGAAACTCTATTCAGCCAGGCTGAATTGTAGTTTCCAGGCTGAATTGAAGGAAACTCTATTCAGCCAGGCTGAATTGATGTTTCCCTGTAGGAAACTCTATTCAGCCAGGCTGAATTGAAGTTTTCCTAAAGAAAAACTCCGTTCAGCCAGGCTGAATTGAAGTTTTCCTAAAGGAAACCTTATTCAGCCAGGCTGAATTGAAGTTTTCCTAAAGGAAACCTTATTCAGCCAGGCTGAATTGAAGTTTTCCTAAAGGAAACCTTATTCAGCCAGGCTGAATTGAAGTTTTCCTAAAGGAAACCTTATTCAGCCAAGCTGAATTGAAGTTTTCCTAAAGGAAACCTTATTCAGCCAGGCTGAATTGAAGTTTTCCTAAAGGAAACCTTATTCAGCCAGGCTGAATTGAAGTTTCCCTAAAGGAAACCTTATTCAGCCAGGCTGAATTGAAGTTTCCCTATAGGAAACTCTATTAAGTCATGCTGAATTAAAGTTACCCTATAGGAAACTCTATTCAGCCAGGCTGAATTAAAGTTTCCCTATAGGAAACTCTATTCAGCTAGGCTGAATTGAAGTTTCCCTATAGGAAACTCTATTTAGCTAGGCTGAATTGAAGTTTCCCTTTAGGAAACTCTATTCAGCCAGGCTGAATTGAAGTTGCCCTATAGGGACTGACTTATATTAATTTCTCAGGGATACATTAAATAATTACTCTCGTGTAATCCTTTCCTATGATAGGATTAAAAATGAACCAAACCTCTAAAATTTAGCATCAGAAAGGCCTCTGAAAAATGATGTCACTAATTACCAATGATTATGAATTTAAAAAATTACCAAGAAAAATTAAAAATTTGTGTTTAAATAACGGATTACAGCAGACTTACATTGGACTTTACACAAAGGTGGTGTTGGGCAAGGTACTTAATCATCTTAAGCAAGTTTTAAATTTTCCAAAAAAAGAGAAGAAGGAGGCCTGCTGTTTGTACTTTCCTTCAAATCCTTTTTATACATCAAAAGTCAAGTTTTCCAAAAGAAAAAAGGACATCCTTCCATTGTAATAAATGACCAAAACATAGGGGCTGCATAGAGGAACAGAAATAAAATTCTAGACAAGAGATGACAATGGCAGCTGTGGTATTTGCATCTCAGCTTTCCATCAAGTCAGCAGACAAGCAAAAAGATGTTGTTGCTTCCTACCTTTCCTCAGGAAAAGTGTAAAAATTAACCCTTTTTTGTTTGTTGGTAACCAAAAAAATCACACCAAACATTTGACCATCCATCGATTAAGGGGTGTTTCCAAGAAGAGGAGGAAAAGCAAACAATCATAATCGTTATCACATCCTTTTGTCTTAGGCCTCGGCAAGGATTATGAAGGCTTACATCCTTTAAGTAAACAATCGAAAAAAGATGAAAAGGTGATGGATGTAATGATTCAATTAATGTTGGACACGTTGACCAAAAGTTAAAATTTAAAGGTCTTGGGGACCGTTGGCCACAAAAAAGGACTAGTCAGTCAGTGGTGGTTGCAAGGACTAATGAGTTGCACCTATAAACAATGGAAAAAGGGGTGGTTTGTTGTGTCCATGTTGATCGTTTTTTATGTGTGCTTCATTACAGGATTACTTTCCTTCCTTAATTTCTGTCTCACACTTGTCATAATTCATGGAAATTTATGATGCAAAGGAGCAAGGACGACAATCTTTCATGTAAGCTGAGATGGAATTATATGTTATGAGCTTTGTAATCCTTTGTTCAAATGGTCATTTGATATTTTGAAAAAATTCGATTATAATTTGGGAAAGAAGAAAGAAAATTCCGTTATATTAAAGGTTTTTTTTTGTAATTTGACAAATGATTATCCTTAAGGAAAACTTCAATTCAGCCTGGCTGAATAAAGCTTCCTTTAGGAAAACTGGCTTAATAGGGTTTCCTTTAGGAAAACTTCAATTCAGCCTGGCTGAATAAGGTTTCCTTTAGGAAAACTTCAATTCAGCCTGGCTGAATAAGATTTCCTTTAGGAAAACTTCAATTCAGCCTGGCTGAATAAGATTTCCTTTAGGAAAACTTCAATTCAGCCTGGCTGAATAGAGGTTTCCTTTAGGAAAACTTTAATTCAGCCTGGCTGAATAGAGGTTTCCTTTAGGAAAACTTTAATTCAGCCTGGCTGAATAGAGGTTTCCTTTAGGAAAACTTTAATTCAGCCTGGCTGAATAGAGGTTTCCATTAGGAAAACTTTAATTCAGCCTGGCTGAATAGAGGTTTCCTTTAGGAAAACTTTAATTCAGCCTGGCTGAATAGAGGTTTCCTTTAGGAAAACTTCAATTCAGCCTGGCTGAATAGAGGTTTCCTTTAGGAAAACTTCAATTCAGCCTGGCTGAATAGAGGTTTCCTTTAGGAAAACTTCAATTCAGCCTGGCTGAATAGAGGTTTCCTTTAGGAAAACTTCAATTCAGCCTGGCTGAATAGAGGTTTCCTTTAGGAAAACTTCAATTCAGCCTGGCTGAATAGAGGTTTCCCTTAGGAAAACTTCAATTCAGCCTGGCTGAATAGAGGTTTCCCTTAGGAAAACTTCAATTCAGCCTGGCTGAATAGAGGTTTCCCTTAGGAAAACTTCAATTCAGCCTGGCTGAATAGAGGTTTCCCTTAGGAAAACTTCAATTCAGCCTGGCTGAATAGAGGTTTCCTTTAGGAAAACTTCAATTCAGCCTGGCTGAATAGAGGTTTCCTTTAGGAAAACTTCAATTCAGCCTGGCTGAATAGAGGTTTCCTTTAGGAAAACTTCAATTCAGCCTGCTGAATAGAGGTTTCCTTTAGGAAATCTTCAATTCAGCCTGGCTGAATAGAGGTTTCCTTTAGGAAAACTTCAATTCAGCCTGGCTGAATAAGGTTTCCTTTAGGAAAACTTCAATTCAGCCTGGCTGAATAAGGTTTCCTTTAGGAAAACTTCAATTCAGCCTGGCTGAATAAGGTTTCCTTTAGGAAAACTTCAATTCAGCCTGGCAGAATAAGGTTTCCTTTAGGAAAACTTCAATTCAGCCTGGCTGAATAACGTTTCCTTAAGAAAACTTCAATTCAGCCTTGCTGAATAAGGTTTCCTTTAGGAAAACTTCAATTCAGCCTGGCTGAATAAGGTTTCCTTTAGGAAAACTTCAATTCAGCCTGGCTGAATAAGGTTTCCTTTAGGAAAGCTTCCATTCAGCCTGGCTGAATAAGGTTCCTTTAGGAAAACTTCAATTCAGCCTGGCTGAATAAGGTTCCTTTAGGAAAACTTCAATTCAGCCTGGCTGAATAGAGTTTTCCATAGGTAAACTTCAATTCAGCCCGGCTGAATAGAGTTTTCTATAGGTAAATTTCAACTCAGCCCGGCTGAACAACGTTTCCTTAAGAAAACTTCAATTCAGCCTGGCTGAATAAGGTTTCCTTTAGGAAAACTTCAATTCAGCCTGGCTGAATAAGGTTTCCTTTAGGAAAACTTCAATTCAGCCTGGCTGAATAAGGTTTCCTTTAGGAAAACTTCAATTCAGCCTGGCTGAATAAGGTTTCCTTTAGGAAAACTTCAATTCAGCCTGGCTGAATAAGGTTTCCTTTAGGAAAACTTCAATTCAGCCTGGCTGAATAAGGTTTCCTTTAGGAAAACTTCAATTCAGCCTGGCTGAATAAGGTTTCCTTTAGGAAAACTTCAATTCAGCCTGGCTGAATAAGGTTTCCTTTAGGAAAACTTCAATTCAGCCTGGCTGAATAAGGTTTCCTTTAGGAAAACTTCAATTCAGCCTGGCTGAATAAGGTTTCCTTTAGGAAAACTTCAATTCAGCCTGGCTGAATAAGGTTTCCTTTAGGAAAACTTCAATTCAGCCTGGCTGAATAAGGTTTCCCTTAGGAAAACTTCAATTCAGCCCGGCTGAATAAGGTTTCCTTTAGGAAAACTTCAATTCAGCCTGGCTGAATAGAGGTTTCCTTTAGGAAAACTTCAATTCAGCCTGCCTGAATAGAGGTTTCCTTTAGGAAAACTTCAATTCAGCCTGGCTGAATAGAGGTTCCCTTTAGGAAAACTTTAATTCAACCCGGCTGTATAGAGTTTTCCATAGGTAAACTTCAATTCAGCCCGGCTGAATAGAGTTTTCTATAGGTAAACTTCAATTCAGGCCGGCTGAATAGACTCTTCCATATGTAAAGTGCAATTCAGCCCGGCTGAATAAGGTTTCCTTTAGGAAAACTTCAATTCAGCCATGCTGAATAGAGGTTTCCCTTAGGAAAACTTCAATTCAGCCTGGCTGAATAGAGTTTTCCATAGGTAAACTTCAATTCAGCCCGGCTGAATAGAGTTTTCTATAGGTAAATTTCAACTCAGCCCGGCTGAATAACGTTTCCTTAAGAAAACTTCAATTCAGCCTGGCTGAATAAGGTTTCTTTTAGGAAAACTTCAATTCAGCCTGGCTGAATAAGGTTTCCTTTAGGAAAACTTCAATTCAGCCTGGCTGAATAAGGTTTCCTTTAGGAAAACTTCAATTCAGCCTGGCTGAATAAGGTTTCCTTTAGGAAAACTTCAATTCAGCCTGGCTGAATAAGGTTTCCTTTAGGAAAACTTCAATTCAGCCTGGCTGAATAAGGTTTCCTTTAGGAAAACTTCAATTCAGCCTGGCTGAATAAGGTTTCCCTTAGGAAAACTTGAATTCAGCCTGGCTGAATAAGGTTTCCCTTAGGAAAACTTCAATTCAGCCCGGCTGAATAAGGTTTCCTTTAGGAAAACTTCAATTCAGCCTGGCTGAATATAGGTTTCCTTTAGGAAAACTTCAATTCAGCCTGCCTGAATAGAGGTTTCCTTTAGGAAAACTTCAATTCAGCCTGGCTGAATAGAGGTTTCCTTTAGGAAAACTTTAATTCAGCCTGGCTGAATAGAGGTTTCCTTTAGGAAAACTTTAATTCAACCCGGCTGTATAGAGTTTTCCATAGGTAAACTTCAATTCAGCCCGGCTGAATAGAGTTTTCTATAGGTAAATTTCAACTCAGTCCGGCTGAATAGAGTTTTCCATAGGTAAACTTCAATTCAGGCCGGCTGAATAGAGTTTTCTATAGGTAAACTTCAATTCAGCCCGGCTGAATAGAGTTTTCTATAGGTAAATTTCAATTCAGCCCTGCTGAATAGAGTTTTCTATAGGTAAATTTCAATTCAGCCCTGCTGAATAGAGTTTTCCATAGGTAAACTTCAATTCAGCCCGGCTGAATAGAGTTTTCTATAGGTAAATTTCAACTCAGTCCGGCTGAATAGAGTTTTCCATAGGTAAACTTCAATTCAGGCCGGCTGAATAGAGTTTTCTATAGGTAAACTTCAATTCAGCCCGGCTGAATAGAGTTTTCTATAGGTAAATTTCAATTCAGCCCTGCTGAATAGAGTTTTCTATAGGTAAATTTCAATTCAGCCCTGCTGAATAGAGTTTTCCATAGGTAAACTTCAATTCAGGCCGGCTGAATAGACTCTACAATATGTGAAGTGCAATTCAGCCCGGCTGAATAAGGTTTCCTTTAGGAAAACGTCAATTCAGTCTGGCTGACTAAATAAGGTTTCCTTTAGGAAAACTTCAATTCAGCCTGGCTGAAAAAGGTTTCCTTTAGGAAAAATTAAATTCCAAAAAATTTTCCTTTAGAAAAACTTGAATTCAGCCTGGCTGAATAAGGTTTCCTTTAGGAAAATTTCAATTCAGCTTGGCTGAATAAGTTTTCCTTTTAGGAAAATTTCAATTCAGCTTGGCTGAATAAGGTTTCCTTTAGGAAAATTTCAATTCAGCTTGGCTGAATAAGGTTTCCTTTAGGAACTTCAATTCAGCCTATCTGAATAAAGTTTCCTGTAGAAAAACTTAAATTCAGCCAGGCTGAATAGAGTTTCTCTTTTACAAATAATTTAAAAATTGCGCTAATATTAAAACTTTAATGAAATTTATCTCTTGTTATTTGCATGAAATCCCTTCAAATTTCCCACGCCTGCAACTCGGCCAGCACAAATCTCCCCTAACAAAACTTTTAAATTACACTTAAAACAATCTCATGAGAACACCTTGAATACAAAACAATTACGCAATGCAAAAAGGGGCCCCTAGCAAAACAAGCAAAGTAACGAACAAAACTCAGAACACAAACTTGTTGCCCCTCTGTTCAGTGTTCGGTTCACCTGTTACCTGGTCTGGTATGGCGATGGTCAACAAAACAACATTTAAAGACTTAATGACTGCAAATTAAGTCAGTGAATCTCAAAACCATGCCGACGAACAAGAGAAACAGCAACACCAATAATAATTGCGGCAGATATGGGACATGGGACTTCCTTACTTCACACGTTGTGCACCAAGCAGAACGCCTACTACAAACGGTACAGCAACGCAATGGAAAATGTGTAACTGACAATTGAAAGAAGAAGTTAAGAAGGTTAGACAAATGACAACATTTTACATTTTGTCACCAGGAACAACTACAACAAACATCGGCAAAAAATTTACTTATTCCACAACAAACAATGACACTTGATGACCATCATAATTTTGTTATTGTAAGACGCCGGATGGACGTCCATTCACACAGTCTATAAGTCATCATAACTTTCTTCTAAGGCTTCTCAAGGTAGACGATGGAGACGAAAATCCACCACCATGGCCATCATCATAACCACCAAGATAAGGTGTAGCTTCTTGTTGGTAACTACCTTTTATTCCCTGCCTGTCTTATCAAGATCAGAAATCTTTTTAAAAAATATAATTGCTTGAGAAAAACTCAAAAAATACGTTACTTTTACAACAAACACAACAAAAAAAAACAAAAGAAGTTACATTCGTGTAAAAATTGTGTCGTTGAAGGATGGCTGTTTTGAAGATGACAACGAAGAAGATTTCCTTCAAGGAAACTATGTAATTATAATTTTAATGTCCTTCTTCGTTTTTTTCCTTAAGATAATGTTAAAGGAAGTTTTTATGACCCGCTGATTAAAAGTAGGGAGTTTTGTTTAAACAAGTGTTTTGTTTGACTTTAAATGGATTGTTTAGGGGAAGAAATGTAACGATTTTCCAAAAAAGGAAATTAAAACCATTTAGGTACTGCACAATTTACCCACATATTAAAGTTATGTCCTTTATGGGATAATAAAGGTAAGCAGGGTGTGGGAATAACAAGTATGGATTGCAAAATTAAAGATATCCTAAATGAAACCTTATTCAGCCAGGCTGAATTGAAGTTTTCCTAAAGGAAACCTTATTCAGACAGGCTGAATTGAAGTTTTCCTAAAGGAAACCTTATTCAGCCAGGCTGAATTGAAGTTTTCCTAAAGGAAACCTTATTCAGCCAGGCTGAATGTGAAGTTTTCCTAGAGGAAACCTTTTTCAGCCAGGCTGAATTGACGTTTTCCTAAAGGAAACCTTATTCCACCAGGCTGAATTGAAGTTTTCCCTAAAGCAAAACTTATTCAGCCAGTCTGAACTGAAGTTTTCCTAAAGGAAACCTTATTCAGCCAGGCTGAATTGAAGTTTTCCTAAAGGAAATCTTATTCAGCCAGGCTGAATTGAAGTTTTCCTAATGGAAACCTTATTCAGCCAGGCTGAATTGAAGTTTTCCTAAAGGAAACCTTATTCAGCCAGGCTGAATTGAAGTTTTGCTAAAGGAAACCCTGTTCAGCCAGGCTGAATTGAAGTTTTCCTAAAGGAAACCTTATTCAGGCTGAATTGAAGTTTTCCTAAAGGATACCTTATTCAGCCAGGCTGAATTGAAGTTTTCCTAGAGGAAACCTTATTCAGCCAGGCTGAATTGAATTTTTCCTAAAGGAAACCTTATTCAGCCAGGCTGAATTGAAGTTTTCCTAAAGGAAACCTTTTTCAGCCAGGCTGAATTGACGTTTTCCTAAAGGAAACCTTATTCAACCAGGCTGAATTGAAGTTTCCCTAAAGCAAACCTTATTCAGCCAGGCTGAATTGAAGTTTTCCTAAAGGAAACCTTATTCAGCCAGGCTGACTTGAAGTTTTCCTAAAGGAAACCTTATTCAGCCAGGCTGAATTGAAGTTTTCCTAAAGGAAACCTTATTCAGCCAGGCTGACTTGAAGTTTTCCTAAAGGAAACCTTATTCAGCCAGGCTGAATTGAAGTTTTGCATAAAGGAAACCTTATTCAGCCAGGCTGAATTGAAGTTTTCCTAAAGGAAACCTTATTCAGCCAGGCTGACTTGAAGTTTTCCTAAAGGAAACCTTATTCAGCCAGGCTGAATTGAAGTTTTGCATAAAGGAAACCTTATTCAGCCAGGCTGAATTGAAGTTTTCCTAAAGGAAACCTTATTCAGCCAGGCTGAATTGAAGTTTTCCTAAAGGAAACCTTATTCAGCCAGGCTGAATTGAAGTTTCCCTAAAGGAAACCTTATTCAGCCAGGCTGAATTGAAGTTTTCCTAAAGGAACCCTTATTCAGCCAGGCTGAATTGAAGTTTTCCTAAAGGAAACCTTATTCAGCCAGGCTGAATTGAAGTTTTCCTAAAGGAAACCTTATTCAGCCAGGCTGAATTGAAGTTTTCCTAAAGGAAACCTTATTCAGCCAGGCTGAATTGAAGTTTTCCTAAAGGAAACCTTATTCAGCCAGGCTGAATTGAAGTTTTCCTAAAGGAAACCTTATTCAGCCAGGCTGAATTGAAGTTTTCCTAAAGGAAACCTTATTCAGCCAGGCTGACTTGAAGTTTTCCTAAAGGAAACCTTATTCAGCCAGACTGAATTGAAGTTTTCCTAAAGGAAACCTTATTCAGCCAGACTGAATTGAAGTTTTCCTAAAGGAAACCTTATTCAGCCAGGCTGAATTGAAGTTTTCCTAAAGGAAACCTTATTCAGCCAGGCTGAATTGAAGTTTTCCTAAAGGAAACCTTATTCAGCCAGGCTGAATTGAAGTTTTCCTAAAGGAAACCTTATTCAGCCAGGCTGAATTGAAGTTTTCCTAAAGGAAACCTTATTCAGCCTGGCTGAATTGAAGTTTTCCTAAAGGAAACCTTATTCAGCCAGGCTGAATTGAAGTTTTCCTAAAGGAAACCTTATTCAGCCAGGCTGAATTGAAGTTTTCCTAAAGGAAACCTTATTCAGCCAGGCTGAATTGAAGTTTTCCTAAAGGAAACCTTATTCAGCCAGGCTGAATTGAAGTTTTCCTAAAGGAAACCTTATTCAGCCAGGCTGAATTGAAGTTTTCCTAAAGGAAACCTTATTCAGCCAGGCTGAATGTGAAGTTTTCCTAAAGGAAACCGTATTCAGCCAGGCTGAATTGAAGTTTTCCTAAAGGAAACCGTATTCAGCCAGGCTGAATTGAAGTTTTCCTAAAGGAAACCTTATTCAGCCAGGCTGAATTGAAGTTTTCCTAAAGGAAACCGTATTCAGCCAGGCTGAATGTGAAGTTTTCCTAAAGGAAACCGTATTCAGCGAGGCTGAATGTGAAGTTTTCCTAAAGGAAACCTTATTCAGCCAGGCTGAATTGAAGCTTTCCTAAAGGAAACCTTATTCAGCCAGGCTGAATTGAAGTTTTCCTAAAGGAAACCTTATTCAGCCAGGCTGAATTGAAGTTTTCCTAAAGGAAACCGTATTCAGCCAGGCTGAATGTGAAGTTTTCCTAAAGGAAACCTTATTCAGCCAGGCTGAATTGAAGCTTTCCTAAAGGAAACCTTATTCAGCCAGGCTGAATTGAAGTTTTCCTAAAGGAAACCTTATTCAGACAGGCTGAATTGAAGTTTTCCAAGATTTCATCAAGATTTCGTAAAGGAATTGAAGTTTTTCTAAAGGAAACCTTATTCAGCCAGGCTGAATTGAAGTTTTCCTAAAGGAAACCTTATTCAGACAGGCTGAATTGAAGTTTTCCTAAAGGAAACCTTATTCAGCCAGGCTGAATTGAAGTTTTCCTAGAGGAAACCTTTTTCAGCCAGGCTGAATTGAAGTTTTCCTAAAGGAAACCTTATTCAGACAGGCTGAATTGAAGTTTTCCTAAAGGAAACCTTATTCAGCCAGGCTGAATTGAAGTTTTCCTAAAGGAAACCTTATTCAGCCAGGCTGAATTGAAGTTTTCCTAAAGGAAACCTTATTCAGCCAGGCTGAATGTGAAGTTTTCCTAGAGGAAACCTTTTTCAGCCAGGCTGAATTGACGTTTTCCTAAAGGAAACCTTATTCCACCAGGCTGAATTGAAGTTTTCCCTAAAGCAAAACTTATTCAGCCAGTCTGAACTGAAGTTTTCCTAAAGGAAACCTTATTCAGCCAGGCTGAATTGAAGTTTTCCTAAAGGAAATCTTATTCAGCCAGGCTGAATTGAAGTTTTCCTAAAGGAAACCTTATTCAGCCAGGCTGAATTGAAGTTTTCCTAAAGGAAACCTTATTCAGCCAGGCTGAATTGAAGTTTTGCTAAAGGAAACCCTGTTCAGCCAGGCTGAATTGAAGTTTTCCTAAAGGAAACCTTATTCAGGCTGAATTGAAGTTTTCCTAAAGGATACCTTATTCAGCCAGGCTGAATTGAAGTTTTCCTAGAGGAAACCTTATTCAGCCAGGCTGAATTGAATTTTTCCTAAAGGAAACCTTATTCAGCCAGGCTGAATTGAAGTTTTCCTAAAGGAAACCTTTTTCAGCCAGGCTGAATTGACGTTTTCCTAAAGGAAACCTTATTCAACCAGGCTGAATTGAAGTTTCCCTAAAGCAAACCTTATTCAGCCAGGCTGAATTGAAGTTTTCCTAAAGGAAACCTTATTCAGCCAGGCTGACTTGAAGTTTTCCTAAAGGAAACCTTATTCAGCCAGGCTGAATTGAAGTTTTCCTAAAGGAAACCTTATTCAGCCAGGCTGACTTGAAGTTTTCCTAAAGGAAACCTTATTCAGCCAGGCTGAATTGAAGTTTTGCATAAAGGAAACCTTATTCAGCCAGGCTGAATTGAAGTTTTCCTAAAGGAAACCTTATTCAGCCAGGCTGACTTGAAGTTTTCCTAAAGGAAACCTTATTCAGCCAGGCTGAATTGAAGTTTTGCATAAAGGAAACCTTATTCAGCCAGGCTGAATTGAAGTTTTCCTAAAGGAAACCTTATTCAGCCAGGCTGAATTGAAGTTTCCCTAAAGGAAACCTTATTCAGCCAGGCTGAATTGAAGTTTTCCTAAAGGAACCTTTATTCAGCCAGGCTGAATTGAAGTTTTCCTAAAGGAAACCTTATTCAGCCAGGCTGAATTGAAGTTTTCCTAAAGGAAACCTTATTCAGCCAGGCTGAATTGAAGTTTTCCTAAAGGAAACCTTATTCAGCCAGGCTGAATTGAAGTTTTCCTAAAGGAAACCTTATTCAGCCAGGCTGAATTGAAGTTTTCCTAAAGGAAACCTTATTCAGCCAGGCTGAATTGAAGTTTTCCTAAAGGAAACCTTATTCAGCCAGGCTGAATTGAAGTTTTCCTAAAGGAAACCTTATTCAGCCAGGCTGAATTGAAGTTTTCCTAAAGGAAACCTTATTCAGCCAGGCTGACTTGAAGTTTTCCTAAAGGAAACCTTATTCAGCCAGACTGAATTGAAGTTTTCCTAAAGGAAACCTTATTCAGCCAGACTGAATTGAAGTTTTCCTAAAGGAAACCTTATTCAGCCAGGCTGAATTGAAGTTTTCCTAAAGGAAACCTTATTCAGCCAGGCTGAATTGAAGTTTTCCTAAAGGAAACCTTATTCAGCCAGGCTGAATTGAAGTTTTCCTAAAGGAAACCTTATTCAGCCAGGCTGAATTGAAGTTTTCCTAAAGGAAACCTTATTCAGCCTGGCTGAATTGAAGTTTTCCTAAAGGAAACCTTATTCAGCCAGGCTGAATTGAAGTTTTCCTAAAGGAAACCTTATTCAGCCAGGCTGAATTGAAGTTTTCCTAAAGGAAACCTTATTCAGCCAGGCTGAATTGAAGTTTTCCTAAAGGAAACCTTATTCAGCCAGGCTGAATTGAAGTTTTCCTAAAGGAAACCTTATTCAGCCAGGCTGAATTGAAGTTTTCCTAAAGGAAACCTTATTCAGCCAGGCTGAATTGAAGTTTTCCTAAAGGAAACCTTATTCAGCCAGGCTGAATTGAAGTTTTCCTAAAGGAAACCTTATTCAGCCAGGCTGAATTTAAGTTTTCCTAAAGGAAACCTTATTCAGCCAGGCTGAATTGAAGTTTTCCTAAAGGAAACCTTATTCAGCCAGGCTGAATTGAAGTTTTCCTAAAGGAAACCTTATTCAGCCAGGCTGAATTGAAGTTTTCCTAAAGGAAACCTTATTCAGCCAGGCTGAATGTGAAGTTTTCCTAAAGGAAACCGTATTCAGCCAGGCTGAATTGAAGTTTTCCTAAAGGAAACCGTATTCAGCCAGGCTGAATTGAAGTTTTCCTAAAGGAAACCTTATTCAGCCAGGCTGAATTGAAGTTTTCCTAAAGGAAACCGTATTCAGCCAGGCTGAATGTGAAGTTTTCCTAAAGGAAACCGTATTCAGCGAGGCTGAATGTGAAGTTTTCCTAAAGGAAACCTTATTCAGCCAGGCTGAATTGAAGCTTTCCTAAAGGAAACCTTATTCAGCCAGGCTGAATTGAAGTTTTCCTAAAGGAAACCTTATTCAGCCAGGCTGAATTGAAGTTTTCCTAAAGGAAACCGTATTCAGCCAGGCTGAATGTGAAGTTTTCTTAAAGGAAACCTTATTCAGCCAGGCTGAATTGAAGCTTTCCTAAAGGAAACCTTATTCAGCCAGGCTGAATTGAAGTTTTCCTAAAGGAAACCTTATTCAGACAGGCTGAATTGAAGTTTTCCAAGATTTCATCAAGATTTCGTAAAGGAATTGAAGTTTTTCTAAAGGAAACCTCTATTCAGCCAAGCTGAATAGGTGATTTCCCATAAAAATCTAAATTATGCAAATTTGCCGCCATGATCAGGATCTGTCTGCTTTCCTAATGACTTTTTTCCACCGATTTTTGATAAATTAAGAACTCATTAATCTTTGAACACTGTTTTGGTATGCAAATTGCCAGCCTTGCATTTGCCCTGAGGAAATTTCAAAATAAAATTTTTCAAATTATTTATCAACAGAAAATGATAAATCGATGTCATATGCAAATATCCTGGAATGAATACCATTTCCTGAATTGTTTTCCGTTTTTCTATCTTTTTTTAAATGAAAAACTATTACCCTGAATTGGGTAATTTTTCTTTCCATCCAGCCAGAGACAACCATTGAGGAAAAAAGAAAAGAAAGAACATGAAAAGCGTCTGAAGGATCATTAATAATAAACGCAATATTTACAAAACAAATGTGTCGTTTTGTAAAAAGACACTGCAAGGACATTGTTGATGTTTTTGTTGTTGTTGCTGTTACAGGAAATCGTTAAAGGTGTGACAATCCTTTGACTTTATTGTCTGTCCGCCCAAGGGTGTTGTTTTAATAAAATAAAAGTACTTGAAAAACTGCAGTTTTGTTGTTGTCCTTACAAAATGTCCTGGGACCGACATACAGCAATTTTTACATATCAAATAATAAATGAAAACATTAAAGGATAACAACAAAGGATGTCCAAAACAAAGCAAGAAAAAAAACTTCCTAATGATTACAACTTCATTGCAGTTACAAAGACAAAGAAGAGACGAAGAAGACGTTTGCATACACAACGGGTGGCTGCAGGGCGTACAAAAGGTAACAAACAGCCCTCCCTACCCCTTTGATGGGACAGAAAGGGGTGGTGGAAAACAAGATGTTTTCCTTATATGGGACGGATACACTGACAGACAGCTCAAAGTAAAACAAAGACATTTTGTTAGACAAAACAAAAAACGTATTGAATGAAAACTCCAAGTGTATGCAAACAAATTATCATTTTTCGGACATTAATCTTGTGGATTTTCCTCACACACACGCTCCCAAGCCTCCCTTAAGGATGTGGCAGCACCACTCAAGAGGAAAATCCTTTTAAATGACATAACACAAATCCATTTTAACTCTTTAAGATCTACGCACCCAATGTTGTAATTGAAATCCTGGAGTTTTGTATTGCATTGCTCACTTTTTTGTTCGCGTTGGTCCTTTGAGAACATTTGCATTTCACTTTGTCCCTATTCGAATGTTTTGTATTACAGTTCCTCCACGTTGTTTCTAGCATTCAAATAATATCCTTTGGCATGTTCTTTCTTTGGTTCGTTGCCATTTGTAAGTGTTAGTTTTGTAAATTGTAGCTTAAGGTCCTGTAACTCAAATTTTCTTCAATGTCTTCTTTGGGTTCTTCAACTTCTTTTGAAGTCATTTGCCACTGGCTTTGTTTGTTGTTATTGGTCTCTATCTCAATTTTTTCACTTCAGCTTATTGTAAAGAATTTTGTTGTTATTTTGCATTAAATTGTTGAGGAAGTTTTGTAACTGCGGGCACATTTAACTTTTTTGTCCTTTTTTTTGGTTGGGTTCACACCTTTTTTATTTGCCTTGTCACACTTTTCGTCTTCGTCTCCTTGAAGGAAAAGAAGACAATGTTGGTCTTTTGATTGTTTGTCGAAATAATATTCTTTAAATATTTGCATAAGTCAAAAAGGTGTGTTTACCCCATTTAGGTATTTACAAAAGGATTAAAGAAGGCGTAGGAAGGCAATTAAGACTCTTGAATCGAAGTTTTTCGATGGAAAACCATATTCAGCCAAGCTAAATTGAACTTTTTTCTAAAGGAAACCTTATTCAGCAGGGCTGAATAAAAGTTTCCTACAGAAAACCCTATTCAGCCAGGCTGAATTGAAGTCTTGCCTATGAAAACATGTACTCAGAAAAGAAAACTCTATTCAGCCAGGCTGAATTGAAGTTTTATTAAAGAAAACTCTATTCAGCCAGACTGAATTGAAGTTTTCCTAAAGGAAACTCTATTCATTGAAGTTTTCCTAAAGGAAACCTCTATTCAGCCAAGCTGAATTGAAGTTTTCCTAAAGGAAACCTCTATTCAGCCAAGCTGAATTGAAGTTTTCCTAAAGGAAACCTCTATTCAGCCAGGCTGAATTGAAGTTTTCCTAAAGAAAACCTCTATTCAGCCAGGCTGAATTGAAGTTTTCCTAAAGAAAACCTCTATTCAGCCAGGCTGAATTGAAGTTTTCCTAAAGAAAACCTCTATTCAGCCAGGCTGAATTGAAGTTTTCCTAAAGAAAACCTCTATTCAGCCAGGCTGAATTGAAGTTTTCCTAAAGAAAACCTCTATTCAGCCAGGCTGAATTGAAGTTTTCCTAAAGAAAACCTCTATTCAGCCAGGCTGAATTGAAGTTTTCCTAAAGAAAACCTCTATTCAGCCAGGCTGAATTGAAGTTTTCCTAAAGGAAACCTCTATTCAGCCAGGCTGAATTGAAGTTTTCCTAAAGGAAACCTCTATTCAGCCAGGCTGAATTGAAGTTTTCCTAAAGGAAACCTCTATTCAGCCAGGCTGAATTGAAGTTTTCCTAAAGGAAACCTCTATTCAGCCAGGCTGAATTGAAGTTTTCCTAAAGGAAACCTCTATTCAGCCAGGCTGAATTGAAGTTTTCCTAAAGGAAACCTCTATTCAGCCAGGCTGAATTGAAGTTTTCCTAAAGGAAACCTCTATTCAGCCAGGCTGAATTGAAGTTTTCCTAAAGGAAACCTCTATTCAGCCAGGCTGAATTGAAGTTTTCCTAAAGGAAACCTCTATTCAGCCAGGCTGAATTGATGTTTTCCTGCAGAAAACTCTATTCAGCCAGGCTGAATTGAAGTTTTCCTAAAGAGAGAAAACTCTATTCAGCCAGGCTGAATTGAAGTTTTCCTAAAGGAAACCTCTATTCAGCCAAGCTGAATTGAAGTTTTCCTAAAGGAAACCTCTATTCAGCCAGGCTGAATTAAAGTTTTCCTAAAGAAAACCTCTATTCAGCCAGGCTGAATTGAAGTTTTCCTAAAGAAAACCTCTATTCAGCCAGGCTGAATTGAAGTTTTCCTAAAGGAAACCTCTATTCAGCCAGGCTGAATTGAAGTTTTCCTAAAGGAAACCTCTATTCAGCCAGGCTGAATTGATGTTTTCCTGCAGAAAACTCTATTCAGCCAGGCTGAATTGAAGTTTTCCTAAAGAGAGAAAACTCTATTCAGCCAGGCTGAATTGAAGTTTTCCTAAAGAGAGAAAACTCTATTCAGCCAGGCTGAATTGAAGTTTTCCTAAAGGAAACCTCTATTCAGCCAGGCTGAATTGAAGTTTTCCTAAAGGAAACCTCTATTCAGCCAGGCTGAATTGAAGTTTTCCTAAAGGAAACCTCTATTCAGCCAGGCTGAATTGAAGTTTTCCTAAAGGAAACCTCTATTCAGCCAGGCTGAATTGAAGTTTTCCTATGGAAACCTCTATTCAGCCAGGCTGAATTGAAGTTTTCCTATGGAAACCTCTATTCAGCCAGGCTGAATTGAAGTTTTCCTATGGAAACCTCTATTCAGCCAGGCTGAATTGAAGTTTTCCTATGGAAACCTCTATTCAGCCAGGCTGAATTGAAGTTTTCCTATGGAAACCTCTATTCAGCCAGGCTGAATTGAAGTTTTTCTCTATTCAGGCAGGCTGAATTGAAGTTTTCCTATGGAAAACTCTATTCAGCCAGGCTGAATTGAAGTTTTCCTATGGAAAACTCTATTCAGCCAGGCTGAATTGAAGTTTTTCTCTATTCAGGCAGGCTGAATTGAAGTTTTCCTATGGAAAACTCTATTCAGCCAGGCTGAATTGAAGTTTTCCTATGGAAAACTCTATTCAGCCAGGCTGAATTGAAGTTTTCCTATGGAAACCTCTATTCAGCCAGGCTGAATTGAAGTTTTCCTATGGAAACCTCTATTCAGCCAGGCTGAATTGAAGTTTTCCTATGGAAACCTCTATTCAGCCAGGCTGAATTGAAGTTTTCCTATGGAAACCTCTATTCAGCCAGGCTGAATTGAAGTTTTCCTATGGAAACCTCTATTCAGCCAGGCTGAATTGAAGTTTTCCTATGGAAACCTCTATTCAGCCAGGCTGAATTGAAGTTTTCCTATGGAAACCTCTATTCAGCCAGGCTGAATTGAAGTTTTCCTATGGAAACCTCTATTCAGCCAGGCTGAATTGAAGTTTTCCTATGGAAACCTCTATTCAGCCAGGCTGAATTGAAGTTTTCCTATGGAAACCTCTATTCAGCCAGGCTGAATTGAAGTTTTCCTATGGAAACCTCTATTCAGCCAGGCTGAATTGAAGTTTTCCTATGGAAACCTCTATTCAGCCAGGCTGAATTGAAGTTTTCCTATGGAAACCTCTATTCAGCCAGGCTGAATTGAAGTTTTCCTATGGAAACCTCTATTCAGCCAGTCTGCATTGAAGTTTTCCTATGGAAACCTCTATTCAGCCAGGCTGAATTGAAGTTTTCCTATGGAAACCTCTATTCAGCCAGGCTGAATTGAAGTTTTCCTATGGAAACCTCTATTCAGCCAGGCTGAATTGAAGTTTTCCTATGGAAACCTCTATTCAGCCAGGCTGAATTGAAGTTTTCCTATGGAAACCTCTATTCAGCCAGGCTGAATTGAAGTTTTCCTATGGAAACCTCTATTCAGCCAGGCTGAATTGAAGTTTTCCTATGGAAACCTCTATTCAGCCAGTCTGCATTGAAGTTTTCCTATGGAAACCTCTATTCAGCCAGTCTGCATTGAAGTTTTCCTATGGAAACCTCTATTCAGCCAGGCTGCATTGAAGTTTTCCTATGGAAACCTCTATTCAGCCAGGCTGAGTTGAAGTTTTCCTATGGAAACCTCTATTCAGCCAGGCTGAATTAAAGTTTACCTATGGAAACCTCTATTCAGCCAGGCTGAATTAAAGTTTACCTATGGAAACCTCTATTCAGCCAGGCTGAATTGAAGTTTTGCCAATGGAAACCTCTACTCAGCCAGTTTTCCTATGGAAAACTCTATTCAGCTAGGCTGAATTGAAGTTTTCTTGTGGAAACCTCTATTCAGCTGGGCTGAATTGAAGTTTTCCATAGGAAATTTCGTATTAGAAGTTTCCATAGGAAATTTCGTATTCAGCCTGGCTGAATAGAAGTTTCCATAGGAATTTTTTTTTTTGATTCTTTCTAATAAAATTTTTCTTTAAGAAAATCCTATCCACCAGAGTTGAAAATTATTTTCCGTATCTATTTAATCCCTCATTTGTATTTTCTTTGATGTAAACATATAAAACTCTTTTTTCCCTAAAATAAGCAATAAAAACTATTTCTTCAAATCCTTGGATCTCTTTTTGAAGGAAAATATTCAAACAGGATGTAATGAAAGGATTTATTTGGTAATAAAACGTGGTAAGTCTATTAAAGCGTTGACAAGAGGATTTAAATGGAATTTTGTGATGTCAAAGAAATGAAACGAAAAACGCATTTCGAACATCTGAGATGATGATCCTTGATGCCTCATAACTGATGTCAAGCGGCGTTTAGGGGTAGCAACAACAACGCAAAAAATCGTAAGGCCATTAAAAGGATTAGCTATGGGCCATAAATGTGGCAGTAAACTACAATTGTAAGCCAACTATGAAACTGAGAGATTTCTCCACGTTGTTCCCGTTGAACAATGGAAAAATGGTCACACTAAGCTGCAGTATTGATGGGATTTCAAAGGATATGCAAAAAGGGTTACAATGTAAATCTGCATGCAAATCTTATTTAAACGCTTCTGACAGTTCAGCGGCACATCTATGGCAACACATCAAATGGAGATCAATAGGAAAAACTGATTTTGACATTTGAGTAAAAGGGTTTTATTTTTTTTTGTTGCAAAAGGCAAGGGTAGAAAGGGTTGAGGGAGAGTCCTTTTCTTAGGTAATATCTCTCAGAACAATTGGCATAATGGCAAATTTGGCAAACAACATATCCTTGCCCAACAACAACACAAACACAAGATCACATTAAAACATTTCAATAAAGGTGTTTTGTTGATGTTGTTCCTTGTGTTGCGGCTGCCTGCCTAAGTGTTATCCTTTTTTATCTTTTGCCATTTGTTTACACCTTTGTCGGTGAAAAGTGTCAGTAAACGGAAAGATTTACATGTTTTTGATCGACACATTTGCAAATTATTTGAAGGCTTCATTGGCAGGCGAACAACGGTGTAAATTTCCAAGGATATTTACATCCTTTTTTTGGCAAATTTGTTAGGGTCTTCACAGAGGGATAGAAAGGGGTTTTTTGGGCAAAACAGGGATGTTAAGGACATTTTTATTAAATGTAATATTAGATAATTTATGCAAGCAAAGGATAATAAATGTTGTCGAACTTTATTAATGATTTGTTGTCAGTTGTAAACATTTCATATTTCATTCCGGGAAATGTGAGCAGAATTTTAAATTTTAATTTGAATATTTAAATATTTTTTCTCAGGGAGCCAATAGTTTCACACAAACAGCCATTTAAAGAAATTTTAAAAATTAAATTTTAATTCCTCTGACCACTTCCCTAAATTCTCCAAAAAAAGTTGGTAAATGTTTATGGCTTCCCCAAAAATTTAAAGCCGTTCCTTGTCGCTACGCTTCACTCATTTCATTACCTCGCTCACATTTTCTCCATGCAGCTTTTTTTTTGTTCAACTCTTAAAGGACATTAAATGCAGTTTTGTGGTTTTATTCTTTTCAATAAAAATATCAAATTTCCAAATGCATTATTTTTTGCTGTTCACTTTGGCCGTGTAAGGACATACCATCTATCCTCTGTGAGTCATTTAAGTCCTATCAACCGTTAACACTCGTCGCCACACATGGGCTGTAAAACCTGATGGCAAAAAAAAAACAAAGGATGAAATCAAACACAAAACCGGCCAAGAAATGTGGCAGATGTCGACCATGGAAAGGTGAGGAGAGAAGCAAAAGAAATTCTCTTTTTTTTTTATGGAGTGTGTAATGGGTTTAAAGTTCCAACATTTTAGCGCCACATTGATTAAAAAGGGGAAACAATAAAAAGGATTTGCAATAAAGTAAAGTTTATTGCAAGCCAGGGATATTTTAAATTAATAAAACCTCTTTTCAGCCAGGCTAAATAGGAGTTTCCCCAACGAAAACTCTATTCAGCCAGGCTGAATAGGAGTTTTCACAACGAAAACTCTATTCAGCCAGGCTGAATAGGAGTTTTCCCAACGAAAACTCTATTCAGCCAGGCTGAATAGGAGTTTTCCCAACGAAAACTCTATTCAGCCAGGCTGAATAGGAGTTTTCCCAACGAAAACTCTATTCAGCCAGGCTGAATAGGAGTTTTCCCAACGAAAACTCTATTCAGCCAGGCTGAATAGGAGTTTTCCCAACGAAAACTCTATTCAGCCAGGCTGAATAGGAGTTTTCCCAACGAAAACTCTATTCAGCCAGGCTGAATAGGAGTTTTCCCAACGAAAACTCTATTCAGCCAGGCTGAATAGGAGTTTTCCCAACGAAAACTCTATTCAGCCAGGCTGAATAGGAGTTTTCCCAACGAAAACTCTATTCAGCCAGGCTGAATAGGAGTTTTCCCAACGAAAACTCTATTCAGCCAGGCTGAATAGGAGTTTTCCCAACGAAAACTCTATTCAGCCAGGCTGAATAGGAGTTTTCCCAACGAAAACTCTATTCAGCCAGGCTGAATAGGAGTTTTCCCAACGAAAACTCTATTCAGCCAGGCTGAATAGGAGTTTTCCCAACGAAAACTCTATTCAGCCAGGCTGAATAGGAGTTTTCCCAACGAAAACTCTATTCAGCCAGGCTGAATAGGAGTTTTCCCAACGAAAACTCTATTCAGCCAGGCTGAATAGGAGTTTTCGCAACGAAAACTCTATTCAGCCAGGCTGAATAGGAGTTTTCCCAACGAAAACTCTATTCAGCCAGGCTGAATAGGAGTTTTCCCAACGAAACTCCCTGAGAAATAGAAGTTTTCCTAAAGAAAAACTCTATTCAGCCAGGCTGAATAGAAGTTTTCCTAAAGAAAAACTCTATTCAGCCAGGCTGAATAGAAGTTTTCCTAAAGAAAAACTCTATTCAGCCAGGCTGAATAGAAGTTTTCCTAAAGAAAAACTCTATTCAGCCAGGCTGAATAGAAGTTTTCCTAAAGAAAAACTCTATTCAGCCAGGCTGAATAGAAGTTTTCCTAAAGAAAAACTCTATTCAGCCAGGCTGAATAGAAGTTTTCCTAAAGAAAAACTCTATTCAGCCAGGCGGAATAGAAGTTTTCCTAAAGAAAAACTCTATTCAGCCAGGCTGAATAGAAGTTTTCCTAAAGAAAAACTCTATTCAGCCAGGCTGAATAGAAGTTTTCCTAAAGAAAAACTCTATTCAGCCAGGCTGAATAGAAGTTTTCCTAAAGAAAAACTCTATTCAGCCAGGCGGAATAGAAGTTTTCCTAAAGAAAAACTCTATTCAGCCAGGCTGAATAGAAGTTTTCCTAAAGAAAAACTCTATTCAGCCAGGCTGAATAGAAGTTTTCCTAAAGAAAAACTCTATTCAGCCAGGCGGAATAGAAGTTTTCCTAAAGAAAAACTCTATTCAGCCAGGCTGAATAGAAGTTTTCCTAAAGAAAAACTCTATTCAGCCAGGCTGAATAGAAGTTTTCCTAAAGAAAAACTCTATTCAGCCAGGCTGAATAGAAGTTTTCCTAAAGAAAAACTCTATTCTATTGAAGTTTTCCTAAAGAAAAACTCTATTCAGCCAGGCTGAATTGTAGTTTACCTATGGAAAACACTATTCAGCCAGGCTGAATTGAAGTTTACCTATGGAAAACTCTATTCAGCCAGGCTGAATTGAAGTTTACCTATGGAAAACTCTATTCAGCCAGGCTGAATTGAAGTTTACCTATGGAAAACTCTATTCAGCCAGGCTGAATTGAAGTTTACCTATGGAAAACTCTATTCAGCCAGGCTGAATTGAAGTTTACCTATGGAAAACTCTATTCAGCCAGGCTGAATTGAAGTTTACCTATGGAAAACTCTATTCAGCCAGGCTGAATTGAAGTTTACCTATGGAAAACTCTATTCAGCCAGGCTGAATTGAAGTTTACCTATGGAAAACTCTATTCAGCCAGGCTGAATTGAAGTTTACCTATGGAAAACTCTATTCAGCCAGGCTGAATTGAAGTTTACCTATGGAAAACTCTATTCAGCCAGGCTGAATTGAAGTTTACCTATGGAAAACTCTATTCAGCCAGGCTGAATTGAAGTTTACCTATGGAAAACTCTATTCAGCCAGGCTGAATTGAAGTTTACCTATGGAAAACTCTATTCAGCCAGGCTGAATTGAAGTTTACCTATGGAAAACTCTATTCAGCCAGGCTGAATTGAAGTTTACCTATGGAAAACTCTATTCAGCCAGGCTGAATTGAAGTTTACCTATGGAAAACTCTATTCAGCCAGGCTGAATTGAAGTTTACCTATGGAAAACTCTATTCAGCCAGGCTGAATTGAAGTTTACCTATGGAAAACTCTATTCAGCCAGGCTGAATTGAAGTTTACCTATGGAAAACTCTATTCAGCCAGGCTGAATTGAAGTTTACCTATGGAAAACTCTATTCAGCCAG
Organism: Musca autumnalis; assembly: GCF_047663935.1. Taxonomy (NCBI): domain Eukaryota; kingdom Metazoa; phylum Arthropoda; class Insecta; order Diptera; family Muscidae; genus Musca; species Musca autumnalis. The sequence continues at coordinate 197,609,653 of NW_027412088.1, forward strand.
GCTGAATTGAAGTTTACCTATGGAAAACTCTATTCAGCCAGGCTGAATTGAAGTTTACCTATGGAAAACTCTATTCAGCCAGGCTGAATTGAAGTTTACCTATGGAAAACTCTATTCAGCCAGGCTGAATTGAAGTTTACCTATGGAAAACTCTATTCAGCCAGGCTGAATTGAAGTTTACCTATGGAAAACTCTATTCAGCCAGGCTGAATTGAAGTTTACCTATGGAAAACTCTATTCAGCCAGGCTGAATTGAAGTTTACCTATGGAAAACTCTATTCAGCCAGGCTGAATTGAAGTTTACCTATGGAAAACTCTATTCAGCCAGGCTGAATTGAAGTTTACCTATGGAAAACTCTATTCAGCCAGGCTGAATTGAAGTTTACCTATGGAAAACTCTATTCAGCCAGGCTGAATTGAAGTTTACCTATGGAAAACTCTATTCAGCCAGGCTGAATTGAAGTTTACCTATGGAAAACTCTATTCAGCCAGGCTGAATTGAAGTTTACCTATGGAAAACTCTATTCAGCCAGGCTGAATTGAAGTTTACCTATGGAAAACTCTATTCAGCCAGGCTGAATTGAAGTTTACCTATGGAAAACTCTATTCAGCCAGGCTGAATTGAAGTTTACCTATGGAAAACTCTATTCAGCCAGGCTGAATTGAAGTTTACCTATGGAAAACTCTATTCAGCCAGGCTGAATTGAAGTTTACCTATGGAAAACTCTATTCAACCAGGCTGAATTGAAGTTTACCTATGGAAAACTCTATTCAGCCAGGCTGAATTGAAGTTTACCTATGGAAAACTCTATTCAGCCAGGCTGAATTGAAGTTTACCTATGGAAAACTCTATTCAGCCAGGCTGTATTGAAGTTTACCTATGGAAAACTCTATTCAGCCAGGCTGAATTGAAGTTTACCTATGGAAAACTCTATTCAGCCAGGCTGAATTGAAGTTTACCTATGGAAAACTCTATTCAGCCAGGCTGAATTGAAGTTTACCTATGGAAAACTCTATTCAGCCAGGCTGAATTGAAGTTTACCTATGGAAAACTCTATTCAGCCAGGCTGAATTGAAGTTTACCTATGGAAAACTCTATTCAGCCAGGCTGAATTGAAGTTTACCTATGGAAAACTCTATTCAGCCAGGCTGAATTGAAGTTTACCTATGGAAAACTCTATTCAGCCAGGCTGAATTGAAGTTTACCTATGGAAAACTCTATTCAGCCAGGCTGAATTGAAGTTTACCTATGGAAAACTCTATTCAGCCAGGCTGAATTGAAGTTTACCTATGGAAAACTCTATTCAGCCAGGCTGAATTGAAGTTTACCTATGGAAAACTCTATTCAGCCAGGCTGAATTGAACTTTTCCTAAAAGAACCCTCTATTCAGCCAGGCTGAGTAGAAGTTTTCCTCAAGGAAACCTCTATTCAGCCGGGCTGAATTGAAGTTTTCCTAAAAGAAACCTCTATTCAGCCAGGATGAATTGAAGTTTTCCTAAAGGAAAGCCAGGCTGAATAGAAGTTTTCCTCAAGGAAACCTCTATACAGCCAGGCTGAATTGACGTTTTCCTAAAGAAATAGAGCCAGACTGAATTAAAGTTTACATATGAATTTTATAATTCAGCTGTGCCGGATGATAGTTTTCATCTAAAAATCTCCATATTAAAGAAGATTTAATTTAATATTCATGTTAATTGCCAATTTCAGTGGCAATTCATTTAAGTGAACCTCTTCTAAAGTACCCATTAGCAAAAAATACTAAAACGCATTGTCGTTGACTACAACCTAAACAATGCCATTAAAACTAAAAACCTTGGAGAAGGAAACCCCGGTAATTAATACCAATTTATTCGCACGTAACAACCGGAAGGACACACACAAAGCAAAGACACAACGATAAGGAAGCGGAAATTACAAAAGACAAATACGAAGAACTAAAACTACGCAAAATGCTCCGCGTTCGTTGCTTCGCCTAGACCTAAGCTACGATGCAGTGTTAGCAAATTTTTAATTTGTTTTAATAGAAAAATCAAAGCAGATAGACAACATCCGAAGCGGGAGGAAAATTGCCTCTTCATCTCTAACATAAGGGCACATTTTCTAATGCCAATTCTTCAAAAACTGTCTTCCTAAGGAGACAGGCAGGCTGACTGACTACACAAAGGAATGACAGTTACATTGACATTAAAACATTTCAGTCATTGAGTCTCTGCTTAGAGTTCAACATAATTAGGCACCCCTATACGGAGGCAAATACTTGGTTGTTGTAAGGATGTTTAGTAGCTAGTAGTAGTTGAAGTTGTTGCTGTTGTATTTGCAGGACTTTTTACAAAAGGCAACTACTTAGCAAAACATACTAAATGCGTAATTCTACGTTGCCAAGGTCCTGGGTTCATGACTAATTGATTTTCGGTTCGGACCGTAACCCAAAGACATCATTATTGTTTTGAAGGACCTTCTGTTCTCGCAACATGGAGAGTGGTCAAATGGTTTGTTATTGATAATGAAAGGTGAGTTGTTTTAATGAAGATTTCCATAAGACATTTGTGCGAAGGAACTAAATATTCCTTGATTATTTATTAAGGACGAGCTGTTGTCCTTAAGTTGAATTTAAATCGATTTTAAATGGTTTATGGCTATTAAAAGGACAACATGAAGATGTTATTAAGTTAAGGAAATTTGTTCATAATGAATGAGAGCGTCTTAGGAAAACTTTCTTTTAAACATTTAAGTTAGAAAAACATCAATTCATCCTGGCTGACTAGAGGTTTCCTTAGGCTGAATTGAGTTTTCCACAGCTAAACTTCAATTCAGCCTAGCTGAATAGAGTTTTCCACAGGTAAATTTCAATTCAGCCTGGCTGAATAGAGTTTTTCATAGGTAAACTCCAATTCAGCCTGGCTGAATACAGTTTTCCATATGTAAACTTAAATTCAGCCTGGCTGAATACAGTTTTCCATAGGTAAACTTCAATTCAGCCTGGCTGAATACAGTTTTCCATAGGTAAACTTCAATTCAGCCTGGCTGAATACAGTTTTCCATAGGTAAACTTCAATTCAGCCTGGCTGAATAGAGTTTTCCATAGGTAAACTTCAATTCAGCCTGGCTGAATAGAGTTTTCCATAGGTAAACTTCAATTCAGCCTGGCTGAATAGAGTTTTCCATAGGTAAACTTCAATTCAGCCTGGCTGAATAGAGTTTTCCTTAGGTAAACTTCAATTCAGCCTGGCTGAATAGAGTTTTCCATAGGTAAACTTCATTTCAGCCTGGCTGAATAGAGTTTTCCATAGATAAACTTCAATTCAGCCTGGCTGAATAGAGTTTTCCATAGATAAACTTCAATTCAGTCTGGCTGAATAGAGTTTTCCATAGATAAACTTCAATTCAGCCAGGCTGAATAGAGGTTTCCATAGATAAACTCCTATTTAGCCCGGCTGAATAGAGGTTTCCATAGGTAAGCTCCTATTTAGCCTGGCTGAATAGAGGTTTCCATATGTAAGCTCCTATTTAGCCTGGCTGAATAGAGGTTTCCATATGTAAGCTCCTATTTAGCCTGGCTGAATAGAGGTTTCCATAGGTAAGCTCCTATTTAGCCTGGCTGAATAGAGGTTTCCATATGTAAGCTCCTATTTAGCCTGGCTGAATAGAGGTTTCCATAGGTAAGCACCTATTTAGCCTGGCTGAATAGAGGTTTCCATAGGTAAGCACCTATTTAGCCTGGCTGAATAGAGGTTTCCATAGGTAAACAGGCCAAATAAAGGTTTCCATTGGGAAGCTTCTATTCAGCCTTGCTGTATAGAGGTTTAGCCGGGCTGAATAGAGGTTTAATGATTTGATTATGGAAATTGCGCCCATTTCAAAAGCCGATAATAAGAAATGAAGTAATAAATTTTCAATTCGAGACATTAAAGACGTTGATATTTTATTCCATGGCGGACAACCTTAATTTATGAGACATTAATCTGTAAAATATCGTTTATGCTTATTAAAAATCTGTTCAAAGCGAAACCATAGATCATGGAGCGTTTTCTCTTCAGCTTCACATGAAATGAAATCAATCAGTCGATTCATAACTTTTATGACCACAACGAAACTGCCAAAGCAATAAAAGAAAATCTTATCAAGTGTTAAGAAAAACCCAAGAGATGACCAAGTCAAGGCAGAGGTGGTGGTGGTTTCAAAGAGTTGAGCATCAAATCCTTTTTATGGAGCCCTGCTCAACAAAAGGCTTGATAAAGGCTATGCCGCCATAAAAATTAAAAATTTTAAAATAAAATTTCAAAATTGGTTGGTACCACAGCAAAGGAACGATACTAGAGGGAGCGTGAGTTTTAGACAAAGCATTTTAATTGCTTGATAAAGAAGAAAAGACGGAGATCTCAAATCTGTAACACAAAGACTTTTAAAAGGTCGTTAATCTTCATCAAATGTCTGGGAATAAAAGGAAGAGGATGACGACTGGATGGATGTAACAATCGGGCTAACGTTGCATGTTACATGTATCGTGTAAACTGACTCTCCTACAACAATAACGAGGCCAGCAGGACTTAACAACAATAAAAAGTCCTGGCCATTGTTCTACGAATCTTTAGCGTCTTTCAGTTCGTCTTTTAGTTTTATTTTTTAATGACGGATTACTTTTCCTTATCAGGCCGGCCGCAAACAAGCCAACCGCACAATCTCTCGCACACACACACACACCCGAACACATCAAAAGGATGAAACACACAAAAAAAGGATCTCGCCTTTAGTCGAAATATTTTCATTTAACAATTCAGCGATAAGATCACGCAATTGTAACTTTACACTGAACTCAGATACGCGGTCGTTGTTCGCCTCGATCGTTCATCGTTCTCTTCAATAAAAAAACGTTATCCTTTTTTATGCCGCTGAAAACATTTGCCGTTAAAAAGATGTAAACGTTTGATGTACAGCTTTCACATTTTGATGTGAAGTGTCTGTCTGTCAGTCATTGTTGTTGTAACACTTCAAAGAATCGCTGAGAGCATAACGAAAGGAGTGTCAAGGAAAACAAAAGCAGATCGTCTCAAATTTCAGATTTTTATGACGAAGCAACGAAAGGATTAAGGATGAAACGTTACATCTGGCTAAAATGGTTGGGTATCATGTGACCATTTTAATTAAATGAAATTTTTGCATAAAAATATTTAAAATAATTACATAAATTACAGGAATTTTTTGAGAAAAAAATAAGGAAAAGGAAAGGTCAAAGTAATTAGAAAAAACACAAAATATAATTTTTATTAAAAATTTCAGCATGAATACTAATTTTGTAACAGACAACTTTATGCAGCTGTCCTTCATATTACATTTAGGCTCAACTGATGTATTCTTATTAAGATTTCCTATGGCTGAATTGAAGTTTACCTATGGAAACCCCTATTCAGTCCAGGCTGAATTGAAGTTTACCTATGGAAACCCCTATTCAGTCCAGGCTGAATTGAAGTTTACCTATGGTAAACTCCAGGCTGAATGAGAGCTTACCTATGGTAAACTCTATTCAGCCAGGCTGAATGAGAGCTTACCTATGGTAAACACTATTCAGCCAGGCTGAATGAGAGCTTACCTATGGTAAACTCTATTCAGCCAGGCTGAATGTGAGCTTACCTATGGTAAACTCTATTCAGCCAGGCTGAATGAGAGCTTACCTATGGTAAACTCTATTCAGCCAGGCTGAATGAGAGCTTACCTATGGTAAACTCTATTCAGCCAGGCTGAATGAGAGCTTACCTATGGTAAACTCTATTCAGCCAGGCTGAATGAGAGCTTACCTATGGTAAACTCTATTCAGCCAGGCTGAATGAGAGCTTACCTATGGTAAACTCTATTCAGCCAGGCTGAATGAGAGCTTACCTATGGTAAACTCTATTCAGCCAGGCTGAATGAGAGCTTACCTATGGTAAACTCTATTCAGCCAGGCTGAATGAGAGCTTACCCATGGTAAACTCTATTCAGCCAGGCTGAATGAGAGCTTACCTATGGTAAACTCTATTCAGCCAGGCTGAATGAGAGCTTACCTATGGTAAACTCTATTCAGCCAGGCTGAATGAGAGCTTACCTATGGTAAACTCTATTCAGCCAGGCTGAATGAGAGCTTACCTATGGTAAACTCTATTCAGACAGGCTGAATGAGAGCTTACCTATGGTAAACTCTATTCAGACAGGCTGAATGAGAGCTTACCTATGGTAAACTCTATTCAGACAGGCTGAATGAGAGCTTACCTATGGTAAACTCTATTCAGACAGGCTGAATGAGAGCTTACCTATGGTAAACTCTATTCAGACAGGCTGAATGAGAGCTTACCTATGGTAAACTCTATTCAGACAGGCTGAATGAGAGCTTACCTATGGTAAACTCTATTCAGACAGGCTGAATGAGAGCTTACCTATGGTAAACTCTATTCAGACAGGCTGAATGAGAGCTTACCTATGGTAAACTCTATTCAGACAGGCTGAATGAGAGCTTACCTATGGTAAACTCTATTCAGACAGGCTGAATGAGAGCTTACCTATGGTAAACTCTATTCAGACAGGCTGAATGAGAGCTTACCTATGGTAAACTCTATTCAGACAGGCTGAATGAGAGCTTACCTATGGTAAACTCTATTCAGACAGGCTGAATGAGAGCTTACCTATGGTAAACTCTATTCAGACAGGCTGAATGAGAGCTTACCTATGGTAAACTCTATTCAGACAGGCTGAATGAGAGCTTACCTATGGTAAACTCTATTCAGACAGGCTGAATGAGAGCTTACCTATGGTAAACTCTATTCAGACAGGCTGAATGAGAGCTTACCTATGGTAAACTCTATTCAGACAGGCTGAATGAGAGCTTACCTATGGTAAACTCTATTCAGACAGGCTGAATGAGAGCTTACCTATGGTAAACTCTATTCAGACAGGCTGAATGAGAGCTTACCTATGGTAAACTCTATTCAGACAGGCTGAATGAGAGCTTACCTATGGTAAACTCTATTCAGACAGGCTGAATGAGAGCTTACCTATGGTAAACTCTATTCAGCCAGGCTGAATGAGAGCTTACCTATGGTAAACTCTATTCAGCCAGGCTGAATGAGAGCTTACCTATGGTAAACTCTATTCAGCCAGGCTGAATGAGAGCTTACCTATGGTAAACTCTATTCAGCCAGGCTGAATGAGAGCTTACCTATGGTAAACTCTATTCAGCCAGGCTGAATGAGAGCTTACCTATGGTAAACTCTATTCAGCCAGGCTGAATGAGAGCTTACCTATGGTAAACTCTATTCAGCCAGGCTGAATGAGAGCTTACCTATGGTAAACTCTATTCAGCCAGGCTGAATGAGAGCTTACCTATGGTAAACTCTATTCAGCCAGGCTGAATGAGAGCTTACCTATGGTAAACTCTATTCAGCCAGGCTGAATGAGAGCTTACCTATGGTAAACTCTATTCAGCCAGGCTGAATGAGAGCTTACCTATGGTAAACTCTATTCAGCCAGGCTGAATGGGAGCTTACCTATGGTAAACTCTATTCAGCCAGGCTGAATGAGAGCTTACCTATGGTAAACTCTATTCAGCCAGGCTGAATGAGAGCTTACCTATGGTAAACTCTATTCAGCCAGGCTGAATGAGAGCTTACCTATGGTAAACTCTATTCAGCCAGGCTGAATGAGAGCTTACGTATGGTAAACTCTATTCAGCCAGGCTGAATGAGAGCTTACCTATGGTAAACTCTATTCAGCCTATGGTAAACTCTATTCATACAGGCTGAATGAGAGCTTACCTATGGTAAACTCTATTCAGCCAGGCTGAATGAGAGCTTACCTATGGTAAACTCTATTCAGCCAGGCTGAATGAGAGCTTACCTATGGTAAACTCTATTCAGCCAGGCTGAATGAGAGCTTACCTATGGTAAACTCTATTCAGCCAGGCTGAATGAGAGCTTACCTATGGTAAACTCTATTCAGCCAGGCTGAATGAGAGCTTACCTATGGTAAACTCTATTCAGCCAGGCTGAATGAGAGCTTACCTATGGTAAACTCTATTCAGCCAGGCTGAATGAGAGCTTACCTATGGTAAACTCTATTCAGCCAGGCTGAATGAGAGCTTACCTATGGTAAACTCTATTCAGCCAGGCTGAATGAGAGCTTACCAATGGTAAACTCTATTCAGCCAGGCTGAATGAGAGCTTACCATTCAGCCAGGCTGAATGAGAGCTTACCTATGGTAAACTCTATTCAGCCAGGCTGAATGAGAGCTTACCTATGGTAAACTCTATTCAGCCAGGCTGAATGAGAGCTTACCTATGGTAAACTCTATTCAGCCAGGCTGAATGAGAGCTTACCTATGGTAAACTCTATTCAGCCAGGCTGAATGAGAGCTTACCTATGGTAAACTCTATTCAGCCAGGCTGAATGAGAGCTTACCTATGGTAAACTCTATTCAGCCAGGCTGAATGAGAGCTTACCTATGGTAAACTCTATTCAGCCAGGCTGAATGAGAGCTTACCTATGGTAAACTCTATTCAGCCAGGCTGAATGAGAGCTTACCTATGGTAAACTCTATTCAGCCAGGCTGAATGAGAGCTTACCTATGGTAAACTCTATTCAGCCAGGCTGAATTGAAGTTTACCTATGGTAAACTCTATGCAGCCATGCCGAATTGAAGTTTACCTATGGTAAACTTTATGGTAAACTCTATTCTATTCAGCCTGGCTAAATTGAAGTTTACCTATGGTAAACTTTATTCAGCCAGGCTGAATTGAAGTTTGCCTGTGGTAAACTCTTTTCAGCCAGGCTGGATTGAAGTTTGCCTTTGGTAAACTCTATTGAGTTAGGCTGAATTGAAGTTTACTTGTGGTAAACTCTATTCAGACAGGCTGAATTGAAGTTTACCTATGCTTAAAAGGAGCTTATCAATGGAAACCTCTATTCAGCCTGGCTGAATTGAAGTTTTCCTAAAGAAGACCGCTATTCAGCCGGGCTGAATTGAAGATATCTTTGATTTCCATCTGCTGGTTTCCCTTTATTAAAATCAAATCTTCAATTGTCAATCATAACCTCCGGCGTATCAAAATAGTTTCCTTCATCATCTACTCAATTGGATTTCAATTATTACCATTCTCAAAATTTAGTTACAGGTCATAACTTAGTTAAACATGGTCTTTTGCCAAAAGTTGGCAGCCGACGACACCCGCTTAGATTGCCAACATTTAGGTGATGACAGTAGTGAGAGCTGACAGCTGTTATCCTTGATGTAATCCTTGTAATGTACACCACCACATAATGCTGCCAATGGCTACTTACAATTTCTTATGGTCATAAACAAGGGACTTACATTTCACACATCCTGCAAAAAAAACTCATAACACAACAACAAAACCAAGAGCCTCCAGTTGGCCTACCTAAAGACAGAGGTGAGGTATGTGAGCGTTAATAAATTTTTATGATTTTTATCCAGTTTCGAAAGGCAAAAAAAAATAAGTTTTTGATTAAAAATGATGGACATATGTTGGTCAAAGATGTGATGCTGGATTGGCAGAGTCTGTTAGCCTGCCTGCGCACACACAAAAACCAAAAGTGTATCAAATTGCTTTCAAGCAAATCCTTCAATGTTTATGGCCGGCTGACAGATGAATGCGTTAGCATCTTTGTTGCCTTTGTTGTTGTTCTTTCATTTGTGGGTTACATGGCGATGACTTTATTCCGCAGAAGTTTCCCTTTTCGCTTCCGCCCCATAAATTGCCATAATTCTCATTGGGAGTAGTAGACAATCCCCATAATGTTGCCCAATGTGGCCTTGCCAAGCATTTCATATGTGTATGTCCGTCCGTCATTCGACATATGATTGATTTACTACCCATGTTGATGTCTAAAGAAAGAAGGAGAATTCATCAGTGGAACCGTCTGTCAGACTTATTGATTCCCTTTGGCCGGCTTGTGATAAGACTTTTATGACTGTTATTACCCATCATTAAACTGACAACATTTCTAATAGCTTTCGTCTTCTTCAATTTTCGTTGGGTTTGTGAATCTATATTTGATATTTATTGGTGGATTATGGGCTCCATTTTTCCATTGTGGGGTGGATTATTTGCCACAATGCAGTCTGTGGGATTTTCCGTTTTTTTTCTTAAGATGCCAATTGGTATGTGTGTGAAAAAGTCGTTAACTTTGGTCATTAGAATCCTTATAAAAATATAATAGAGTTGTTTTAATTGAAGGCTATTCAGCAGTTTTATTGGGATCTGATGGAACCAAGCAAACGTAATTCAGTTAGGCTGAGAGGAAGTTATCTTTTTGAAAATCTTAATTCAGCCTGATTGAATAAAGGTTTCCATAAGGAAAACATCAATTCAGCCTGAAGTTTTCCTAACGGAAACCCTCTCCAGCCAGGCTGAATTGAAGTTTTCCTAACGGAAACCCTATTCAGCCAGGCTGAATAGAAGTTTTCCTAACGGAAACCCTATTCAGCCAGGCTGAATAGAAGTTTTCCTAACGGAAACCCTATTCAGCAAGGCTGAATAGAAGTTTTCCTAACGGAAACCCTATTCAGCCAGGCTGAATAGAAGTTTTCCTAACGGAAACCCTATTCAGCCAGGCTGAATAGAAGTTTTCCTAACGGAAACCCCATTCAGCCAGGCTGAATAGAAGTTTTCCTAACGGAAACCCTATTCAGCAAGGCTGAATAGAAGTTTTCCTAACGGAAACCCTATTCAGCCAGGCTGAATAGAAGTTTTCCTAACGGAACCCCTATTCAGCCAGGCTGAATAGAAGTTTTCCTAACGGAAACCCTTTTCAGCCAGGCTGAATAGAAGTTTTCCTAACGGAAACCCTATTCAGCCAGGCTGAATAGAAGTTTTCCTAACGGAAACCCTATTCAGCCAGGCTGAATAGAAGTTTTCCTAACGGAAACCCTATTCAGCCAGGCTGAATAGAAGTTTTCCTAACGGAAACCCTATTCAGCCAGGCTGAATAGAAGTTTTCCTAACGGAAACCCTATTCAGCCAGGCTGAATAGAAGTTTTCCTAACGGAAACCCTATTCAGCCAGGCTGAATAGAAGTTTTCCTAACGGAAACCCTATTCAGCCAGGCTGAATAGAAGTTTTCCTAACGGAAACCCTATTCAGCCAGGCTGAATAGAAGTTTTCCTAACGGAAACCCTATTCAGCCAGGCTGAATAGAAGTTTTCCTAACGGAAACCCTATTCAGCCAGGCTGAATAGAAGTTTTCCTAACGGAAACCCTATTCAGCCAGGCTGAATAGAAGTTTTCCTAACGGAAACCCTATTCAGCCAGGCTGAATAGAAGTTTTCCTAACGGAAACCCTATTCAGCCAGGCTGAATAGAAGTTTTCCTAACGGAAACCCTATTCAGCCAGGCTGAATAGAAGTTTTCCTAACGGAAACCCTATTCAGCCAGGCTGAATAGAAGTTTTCCTAACGGAAACCCTATTCAGCCAGGCTGAATAGAAGTTTTCCTAACGGAAACCCTATTCAGCCAGGCTGAATAGAAGTTTTCCTAACGGAAACCCTATTCAGCCAGGCTGAATAGAAGTTTTCCTAACGGAAACCCTATTCAGCCAGGCTGAATAGAAGTTTTCCTAACGGAAACCCTATTCAGCCAGGCTGAATAGAAGTTTTCCTAACGGAAACCCTATTCAGCCAGGCTGAATAGAAGTTTTCCTAACGGAAACCCTATTCAGCCAGGCTGAATAGAAGTTTTCCTAACGGAAACCCTATTCAGCCAGGCTGAATAGAAGTTTTCCTAACGGAAACCCTATTCAGCCAGGCTGAATAGAAGTTTTCCTAACGGAAACCCTATTCAGCCAGGCTGAATAGAAGTTTTCCTAACGGAAACCCTATTCAGCCAGGCTGAATAGAAGTTTTCCTAACGGAAACCCTATTCAGCCAGGCTGAATAGAAGTTTTCCTAACGGAAACCCTATTCAGCCAGGCTGAATAGAAGTTTTCCTAACGGAAACCCTATTCAGCCAGGCTGAATAGAAGTTTTCCTAACGGAAACCCTATTCAGCCAGGCTGAATAGAAGTTTTCCTAACGGAAACCCTATTCAGCCAGGCTGAATAGAAGTTTTCCTAACGGAAACCCTATTCAGCCAGGCTGAGTAGAAGTTTTCCTAACGGAAACCCTATTCAGCCAGGCTGAATAGAAGTTTTCCTAACGGAAACCCTATTCAGCCAGGCTGAATAGAAGTTTTCCAAAGGGAACCCCAAATTAGCCAGAATGAATTGAAGTTATCTTTCAGAAAAGATCTCTAGAAGCACCCTTTCTTCCAGAAAAGGTCTCTAGAAGCACCCTTTCTTTCAGAAAAGGTCTCTAGAAGCACCCTTTCTTTCAGAAAAGGTCTCTAGAAGCACCCTTTCTTTCAGAAAAGGTCTCTAGAAGCACGCTTTCTTTCAGAAAAGGTCTCTAGAAGCACGCTTTCTTTCAGAAAAGGTCCCTAGAAGCACCCTGTCTTTCGGAAAAGGTCTCTAGAAGCACCCCTTCTTTCAGAAAAGGTCTCTAGAAGCACCCTTTCTTTCAGCAAAGGTCTCTAGAAACACCCTTTCTTTCAGAAAAGGTCTCTAGAAGCACCCTTTCTTTCAGAAAAGGTCTCTAGAAGCACCCTTTCTTTCAGAAAAGGTCTCTAGAAGCACCCTTTCTTTCAGAAAAGGTCTCTAGAAGCACCCTTTCTTTCAGAAAAGGTCTCTAGAAGCACCCTTTCTTTCAGAAACGGTCTCCAGAAGCACCATTTCTTTCAGAAAAGGTCTCTAGAAGCACGCTTTCTTTCAGGAAAGGTCTCTAGAAGCACCCTTTCTTTCGGAAAAGGTCTCTAGAAGCACCACTTCTTTCAGAAAAGGTCTCTAGAAGCACCCTTTATTTCAGAAAAGGTCTCTAGAAGCACCCTTTCTTTCAGAAAAGGTCTCTAGAAGCACCCTTTCTTTCAGAAAAGGTCTCTAGAAGCACCCTTTCTTTCAGAAAAGGTCTCTAGAAGCACCCTTTCTTTCAGAAAAGGACTCTAGAAGCACCCTTTCTTTCAGAAAAGGTCGCTAGAAGCACCCTTTCTTTCAGAAAAGGTTTCTAGAAGCATCCTTTCTTTCAGAAAAGGTCTCTAGAAGCACCCTTTCTTTCAGAAAAGGTCTCTAGAAGCACCCTTTCTTTCAGAAAAGGTCTCTAGAAGCACCCTTTCTTTCAGAAAAGGTCGCTAGAAGCACCATTTCTTTCGTAAAAGGTCTCTAGAAGCACCCTTTCTTTCAGAAAAGGTCTCTAGAAGCACCCTTTCTTTCAGAAAAGGTCTCTAGAAGCACCCTTTCTTTCAGAAAAGGTCTCTAGAAGCACTCTTTCTTTCAGAAAAGGTCTCTAGAAGCACCTCTTCTTTCAGAAAAGGTCTTTAGAAGCACCTCTTCTTTCAGAAAAGGTCTTTAGAAGCACCTCTTCTTTCAGAAAAGGTCTTTAGAAGCACCTCTTCTTTCAGAAAAGGTCTTTAGAAGCACCCTTTCTTTCAGAAAAGTCTCTAGAAGTACCCTTTCTTTCAGAAAAGGTCTCTAGAAGCACCCTTTCTTTCAGAAAAGGTTTCTAGAAGCACCCTTTCTTTCAGAAAAGGTCTCTAGAAGCACCCTTTCTTTCAGAAAAGGTCTCTAGAAGCACCCTTTCTTTCAGAAAAGGTCTCTAGAAGCACCCTTTCTTTCAGAAAAGGTTTCTAGAAGCACCCTTTCTTTCAGAAAAGGTCTCTAGAAGCACCCTTTCTTTCAGAAAAGGTCTCTAGAAGCACCCTTTCTTTCAGAAAAGGTTTCTAGAAGCACCCTTTCTTTCAGAAAAGGTCTCTAGAAGCACCCTTTCTTTCAGAAAAGGTCTCTAGAAGCACCCTTTCTTTCAGAAAATGTCTCTAGAAGCACCCTTTCTTTGAGAAAGGTTCTGTTGAAGCACGCTTTCATTCAGAAAAGTTCTGTAGAAGCACCCTTTCTTTTAGAAAGGTTCGGTAGAAGCACCCATTCTTTCAAAAAGGTTCTGTAGAAGCACCTTTTTTTCAGAAAGGTTTTGTAAAAGCACCCTTTCTTTCAGAAGCATTCTTTCTTTCAGGAAGGTTCTGCAGAAGCACCTTTTTCCTCTCAGTAAGGTTCCTGTAGAAGCACAATTTCTTTCAGGAAGGGCCTATAGAAGCCCGCTTTCTTTCAGAAAGGTCTATAGGGTGCTTGTATAGAATCTGTCTGAAAGAAAGTTGTTTCTATAGAACTTCTTCATATGAAAGCTCCCATTCAGCCTGGCTGAATAGAGATTTCCATTATTTCCAGCAATTTTCTACTGATAACCGTTATGCATGTTTTTTCATTGCTCGCTTTCCCATGGAATTAATTTCCACTTTTAACACCTTCCCATCTTCCCTTTCGAAATTTAAGTTATCCCATAATATTCCAAGTGAGAAAAATATTATGCAAATCAACAGTAGTTTGACAGTTACGAAATAAAAAAAGAAATCTCAGCACTTTTATTTCGGTTTTGTTGTAATATTGCAATTTGAGACACTTCAGTGACATAATTCCTGACAGCATGACGAATTTTGATTGATTTCGTTTCATACATGGGACAGGCAAAGAAAATTCAAGGATTTTTATTTGAAGGAATTTTGTGCCGAACACGGAAAAGTGTAGTTAAGCATGTGTTATCCTTGCACATTGCCTCCCTGGTTCACTCTCTCTCCCCATTAACATTCACAAACTGGATGTTGTAAATGTCAAAAATTTATGTTTTTTGCCAGGATTGATTACTGTTGCTGCTCTCTCTGGTTGTTAGTTGAAAGTTGGAAAACTAGTTGTCCATTGTTGTTGTTACTGCTGATGTTTTTGTTATTATTGTTGTTATGGTGAATTATGTAATAGATGTAAAAATATTTTTAGGGCTTTGTGTTATTTTTGTCATCATTTACACATTTGGGACATGTTTTCGCGCTTTCATTTTTATATTCCGTTGAAGATCGTTGGGTTGTCAGTTGGAAATGTTGGATTTTATGATTGATTTCATATTTATGTTACTGTTGAAATGATGATGTATTTGTTTCAAAAGTTTTATGAGAAATTTGAAATTTTTATGTTTTTTGGTGACAGTTTTTTTTTCGTTCTATTGTCTTTAATTTATGCAACGGTTTTTTCCGGAGACATTAAATTGGAATTGTAAAGACTTTTTGGTGCCAAAAAAAGACAAATGGTATAGTTTAAGATCGGCTGTATAGGTACATATATTCTTCTACAGCTTTCAGAACTCAGCTTGGATGAATGGTTCCTGCAGTAGGTTCTAAACAACCTAAATCTTCATCATTATAGGATATTTATTGTGGTCTGATCTAATGCTGTCTTCAACTTCCATTGTGTCGGCAACTTTATGTTGTAGATCCAATTTTTGAAAAAATATCCTTTTCTTAAACAAAACAAATTCAAATATCCTCTAAATTGTTGACATTTTGACAAATTGAAAATCTCCCCACATTGGCACTTCCTAACAATATCCGAAAGCAGCAGGTCTATGAACTCTTCGCTCTGAATAACATATCAAAAAATTGTCTTGTTAAACCCCAAAAAATTCATAATAATGTTGTCAACCACATGTTTTCGCAGGCCAATACCTGTTCATCATTTAGCCGCCTTAAGCTGTCAACAAAGAGCTCCTTGGCTTAAGCCACTACAATTATCCTGCCTCACTTAGTGTTGTTTGCGGTTTTTCTTCGTTTCGTTTCATTTCAATTTGTTTGATTGTGTGAAAATTTGTTGTTGCGATGTCAACACAACATTCACATGTCTTCTTCTACTCTACTTTAGCCTGTAATCCTGAAACAAAGTCCTTTATTACAGGTATTACCGCTTATTTTGTTTGTGGTGCTGGTGCTGATGCTCATCTTATTTGGCACATCATCATCAGGGGACGCGTGCTGTTTTTATCTTAGCGAGGTGTATAGAGAGGCCAAAAAAGAAAGTGATTCATCGCACGGGAAATAAACCTGTGAGGTAGGTTTTTGTTTGTTGTGGTTTTCGGCTGTATTGCAATTGGGCTACTGTTTTGACAACATCTCGTCGCAGTTTGTATCTTTTTTCCTGCTCCTGCTACACCTCTGTGGTGGCTAAGAAAACATGACACCTTTATCATGTTGCTTCACTTGTCTTGTCTTACAGAGTTTGAGGTTTCCACAAAACAGTTCCTTTGACTCCTGTTACAGGTAGCCAACTACCAATTGGGAGTTGCTTTTGTATCTCGAACTATTTTTATCAGCAGTGTTTTAGTCACGTAATTTTCAGTTAAATGACTTTAGCCTCATCTCTCGTTGCTCAAGAAAATTAGAAAATATTTCCTCAGAAGTCTTAATTTAATCAGAAGGACAAAAAAATTTGGCTTGGAATTAGTTGGAAACATTTAGAGTTGGGTGAGGGACACATTCACTTAATAAAATTGAAACACTTCTCTGAAGTAGAACACAATTTTCCAAAATTATGCCACGCATTTAAAGGACAACGTTGTTGAAATTTAAAAAAAAAAAAAACAGACATAAAAATCCTCAACAGCCGATAAAACCTTAAGAATGTCGTATTCAATCAACAGACTTAGCAACTAACAAGGTCTCCAAATAATCATTGCACTACTTCGGAAACAAGATTACTAAAAAAATGGTGAATCTGAAAAAGATATTAGCCATCGTTTTAACAATTCTAGAAATAGTTTGCGTTTGCTCAACAAAGTCTGAAGGTAATGGCGCAAAATTACAAAAAATGGAATATTAAACTTCAGCGACTTTTAATTTTATGCAACAATATCAGAACTGCTGCACCGAAAGATGTATAAATCCACAGGAGGTCGAAGATCATATATATCACCAATATTTTTGAAAATTTAACATAGCTGAAGCCAAGGTTTACCCTTTTAGAACACGCGACTTGTGATTGTATATTATACAAATTAAATATTTTTGGATAAAATGAAATGTTTTTGGACGTGGCAAAAAATATTACCCTTAAAAGATAATATGCGTGGAAGCTGTGGCTATATTTATGTTAAAAAATGGGTAAAAATGGGTTAAAGCCAACTTGTCTTTTTTTGTTTTCTCTCGATTTGTAAGTAAACCACACTTCTCTCGATTTTCCTGTCAAAGTAAAAGTAGAAGCAAACTAAATAAGGATCATCTCACCTATGTATTACTTTTCAAAATTTGAACTGCTTCTACCATTAAATGACGCTGACATTTTGAAGCCAGATTTACAGTGTTTTTTGAAATTTTCTCCTAATTTCATTCCGCAAACAGGTTTTTCAAAAAATCATACATAGGATTGTAGTACTTGCGATTCTGAGTTGTTTGATACATATATTGTGAATGTAGTCTGCGCAGCTTCATAGAAATCTGCATCCAAATGCGGAAATTTTGTGTGCACATTTTTCTAAAAATCATATTTTTCGGGTCTTATATTTGCAATTGTCTCTAGAATACCTCGAACTCCATTGCACATTTTAGTTTTTTACGTTCCGGATACAATAAATCATTCCTCGTGAAAATCCATCTACTAAAACGCGAGTTACGAGAAATTCCAAAGTAGAAAAATCACCTAAAATTGTTTTTGAAAATATCGCGTGTTTTATCGCGTTTTCTGCGGATCGTTTCCACTGCAATGAAAAAACTAGTGCAGCATCTTCGTTTTAGCGGAAACAGAGATTTGAAAACTTCACTGATAAGGGAGCTACATTCATTTTATCCCAAAAAATAATGTGTGATGCTACATCCACGGTTCTTGATTGATCGCCTTCAAACAGATATATATCGATATAGATTTTCATGGTGAACACTGAAATCGGATGCGGACAAAAATTGTATGCACTTTGCGCAAATTAGCGATATTTTATAGGTTTTTTAATGCTAAGATGCAGACGATGCTACATCTTAGAGTCCAAATTATATTTCGAAAAATATATACAACTTAATAGATATGGCCTTGCTGTACATGAAAATCACATGCGGACAAAATGATTTTGATAATTACGCGATTTACACGTATTTTAAAATGCATATAAATTGAAATGGATTATTTGATCTCTATTTCCATTTCAGAAGCTTTGAGATATATCCTCATCAACCCAATTACCTTCCCTAATGGGAAAGCTTTAATATGAATGTCAATAAAGCAAAATCCGTCTATTTTATTGGGAGATTTAAGCAAAATGAAGGAAGTATTCCTACAGATTTTTACAATATTTTCTACTACACAATGCATGTGAAAAAATATTTTTTCAAACAAAAAATTATTTTTTTGACCAAAATATGTGCTTATTTTGGCTGTAACATCGAAACTATAACACCAATCTGTATGATTGTAGTCTCATATGATTCGCCGTGAAGTTTTGATCCACAACAAATTTTTATGTAATTTTATGACCACTAAATGGGCCTTAATTTTGATAAAAATTTACTTATATTCAATAATTTATCAATTTTATGTACATTCCGCGAATTCTGTGTAACATTTTGCAGGTATTATGAAATCTACTTGCTGAAGTCACTTCGAGGGAACTTTTTTGTGACAATTGTGCTCATTAAAATAATTTGCGTTTTTATAATATTTTCTTTCTTAAATGCCGAAATAAAACCGCCATAACTTTTGTCCGCAACAACCAAAAATTGGCTCGCGACCAGATTCGTACTGGAAATTTTTTTCTTAACCTACATATCAAAAATCGTTGATGTAGCGCGAAAAAAATTTATCCTTTTTTTCTGAAATGGAATATGAAATAATTGACAATATTCCTGATATATTAATTTTTATTAATTTCTGAAGTCGAGTTTACTGATCAAAGATTTTTTCCGAAGGCTGCGCGTTTGTCGTGGAAAACATACAGTTTGAATGGGGAAAGACACTGTAAAAAATACATTGCATGTGAGAAATGACAAGTTCGACGATCCTAAGGGTCATCTACTCTACAGTAGACGACCCTAAGGGCCATCTACTCTACAGTAGACGACCCTAAGGGCCATCTACTCTACAGTAGACGACCCTAAGGGCCATCTACTCTACAGTAGACGACCCTAAGGGCCATCTACTCTACAGTAGACGACCCTAAGCCCTAAGGGCCATCTACTCTACAGTAGACGACCCTAAGGGCCATCTACTCTACAGTAGACGACCCTAAGGGCCATCTACTCTACAGTAGACGACCCTAAGGGCCATCTACTCTACAGTAGACGACCCTAAGGGCCATCTACTCTACAGTAGACGACCCTAAGGGCCATCTACTCTACAGTAGACGACCCTAAGGGCCATCTACTCTACAGTAGACGACCCTAAGGGCCATCTACTCTACAGTAGACGACCCTAAGGGCCATCTACTCTACAGTAGACGACCCTAAGGGCCATCTACTCTACAGTAGACGACTCTAAGAGCCATGTACTCTACAGTAGACGACTCTAAGAGCCATCTACTCTACAGTAGACGACCCTAAGGGCCATCTACTCTACAGTAGTCGACCCTAAGGGCCATCTACTCTACAGTAGACGACACTAAGGGCCATATACTCTATAGTAGACGACCGTAAGGGCCATCTACTCTACAGTAGACGACTCTAAGGATCATCTACTCTACAGTAGACGACCCTAAGGGCCATCTACTCTACAGTAGACGACCCTAAGGGCCATCTACTCTACAGTAGACGACACTAAGGGCCATATACTCTATAGTAGACGACCGTAAGTGTCATCCACTCCACAGTAGACGACCCTTAGGCCCATCTACTCTACAGAAGACAACCGTAAGAGCCATCTACTCTACAGTAGATACCCTAAGGGCCATCTACTCTACAGAAGACGACCCTAAGGGCCATATACTCTAGAATAGACGGCCCCAAGGGGCCATCTACTCTACAGTAGACGACCCTAAGGGCCATCTACTCTACAGTAGACGACCCTAAGGGCCACAATAGACGACCCTAGAGCCATCTACTCTACAGTAAACGCCCTAAGGGCCAGCTACTCTACAGTAGACGACCCTAAGGGCCATCTACTCTACAGTAGACGACCCTAAGGGCCATCTACTCTACAGTAGACGAACCTCAGGGCCATCTGCTCTACAGTAGACGACCCTAAGGGCCATTTACTCTACAGTAGACGACCCTAAGGGCCATTTAATCAGCAGTAGACGATCCTAAGGGCCATCTACTCTACAGTAGGCGACCCAAAAGGCCATCTATTCTTCAATAGACGATCCTAAGGGCCACATACTCTACAGTAGACGACCCTAAGGGCAATCTACTCTACAGTAGACGACCCTAAGGGCCAAATACTCTACAGTAGACGACCCAAAGAGCCATCTACTCTACAGTAGACGACCCTAAGGGCCATCTACTCTACAGTAGGCGACCCAAAGGGCCATCTACTCTACAGTAGACGACCCTAAGGGCCATCTACTCTACAGTAGACGATACTAAGGGCCATCTACTCTACAGTAGACGACCCTAAGGGCCATCTACTCTACAGTAGACGACCCTAAGGGCCATATACTCTACAGTAGACGACCCTAAGGGTCATCTACTCTACAGTAGACGACACTAAGGGCCATCTACTCTACAGTAGACGACCCTAAGGGTCATCTACTCTACAGTAGACGACCCTAAGGGCCATCTACTCTACAGTAGACGACCCTAAGGGCCATCTACTCTACAATAGACGACCCTAAGGGCCATCTACTCTACAGTAGACGACCCTAAGGGCCATCTACTCTACAGTAGACGACCCTAAGGGCCATTTACTCTACAGTAGACGACCCAAAGAGCCATCTACTCTACAGTAGACGACCCTAAGGGCCATCTACTCTACAGTAGGCGACCCAAAGGGCCATCTACTCTACAGTAGACGACCCTAAGGGCCATCTACTCTACAGTAGACGATACTAAGGGCCATCTACTCTACAGTAGACGATACTAAGGGCCATCTACTCTACAGTAGACGACCCTAAGGGCCATCTACTCTACAGTAGACGACACTAAGGGCCATCTACTCTACAGTAGACGACCCTAAGTGCAATCTACTCTACAGTAGACGACCCCAAAAGCCATCTACTCTACAGTAGACGACCCCAAGGGCCATCTACTCTACAGTAGACGACCCTAAGGGTCATCTACTCTACAGTAGACGACACTAAGGGCCATCTACTCTACAGTAGACGACCCTAAGTGCCATCTACTCTACAGTAGACGACCCCTAGGGCCATCTACTCTACTAGAGACTACTAGAACAGTCACCTACTATAATAGACGACCGGAAGGGCCATCTAATACACAGTAGACGACTCTGTGGGACATCTACACGACAGTAGACAACGCTAAGGGCCATCTACTCCACAACAGAAGACCGTTAGGATGTAGATGATGTCCCTTAGTAGATGTCCCTTAAGGTTATCTGTTGTAGAGGAGATGATCCTTATAGTCGTCTGCTCTAGAGTATATGACCCTTAAGGTCGTCTACTGTAGAGAAGATGGGCCAGTAGGGGGTCCTTAAGGTAAAGTGGATGGGCGCTTAGGGTGGTCTACTTACTATGTAGTCAATGAGCTTACCCACCACTGCACATAATGGATTGTGGAAAGTTTCTTTTGTTTACGATGACCAATCAAAACTGTCAAAGGGAGTGACTGACACTGGTCCAACATTTGCATGTCGTAATTGATCAGTGAAATTTAAAGAAGTTCGGAGATGGACTATATCAGACAGCTCCTTCCGGTACCTCCGTCACAAAAGTTCAACATTTTCGTTTAAGGGCAATTTAAGGGCTCTTCTTGAAATTTTTACCGAAGGTAATCCTTGAGGTTCTAATTACGTCTAAGGCTACCAAATAAGATGGTTAATGGGTGCTAGCTATCGAATAAAAGTAACTGACAATGTTCTTCACAAACATAAATGAAGTTCGAAGATTGTCTATATGTGATAACTCCTTCTGGTACTCCTTCGCAAAAGTTTTAAATATTCGCTGAGGTTCAGGGCATACGATATTTGTGATTCTGATAACAACGATAACATTTCTTTCGTGAGCAAAGCCCACAAGCTTCATAAATTCTTACTGTAAGTAACTAAAATGATAGAATACCTAGTGCGGGCATCTGTGTATCGAAGACCTTTAAAAGTTCTTCTGTCCATAAAAAAGCCTAAAAAGTCTTCTGTCTACAGAAGATTTTAAGAAGTTGTGCAATTCATAGAATACCATGAAGGTCTTGTGTTTTAAATGACCGTAAGAAGGGCTTCTGCTGTATGAAGGTCAATAAAGGTCACCCCATTTAGAAGGCCATAAGATGATTATTTATCATTATAATACCATTTTGCGCTTTGAATCAGTTTAGGGTAACTCCTCGGATCGGGTTGATGTTTTAAAAATGAATAGTCCTGATCATAGCTAAAATATTATATTTTTTTGAGATGGAAAGGCAATATTGTTTTGGAATTTTGGTCCCGAAATGTCCCAATATTGAGGACCGGCCACATCCTCATACAACTCTCGCTCTAATGTTTTTCATATTTTTTGTGTTCTTTTATTTGAAATTTCTTTAAGGACATTAATTCATACACCTCTGAACCTAAATCTCTGAATCTAAATTATTTAGTGTTCTTTGTGGCTTTTATTGGAAATTCCTTCGCAAGCTTTAAAAGAAATCGCTTTATTACATAGTTAAAGTTACAATAATTTTATTACTAATTCCAAAACCATATCGCATTACCGCATTTTATGAATTTAAATTGCATTTCCACTTTTCAATCCTCCTCAATCCATAAAACAATGACCCAATTCTATTCAATATTCCATAGGCGTGAAAGAAGCCGAGATTTTTTTCCAAAGTAGCCCAGATTTAATTACCACTTTTATAGATTTCTATTGATTATCCATTTTGTGTTCGAATATCCAACACCCAATTTTTTCCTTCGCTCATTTAAATGGCAATAAAATTTGAATAAAAACCCCCATTGTTGGTGCCTTGTAATGAAATCATTTTCTAACACATATAAGTTTAGAAGTAGGAGGGGGATCAGTTTCAAACAGATGTTCAACAAATGTTTCCCCTCAACAAAAAACAAAACAAAGAGTAGAGGGAGTGAAGACAATTTTAAGTTCGGATTTCATGGTGGAGCATAAGTTACAAAAATGACAGCCAGTAGTTCTTTGTCGATTATTGTTGTTGTTGCTTCTGGGCCACCCGAGCTATGCTACTTTACAAGCCCGGCTCTTGAAATTATCAAAGTGCCAACAACAGCTGTTTTTATTGCCTTTTAAGATGTTGAGAAATAAACGACGCTTAAAATCCCCACTCAATGTTAAATATGTTCCGTTTCTTTTGTAACAACAACAATACAAGGCAAAGACGGAAAACTTTTCTGGTTCTAATTACAAACTAAAGAAAGAAAAAAAGAAGCAGAATTAAACAAAGATTGCTGTGTTGTAGGAGATTTCACCCCAATTTGGCGTTAGTTCGGAAATAAAACTAGTTTTAAGTGCGTAGAATGTTGCGTTAGAATGTTTTCAAAAATTTGTTCTATAACAAATTTATCACAGAATACAACAACTTCCCAAAACTAAAACAAGATGACAACAGCAGCAACGCAACAGCTTTAACTAGAAATTCCCACGCATGGCTGACTGACTACATAGCTAGCTGGTTGCTTGGAAGCGTTAGTGCGCAATAATTTCACATCCATCCCCCTAACTTCCCATTAGAAAATTCTGATTACATTTCATTTCGAAAAGAAAAATCTATCATTCTATCCGCTAGTTTAATGTGAGGAAATGTATTTTTTTTTATTGGATTTCGTTACACTTCGTGTAATTATGGGTGGTAGCTAATGATGACCGGCCATCGTCATTGAAGACCAACCATCAAACAGGAGCCGGTGCAAAAGATTGAATTTTCGTAGACATTTTTTGTTGTAATTACATGTGTTAATTACGTAAAAAAACTTCCGATTTGTTACAGGTTTGTGATTTTTATTACACAACGAGAGTGTTCGTTCGAAAAGGGGTTCTCCACCACCACTTGATTGTATAACAAAATGTCAGGTTTAATTAGCAGGAAATGCAGCAGGCATGAT
Source organism: Musca autumnalis (assembly GCF_047663935.1). Taxonomy (NCBI): domain Eukaryota; kingdom Metazoa; phylum Arthropoda; class Insecta; order Diptera; family Muscidae; genus Musca; species Musca autumnalis. The sequence goes on from NW_027412088.1 coordinate 197,633,735, forward strand.
TAACATTGATGGATTTTTTTTATAAAAAAAAGGGTTCTAAGCTGAAGAGGGGTTCTTTAGAGAACAAAACAAAAGGTGACGTATTTTTTGATTATGGCTAACAAGTGTTTATTGCATGCCGACCCGAAATAAAGAGCAGTACAGTTGCCTTGGTTTTTTTATCATGCGATAATGTGAAAATTCAAACAAATTAAGAATAAAAATGAACAGAATTAACCCAATCACTGCGGTGGTTCCATATGGTACCACTTGTGTTATTTTACTTTTTGGAAGAAAAAATCCACATATTGAACATATTTATATTAATATTAGTATTTTCTAATAGTAAAGCATTACATCTGTCTATTTGCTACTATGTTTTGGTCATTCGAGTTCCAATTCTTGTCCTAAAAGCACGATAAAGTGAAAAAATATACATTTTTTATCAAAACCTTCGCAGGGATTGGGTTAATAAGGGTCATAATATTGGAAAGGTCAAAACTTCACTTTGCACATAGATACACAATATAAGGAAACATTTAATAAACGTACTCTGAAGTTATACACAGAATAATTTTCCTATAATTTTCCACGCAGGATATTAGAAAGTTGATAACTCAAAAAAAAAAAATGCTTAATCCGTCCAACTTACCAAACCCATTGGTATGAGCCCTCTCGCCTCCCATCTCGATAACGAATAATGTCAAAAGCCAAATACAGTAGGAAAAAGAAGAGAAGTAAAAAAACTGAACTCTAGAAAGGTCAAAATTAATTCCTTTGGTGAGAGCAAATTGAGTCATTAGGGTCGTCTACTGTCGAGTAGATGGCCCTTAGAGTCGTCGTAGATGGCCCTTAAGCCTGATGGCTCTTGACTTATCGAAGATCTTCGATACTGTCAATCATGCCAATCTGTTCGAGAATATAGGGAAGACTACTCTCCAGCCGTGTTTGAAACGTTGGGTGATCAACACCCGTTAAAGGTGGTGAGCTAAAATGTGCCGCGCGTTCACCCATAAGAACGTCAAAAGCTTGGGTTTGGGCGCAGGGTTAGTAACCCTCCCCTAAAAAAGCAGCCTACTATGAAAAAAAAACAAAAGAAAAGAAAAACAAATCCCTCAAAAGTTGACGGCCCCCGCAAATGTTTTAAGAACCATGATCTACGAATCTGCACCTGGAATGTTCGCACTCTTTATAGAGAAGGTGCAGTTTACGCATTGGAAGATGTACTTGAAAAGTACAAGGCCGACATTACTGTCATACAGGAAATACGATGGAATGGGAAAGGCGTCACAACAACACCTAAATGTGACGCACTGTATTATAGCTGGCATGACACAAAGCATGAGTTTGGTTGCGGATTTGTAGTTGGTCGGAGGTTAAAACATCTGGTCTCCAGCTTCACCCCAGTGAATGAAAGACTCGCTGCAATTCGATTAAAAGCAAAATTCTTCAACATCAGTTTTATTTGCGCTCATGCTCCCACTGAAGACAAGAACGAACAGACCAATATAAGATATATTTTATGAGCGTTTAGAAGAAACATATGACCGTTGTCCTGCCCATGACATTAAAATTATTCTAGGCGATTTTAATGCCAAAATTGGAAAGGAAAATATCTTTGGCCCAACAGTCGGAAAATGCAGTCTCCACAGTGAAACATCTGACAATGGTATGAGGCTGATAGACTTCGCAGCGTAAAAAAACATGGTAGTTAGCAGCACCAGATTTCAACATCTCGACATCCATAAGGACACCTGGCTGTTTCCTGATCAGAAAACAAGAAATCAAATTGATCACGTTGTGATAGAAGGAAGATATTCATCGAGCGTGTTGGATGTGCGTTCGTTCCGAGGAGCAAACATAGACTCGGACCCCTACCTTGTTGCAGCAAAGGTACGTACCCGGATAAACGTAGCAAACAAAGTACGAACAGACACAACACGAAAGTTAGACATCGGTAAGCTGCAATTACAACAGATAGCCACAACATATTCCACTCAACTAGCCCAATTGCTTAATCAAAGCACTCCTCATCCCGATAACACATCAGCGCAATGGCAAAGTATTGTCCACTCCATGCAAACAGCCGCAAAATCCATACTTGGATACCAGAGGCCTCCACCAAGGAGTCCATGGTATGATCAGGAGTGCCGTGCTGCTACCAAAGAGAAAAATGCGACATATAGGGCTACTTTACAATCCGTAGCAACGCGTAGCGCACGAGAGAGATATCGGGAGAAAAGGAGAGAGGAGAAACGTCTTTTCCGCAGAAAAAAGAGGGAGATGAAAAAGAGGGGTTGAGAAAAAATCGAGATGTACAGGAACCAGAATGAAGTCCGAAAATTGTGGCTCATGTGGAGGCCAGCAATGTAATTTGGTAACTGATACTGATAGTGTGCTCAGGATATGGAAAGAACATTTTTCAAAACTGTTGGTATCCAATAGCAGCGAAGACGACGAAGATACCACAGACCGAATCCCAGAAGATGGTATTGAATGTATACCGCCCAGCCATGATGAGGTAAAGACAGCAACACATCGGCTGAAGTATAATAAGGCAGCAGGAACCGATGGCTTACCAGCCGAGCTGTTCAAAACCAGAGGCGACACGCTGATAAGGTGTATTCATCAGCTAGTTAGCACCATCTGGCAGGAAGAAGAGTACCCGACGATTGGGACCTGAGTATCCTGTGCCCCTTCCACAAGAAAGGAGATAAGACTGTATGCTCTAACTACTAAGTCTACTCCCTATTGCCTACAAGATCGTGTCAGGGATATTGTGCGAACGACTAAAGCCAATGGTCAACCAGATAATTATACCATACAACCTGGCAAGTCCACCATTGACCAGATATTTGCCCTGCGACAAATCCTGGAGAAGACCCAAGAGAGGCAAACGTCAAAAGAAGTGGCACAATCTACACTAATAGTCACATGTTACTTGCTTATGCTGATGATATAGACATCATGGGACGATCCCAAGTTGATGGTCTCGACGCGCAATGCGCCCATTGAGCTCGGACCAACTGTGGAAGTTGGTTCCTATAATTTGGAGGTAGTAAAAGACTTCGTCTACCTCGGCACCTCCGTAAACACAACGGGCCACTTGGCGGTGCACGCAGAATTGGCAGGCCAAGGAATAGATGGCGCAAACAAGTGGATGAAGAGATGAAAAGGCGCGGTATTCCAGAGTGCGAAGCAACAAATAAAGAGAATTTGAGATCTTTTCTTAGTTCGGCCTATGGAACAAATGTTCTGTAATGGGCCAGCTAAGTAAGTAAGTAAGGGTCATCTATTGTAGAGTGGATGGCGCTTGAGGTCGACTTCTGTACATTATATGGCCCTTAGGGTCTATTATAGAAAAAATGGCCCTTAGGGACGTCTACTGCAGATTATATGGCCCTTAGGGTAGTCTACTGTAGAGTAGATGGGCTTTAGGGTCGTCTACTCTAGAGTATATGGCCCTTAGTGTCGTCTACTGTAGAAAAGATGGCTCTTAAGGTCGTCTACTGTAGAGTAGATGGCCCTTAGGTTCGTCTTCTGTGGAGTAGATGGCCCTTAAGGTCGTCTACTGTAGAAAAGATGACACTAAGGGTCGTCTAGTATAGAAAAGATGGCCCTTAGGGTAGTCTACTCTAGAGTATATGGCCCTTAGGGTCGTCTACTGTAGAGTATATGGCCCTTTGTGTCGTCTACTGCAGAGCAGATTTCCTTAGAGTCGTCTACTGTAGATTATATGGCACTTAGGGTCGTCTAGTGTAGAGTAGATGGCCCTTAGGGTCGTCTAATGTAGAGTAGATGGCCCTTCGGGTCGTCTACTGTAGAGTAGATGGACTTTAGGGTCGTCTACTGTAGAGTATATGGCCCTTAGGGTCGTCTACTGTAGAGTAGATGACCCTTAGGGTCGTCAACTGCAGAGTAGATGGTCCTTAGACTGTAGAGTAGTGGCTCTTATGGTCGCCTACTGTAGAGTAGATGGCTCTTAGGGTTGTCTACTATAGATGGCCTTTACTGCTGAAAAGATGTCCCTTAGAGTCGTATACTGTCGAATAGATGACCCTTAGGGTCGTCTACCATAGATTAGTTGGCCCTTATGGCCCCGGCACATACGGTACGTTGTGCGTTGCGTCACGCGTTAAAAACAACAACCACATGAAAAAAATGTAAGTGATGTCAAGTTTGTTCTTGAAGTTTTCATGTGGTTGTTGTAACGCGACGCACAACGTACCGTATGTGCCGGGGCCATTAGAGTGTGCTTCTATAAACCCCTTTCCTTCAGAAGGAAGTGTTTCTGTAGAACAAGAATACCACATGGTGTTGAATGCTTCAAGGCCTTCCTATAGGTCTAAGTTCTTCTTATAGAACACCACAGGGTCTTCTGACAAAAGACCACTAAGTCTTCCTATAGAAGACCATAAGGTCTTCCTATAGAGGACAACAAGGTCTTCTGATAGAAGACCATAAGGTCTTCCTATAGAGAACAACAAGGTCTCCTGATAGAAGACCATAAAATATAGACCCTGAGATCTTCTTATAGAAGACAACAAAGTCTTCCACCAAAACTTCTTAGGATAGAGCCTACTAGGGTCAGTTATGAAGACAACAAGGCATTTCCAAAGGAAACCACAATTCCCTCTTATAGGTAACCATAATGTCTTTTTATAGGAAACCAGAAGCGCTTCCTATAGAAGAACACAATGTCTGCTTGTAGAAGACAACAAGATCTTCTTATAGAAAACCACTATGTTTTGTTATAGAAGACCAAAAGTTTTTCTTTTTTAAAATCCTAACTTAGAGGCCAGCTTTTCCTTTGAAAAAAAATACACGCTAAGATTTTAATTTGTTCTTTAAAAAAAATCCACTCTTAGAGGTTAATTTGTCCTTTGAAAAAAAGTCCACGCTTAGAGGTTAATTTGTCCTTTGAAAAACATTCTATAAAAATCCACGCTTAGAGTTTAATTTGTCCTTTGAAAAACATTCTTTAAAAATCCACGTTTAGAGGCCAGTTTGTCCTTTGAAAAATATTCTTTAAAAATCCACGCTTAGAGGCCCGTTTGTCTTTCAAAAATATTCTTAAAAAATCAACGCTTAGAGGCGTTAAGAAAGTCCAAAAAGAGTCTTCCTATAAAACAAATTTTCTATAATGATCCAAATACTCTGCCAATAAATGCTAAATACCAAAATACCGATTGCAGATTATTGAGTTTATTTCAATACTGATCGGTACATAGTAATCAATATCCAGCAGGCATTCCATGTAAGCAATTGCAAACATATTTTCCATTACAATCTGCTGCTCGTTAATAACTCTAAATCCCCAAAAATGCTGGTGATTATAAAATGTTTGCAAATAAAATTTCAATTAGACTACTTTTTCATCTACATTTCACCTTTTCACAATGTCATTAATCATGATTACCAGCAGGATGCTGCTGCTGCTACGAAAGCGAAAAACATTCTGCATAACATTCCATCAGATCGAAAAGATGCTGGCTGGCAAGTCTTAAAACCGATGATTGAAATCTGTCCTTCTTTGTGCAATGATTTTTGGAGAAAAAATAGAGGCACATTTTAAAGTCGAATTCGTCAACAGATTTTTTGCCATCCCGCAGATTTTTGAAATTTTCAAATCAAAATCTTTGACAATTTAGTTATGGTCAATAAAAATGGTCGGGTAAAATGTTTCGCCAAAAAATATTTTCCAAACAATCAAAATATTTTCACAAACATGGCAATATAAATTCGAAATGTTTATTACTTTTAGTGACAGTTTGTCTTAACACTTTCCCTTTCTTTATGTTTTTCTTGAATTGCAAAATAAACATAAATTCTTAATTTTTATTACTTTTCTTAAAAAAATTTAAAAAGAAAACAATGGCCCATGGGGGTTCTTCATATTTTACACAATTTTCTTTTTGAAGAGTTAAACGCTAATTTTTTGCCATAACAATTACATTTGTAATCCAAACCTTCTCAGCGATCTTTTTGTGCTCTTCTTTACCTGGCTGGGTAATTTTTTGCGGGGTGGTGGTGTGATAAAAAATGATTTCATCCACACCCATTCATAATTTGCAAAAAACGGAAGATTCACATTTCTTATCTCCCTTGGGACAGGCAGAGAGAACAATGGCATCATCCTTGCGATCTCTCTGTCAAATGTGTCACAAGACAAATCAATAAACATTCAATTTTATTGCCATCTAGGTGCAATTTGAGCCTGCAAAGCGCCACTGATACCGATCTGTCAAATTTTGTGCCCATTGTTGTCATCCGGACAATTGTGTTAACTGATGCACATTTTTGCTCAATTGATGCTGGCGTGACTGTCTGTCTTTGCCGAACAGCAAGACAGGCAAGCAATTTACCAATCAAATTGTTTATGTCATTCCTTTTAATTTTTCCTGCTCCAGATGATCTCATCTAAGGGTGATCCCGTTCTTTTTGCAAAACATTGTCCTTTTTTTGCCAAAAATATTCTTTTCTTTATTTGTTTTGAGAACATTTAGGTAATCCTTTGTAATTTTTAGCTACTCATCTTTTGAGAATGACATGCGTCATTGGTTTTAGTTTTTTTTCCTCTCCCTATTTTGGCAAAGTGCTAAGTAAACATTTTTCCCAGGCAAAGATCATCAATGTTTGGTGTTAATCCCTTCAAAAGTGAGGTATTTTGTGAATGATCTTTAAACCAACTGGGTCAAGATGTTACCATTTGACATTTGAGTGATGGCAGGGAATACAAAGGGAGAAAAGAAAAAAGAGGGAAAAGGGTTTCTCTTTCGCTTTTGGAAATTTGGGTAATTTTTATATATTTTTTAAAACATTTTTTACCACTTAAAATCAGGACAGTTTTTATTGTAAAAAAGGATTATTTGATCTCAGCAATAAAAGTAAACAAAATGAATGTCAAAACAATAATTGTTTTGAAAGGTTATGTTAAGAAACATTAAACAAGGGTTTAAGGAAATAACAAAAGTCGTCATAAAAGGACAAATTCTTACAAGCAGTGTGAGCTAATTTTTGACTGATTTTCAAAGGACAACATGGCCTCTAAGCGTGGATTTTTAAAGAATATTTTTCAAGGCACAAATTGAACTCTAAGCGTGGATTTTTAAAGAATATTTTTCAAACGACAAATTAACCTCTAAGCGTGGATTTTTAAAGAATATTTTTCAAGGGACAAATTCAACTCTAAGCGTGGATTTTTAAAGAATATTTTTCAAGGGACAAATTCAACTCTAAGCGTGGATTTTTAAAGAATATTTTTCAAGGGACAACTTCAACTCCAAGCGTGGATTTTTAAAGAATATTTTTCAAGGGACAACTTCAACTCCAAGCGTGGATTTTTAAAGAATATTTTTCAAGGGACAACTTCAACTCCAAGCGTGGATTTTTAAAGAATATTTTTCAAGGGACAACTTCAACTCCAAGCGTGGATTTTTAAAGAATATTTTTCAAGGGACAACTTCAACTCCAAGTGTGGATTTTTAAAGAATATTTTTCAAGGGACAACTTCAACTCCAAGCGTGGATTTTTAAAGAATATTTTTCAAGGGACAACTTCAACTCCAAGCGTGGATTTTTAAAGAATATTTTTCAAGGGACAACTTCAACTCCAAGCGTGGATTTTTAAAGAATATTTTTCAAGGGACAACTTCAACTCCAAGCGTGGATTTTTAAAGAATATTTTTCAAGGGACAACTTCAACTCCAAGCGTGGATTTTTAAAGAATATTTTTCAAGGGACAACTTCAACTCCAAGCGTGGATTTTTAAAGAATATTTTTCAAGGGACAACTTCAACTCCAAGCGTGGATTTTTAAAGAATATTTTTCAAGGGACAACTTCAACTCCAAGCGTGGATTTTTAAAGAATATTTTTCAAGGGACAACTTCAACTCCAAGCGTGGATTTTTAAAGAATATTTTTCAAGCGACAAATTGAACTCTAAGCGTGGATTTTTAAAGAATATTTTTCAAGCGACAAATTGAACTCTAAGCGTGGATTTTTAAAGAATATTTTTCAAGCGACAAATTGAACTCTAAGCGTGGATTTTTAAAGAATATTTTTCAAGGGACAAATTGAACTCTAAGCGTGGATTTTTAAAGAATATTTTTCAAGGGACAAATTGAACTCTAAGCGTGGATTTTTAAAGAATATTTTTCAAGCGACAAATTGAACTCTCAGCGTGGATTTTTAAAGAATATATTCAAGCGACAAATTGAAGTCTAAGCGTGGATTTTTAAGTAATTTTTTCAAGGGACAAATTAAACTCTGTGCCTGGATTTTTAAGGAATTTTTTCAAGGGACAAATTAAACTCTGTGCCTGGATTTTTAAAGAACATTTTTCAAGGGACAAATTGAACTCTAAGCGTGGATTTTTATAGAATATTTTTCAAGCGACAAATTGAAGTCTAAGCGTGGATTTTTAAGTAATTTTTTCAAGGGACTAAGCGGCGCTAAGTATTACAAATTGCAAATTCTGGACCAAATTTGTTGGTCCTTTCGAGTTTCTGACTAGTTTCAATTCAGCCCGGCTGAATAAGGTTTTCTTTAGGAAGACTTCAACAAATTCCGGCTTCTGTTTATTCCTATGAAACCACAAACCTTTCCAAAAATCCCATTACAACATCCTTGTTTCTAATGAAAAGGAAAACTCCTGTAAAAACTATTGCATCTTATCAGCGAAACTAGAATAAAGCCATAAATGTATCAGTCGATTAAAACAAAGACAGAATAGTTAATTCTAACTTCCATCCATCCTTTCGCCCAGAAAGTAGAAACTAACTGCAGCATTTCGTCCAACAGGATATGAGTAGAGCACATTTCCTGTGCTCTGGTCACGTTTGCTCACTATCGAAGTGAGAAAACATGATTTGATTAAATTGATTTGTCTGGAAAAAGGAAAGGATATTTGAGAATAGCAGGAATGACTAAAGATAGTTGTGTGTGAAAACTGTGGTAAAATGATAAAAAAAAGAAAAATCCTTTACAGAGAAAGGCAAAGAAGAAGGATATCTGTGTAGAAGGCTATTAAATTAAAAACGTGGTCTAAAAGATGAGATAAACTCACGGCAGGAAGTAAATAATTATGTTGCCACACAGGGTATCAAGATTAAGGTGAAATCAAAATAGAAAGGGTAAAGAAACCGATCAACCAAAATTGTAATTCTTTTCTCTTTTGGCCCAAGATTTTGTGTAACAAAAAGCAATGTGCGCTTGAGACAATTTTCTTACATTTCTTCCACTGTGCCTTAAATGGTTTTATTGTAACAATTAATCTCCAAATAACCGATAGACATCATTTTTCCTTTTCATAAGGATGATAAATTTCCGTCTCTTTTGAATTGTCGCCGTTTTTTTATTTCAAAGACATTATTTATTTCTCCAGGAAACATCCTGTCGCATTTGATAAGAAATAATAATTTAAATATGGACTTACATTATCAAACTTCCTTCTTTGCATTTGGGCCATTCTCATGATCGTGTGTGTGTGTGTTCGAAATTTATTATAGACGTAAAGAAAACACACCCCAAGTTCCTGTAATAACACTCACCCTCGCCACCTATCCTGGAGATATCTGCACTTGCTCTAAAAAACCAACAAAGAAGCAAAAGAATAACAAAAAACAACAAATCCTCGGAATGTGGAATACCAGAAGCCTACTAATTGTTTAAATAAACACAGCTAGGATTGTAGAGAGAAAAATCCACGTGTTTTCCTGGAAGGACTTTTTTTTATTGTGATTTTCTTTTTTCACTGTTGTTGTTTTTCTTTTTTCATTCTCAAATCTGTTTGTCCTACTACAGAGACAATGAGAAAAAGATTTGTGTTTAGTTATGTTTTCCTTGCTAATCCTCCACCATACAGGCGGCACCAATGGCTGGCGGGCTGAGGGTCTGACTAACTGACCCAACGTCCGCATACCCACCATGTAATTAAAGTGTTAAAAGGCTTCTGTAGAAAGGATAATCTTCGAAAGTCATGTTTGTTTACATGTAGTTGTAGTTTTGCTCTTGTTCTCCCGAGAATTGCTTGTGTAAATATCTCTCAGTCTGGTCTGTCGTACGAAAAACGAAGGAATTTCTGTATTGGCGTCTGTCTGTTAGACTGGTGACTGACTGGTGGTCATTGCATCAAAATCGAATGATTGATGGGAGGACACGACATAATCCCCAATGTTTGGGAATTGATGTTACAAGTGCACAACCACTCGAAGCACTTAAGTGTGGGAACGTTGTGTTCAAGGATCAAAAATTAAATCCTTAAAAAAAGTCAAGAAATATAAATTCCAATAAAAAGTGTGGTTATGATTTTTGGATGTGTAATATTTTTATTGTGGTTTTTCGTTGGAATTTATCACCCCAAATAAGTTTTTTTTTGGAATTCGAAGGAAAAACATAATTCTCGAATATCCTTCATTTCAATCCTTCAATTCAATGAAGGAGTTTTCATCATGAAATTAATGTCTAGGCACTGTTGCGTGACCAATGACTTGTGATACCTTATAGTATAAGAAGAAAAAAAAGAGCCCTTGAAAAATATTCTTTAAAAATCCACGCTTAGAGTTGAATTTGTCCCTTGAAAAATATTCTTTAAAAATCCACGCTTAGAGTTGAATTTGTCCCTTGAAAAATATTCTTTAAAAATCCACGCTTAGATTTCAATTTGTCCCTTGAAAAATATTCTTTAAAAATCCACGCTTAGAGTTGAATTTGTCCCTTGAAAAATATTCTTTAAAAATCCACGCTTAGATTTCAATTTGTCCCTTGAAAAATATTCTTTAAAAATCCACGCTTAGATTTCAATTTGTCCCTTGAAAAATATTCTTTAAAAATCCACGCTTAGAGTTGAATTTGTCCCTTGAAAAATATTCTTTAAAAATCCACGCTTAGATTTCAATTTGTCCCTTGAAAAATATTCTTTAAAAATCCACGCTTAGATTTCAATTTGTCCCTTGAAAAATATTCTTTAAAAATCCACGCTTAGATTTCAATTTGTCCCTTGAAAAATATTCTTTAAAAATCCACGCTTAGAGTTGAATTTGTCCCTTGAAAAATATTCTTTAAAAATCCACGCTTAGAGTTGAATTTGTCCCTTGAAAAATATTCTTTAAAAATCCACGCTTAGAGTTGAATTTGTCCCTTGAAAAATATTCTTTAAAAATCCACGCTTAGAGTTGAATTTGTCCCTTGAAAAATATTCTTTAAAAATCCACGCTTAGAGTTGAATTTGTCCCTTGAAAAATATTCTTTAAAAATCCACCCTTAGTGTCCAATTTGTCCCTTGAAAAATATTCTTTAAAAATCCACGCTTAGAGTTGAATTTGTCCCTTGAAAAATATTCTTTAAAAATCCACGCTTAGAGTTGAATTTGTCCCTTGAAAAATATTCTTTAAAAATCCACGCTTAGAGTTGAATTTGTCCCTTGAAAAATATTCTTTAAAAATCCACGCTTAGAGTTCAATTTGTCCCTTGAAAAATATTATTTAAAAATCCACGCTTAGAGTTGAATTTGTCCCTTGAAAAATATTATTTAAAAATCCACGCTTAGAGTTGAATTTGTCCCTTGAAAAATATTCTTTAAAAATCCACGCTTAGAGTTGAATTTGTCCCTTAAAAAATATTCTTTAAAAATCCACGCTTAGAGTTGAATTTGTCCCTTGAAAAATATTCTTTAAAAATCCACGCTTAGAGTTGAATTTGTCCCTTGCCAAATATTCTTTAAAAATCCACGCTTAGAGTTGAATTTGTCCCTTGAAAAATATTCTTTAAAAATCCACGCTTAGAGTTGAATTTGTCCCTTGAAAAATATACTTTAAAAATCCACGCTTAGAGTTGAATTTGTCCCTTGAAAAATATACTTTAAAAATCCACGCTTAGAGTTGAATTTGTCCCTTGAAAAATATTCTTTAAAAATCCACGCTTAGAGTTGAATTTGTCCCTTGAAAAATATTCTTTAAAAATCCACGCTTAGATTTCAATTTGTCCCTTGAAAAATATTCTTTAAAAATCCACGCTTAGATTTCAATTTGTCCCTTGAAAAATATTCTTTAAAAATCCACGCTTAGATTTCAATTTGTCCCTTGAAAAATATTCTTTAAAAATCCACGCTTAGATTTCAATTTGTCCCTTGAAAAATATTCTTTAAAAATCCACGCTTAGATTTCAATTTGTCCCTTGAAAAATATTCTTTAAAAATCCACGCTTAGATTTCAATTTGTCCCTTGAAAAATATTCTTTAAAAATCCACGCTTAGATTTCAATTTGTCCCTTGAAAAATATTCTTTAAAAATCCACGCTTAGATTTCAATTTGTCCCTTGAAAAATATTCTTTAAAAATCCACGCTTAGATTTCAATTTGTCCCTTGAAAAATATTCTTTAAAAATCCACGCTTAGATTTCAATTTGTCCCTTGAAAAATATTCTTTAAAAATCCACGCTTAGATTTCAATTTGTCCCTTGAAAAATATTCTTTAAAAATCCACGCTTAGATTTCAATTTGTCCCTTGAAAAATATTCTTTAAAAATCCACGCTTAGATTTCAATTTGTCCCTTGAAAAATATTCTTTAAAAATCCACGCTTAGATTTCAATTTGTCCCTTGAAAAATATTCTTTAAAAATCCACGCTTAGATTTCAATTTGTCCCTTGAAAAATATTCTTTAAAAATCCACGCTTAGATTTCAATTTGTCCCTTGAAAAATATTCTTTAAAAATCCACGCTTAGATTTCAATTTGTCCCTTGAAAAATATTCTTTAAAAATCCACGCTTAGATTTCAATTTGTCCCTTGAAAAATATTCTTTAAAAATCCACGCTTAGATTTCAATTTGTCCCTTGAAAAATATTCTTAAAAAATCCACGCTTAGAGTTGAATTTGTCCTTTGAAAAATATTCTTTAAAAATCCACGATTAGATTTCAATTTGTCCCTTGAAAAATATTCTTTAAAAATCCACGCTTAGAGTTGAATTTGTCCTTTGAAAAATATTCTTTAAAAATCCACGCTTAGATTTCAATTTGTCCCTTGAAAAATATTCTTTAAAAATCCACGATTAGATTTCAATTTGTCCCTTGAAAAATATTCTTTAAAAATCCACGCTCAGGTTTCAATTTATCCCTTTAAAAATATTCTTTAAAAATCCACGCTTAGGGTTGAGTTTGTCCCTTGTAAAATATTCTTTAAAAATCCACGCTTAGAGTTGAGTTTGTCCCTTGTAAAATATTCTTTAAAAATCCAAGCTTAGAGTTGAATTTGTCCCTTAAAAAATATTGTTTAAAAATCCACGCTTAGAGTTGAATTTGTCCCTTGAAAAATATTCGTTAAAAATCCACGCTTAGAGTTGAATTTGTCCCTTGAAAAATATTCTTTAAAAATGGTTTATTAATTATTCCTTTAGTTAGTGTGACTAACCATCCTAAGAAGCAGTTCAATAACCTTTAAATGATGTAGGGAATGCGCATACAAATTCCAAAAATTTTAATATTTACAATAGAAATTTGATTATATTGAAAATTCCTAGTTTGTGTAGCTCTTAAAGAGTCGATCTTAAAAACAAAAACTAAACAATTCCAAATTTAAACATTCCTTGAGTTTCAAAGAAGATGAAGAAGAAGCAAGACAAATAATCCCCACATAAGAAGCTAAAACAGTAACAAGGAATCCATTAGCATATAACCTAGTACCGACCATTAGTTTTGTTGTTGTTTCAATGTTGTTATTGATGTTGGTTTAACAACAACATTAACATATTGAAAATGTCAAAAATGTTCGTTTTTAAGGAAAAGACAATAACAAAAAATGCAAAGAAAAACACCAAAAATGACTTTAAATATCTTAACAAGGAATTTTCATTTGGAAATTACTTAACTACAAAAAACAACAATAACAAAAGCGGCATAGTGAGGGTGAAATTAAAGGAAAGTGAAATTGTGTGTGTTTTTGTTGTTGCTGTTTATTGTTTTTGTAACTGAAATTTAATTTGACATTTGAATGCAACGATGAATGACAACGCAAGGAGGATGATGATTTGATGAATGTTTTGTTGTTTTTGTTTTGTCTTAAGGAAAATTCCTTGATGTGTTGGTGTTGTTTGAGAGTTGTTCCTTCGGTTTGTTTATCCTTCGTGTTCCAGATAGAGGCACCTTAAAATTTAAATAATTATCTTTAAGAATAATAAAAGGAGACACATTGACGTTTTACAATTTTTCCCAACAAACAAACATCGTTGCGTTGGCACAGTGGGATATTTTTGAAGGTAATGGAATGGAGAGATATTTTTAATACTCCAATGTATAGGAACCATTAATCCATTAAATGAACTTAACATATCCTTTAGGTGTATTACAATTTAAGGATCGTTTAATATTTTGAAAAAAATATACATATATATTAATTTATATGATCATTTCTTAACTCCTGCTGGGATTTTTATTGCCTTTAACCAAATTAAGGCTTAAAAAAGTGTTCCTAACACAATCATTAAGGATAATACTAGTCCTGTGGGTAAATATGACACACAGGCACTCCTCCAATCTCACTCTCTCAAGTATCATGTACACCTAATATTCCTACAATATGAATTATGGATTTCCAATTGTTGTGAATTTTGAAAAGAGTGTAAACTCCTCATCATGATTCCAAGCAGGAGCCCTGTTCTCGCATTGTATTTTCTTTCCTTTCATTAATAAAATTATCATTATAGGCACATATTCCTCTTTTGTTCCTGCCAACAAAGCACTTGTAGTGTTGTTTTATTGAAAACAAAAGGGACAATGCCAACACCCAAAAACAAGTATTGAATAGATTTTCTGTTTTTTTTTTTCTTCATCAAATCATTTATCATTTATGAAGGATGAAAATTTAAAACGATTTTCACACCTGACGGAAATCACGTTTTTGAGGGCTAATTCCAAAACTTCATGACTTGTCCTGCAAACGATGAGAAAATTGAATTTTTTAATTGAAATACATGTTTGATTGAATATTTAATAAATATTCGAATTAAAAAATTCTTAATGAATATTAAAATTTCCTTACAATTTCACGAGGCCTCTGTATTCCTTTAAAAAATTCTTAAAACGGGTCTTTAGAAACCCTCTTTCTTTTAGAAAGGGTCTTAAAAGGCACCCTTTTATTTAGGAAGAGTCTATAGAAAAGCATTTCTATAGAAACGCCCTTTTATCGGAATGAGTCTACAGAAACACCCTTTCTATCGGAAAGAGTCTACAGAAACACCCTATCATTCAGAAAGAGTATATTGAAGCACAATTTCTTTTAGAAAGAGTCTATAGAAACACCCTTTTTTCGGAAAGAGTTTATAGAAACACCGTTTCTTTCAGAAAGGGTCATAGAAGCACCCTTTCTTTCAGAAAAAATCCTATAGGAGCACCCTTTCTATCGAAAAGAGTCTATAGAAACACACTTTCTATATATATATATATATATATATATATATATATATATATTTCCTTTCTTTCAGAAAGGGTCTAAAGAAGCAGCCTTTCTTTCAGAAAGGGTAGATAGAAACATCCTATCTTTCAGAAAAGGTCTATAGAAGCATCCTTTTTTTTAGAAAGGGTCTATAGAAGCATCCTTTCTTTTAGAAAGGGTCTATAGAAACATCGTATCTTTCATAAAGGGTCTATAGAAGCATCCTTTTTTTAGAAAGGGTCTGTAGAAGCACCCTTTCCTTCAGAAAGAGCCTATAGGAGCACCCATTCTTTCGAAACGGTCTATGGAGGCACCTTTTCTTTCAGAAAGGGTCTATAGAAGCATCCTTTCCTTCAGAAAGGGCCTATAGAAGCATCCTTTCTTCCAGAAAGGGTCTATAGAAATATCCTATCTTACAGAGAAGGTCTATAGAAACATCGTTTCTTTGAGAAAGTATCTATAGAAGCACCTTTTTGCAGAAAGGGGCTATAGAAGCATCCTTTCTTTTCTTCCAGAAAGGGTCAATAGAAAGGGTCAATATAGAAACATCCTATCTTTCAGAAAAGGTCTATAGAAACATCCTTTCTTTTCGAAAGGGTCTATAGAAGCAACCTTCCTTCCAGAAAGGGTCTATAGAAACATCGTATCTTTCATAAAGGGTCTATAGAAACATCCTATCTTTCATAAAAGGTCTATAGAAGCTTCCTTTCTTTCAGAAAAAGCCTATAGGAGCATCCATTCTTTCGGAAAGGTCTATAGAAGCACCCTTTCTTCCAAAAAGGGTCTATAGAAGCATACTTTCTTCCAGAAAGGGTCTATAGAAACATCCTTTCTTTCAGAAAGGGTCTATAGAAACATCCTATCTTTCAGAAAAGGTCTATAGAAGCATCCTTTTTTTTAGAAAGGGTCTATAGAAGCATCGTTTCTTTTAGAAAGAGTCTATAGAAACATCCTATCTTTCAGAAAAGGTCTATAGAAGCATCCTTACTTCCAGAAAGGGTCTATAGAAGCAACCTTTCTTCCAGAAAGGGTCTATAGAAACATCGTATCTTTTAGAAAAGGTCTATAGAAGCTTCCTCTCTTTCAGAAAAAGCCTATAGGAGCATCCATTCTTTCGGAAAGGTCTATAGAAGCACCCTTTCTTCCAAAAAGGGTCTATAGAAACATCCTTTCTTTCAGAAAGGGTCTATAGAAACATCCTATCTTTCAGAAAAGGTCTATAGAAGCATCCTTTTTTTAGAAAGGGTCTATAGAAGCAACCTTTCTTCCAGAAAGGGTCTATAGAAACATCCTATCTTTCAGAAAAGGTCTATAGAAGCTTCCTTTCTTTCAGAAAAAGCCTATAGGAGCATCCATTCTTTCGGAAAGGTCTATAGAAGCACCCTTTCTTCCAAAAAGTGTCTATAGAAGCATACTTTCTTCCAGAAAGGGTCTATAGAAACATCCTTTCTTTCAGAAAGGGTCTATAGAAACATCCTATCTTTCAGAAAAAGTATACAGAATAGAGTGGGGCGATTTGAACACCACCACGGGCGCCTGGATTTTCTGATTATTGGGATTGTACTGAGCAAAAAAGTCCACTATACCATATGTCTGCGGTGAAAATCGAGCCCCAGGAATTTGACTTGAAGTTTCTTTTCAAGGTTTTTTGGATATTTTTGCATGTATATAACAGGCAAAACACTGGGATTTTCGATCCAACACAAAGGCAAAAATTGTAGCCAAGACAATAAATAAGAACTCTCTAGTACAGCGCAAAAGCATTGGAACGCTCCTTCAGGCAGTTATGGCCCGAGAAAGTGCACATTTTTTGGAAAATATCGATAAATTACACTGTGCTACAAAATTTGACTCAAAGTCAGTGGGTGGAAATTTCCTTTTGGAGATGAAAGCCCTTGGTGAGTGTACTTAGAACGCAAAAGGAAATTTTCAGGATAGGTCAAGTTTCTGAGATATGGTTTGGCCAAAATATCCTTGAAAAAAATTTCAAGTCAAAATCCGGGGGCTCGATTTTCACTGTACACATATGGTCTAGTGGACTTTTTTGCTCAGTACAATACGGGCAATATGTGCCTCATCGAAATAATGGTTTTAGACCCCAAGTATGTTTGGACGAAATCCGTTTCAGACAATTTGGAGTCGATTTAGCAATATCCGTCCGTCTGTTTGTCTGGCTGGTGCGCTAATATCAACCGATTTCGTCCAAAATTTGGCCTTCGTAACATTTTGTCCAAACTTAGTTTAAGTTCGAAGATGGGCCATATCAGGTACCTCCCCCACAAAAGTTCGAAAATGTTCGGAACATTTGTGCGCACGATAACTCTTGAAGGGAGAAACCGATTTGGTCCATATTTTGCACATAGTAAAATTTTTCCCAGGCTTAGATAAGCTTTCAATATGGATTCTATCGGTCCACTCTTTCGGGTACCTCCCACATAAAATTTCGGTAAAGTTCAGTTTAGGACCTGCTCTCGATTCGCTTCGATTTTTGTTGTAACAACTTTTATTCACTGCCCTCCACGACGGTATAAGTTTCATAAGGGGCAAGTCCATACTTCCTGAGAAAATACCCTGAAAGTTGCAAAAAAACCCTATGACACCGTGTGTAGTGGATGGTGTGCAAGATAACTCTCGAACGGATCTGCCGATTTGGTCCAAAATATGGGATTCGTAATATTATGTCCAAACTTAGTTTAAGTTCGATGATAAGCCATAGAGTCCACTCCTTCAGGTGCCTCCCCCACAAAAGTTCGACAATGTTCGGAACATTTGCGCGCACGATAACTGTTGAAGGGCCTATTTGGTCCATACTTTACACATCCGAATATATCTACCAGATATAGATCAGGTTCGAATATGGAATATATTTGTCCACTCCCACACAAAATTTCAGGGTAAGTCCATACTTCTTGAGAAGACAGCCCGAAAGATATAGAAATCCCCTATGTAACCATATGTAGTGGCTGGAGAGCACGAAAACTCTCGGACTGATCAACCGATTTGGTCCAAAAGTTGGCCTTCCTCATATTTGGTCCAAACTTAGTTTCAGTTCGAAGATGGGCAATACCCGTTCCCAACTTCCGGTACTTCCCCACAATATTTAAAAAATTAAAAGATATGACTCCCAAAATAAGATCCACTTCCATAATGGACTATGTCGGTCCATTTCTTTAAGTTCCTTCTCCGCAACACTTTTACTTTAACTTACATAAGGAAAAAATCGTTTCAATTTATATAGGCTGAGGGTATATGTCTGTCGGCAAAGCCGACTGATACTTTTTTACTCGTTTTCATTTCTCTTTGTTGTTTAAAAAATATTCCTTATAAACCCACGCTTGGAGGTTGATTTTTACTGGTCCTCTATTGGAAGAGTTTAAAAAGGAGATGTTTTAGTTGGTAGCCTTTAATCGGGTATGTGATACAAAAATCATTGTAAAATTTTAGTTTGACAATGGACAGAGTCTTCTTAAATTATATCTTAATATACGTTAAAAATAGTAGAAATAGAAATATTTAGAAAGAATTTCAAGTCCTCTTAAAATTCCAATTCCATTGAAAACTAATTGTTTTCGTATGACGTACAGTAAACGCCAAGAAAACAACAAAACTAAAATCTACTACGAAAATCTCCCCCCTTTAGAATTCGAACAATTTATTAAAAGTCAACCTTATCTTATCTTGCCTTCGTTAACATTAAAAGGTACAATTATTATACGAGTTATTAAACAAATATCATAAAATAAAACGAATGAAAGAAACAAACAACAACAATATTTAAAACACAACGAAAACAACAATAACCTTTATTTGCTCAAAACAAGCGATTATCAGATGAATTAAAGGCACATACGAACTATGCGAGAATTGACGTCGTTGATTATCAAGTGCTGAGACAGAAACAATGGGAAATCCTAATAAAGGAGACATGAAATGTTCCTTAAATGTCCATCAAATGAAAAAAATTCACATCAAAACGAAAAAAAAAATGAAAGGAAACAAAAAAAACGCCTTGTAAACAAATATTTGAGCAATGAAACTAAACATTAAGAACTGAGCATTCAAGGCTTTAAAGGAATCAAATTTATGTTTATTGTACTTTCTTTTTCTATCAAAAAAAGAAGGAACACGAAACAAAACCAATTCTCAACAATGTTATTGCGTGTGACTGCCCATTGGAGGAGCAACGAAGGAGCAGAACAAACAAATATCCTTTAATAAAAGCCTTTATTGGCTTTTTTTCTTTCAAATACCCAGCAGTGAAAGGCTCAGCAGGATAGTATTAAGAGAAAACTCAAACAAAATTATAGAAATCCTGTAACAGCTTCTTGTAGATTGCATGTTATTGTCTAGTCCCACACTGGCTAACCATATTAAACCCCTAAAGCGTAGCTTAGAAAGAAAGAAAACATCCCAATCCTAATGTTGCTGCTGCCATGTGAACGCAATCATCAAACAATAGCACGAAAGAGCTCTAAGTCAGATAAATGATGGAGAATCACCATTAAATCGAAACAGGTTTTTAAATCATTTTCCATTCTTTTTGTCCAGATTTGTAGACAATTGAATCCTTCCTTTATGGTTGCTTGTGTATGCCACATATAACCTAAACATGTTAAAACGTCTTTTATTAAAACATCGACGGGGTATCCAACAACCCTTAAACATACCAAGGGATTTTAAAGGCTCCCTCACTATGACTTATTGATGTGAAACAAAAATAAAACAAAAAGGATTTTGTAAGGTTACATCATTTGTCAGTTTAAACACTTGTTTTGTAAAGAAGGAGAAGAAGACAAAGACAACTCCTACGTACATTGACCTTTTGTTGAACCCTGCAAGGGGTCATCTTGTTTATGTAGTCATTTTAGGGAGAGACAATAAAAGTGGGATATTTAGGGAATATTTTTCGAACCATAAACCAAGTCTCTGAGCGTTGATTTTTAAAGCCTATTTTTCTAAGGAAAAGTTAAACTCTAAACATGAATTTTAAAATAATATTTTTTTCCTCTAAGCCTGGGTTTTTAAAGGAACATTTTTCAAAGGACAAATTCGCCTCTAAACGTGGATTTTAAAAGAATTGTCCTCTTAGGGTGGATTTTAAAAGAATATTTTTCAAAGGACAAATTGTCCTATAAGCGTGGATTTTAAAAGAATATTTCAAAGGACAATTTGTCCTCTAAGCTGGGATTTTAAAATAATATTTTTCAAAGGACAATTTGTCCTCTAAGCGTGGATATTAAAAGAATATTTTTCAAAGTACCAATTGTCCTCTAAGCGTGGATTTTAAAAGAATATTTTTCAAAGAACAAATTGTCCTCTAAGCGTGGATTTTAAAAGAATATTTTTTCAAAGGACATATTGTCCTTTAAGCTTGGATTTTAAAATAATATTTTTTACAAGACAAATTGTCCTCTTAGCGTGGATATTAAAAGAATATTTTTCAAAATTGTCCCCTAAGTGTGGATTTTAAAAGAATATTTTTCAAAGGACAAATTGTCCTCTAAGCGTGGATTTTATAAGAATATTTTTCAAAGGACAAATTGTCCTCTAAACGTGGATTTTAAAATAATATTTTTCAAAGGGCAAATCGACCTCTAAGCGTGGATTTGAAAATAATATTTTTATACCCTCAGCATTTATGCTAACGAGGGTATATGCACTTTCATACGGGCAAAATGTGCCTCATCGAAATAATGGTTTTAGACCCCAAGTATGTTTGGACGAAATCCATTTCAAACAATTTGGAGTCGATTGAGCAATGTCCGTCTGTCTGTCTGGCTGGCTGGAGCGCACGATAACTCTCGAACGGATCAATCGATTCGATCTAAAATTTGGCTATCGTAATATTTTGTCCAAACTTAGTTTAAATTCGAAGATGGGTTATATCGGTCCACTCCTTCCGGTACCTCCCCCACAAAAGTTCCAAAATGTTTGGAAAATTTGTACGATATTTCATGAAGGGAGTAACCGATTTGATCCATACTTTGCAAATCGTGAAATGTCTACCAGACTTTCCAATATGGGCTCAATCCGTCTACTCCTTCGGGTACCTTCCACACAAAATTTGGGATAAGTTCAGTTTAGGACCTGCTACCGAATCGTCTTGATTTTTGTTTTAGCAACTTGTATTCACTGTCCCCTATACGACGGTACAAGTTTCATCAGGGGCAAGTCCACACTTCCTGAGAAAATAGCCACAAAGTTGCAAAAAAAAAACCTGTGACACCGTGTGAGGTAGTTGGAGCGCAAGATAACTGTCGAACGGATCTGCCGATTCGGTCCAAAATTTGGCCTTAATAATATTTTGTCAAACATAGTTTATGTTCGAAGATAAGCCATATCCGTCCACTCCTGCAGGTACCTCCCCCACAAAAGTTCAAAAATGTTCTGAAAAATTGTTCGTACGGTAACTCTTGAAGGGAGTGGCCGAATTGGTCCAAACTTTACACATCCTAATATATCTACCAGGTTCAAATATGGACTTTATTTGTCCACTCCATCCGGTACCTCCCACACAAAATTTCGGATAAGTTCACTTAAGACCTGCAATCGAATCACGTTGATTTTTGTTGAAGCAACTTGCATTCGCTGCCTCAATTACGATGGTAAAAGTTTTTTCAGGGGCAAGTCCAACTTCTTGAGCAAACAGCCCGAAGGGTGTAAAAACCCCCTATGGCAACATATGTAGTGCCTGGAGATCCACTTCCATAATGGTGATATGTCGATCCACTCCTTTAAGTATTTCCTCCGCAAAACTTTTGATCTTTAATCCTAATCAACATTTTTGTCGGTTCATACATCCAAAATTTTAAAAAACCCCTAAATACATACGTTTTGGTTAAAAGACAAATTGACCTCTAAGCGTGGATTTGAAAATAATATTTTCCAAAGTACAAATTGTCCTATTTTTCACAGTACAAATTTTCCTTTAAGCGTTGATTTTAAAATAATATTTTTGAAAGGACAAATCGACCTCTAAGCGTGGATTTGAAAATAATATTTTTGAAATGACAAATCGACCTCTAAGCGTGGATTTGAAAATAATATTCTTCAAAGGACAAATTGACCTATATGCGTGGATTTGAAAATAACATTTTTCAAATGACAAATTGACCTCTAAGCGTGGATTTGAAAATAATATTTTTGAAAGGACAAATCCACCTCTAAGCGTGGATTTGAAAATAATATTTTTGAAAGGACAAATCCACCTCTAAGCGTGGATTTGAAAATAATATTTTTCAAATGACAAATTGTCCTATTTTTCATAGTAGACATTTTCCTCTAAGCGTGGATTTTAAAATTATATTTTTTAGAGGACAAAATGTCCTATTTTTCACAGTACAAATTTTCCTCTAAGCGTATATTTTAAAATAATATTCTTCAAAGGACAAATTGACCTCTAAGCGTGGATTTGAAAAAAATATTTTTCAAATGACAAATTGTCCTATTTTTCATAGTAGACATTTTCCTCTAAGCGTGGATTTTATAATAATATTTTTCAAAGGACAAATTGTCCTATTTTTCACATGACAAATTTTCCTCTAAGCGTGGATTTTATAATAATATTTTTCAAAGGACAAATTGTCCTATTTTTCACATGACAAATTTTCCTCTAAGCGTGGATTTTAAAATAATATTTTTGAAAAGACAAATCATATAAATAAGCGTGGATTTGAAAATAATATTTTTGAAAGGACAAATCGACCTCTCAGCGTGGATTTGAAAATAATATTTTTGAAAGGACAAATCGACCTCTAAGCGTGGATTTGAAAATAATATTTTTGAAAGGACAAATCGACCTCTAAGCGTGGATTTGAAAATAATATTTTTGAAAGGACAAATCTACCTCTAAGCGTGGATTTGAAAATAATATTTTTGAAAGGACAAATCGACCTCTAAGCGTGGATTTGAAAATAATATTTTTGAAAAGACAAATCGACATCTAAGCGTGGATTTGAAAATAATATTTTTCAAAGGACAAATTGTCCTATTTTTCACAGTACAAATTTTCCTCTAAGCGTGGATTTGAAAATAATATTTTTGAAAGGACAAATCGACCTCTAAGCGTTGATTTGAAAATAATATTTTTCAAAGGACAAATTGACCTCTAAGCGTGGATTTTAAAAGAATATTTTTCAAAGGACAAATTGACCTCTAAGCGTGGATTTTAAAAGAATATATTTCACAAGACAAATTGTCCTTTAAGTGTGGAGTTTAAAAGTACAAATTGGCATCTAAGTGTGGAGTTTAAAATAATATTTTTCAAAGGACAAATTGAGAATTAAAAAAAAAAATATTTTTAAATGGACAAATTGGCCTCTAAGCGTGGATTTTATAAGAATATTTTTCAAAGGACAATTTGGGCTTTAAGTCTGGATTTTTAAGGAATACTTTTCAAGGGGAAAATTGGCCTCTAGGCGTGGATTTTAAAAGAATATTTTTCAAAAGACAAATTGGCATCTAAGCGTGGATTTTCAAAGAGGTTTTCTACTTAAAAAAGTAAGTCTAAAGCCAGAAGCTCATCTGAAGAGGTCTTCTATCTATTGAAGCCCTTTAAAGAGGTCTTATATCTACTAAAACCCGTTTAAAAATGTCTTATATGTATCTATTGAAGCCCCTCTAAAGGCGCCTTCTATCTACATATATAAGCTTCTCCTCGTGTGTGCCTTTTGTCAGAAAGATGAAGTGAATTTTTCTTTAAATGCACAATATAAATTAGAGATTTAAAAAATTTCCCGAAATTGCAAAAAAGGTTTCGAAATTTAAAAAAAAAAAATATCATATTTAAAGTTGAGCAGAGATTCTCAATTCTTCTATCGGTAACTTAAATAAAGAAATTTACTTTTCACACTCCTGTATTATTGTGGGTAGAAACCGCTCTTAGGCACAACATTAAGTCATTAACTCAATTGAAAATAAACATTCCAGGAATCGTATAGGATTCTCAATACTTAACACTTCTTTGTGAATTTTTTTCTTGTAAGGGGTTAATATTTGTGTTTACTTGGGATCAATTTGGGTTTGGGGAAGCACCATCAGCGACGGGTCCTAATGAGAGGGAGAGAGAATTGATTGTTTTTTATATAAGAAAGAAAAAAAAAAATAGAATCGAAACAGCAGGTAATCTTATGATTAGAGGTTTAAATCATAACGAAGATTATTGTGCTTGGTTGTTGGAGGAGTCCTCCTACCCCCTCCACACAATTAAGGCTTCCTTTCTCTATTTCTGTGGAGACAGCATAATCCACCAAATATGGGGACACGTCAATTGAGACAAAGAATGAATGGCTAGCCAGTGACTATTCAGCTAGTACCATTCTTGTGTTTGTCCATAAATATAAGGCTTTAAAGACAGGCAGACAGACAGACATTCGTACAGACAGACGCATATAATTTTGATTAAGGATGTTTTAATGTGGCTGGGCAGCGATTTCAATCCCTTTTCCATTTTTTGTTGTTATTGTTAGTCTTCTCCTTTTTCGATTCGTGTTCGTTTCGTAATGATCGTTTGTTTGGTATCATAAAACCCAAAAACACACACACACCATACACACCGACAGGTCCTATACAAATCCTACGACAAGTGCGCTGGGCATGCGCAAAGCAGTGCGCCGCTGCCGCCTATTGAATTTATCATAATGCCGGCAGAGGGAGCGAGCAGACATCGTAGCAGTTCTTAAATCAAAAATAATTTAAAGAAACAAACGCAACCAAACAACCTGTCTGTCTGTACCTCGCGATATTGTCTCCTTCTTTGTTTTGTTGACTGTGAAGATTTAATTTTTGGGTAAGGTTCCTTCGCGCGTTTCTCGCTATGCATACATAAAGGAAGATTATTTACTCTTTATGAGCGTTGGATGCCAGCGAGTTGAGTTTATCAGGTTGAAAATTAAACAATTATGTCCACCATGGTCGAGAATGTCTACGACTATCCCACTTTGTCCTCTTCGTTGTTTGGCTGGCAGGTTATTTGTATGCCTATCTGTCTGTCCGTCAGTCTGTCCTTGTTGGAGTCTTATTGTTCTTCGTTCGTTTTCTTGTTTGTGTGTTTGTATTTGTTTTGAGCATTCGTTTTCTTCGTTGAGCATTGAGGTTTCCATGTCTTCCAAGTGATTGAGATTTTGATTCCTTCAATCCAATTTTTTTCAGATTTTCCAGACGCTCAACATGGAGTGTATTTGTGTGTGTTGTACGTATTTGTTTGTTTTCATTTTTTGGTGATATGCCCATATCTGTGTCTGTAGTTGTGTGTAACGTATTTTCTGAGAGGGGGAGCAAACGAAACACACGTGCATTTTATGTCTTTACACGTCGTTTGTGTTAAACAAATTCAAATGATATGCCTTTTGAAATGCTTGGGTTTGATTGAATCTATTCGGCGGAGTACAGTCGCGAAGGCTCGTCAAATAAGGATTCATGTTCAGATACATTTTGTCGTGGATACTTTTTGTGACGAAGAAACTAGAGATTTGTAACGTATTTTTTTGAAATGTTAGGGGATTGGAGGTTTTTGTGTTTGTTCTTTTTCTTCTTCTTTTTCTTGGTGGACACAAATTTTGATAGTGGGGATTGATAGAAATGTTTGTATTAAGAAAAACAACAACAACAATTTTCTATGAAAAATCATAGGATTAACAAGAAAATTTTCTTTAACACGATTTTGAGCCAATGATTTGTTGAACAAAGAATCTTGAGCCTTGGGAGGTGTTGTCAAATTCTTTAAAAAATCCACGCTTTATTGGCTAAATAAGACCTAGGAATTTTTTTTTTAAAATCCACGCTTTATTGACTAAAGAAGGCCTAGGAAAAATCTTTAAAAACATCCACGCTTTATTGACTAAAGAAGGCCTAGGAAAAATCTTTAAAAAATCCACGCTTTATTGACTAAAGAAGGCCTAGGAAAAATCTTTAAAAAAATCCACGCTTTATTGGCTAAAGAAGGCCTAAGAAAAATCTTTAAAAAATCCACGCTTTATTGGCCAAAGGAGGACTATAAAAATTCTTTAAAAAATCCACGCTTCATTGGCCAAAGGAGGACTATAAAAATTCTTTAAAAATCCACGCTTTATTGGCTAAAGAAGGCCTAAGAAAATTCTTTAAAAAATCCACGCTTTATTGGCTAAAGAAGGCCTAAGAAAATTCTTTAAAAAATCCACGCTTTATTGGCTAAAGAAGGCCTAAGAAAATTCTTTAAAAAATCCACGCTTTATTGGCTAAAGAAGGCCTAAGAAAATTCTTTAAAAAATCCACGCTTTATTGGCTAAAGAAGGCCTAAGAAAATTCTTTAAAAAATCCACGCTTTATTGGCTAAAGAAGGCCTAAGAAAATTCTTTAAAAAATCCACGCTTTATTGGCTAAAGAAGGCCTAAGAAAATTCTTTAAAAAATCCACGCTTTATTGGCTAAAGAAGGCCTAAGAAAATTCTTTAAAAAATCCACGCTTTATTGGCTAAAGAAGGCCTAAGAAAATTCTTTAAAAAATCCACGCTTTATTGGCTAAAGAAGGCCTAAGAAAATTCTTTAAAAAATCCACGCTTTATTGGCTAAAGAAGGCCTAAGAAAATTCTTTAAAAAATCCACGCTTTATTGGCTAAAGAAGGCCTAAGAAAATTCTTTAAAAAATCCACGCTTTATTGGCTAAAGAAGGCCTAAGAAAATTCTTTAAAAAATCCACGCTTTATTGGCTAAAGAAGGCCTAAGAAAATTCTTTAAAAAATCCACGCTTTATTGGCTAAAGAAGGCCTAAGAAAATTCTTTAAAAAATCCACGCTTTATTGGCTAAAGAAGGCCTAAGAAAATTCTTTAAAAAATCCACGCTTTATTGGCTAAAGAAGGCCTAAGAAAATTCTTTAAAAAATCCACGCTTTATTGGCTAAAGAAGGCCTAAGAAAATTCTTTAAAAAATCCACGCTTTATTGGCTAAAGAAGGCCTAAGAAAATTCTTTAAAAAATCCACGCTTTATTGGCTAAAGAAGGCCTAAGAAAATTCTTTAAAAAATCCACGCTTTATTGGCTAAAGAAGGCCTAAGAAAATTCTTTAAAAAATCCACGCTTTATTGGCTAAAGAAGGCCTAAGAAAATTCTTTAAAAAATCCACGCTTTATTGGCTAAAGAAGGCCTAAGAAAATTCTTTAAAAAATCCACGCTTTATTGGCTAAAGAAGGCCTAAGAAAATTCTTTAAAAAATCCACGCTTTATTGGCTAAAGAAGGCCTAAGAAAATTCTTTAAAAAATCCACGCTTTATTGGCTAAAGAAGGCCTAAGAAAATTCTTTAAAAAATCCACGCTTTATTGGCTAAAGAAGGCCTAAGAAAATTCTTTAAAAAATCCACGCTTTATTGGCTAAAGAAGGCCTAAGAAAATTCTTTAAAAAATCCACGCTTTATTGGCTAAAGAAGGCCTAAGAAAATTCTTTAAAAAATCCACGCTTTATTGGCTAAAGAAGGCCTAAGAAAATTCTTTAAAAAATCCACGCTTTATTGGCTAAAGAAGGCCTAAGAAAATTCTTTAAAAAATCCACGCTTTATTGGCTAAAGAAGGCCTAAGAAAATTCTTTAAAAAATCCACGCTTTATTGGCTAAAGAAGGCCTAAGAAAATTCTTTAAAAAATCCACGCTTTATTGGCTAAAGAAGGCCTAAGAAAATTCTTTAAAAAATCCACGCTTTATTGGCTAAAGAAGGCCTAAGAAAATTCTTTAAAAAATCCACGCTTTATTGGCTAAAGAAGGCCTAAGAAAATTCTTTAAAAAATCCACGCTTTATTGGCTAAAGAAGGCCTAAGAAAATTCTTTAAAAAATCCACGCTTTATTGGCTAAAGAAGGCCTAAGAAAATTCTTTAAAAAATCCACGCTTTATTGGCTAAAGAAGGCCTAAGAAAATTCTTTAAAAAATCCACGCTTTATTGGCTAAAGAAGGCCTAAGAAAATTCTTTAAAAAATCCACGCTTTATTGGCTAAAGAAGGCCTAAGAAAATTCTTTAAAAAATCCACGCTTTATTGGCTAAAGAAGGCCTAAGAAAATTCTTTAAAAAATTCACGCTTTATTGGCTAAAGAAGGCTTAAGAAAATTCTTTAAAAAATCCACGCTTTATTGGCTAAAGAAGGCCTAAGAAAATTCTTTAAAAAATCCACGCTTTATTGGCTAAAGAAGGCCTAAGAAAATTCTTTAAAAAATCCACGCTTTATTGGCTAAAGAAGGCCTAAGAAAATTCTTTAAAAAATCCACGCTTTATTGGCTAAAGAAGGCCTAAGAAAATTCTTTAAAAATCCACGCTTTATTGGCTAAAGAAGGCCTAGGAAAATTATTTAAAAAATCCACGCTTTATTGGCTAAAGAAGGCCTAGGAAAATTCTTTAAAAAATCCACGCTTTATTGGCTAAAGAAGGCCTAGGAAAATTCTTTAAAAAATCCACGCTTTATTGGCTAAAGAAGGCCTAGGAAAATTCTTTAAAAAATCCACGCTTTATTGGCTAAAGAAGGCCTAGGAAAATTCTTTAAAAAATCCACGCTTTATTGGCTAAAGATGGCCTAGGAAAATTCTTTAAAAAATCCACGCTTTATTGGCTAAAGAAGGCCTAGGAAAATTCTTTAAAAAATCTACGCTTTATTGGCTAAAGAAGGCCTAGGAAAATTCTTTAAAAAATCCACGCATTATTGGCTAAAGAAGGCCTAGGAAAAATCTTTAAAAAATCCACGCTTTATTGGCTAAAGAAGGCCTAGGAAAAATCTTTAAAACATCCACGCTTTATTGGCTAAAGAAGGCCTAGGAAAATTCTTTAAAAAATCCACGCTTTATTGGCTAAAGACGGCCTAGAAAAATTCTTTAAAAAATCCACGCTTTATTGGCTAAAGAAGGCCTAGGAAAATTCTTTAAAAAATCCACGCTTTATTGGCTAAAGAAGGCCTAGAAAAATTCTTTAAAAAATCCACGCTTTATTGGCTAAAGAAGGCCTAGGAAAATTCTTTAAAAAAATCCACGCTTTATTGGCTAAAGAAGGCCTAGGAAAATTCTTTAAAAAAATCCACGCTTTATTAGCTAAAGAAGGCATAAGAAAATTCTTTAAAAATCCACGCTTTATTGGCTAGGAAATTCTCTAGGAAAATTCTTTAAAAAATCTACGCTTTATTGGCTAAAGAAGGCCTAGGAAAATTCTTTAAAAAATCCACGCTTTATTGGCTAAAGAAGGCCTAGAAAAAAATCTTTAAAAAATCCACGATTTATTGGCTAAAGAAGGCATAGGAAAAATCTTAAAAAAATCCACGCTTTATTGGCTAAAGAAGGCATAGGAAAAATCTTCAAAAAATCCACGCTTTATTGGCTAAAGACGGCCTAGAAAAATTCTTTAAAAAATCCACGCTTTATTGGCTAAAGACGGCCTAGAAAAATTCTTCAAAAAATCCACGCTTTATTGGCTAAAGAAGGCCTAGGAAAATTCTTTAAAAAATCCACGCTTTATTGGCTAAAGAAGGCCTAGAAAAATTCTTTAAAAAATCCACGCTTTATTGGCTAAAGAAGGCCTAGGAAAATTCTTTAAAAAAATCCACGCTTTATTGGCTAAAGAAGGCCTAGGGAAAATTCTTTAAAAAAATCCACGCTTTATTAGCTAAAGAAGGCATAAGAAAATTATTTAAAAATCCACGCTTTATTGGCTAAAGAAGGCCTAAGAAAATTCTTTAAAAAATCCACGCTTTATTGGCTAAAGAAGGCCTACAAAAATCTTTTAAAAATCCACGCTTTATTAGCTAAAGAAGGCCTACGAAAATCTTTTAAAAATCAACGCTTTATTGGCTAAAGAAGGCCTAGGAAAATTCTTTAAAAAATCTACGCTTTATTGGCTAAAGAAGGCCTAGGAAAATTCTTTAAAAAATCCACGCTTTATTGGCTAAAGAAGGCCTACAAAAATCTTTTAAAAAACCACGCTTTATTGGCTAAAGAAGGCCTAGAAAAAATCTTAAAAAAATCCACGCTTTATTGGCTAAAGAAGGCATAGGAAAAATCTTCAAAAAATCCACGCTTTATTAGCTAAAGAAGGCCTAGGAAAATTCTTTAAAAAATCCCCGCTTTATTGGCTAAAGAAGGCCTAGGAAAATTCTTTAAAAAATCCACGCTTTATTGGCTAAAGAAGGCCTAGGAAATTTCTTTAAAAATCCACGCTTTATTGGCTAAAGAAGGCCTAGGAAATTTCTTTAAAAAATCCACGCTTTATTGGCTAAAAAAGGCCTAGGAAAATTCTTTAAAAAATCTACGCTTTATTAACTAAAGAAGGCATAAGAAAATTCTTTAAAAATCCACGCTTTATTGGCTATACTAGGCCTAGGAAAATTCTTTAAAAAATCCACGCTTTATTGGCTAAACTAGGCCTAGGAAAATTCTTTAAAAAATCCACGCTTTATTGGCTAAACTAGGCCTAGGAAAATTCTTTAAAAAATCCACGCTTTATTGGCTAAACTAGGCCTAGGAATTTTTTTTAAAAAATCCACGCTTTATTGGCTAAAGAAGGCCTAGGAAAATTCTTTAAAAAATCTACGCTTATTAGCTAAAGAAGGCATAAGAAAATTCTTTAAAAAGCCACGCTTTATTGGCTATACTAGGCCTAGGAAAATTCTTTAAAAAATCCACGCTTTATTGGCTAAAGAAGGCCTAGGAAAATTCTTTAAAAAATCCACGCTTTATTGGCTAAAGAAGGCCTAGGAAAATTCTTTAAAAAATCCACGCTTTATTGGCTAAAGAAGGCCTAGGAAAATTCTTTAAAAAATCCACGCTTTATTGACTAAAGGAGGGATTGAAAAATTCTTTAAAAAATCCACGGTTTATTGGCCAAAGGATGGCTTCAAAAATTCTTTAAAAAATCCACGCTTTGGTGGTCAAAGGAGGGCTTCAAAAATTCTTTAAAAAATCCACGCTTTGGTGGTCAAAGGAGGGCTTCAAAAATTCTTTAAAAAATCCACGCTTTGGTGGTCAAAGGAGGGCTTCAAAAATTCTTTAAAAAATCCACGCTTTGGTGGTCAAAGGAGGGCTTCAAAAATTCTTTAAAAAATCCACGCTTTGGTGGTCAAAGGAGGGCTTCAAAAATTCTTTAAAAAATCCACGCTTTGGTGGTCAAAGGAGGGCTTCAAAAATTCTTTAAAAAATCCACGCTTTGGTGGTCAAAGGAGGGCTTCAAAAATTCTTTAAAAAATCCACGCTTTGGTGGTCAAAGGAGGGCTTCAAAAATTCTTTAAAAAATCCACGCTTTGGTGGTCAAAGGAGGGCTTCAAAAATTCTTTAAAAAATCCACGCTTTGGTGGTCAAAGGAGGGCTTCAAAAATTCTTTAAAAAATCCACGCTTTGGTGGTCAAAGGAGGGCTTCAAAAATTCTTTAAAAAATCCACGCTTTGGTGGTCAAAGGAGGGCTTCAAAAATTCTTTAAAAAATCCACGCTTTGGTGGTCAAAGGAGGGCTTCAAAAATTCTTTAAAAAATCCACGCTTTGGTGGTCAAAGGAGGGCTTCAAAAATTCTTTAAAAAATCCACGCTTTGGTGGTCAAAGGAGGGCTTCAAAAATTCTTTAAAAAATCCACGCTTTGGTGGTCAAAGGAGGGCTTCAAAAATTCTTTAAAAAATCCACGCTTTGGTGGTCAAAGGAGGGCTTCAAAAATTCTTTAAAAAATCCACGCTTTGGTGGTCAAAGGAGGGCTTCAAAAATTCTTTAAAAAATCCACGCTTTGGTGGTCAAAGGAGGGCTTCAAAAATTCTTTAAAAAATCCACGCTTTGGTGGTCAAAGGAGGGCTTCAAAAATTCTTTAAAAAATCCACGCTTTGGTGGTCAAAGGAGGGCTTCAAAAATTCTTTAAAAAATCCACGCTTTGGTGGTCAAAGGAGGGCTTCAAAAATTCTTTAAAAAATCCACGCTTTGGTGGTCAAAGGAGGGCTTCAAAAATTCTTTAAAAAATCCACGCTTTGGTGGTCAAAGGAGGGCTTCAAAAATTCTTTAAAAAATCCACGCTTTGGTGGTCAAAGGAGGGCTTCAAAAATTCTTTAAAAAATCCACGCTTTGGTGGTCAAAGGAGGGCTTCAAAAATTCTTTAAAAAATCCACGCTTTGGTGGTCAAAGGAGGGCTTCAAAAATTCTTTAAAAAATCCACGCTTTGGTGGTCAAAGGAGGGCTTCAAAAATTCTTTAAAAAATCCACGCTTTGGTGGTCAAAGGAGGGCTTCAAAAATTCTTTAAAAAATCCACGCTTTGGTGGTCAAAGGAGGGCTTCAAAAATTCTTTAAAAAATCCACGCTTTGGTGGTCAAAGGAGGGCTTCAAAAATTCTTTAAAAAATCCACGCTTTGGTGGTCAAAGGAGGGCTTCAAAAATTCTTTAAAAAATCCACGCTTTGGTGGTCAAAGGAGGGCTTCAAAAATTCTTTAAAAAATCCACGCTTTGGTGGTCAAAGGAGGGCTTCAAAAATTCTTTAAAAAATCCACGCTTTGGTGGTCAAAGGAGGGCTTCAAAAATTCTTTAAAAAATCCACGCTTTGGTGGTCAAAGGAGGGCTTCAAAAATTCTTTAAAAAATCCACGCTTTGGTGGTCAAAGGAGGGCTTCAAAAATTCTTTAAAAAATCCACGCTTTGGTGGTCAAAGGAGGGCTTCAAAAATTCTTTAAAAAATCCACGCTTTGGTGGTCAAAGGAGGGCTTCAAAAATTCTTTAAAAAATCCACGCTTTGGTGGTCAAAGGAGGGCTTCAAAAATTCTTTAAAAAATCCACGCTTTGGTGGTCAAAGGAGGGCTTCAAAAATTCTTTAAAAAATCCACGCTTTGGTGGTCAAAGGAGGGCTTCAAAAATTCTTTAAAAAATCCCACGCTTTGGTGGTCAAAGGAGGGCTTCAAAAATTCTTTAAAAAATCCACGCTTTGGTGGTCAAAGGAGGGCTTCAAAAATTCTTTAAAAAATCCACGCTTTGGTGGTCAAAGGAGGGCTTCAAAAATTCTTTAAAAAATCCACGCTTTGGTGGTCAAAGGAGGGCTTCAAAAATTCTTTAAAAAATCCACGCTTTGGTGGTCAAAGGAGGGCTTCAAAAATTCTTTAAAAAATCCACGCTTTGGTGGTCAAAGGAGGGCTTCAAAAATTCTTTAAAAAATCCACGCTTTGGTGGTCAAAGGAGGGCTTCAAAAATTCTTTAAAAAATCCACGCTTTGGTGGTCAAAGGAGGGCTTCAAAAATTCTTTAAAAAATCCACGCTTTGGTGGTCAAAGGAGGGGCTTCAAAAATTCTTTAAAAAATCCACGCTTTGGTGGTCAAAGGAGGCTTCAAAAATTCTTTAAAAAATCCACGCTTTGGTGGTCAAAGGAGGGCTTCAAAAATTCTTTAAAAAATCCACGCTTTGGTGGTCAAAGGAGGGCTTCAAAAATTCTTTAAAAAATCCACGCTTTGGTGGTCAAAGGAGGGCTTCAAAAATTCTTTAAAAAATCCACGCTTTGGTGGTCAAAGGAGGGCTTCAAAAATTCTTTAAAAAATCCACGCTTTGGTGGTCAAAGGAGGGCTTCAAAAATTCTTTAAAAAATCCACGCTTTGGTGGTCAAAGGAGGGCTTCAAAAATTCTTTAAAAAATCCACGCTTTGGTGGTCAAAGGAGGGCTTCAAAAATTCTTTAAAAAATCCACGCTTTGGTGGTCAAAGGAGGGCTTCAAAAATTCTTTAAAAAATCCACGCTTTGGTGGTCAAAGGAGGGCTTCAAAAATTCTTTAAAAAATCCACGCTTTGGTGGTCAAAGGAGGGCTTCAAAAATTCTTTAAAAAAATCCACGCTTTGGTGGTCAAAGGAGGGCTTCAAAAATTCTTTAAAAAATCCACGCTTTGGTGGTCAAAGGAGGGCTTCAAAAATCTTTAAAAAATCCACGCTTTGGTGGTCAAAGGAGGGCTTCAAAAATTCTTTAAAAAATCCACGCTTTGGTGGTCAAAGGAGGGCTTCAAAAATTCTTTAAAAAATCCACGCTTTGGTGGTCAAAGGAGGGCTTCAAAAATTCTTTAAAAAATCCACGCTTTGGTGGTCAAAGGAGGGCTTCAAAAATTCTTTAAAAAATCCACGCTTTGGTGGTCAAAGGAGGGCTTCAAAAATTCTTTAAAAAATCCACGCTTTGGTGGTCAAAGGAGGGCTTCAAAAATTCTTTAAAAAATCCACGCTTTGGTGGTCAAAGGAGGCTTCAAAAATTCTTTAAAAAATCCACGCTTTGGTGGTCAAAGGAGGGCTTCAAAAATTCTTTAAAAAATCCACGCTTTGGTGGTCAAAGGAGGGCTTCAAAAATTCTTTAAAAAATCCACGCTTTGGTGGTCAAAGGAGGGCTTCAAAAATTCTTTAAAAATCCACGCTTTGGTGGTCAAAGGAGGGCTTCAAAAATTCTTTAAAAAATCCACGCTTTGGTGGTCAAAGGAGGGCTTCAAAAATTCTTTAAAAAATCCACGCTTTGGTGGTCAAAGGAGGGCTTCAAAAATTCTTTAAAAAATCCACGCTTTGGTGGTCAAAGGAGGGCTTCAAAAATTCTTTAAAAATCCACGCTTTGGTGGTCAAAGGAGGGCTTCAAAAATTCTTTAAAAAATCCACGCTTTGGTGGTCAAAGGAGGGCTTCAAAAATTCTTTAAAAAATCCACGCTTTGGTGGTCAAAGGAGGGCTTCAAAAATTCTTTAAAAAATCCACGCTTTGGTGGTCAAAGGAGGGCTTCAAAAATTCTTTAAAAAAATCCACGCTTTGGTGGTCAAAGGAGGGCTTCAAAAATTCTTTAAAAAATCCACGCTTTGGTGGTCAAAGGAGGGCTTCAAAAAATTCTTTAAAAAATCCACGCTTTGGTGGTCAAAGGAGGGCTTCAAAAATTCTTTAAAAATCCACGCTTTGGTGGTCAAAGGAGGGCTTCAAAAATTCTTTAAAAAATCCACGCTTTGGTGGTCAAAGGAGGGCTTCAAAAATTCTTTAAAAATCCACGCTTTGGTGGTCAAAGGAGGGCTTCAAAAATTCTTTAAAAATCCACGCTTTGGTGGTCAAAGGAGGGCTTCAAAAATTCTTTAAAAAATCCACGCTTTGGTGGTCAAAGGAGGGCTTCAAAAATTCTTTAAAAAATCCACGCTTTGGTGGTCAAAGGAGGGCTTCAAAAATTCTTTAAAAAATCCACGCTTTGGTGGTCAAAGGAGGGCTTCAAAAATTCTTTAAAAAATCCACGCTTTGGTGGTCAAAGGAGGGCTTCAAAAATTCTTTAAAAAATCCACGCTTTGGTGGTCAAAGGAGGGCTTCAAAAATTCTTTAAAAAATCCACGCTTTGGTGGTCAAAGGAGGGCTTCAAAAATTCTTTAAAAAATCCACGCTTTGGTGGTCAATGGAGGGCTTCAAAAATTCTTTAAAAAATCCACGCTTTGGTGGTCAGAGGAGGGCTTCAAAAATTCTTTAAAAAAATCCACGCTTTGGTGGTCAGAGGAGGGCTTCAAAATTCTTTAAAAAATCCACGCTTTGGTGGTCAAAGGAGGGCTTCAAAAATTCTTTAAAAAAATCCACGCTTTGGTGGTCAAAGGAGGGCTTCAAAAATTCTTTAAAAAATCCACGCTTTGGTGGTCAAAGGAGGGCTTCAAAAATTCTTTAAAAAATCCACGCTTTGGTGGTCAAAGGAGGGCTTCAAAAATTCTTTAAAAAATCCACGCTTTGGTGGTCAAAGGAGGGCTTCAAAAAATTCTTTAAAAAATCCACGCTTTGGTGGTCAAAGGAGGGCTTCAAAAATTCTTTAAAAAATCCACGCTTTGGTGGTAAAAGGAGGGCTTCAAAAATTCTTTAAAAAATCCACGCTTTGGTGGTCAAAGGAGGGCTTCAAAAATTCTTTAAAAATCCACGCTTTGGTGGTCAAAGGAGGGCTTCAAAAATTCTTTAAAAATCCACGTTTCTTGCCCAAAGAAGGGCTTGGAAAGATCTTTAAATAATCCACGTTTCTTGGCCTAGAGTATGGCTTGAAAAAGTCTTGAAAAAAAACACTTTTCTTGGCTTGAAAAATTCTTTTAATAATCCAGGAGGTCTTAAAATTCTTTATAAAAGAGTAAACAATTTTTGTGTCCTTAAATTTTTTCCTCCCTTTAGATTGACTTCAAATCAATCCTTTTTGACTACTAGTTTTTTCCAAAGAAGAAACTCTTCCTCTTTCAACATATAGGTGATCCTTAGTTTCTCAAAAAAACAACAATCAATAATAAATTCCAAACAATAAACAATTTTTAATTAAAACCAAATACCCATCTTGAAAATAATAAAAAAAACTCCTTGAGCAAATAAAGCAACCCCTCTTCACTAAGTGACTAAACAGAAATTTGTTTAAATAAAATTCAGAACAAAACAAAAAACGAGAGCATCACCACTTCAATTCAATACAAGGACTTTTAACCAAAACAAAACCCAATCGTATGTGGAACAATATTGAACAACAATATAATTCTAAATGATGATTTGAAGGAAAAAAATGAACAACAAATTTGCTGACCAATGACCCATTGAAAAACACCAAGAAATAGAAAAAACGCTTTATCATTGCATCCTTTTGAGGTTACATCCCAAAATACAAAAAAGGTTTTGTTTAAGGATTTCATGGCAAGGCTAATGATCCTTGAGACAAAAATGTAACGAAAAAAACAAATACTACGCTGGCTGGCTTACTCTGCTGCTTCTTCTCTTGTTTTTGTCTTATCTTCCAAATGTTAAACAGATCATTAGTCATCACAAAATAGGATTGCCCAAGAATTGTTGGCGAGGTGCGATCAACCAAATGAGAGTTTAAAGGTCCTGCTGGTTTTGTGGGTAAGAAAGTCATTTTTCAAAATTTTCTTTGCTTACCAAAAGTGTCCTGGCCTCTATATCTTCGTTGTGCATTGTAGATCAATGAGATAGGACTTATTTTGATTGCTAATTTTAGAATTTAGTAAAAATAAATCATTTATCATTCAATTTTCGACGATTTGTTTAATGAAAATGAATGACATTTGAATAATTTGTTAAGATTAAATGCGAAGATAGTTGGGCAGTTTTCAATTTAAGGAATTTTGTATTTTTTCTGTTAAGGGACATTTAATTGAGCATTTTGTTGCAAGCCCTCCTTCAGCCAATAAAGCGTGGATTTTTGAAAAAAAAATTCAAACTCTCCTTTAGTCAGTAAAGCGTGGACTTTTTGAAGCATTTTGAAAGCCTTCCTTTTAAATGAATTTTTTAAGACTTTCTTAAGGCAAGAAAGCGTGGATTTTTTAAAGAATTTTTCAAGGCCTCCTTTGGTCAATAAAGCGTGGATTTTTTAAAGAATTTTCCAAGGCCTCCTTTGGTCAATAAAGCGTGGATTTTTTAAAGAATTTTCCAAGGCCTCCTTTGGTCAATAAAGCGTGGATTTTTTAAAAAAATTGTCAAGAAATCCTTTGGCCAATAAATCGTGGATTTAAAAAAATCAAGGCATCCTTTGGCCAATTAAGCCTGAATTTTTTAAAAAATATTTCAAGCCCACCTTTGGTCAATAAAGCGCGGATTTTTTTAAAAAATTGTCAAAAAAAAATTGTAAATAAAATCAAGGCCTCCTTTGGCCAATAAAGCGTGGACTTTTTAAAGAATTTTTCAAGTCCTTTGGCCAATAAAGCTTGGATTTTTTTAAATAATTTTTTAAGTCACTCTTTGTTCAATAAAGCGTGGATTTTTTTAAAAAATTGTAAAGAACTCCTCTATCCAATAAAACGCGGATTAAAAAAAAATCAAAGCCTCCTTCGGCCAATAAAGCGTGGACTTTTTAAAGAATTTTTCAAGTCCTTTGGCCAATAAAGCTTGGAATTTTTAAATATTTTTAAGCTCTTCTTTGGTCAATAAAGCGTGGATCTTTTAAAGAATTTTTCTAGGCCTCCTTTGGTCAATAAAGCGTGGATTTTTTAAAGAATTTTTCTAGGCCTCCTTTGGTCAATAAAGCGTAGATTTTTTAAAGAATTTTTCTAGGCCTCCTTTGGTCAATAAAGCGTAGATTTTTTAAAGAATTTTTCTAGGCCTCCTTTGGTCAATAAAGCGTGGATTTTTTAAAGAATTTTTATAGTCCTCCTTTGGCCAATAAAGCGTGGATTTCTAAAGAATTTTTATAGTCCTCCTTTGGCCAATAAAGCGTGGATTTTTTAAAAAATTTTTATAGTCCCCCTTTGGCCAATAAAACGTGGATTTTTTAAAAAATTTTTATAGTCCTCCTTTGGCCAATAAAGCGTGGATTTTTTAAAGAATTTTTATAGTCCCCCTTTGGCCAATAAAACGTGGATTTTTTAAAGAATTTTTCTAGGCCTCCGTTGGTCAATAAAGCGTGGATTTTTTAAAGAATTTTTCTAGGCCTCCTTTGGTCAATAAAGCGTGGATTTTTTTAAAGAATTTTTCTAGGCCTCCTTTGGTCAATAAAGCGTGGATTTTTTAAAGAATTTTTCTAGGCCTCCTTTGGTCAATAAAGCGTGGATTTTTTAAAGAATTTTTCTAGGCCTCCTTTGGTCAATAAAGCGTGAATTTTTTAAAGAATATTTCTAGGCCTCCTTTGGTCAATAAAGCGTGGATTTTTTAAAGAATTTTTCTAGGCCTCCTTTGGTCAATAAAGCGTGGATTTTTTAAAGAATTTTTCTAGGCCTCCTTTGGTCAATAAAGCGTGGATTTTTTAAAGAAATTTTTCTAGGCTCCTTTGGTCAATAAAGCGTGGATTTTTTAAAGAATTTTTCTAGGCCTCCTTTGGTCAATAAAGCGTGGATTTTTTAAAGAATTTTTCTAGGCCTCCTTTGGTCAATAAAGCGTGGATTTTTTAAAGAATTTTCTAGGCCTCCTTTGGTCAATAAAGCGTGGATTTTTTAAAGAATTTTTCTAGGCCTCCTTTGGTCAATAAAGCGTGGATTTTTTAAAGAATTTTTCTAGGCCTCCTTTGGTCAATAAAGCGTGGATTTTTTAAAGAATTTTTCTAGGCCTCCTTTGGTCAATAAAGCGTGGATTTTTTAAAGAATTTTTCTAGGCCTCCTTTGGTCAATAAAGCGTGGATTTTTTAAAGAATTTTTCTAGGCCTCCTTTGGTCAATAAAGCGTGGATTTTTTAAAGAATTTTTCTAGGCCTCCTTTGGTCAATAAAGCGTGGATTTTTTAAAGAATTTTTCTAGGCCTCCTTTGGTCAATAAAGCGTGGATTTTTTAAAGAATTTTTCTAGGCCTCCTTTGGTCAATAAAGCGTGGATTTTTTAAAGAATTTTTCTAGGCCTCCTTTGGTCAATAAAGCGTGGATTTTTTAAAGAATTTTTCTAGGCCTCCTTTGGTCAATAAAGCGTGGATTTTTTAAAGAATTTTTCTAGGCCTCCTTTGGTCAATAAAGCGTGGATTTTTTAAAGAATTTTTCTAGGCCTCCTTTGGTCAATAAAGCGTGGATTTTTTAAAGAATTTTTCTAGGCCTCCTTTGGTCAATAAAGCGTGGATTTTTTAAAGAATTTTTCTAGGCCTCCTTTGGTCAATAAAGCGTGGATTTTTTAAAGAATTTTTCTAGGCCTCCTTTGGTCAATAAAGCGTGGATTTTTTAAAGAATTTTTCTAGGCCTCCTTTGGTCAATAAAGCGTGGATTTTTTAAAGAATTTTTCTAGGCCTCCTTTGGTCAATAAAGCGTGGATTTTTTAAAGAATTTTTCTAGGCCTCCTTTGGTCAATAAAGCGTGGATTTTTTAAAGAATTTTTCTAGGCCTCCTTTGGTCAATAAAGCGTGGATTTTTTAAAGAATTTTTCTAGGCCTCCTTTGGTCAATAAAGCGTGGATTTTTTAAAGAATTTTTCTAGGCCTCCTTTGGTCAATAAAGCGTGGATTTTTTAAAGAATTTTTCTAGGCCTCCTTTGGTCAATAAAGCGTGGATTTTTTAAAGAATTTTTCTAGGCCTCCTTGGTCAATAAAGCGTGGATTTTTTAAAGAATTTTTCTAGGCCTCCTTTGGTCAATAAAGCGTGGATTTTTTAAAGAATTTTTCTAGCCTCCTTTGGTCAATAAAGCGTGGATTTTTTAAAGAATTTTTATAAACCTCCTTTGGCCAATAAAGCGTGGATTTTTTAAAGAATTTTTATAACCTCCTTTGGCCAATAAAGCGTGGATTTTTTAAAGAATTTTTATAAACCTCCTTTGGCCAATAAAGCGTGGATTTTTTAAAGAATTTTTATAAACCTCCTTTGGCCAATAAAGCGTGGATTTTTTAAAGAATTTTTATAAACCTCCTTTGGCCAATAAAGCGTGGATTTTTTAAAGAATTTTTATAAACCTCCTTTGGCCAATAAAGCGTGGATTTTTTAAAGAATTTTTATAAACCTCCTTTGGCCAATAAAGCGTGGATTTTTTAAAGAATTTTTATAAACCTCCTTTGGCCAATAAAGCGTGGATTTTTTAAAGAATTTTTATAAACCTCCTTTGGCCAATAAAGCGTGGATTTTTTAAAGAATTTTTATAAACCTCCTTTGGCCAATAAAGCGTGGATTTTTTAAAGAATTTTTATAAACCTCCTTTGGCCAATAAAGCGTGGATTTTTTAAAGAATTTTTATAAACCTCCTTTGGCCAATAAAGCGTGGATTTTTTAAAGAATTTTTATAAACCTCCTTTGGCCAATAAAGCGTGGATTTTTTAAAGAATTTTTATAAACCTCCTTTGGCCAATAAAGCGTGGATTTTTTAAAGAATTTTTATAAACCTCCTTTGGCCAATAAAGCGTGGATTTTTTAAAGAATTTTTATAAACCTCCTTTGGCCAATAAAGCGTGGATTTTTTAAAGAATTTTTATAAACCTCCTTTGGCCAATAAAGCGTGGATTTTTTAAAGAATTTTTATAAACCTCCTTTGGCCAATAAAGCGTGGATTTTTTAAAGAATTTTTATAAACCTCCTTTGGCCAATAAAGCGTGGATTTTTTAAAGAATTTTTATAAACCTCCTTTGGCCAATAAAGCGTGGATTTTTTAAAGAATTTTTATAAACCTCCTTTGGCCAATAAAGCGTGGATTTTTTAAAGAATTTTTATAAACCTCCTTTGGCCAATAAAGCGTGGATTTTTTAAAGAATTTTTATAAACCTCCTTTGGCCAATAAAGCGTGGATTTTTTAAAGAATTTTTATAACCTCCTTTGGCCAATAAAGCGTGGATTTTTTAAAGAATTTTTATAAACCTCCTTTGGCCAATAAAGCGTGGATTTTTTAAAGAATTTTTATAAACCTCCTTTGGCCAATAAAGCGTGGATTTTTTAAAGAATTTTTATAAACCTCCTTTGGCCAATAAAGCGTGGATTTTTTAAAGAATTTTTATAAACCTCCTTTGGCCAATAAAGCGTGGATTTTTTAAAGAATTTTTATAAACCTCCTTTGGCCAATAAAGCGTGGATTTTTTAAAGAATTTTTATAAACCTCCTTTGGCCAATAAAGCGTGGATTTTTTAAAGAATTTTTATAAACCTCCTTTGGCCAATAAAGCGTGGATTTTTTAAAGAATTTTTATAAACCTCCGTTGGCCAATAAAGCGTGGATTTTTTAAAGAATTTTTATAAACCTCCGTTGGCCAATAAAGCGTGGATTTTTTAAAGAATTTTTATAAACCTCCTTTGGCCAATAAAGCGTGGATTTTTTAAAGAATTTTTATAAACCTCCTTTGGCCAATAAAGCGTGGATTTTTTAAAGAATTTTTATAAACCTCCTTTGGCCAATAAAGCGTGGATTTTTTAAAGAATTTTTATAAACCTCCTTTGGCCAATAAAGCGTGGATTTTTTAAAGAATTTTTATAAACCTCCTTTGGCCAATAAAGCGTGGATTTTTTAAAGAATTTTTATAAACCTCCTTTGGCCAATAAAGCGTGGATTTTTTAAAGAATTTTTATAAACCTCCTTTGGCCAATAAAGCGTGGATTTTTTAAAGAATTTTTATAAACCTCCTTTGGCCAATAAAGCGTGGATTTTTTAAAGAATTTTTATAAACCTCCTTTGGCCAATAAAGCGTGGATTTTTTAAAGAATTTTTATAAACCTCCTTTGGCCAATAAAGCGTGGATTTTTTAAAGAATTTTTATAAACCTCCTTTGGCCAATAAAGCGTGGATTTTTTAAAGAATTTTTATAAACCTCCTTTGGCCAATAAAGCGTGGATTTTTTAAAGAATTTTTATAAACCTCCTTTGGCCAATAAAGCGTGGATTTTTTAAAGAATTTTTATAAACCTCCTTTGGCCAATAAAGCGTGGATTTTTTAAAGAATTTTTATAAACCTCCTTTGGCCAATAAAGCGTGGATTTTTTAAAGAATTTTTATAAACCTCCTTTGGCCAATAAAGCGTGGATTTTTTAAAGAATTTTTATAAACCTCCTTTGGCCAATAAAGCGTGGATTTTTTAAAGAATTTTTATAAACCTCCTTTGGCCAAAAAAGCGTGGATTTTTTAAAGAATTTTTATAAACCTCCTTTGGCCAATAAAGCGTGGATTTTTTAAAGAATTTTTATAAACCTCCTTTGGCCAATAAAGCGTGGATTTTTTAAAGAATTTTTATAAACCTCCTTTGGCCAATAAAGCGTGGATTTTTTAAAGAATTTTTATAAACCTCCTTTGGCCAATAAAGCGTGGATTTTTTAAAGAATTTTTATAAACCTCCTTTGGCCAATAAAGCGTGGATTTTTTAAAGAATTTTTATAAACCTCCTTTGGCCAATAAAGCGTGGATTTTTTAAAGAATTTTTATAAACCTCCTTTGGCCAATAAAGCGTGGATTTTTTAAAGAATTTTTATAAACCTCCTTTGGCCAATAAAGCGTGGATTTTTTAAAGAATTTTTATAAACCTCCTTTGGCCGATAAAGCGTGGATTTTTTAAAGAATTTTTATAAACCTCCTTTGGCCGATAAAGCGTGGATTTTTTAAAGAATTTTTATAAACCTCCTTTGGCCGATAAAGCGTGGATTTTTTAAAGAATTTTTATAAACCTCCTTTGGCCAATAAAGCGTGGATTTTTTAAAGAATTTTTATAAACCTCCTTTGGCCAATAAAGCGTGGATTTTTTAAAGAATTTTTATAGTCCTCCTTTGGCCAATAAAGCGTGGATTTTTTAAAGAATTTTTATAGTCCTCCTTTGGCCAATAAAGCGTGGATTTTTTAAAGAATTTTTATAGTCCTCCTTTGGCCAATAAAGCGTGGATTTTTTAAAGAATTTTTATAGTCCTCCTTTGGCCAATAAAGCGTGGATTTTTTAAAGAATTTTTATAGTCCTCCTTTGGCCAATAAAGCGTGGATTTTTTAAAGAATTTTTATAGTCCTCCTTTGGCCAATAAAGCGTGGATTTTTTAAAGAATTTTTATAGTCCTCCTTTGGCCAATAAAGCGTGGATTTTTTAAAGAATTTTTATAGTCCTCCTTTGGCCAATAAAGCGTGGATTTTTTAAAGAATTTTTATAGTCCTCCTTTGGCCAATAAAGCGTGGATTTTTTAAAGAATTTTTATAGTCCTCCTTTGGCCAATAAAGCGTGGATTTTTTAAAGAATTTTTATAGTCCTCCTTTGGCCAATAAAGCGTGGATTTTTTAAAGAATTTTTATAGTCCTCCTTTGGCCAATAAAGCGTGGATTTTTTAAAGAATTTTTATAGTCCTCCTTTGGCCAATAAAGCGTGGATTTTTTAAAAAATTTTTATAGTCCTCCTTTGGCCAATAAAGCGTGGATTTTTTAAAGAATTTTTATAGTCCTCCTTTGGCCAATAAAGCGTGGATTTTTTAAAGAATTTTTATAGTCCTCCTTTGGCCAATAAAGCGTGGATTTTTTAAAGAATTTTTATAGTCCTCCTTTGTCCAATAAAGCGTGGATTTTTTAAAGAATTTTTATAGTCCTCCTTTGGCCAATAAAGCGTGGATTTTTTAAAGAATTTTTATAGTCCTCCTTTGGCCAATAAAGCGTGGATTTTTTAAAGAATTTTTTATAGTCCTCCTTTGGCCAATAAAGCGTGGATTTTTTAAAAATTTTTATAGTCCTCCTTTGGCCAATAAAGCGTGGATTTTTTAAAGAATTTTTATAGTCCTCCTTTGGCCAATAAAGCGTTGGATTTTTTAAAGAATTTTTATAGTCCTCCTTTGGCCAATAAAGCGTGGATTTTTTAAAGAATTTTTATAGTCCTCCTTTGTCCAATAAAGCGTGGATTTTTAAAGAATTTTTATAGTCCTCCTTTGGCCAATAAAGCGTGGATTTTTTAAAGAATTTTTATAGTCCTCCTTTGGCCAATAAAGCGTGGATTTTTTTAAAGAATTTTTATAGTCCTCCTTTGGCCAATAAAGCGTGGATTTTTTAAAGAATTTTTATAGTCCTCCTTTGGCCAATAAAGCGTGGATTTT
Source organism: Musca autumnalis (assembly GCF_047663935.1). Taxonomy (NCBI): domain Eukaryota; kingdom Metazoa; phylum Arthropoda; class Insecta; order Diptera; family Muscidae; genus Musca; species Musca autumnalis. The sequence continues at coordinate 197,678,462 of NW_027412088.1, forward strand.
TTAAAGAATTTTTATAGTCCTCCTTTGGCCAATAAAGCGTGGATTTTTTAAAGAATTTTTATAGTCCTCCTTTGGCCAATAAAGCGTGGATTTTTTAAAGAATTTTTATAGTCCTCCTTTGGCCAATAAAGCGTGGATTTTTTAAAGAATTTTTATAGTCCTCCTTTGGCCAATAAAGCGTGGATTTTTTAAAGAATTTTTATAGTCCTCCTTTGGCCAATAAAGCGTGGATTTTTTAAAGAATTTTTATAGTCCTCCTTTGGCCAATAAAGCGTGGATTTTTTAAAGAATTTTTATAGTCCTCCTTTGGCCAATAAAGCGTGGATTTTTTAAAGAATTTTTATAGTCCTCCTTTGGCCAATAAAGCGTGGATTTTTTAAAGAATTTTTATAGTCCTCCTTTGGCCAATAAAGCGTGGATTTTTTAAAGAATTTTTATAGTCCTCCTTTGGCCAATAAAGCGTGGATTTTTTAAAGAATTTTTATAGTCCTCCTTTGGCCAATAAAGCGTGGATTTTTTAAAGAATTTTTATAGTCCTCCTTTGGCCAATAAAGCGTGGATTTTTTAAAGAATTTTTATAGTCCTCCTTTGGCCAATAAAGCGTGGATTTTTTAAAGAATTTTTATAGTCCTCCTTTGGCCAATAAAGCGTGGATTTTTTAAAGAATTTTTATAGTCCTCCTTTGGCCAATAAAGCGTGGATTTTTTAAAGAATTTTTATAGTCCTCCTTTGGCCAATAAAGCGTGGATTTTTTAAAGAATTTTTATAGTCCTCCTTTGGCCAATAAAGCGTGGATTTTTTAAAGAATTTTTATAGTCCTCCTTTGGCCAATAAAGCGTGGATTTTTTAAAGAATTTTTATAGTCCTCCTTTGGCCAATAAAGCGTGGATTTTTTAAAGAATTTTTATAGTCCTCCTTTGGCCAATAAAGCGTGGATTTTTTAAAGAATTTTTATAGTCCTCCTTTGGCCAATAAAGCGTGGATTTTTTAAAGAATTTTTATAGTCCTCCTTTGGCCAATAAAGCGTGGATTTTTTAAAGAATTTTTATAGTCCTCCTTTGGCCAATAAAGCGTGGATTTTTTAAAGAATTTTTATAGTCCTCCTTTGGCCAATAAAGCGTGGATTTTTTAAAGAATTTTTATAGTCCTCCTTTGGCCAATAAAGCGTGGATTTTTTAAAGAATTTTTATAGTCCTCCTTTGGCCAATAAAGCGTGGATTTTTTAAAGAATTTTTATAGTCCTCCTTTGGCCAATAAAGCGTGGATTTTTTAAAGAATTTTTATAGTCCTCCTTTGGCCAATAAAGCGTGGATTTTTTAAAGAATTTTGGCCAATAAAGCGTAGATTTTTTAAAGAATTTTGGCCAATAAAGCGTGGATTTTTTAAAGAATTTTTATAGTCCTCCCTTGGCCAATAAAGCGTGGATTTTTTAAAGAATTTTTATGGCCCTCCTTTGGCCAATAAAGCTTGGATTTTTTAAAGAATTTTTATAGTCCTCCTTTGGCCAATAAAGCGTGGATTTTTTAAAGAATTTTTATACTCCTCCTTTGGCCAATAAATCGTGGATTTTTAAAATAATTTTTCAAGCCTTTCTTGAGGCAATAAAACGTGGATTTTTAAAATAATTTTTCAAGCCTTTCTTGAGGCAATAAATCGTGGATTTTTAAAATAATTTTTCAAGCCTTTCTTGAGGCAATAAAACGTGGATTTTTAAAATAATTTTTCAAGCCTTTCTTGAGGCAATAAATCGTGGATTTTTAAAATAATTTTTCAAGCCTTTCTTGAGGCAATAAAACGTGGATTTTTCAAATAATTTTTCAAGCCTTTTTTGAGGCAATAAAACGTGGATTTTTAAAATAATTTTTCAAGCCTTTCTTGAGGCAATAAAGCGTGGATTTTAAAAATAATTTTTCAAGCCTTTTTTGAGGCAATAAAGCGTGGATTTTTAAAATAATTTTTCAAGCCTTTTTTGAGGCAATAAAGCGTGGATTTTTAAAATAATTTTTCAAGCCTTTCTTGAGGCAATAAAGCGTGGATTTTTAAAATAAATTTTGAAGCCTTTCTTAAGGCCATAAAGCTTGGATTTTTAAAATAAATTTTGAAGCCTTTCTTAAGGCAATAAAGCGTGGATTTTTAAAATAAATTTTGAAGCCTTTTTTAAGGCAATAAAGCGTGGATTTTCAAAAGAATTTTTCAAGCCATTCTTAAGGAAATAAAGCGTCTGAAGTATTTTTCAAATTTTGAAGTTTTACCGAATTTTTAAAACTTCTTTTTAGATTTTTTCAGAAGGCTTCTGTTTTGGTTTTTTGTTAGAATTTGCCTTCCCTTCTCCATCCCACTTATGTAATACAACTTCTAGAAAATGTTGTCCCCAACTCCTTTCTTAAACTAGTTTACATGAGATAAAACATCAACACGTTTTAAAATTGTCCATTTAAAATTATTAACTCTCTGTTTGGAAAGAATATTTCTTTTCACAATCTGATGAAATTCAACTGACCTCCACTAACATTTTTGTGTGTGTGTGTTGTTCGTATTCAATATTACCCTTTTTCTTCGCAGGTAGAAGGAGAAATGGATCCCCTCCAATAAAAATATGCATAACAAAACCAAACATGCTCAATAACATGGAGCATCATGCAAAGCCAAATGATTTCATCTTTTGATAAACTCCTCCAACACATCGTCGTTCGTACGTATCCCAAAAATTAAATCTCAAACAATAAGAGCAACACAGGCAGAGTCACAAACCCCAACAAAAAACCAAAATCATTTTCAGGTAGCAGTCAATGGAACGAATGGAACAAAAAAGTACAGGAGTGTCCAACAAAAACAGTCGAAATAAACATTCAACATTATCAAGATAATATGTTTAGGGCCCTATCAACACTCATATTTAAATTAATAAGGTAAAGCCATCCAGTAGGCCAGGCAATCCAGCCAGCTAACCTATCATCATCTAGCCAATAAAAAGTCAAAATCTGGAATATGACAAATAAATAAAAATGTAACGAATTCCCCACCAACAAAAAGAGGAATGTGTGCCTTTTTTGGGATGCTTAATGTCGAAATTTGGTGTAAAGATTTATGGGAACTTACATGGTTTTGCGACTTTAAGCCGAAATGCTAAGAAGCCGCCTACTTATTAAAGGGTAGCATCAAGATATAGAGATAATAAATCTGAATAGGAAGACAAGCTTAGCTGGGGATTATTTACAAGGAAATAGATGATTACGAATGAATACAAGAAAAAAAAACAACTCATAAAGTAAGAGAACAATGTTCTTATTAGGAGTTAATTATGAAACAATGTGGTGGGCCGAATTCGTTGAAATCACAGGCAAGAAATAATTAAAAGGTAGCATAAAGAAGGCCCCGAAGAAAACAGAAATGCAGCACAACTTCGTATGGAAGTACATTCGTTTTTTTCCTTCAATGATGGGATCTCCGTCTTATCACCGAGTCCGAGAATAATATGCAGCTACTTATTGAGAAGTTTTGGCAGAATATGAACTTGGAAAGTTTGGCAAGATGGCATAGATGTAAACAGAAGTTTTAAATTAAATAAAGTTACGAACATTCAATTAAAAATCGAAATTCCGCCGTCGCTCTCCTTTTTAATTATCTTCGGAAATCGAAGAAATGAAGCGAAGTGCTAACTGAGTTTTGGCCTTAAGTCCATTTTTTGAGTTATTTGCCAAAGGAGGACTATAAAAATTCTTTAAAAAATCCACGCTTTATTGGCCAAAGGAGGACTATAAAAATTCTTTAAAAAATCCACGCTTGGCCAATAGGAGGACTATAAAAATTCTTTAAAAAATCCACGCTTTATTGGCCAATGGAGGACTATAAAAATTCTTTACAAAATCCACGCTTTATTGGCCAATGGAGGACTATAAAAATTCTTTAAAAAATCCACGCTTTATTGGCCAAAGGAGGACTATAAAAATTCTTTAAAAAATCCACGCTTTATTGGCCAAAGGAGGACTATAAAAATTCTTTAAAAAATCCACGCTTTATTGGCCAAAGGAGGACTATAAAAATTCTTTAAAAAATCCACGCTTTATTGGCCAAAGGAGGACTATAAAAATTCTTTAAAAAATCCACGCTTTATTGGCCAAAGGAGGACTATAAAAATTCTTTAAAAAATCCACGCTTTATTGGCCAAAGGAGGACTATGAAAATTCTTTAAAATTACACGCTTTATTGGCCAAAGGAGGACTATAAAAATTGTTTAAAAAATCCACGCTTTATTGGCCAAAGGAGGACTATGAAAATTCTTTAAAATTACACGCTTTATTGGCCAAAGGAGGACTATAAAAATTGTGTAAAAAATCCACGCTTTATTGGCCAAAGGAGGACTATAAAAATTCTTTAAAAAATCCACGCTTTATTGGCCAAAGGAGGACTATAAAAATTCTTTAAAAAATCCACGCTTTATTGGCCAAAGGAGGACTATGAAAATTCTTTAAAATTACACGCTTTATTGGCCAAAGGAGGACTATAAAAATTGTTTAAAAAATCCACGCTTTATTGGCCAAAGGAGGACTATGAAAATTCTTTAAAATTACACGCTTTATTGGCCAAAGGAGGACTATAAAAATTGTTTAAAAATCCACGCTTTATTGGCCAAAGGAGGACTATGAAAATTCTTTAAAATTACACGCTTTATTGGCCAAAGGAGGACTATAAAAATTCTTTAAAAAATCCACGCTTTATTGGCCAAAGGAGGTTTATAAAAATTCTTTAAAAAATCCACGCTTTATTGGCCAAAGGAGGTTTATAAAAATTCTTTAAAAAATCCACGCTTTATTGGCCAAAGGAGGTTTATAAAAATTCTTTAAAAAATCCACGCTTTATTGGCCAAAGGAGGTTTATAAAAATTCTTTAAAAAATCCACGCTTTATTGGCCAAAGGAGGTTTATAAAAATTCTTTAAAAAATCCACGCTTTATTGGCCAAAGGAGGTTTATAAAAATTCTTTAAAAAATCCACGCTTTATTGGCCAAAGGAGGTTTATAAAAATTCTTTAAAAAATCCACGCTTTATTGGCCAAAGGAGGTTTATAAAAATTCTTTAAAAAATCCACGCTTTATTGGCCAAAGGAGGTTTATAAAAATTCTTTAAAAAATCCACGCTTTATTGGCCAAAGGAGGTTTATAAAAATTCTTTAAAAAATCCACGCTTTATTGGCCAAAGGAGGTTTATAAAAATTCTTTAAAAAATCCACGCTTTATTGGCCAAAGGAGGTTTATAAAAATTCTTTAAAAAATCCACGCTTTATTGGCCAAAGGAGGTTTATAAAAATTCTTTAAAAAATCCACGCTTTATTGGCCAAAGGAGGTTTATAAAAATTCTTTAAAAAATCCACGCTTTATTGGCCAAAGGAGGTTTATAAAAATTCTTTAAAAAATCCACGCTTTATTGGCCAAAGGAGGTTTATAAAAATTCTTTAAAAAATCCACGCTTTATTGGCCAAAGGAGGTTTATAAAAATTCTTTAAAAAATCCACGCTTTATTGGCCAAAGGAGGTTTATAAAAATTCTTTAAAAAATCCACGCTTTATTGGCCAAAGGAGGTTTATAAAAATTCTTTAAAAAATCCACGCTTTATTGGCCAAAGGAGGTTTATAAAAATTCTTTAAAAAATCCACGCTTTATTGGCCAAAGGAGGTTTATAAAAATTCTTTAAAAAATCCACGCTTTATTGGCCAAAGGAGGTTTATAAAAATTCTTTAAAAAATCCACGCTTTATTGGCCAAAGGAGGTTTATAAAAATTCTTTAAAAAATCCACGCTTTATTGGCCAAAGGAGGTTTATAAAAATTCTTTAAAAAATCCACGCTTTATTGGCCAAAGGAGGTTTATAAAAATTCTTTAAAAAATCCACGCTTTATTGGCCAAAGGAGGTTTATAAAAATTCTTTAAAAAATCCACGCTTTATTGGCCAAAGGAGGTTTATAAAAATTCTTTAAAAAATCCACGCTTTATTGGCCAAAGGAGGTTTATAAAAATTCTTTAAAAAATCCACGCTTTATTGGCCAAAGGAGGTTTATAAAAATTCTTTAAAAAATCCACGCTTTATTGGCCAAAGGAGGTTTATAAAAATTCTTTAAAAAATCCACGCTTTATTGGCCAAAGGAGGTTTATAAAAATTCTTTAAAAAATCCACGCTTTATTGGCCAAAGGAGGTTTATAAAAATTCTTTAAAAAATCCACGCTTTATTGGCCAAAGGAGGTTTATAAAAATTCTTTAAAAAATCCACGCTTTATTGGCCAAAGGAGGTTTATAAAAATTCTTTAAAAAATCCACGCTTTATTGGCCAAAGGAGGTTTATAAAAATTCTTTAAAAAATCCACGCTTTATTGGCCAAAGGAGGTTTATAAAAATTCTTTAAAAAATCCACGCTTTATTGGCCAAAGGAGGTTTATAAAAATTCTTTAAAAAATCCACGCTTTATTGGCCAAAGGAGGTTTATAAAAATTCTTTAAAAAATCCACGCTTTATTGGCCAAAGGAGGTTTATAAAAATTCTTTAAAAAATCCACGCTTTATTGGCCAAAGGAGGTTTATAAAAATTCTTTAAAAAATCCACGCTTTATTGGCCAAAGGAGGTTTATAAAAATTCTTTAAAAAATCCACGCTTTATTGGCCAAAGGAGGTTTATAAAAATTCTTTAAAAAATCCACGCTTTATTGGCCAAAGGAGGTTTATAAAAATTCTTTAAAAAATCCACGCTTTATTGGCCAAAGGAGGTTTATAAAAATTCTTTAAAAAATCCACGCTTTATTGGCCAAAGGAGGTTTATAAAAATTCTTTAAAAAACCACGCTTTATTGGCCAAAGGAGGTTTATAAAAATTCTTTAAAAAATCCACGCTTTATTGGCCAAAGGAGGTTTATAAAAATTCTTTAAAAAATCCACGCTTTATTGGCCAAAGGAGGTTTATAAAAATTCTTTAAAAAATCCACGCTTTATTGGCCAAAGGAGGTTTATAAAAATTCTTTAAAAAATCCACGCTTTATTGGCCAAAGGAGGTTTATAAAAATTCTTTAAAAAATCCACGCTTTATTGGCCAAAGGAGGTTTATAAAAATTCTTTAAAAAATCCACGCTTTATTGGCCAAAGGAGGTTTATAAAAATTCTTTAAAAAATCCACGCTTTATTGGCCAAAGGAGGTTTATAAAAATTCTTTAAAAAATCCACGCTTTATTGGCCAAAGGAGGTTTATAAAAATTCTTTAAAAAATCCACGCTTTATTGGCCAAAGGAGGTTTATAAAAATTCTTTAAAAAATCCACGCTTTATTGGCCAAAGGAGGTTTATAAAAATTCTTTAAAAAATCCACGCTTTATTGGCCAAAGGAGGTTTATAAAAATTCTTTAAAAAATCCACGCTTTATTGGCCAAAGGAGGTTTATAAAAATTCTTTAAAAAATCCACGCTTTATTGGCCAAAGGAGGTTTATAAAAATTCTTTAAAAAATCCACGCTTTATTGGCCAAAGGAGGTTTATAAAAATTCTTTAAAAAATCCACGCTTTATTGGCCAAAGGAGGTTTATAAAAATTCTTTAAAAAATCCACGCTTTATTGGCCAAAGGAGGTTTATAAAAATTCTTTAAAAAATCCACGCTTTATTGGCCAAAGGAGGTTTATAAAAATTCTTTAAAAAATCCACGCTTTATTGGCCAAAGGAGGTTTATAAAAATTCTTTAAAAAATCCACGCTTTATTGGCCAAAGGAGGTTTATAAAAATTCTTTAAAAAATCCACGCTTTATTGGCCAAAGGAGGTTTATAAAAATTCTTTAAAAAATCCACGCTTTATTGGCCAAAGGAGGTTTATAAAAATTCTTTAAAAAATCCACGCTTTATTGGCCAAAGGAGGTTTATAAAAATTCTTTAAAAAATCCACGCTTTATTGGCCAAAGGAGGTTTATAAAAATTCTTTAAAAAATCCACGCTTTATTGGCCAAAGGAGGTTTATAAAAATTCTTTAAAAAATCCACGCTTTATTGGCCAAAGGAGGTTTATAAAAATTCTTTAAAAAATCCACGCTTTATTGGCCAAAGGAGGTTTATAAAAATTCTTTAAAAAATCCACGCTTTATTGGCCAAAGGAGGTTTATAAAAATTCTTTAAAAAATCCACGCTTTATTGGCCAAAGGAGGTTTATAAAAATTCTTTAAAAAATCCACGCTTTATTGGCCAAAGGAGGTTTATAAAAATTCTTTAAAAAATCCACGCTTTATTGGCCAAAGGAGGTTTATAAAAATTCTTTAAAAAATCCACGCTTTATTGGCCAAAGGAGGTTTATAAAAATTCTTTAAAAAATCCACGCTTTATTGGCCAAAGGAGGTTTATAAAAATTCTTTAAAAAATCCACGCTTTATTGGCCAAAGGAGGTTTATAAAAATTCTTTAAAAAATCCACGCTTTATTGGCCAAAGGAGGTTTATAAAAATTCTTTAAAAAATCCACGCTTTATTGGCCAAAGGAGGTTTATAAAAATTCTTTAAAAAATCCACGCTTTATTGGCCAAAGGAGGTTTATAAAAATTCTTTAAAAAATCCACGCTTTATTGGCCAAAGGAGGACTATAAAAATTCTTCAAAAAAATCCACGCTTTATTGGCCAAAGGAGGACCATAAAAATTGTTTAAAAAATCCACACTTTATTGGCCAAAGGAAGACTATAAAAATTCTTAAAAAAATCCACGCTTTATTGGCCAAAGGAGGACTATAAAATTCTTTAAGAAATCCACGTTTTACATATTTACCAGAGGGGACTATATATATATATTTTTTTTTAAATCCACGCTTTTTTGGCCAAAGGAGGCCTTGAAAAATTATTTAAAAAATTCGCGCTTTATTGGCCAAAGGTGGACTACAAAAATTCTTTGAAAAATTCATGCTTTATTTGCCAAAGGGGACTATAATTTTTTTTTAATCCACGCTTTTTTTGGCCAAAAGTGTTCTTGAAAAATTCTCTTAAAAATTCACGCTTTATTGGAAGGAGGGCTTGAAAAATAGTTTGATAATCGCTGAGAATTAAAAGAAAACGCTAAAATAACATAATCATTCATTAGAAATGTGAACAATAAGTAACCCAACTTTTAAGTTTGTCGCGTAGGATATACATATGTACATAAATACAATAGAAAATATAAACCCTTAAAGTCTCTAAGTTTGGATGAAAATAGTCACAAAATTATACCAAAAAAGGTTATTAGGTATCCTTTATGGCACACACAAAATTGAATAAAGGACAATAAAATTAGGAAAAACTGGAAAGGTGCAAATGGACATTTTTAGGATCATTATTTTATAAGAAATTCTTCCCTTAGACATTTCTTAAAGTCGAACTACTTAAAGACATAAATTTATTCTAAAACGCCTTAATGGCCATGACCATTTATGTCCTGCCGGTAAGTGAAACTAACACCTGCCCGGTGGGCAATGATTGCAAGTTGGTGGTGTAAACATTAACCACAAGTGGGTTATGCTGTTGCATATTTGCTTAAGGAGGTTGTAAAGGTGTTCAGCTGGGTGGCGGTGGTGGGTTTCAATTTCAAAGTGTTGCAGACACGGCTGCAAAGAAGAAAACTCAGACCTACTTGTAATGCTAATTTCTTATAATGGGCATTTTTCATTTAGATGAAAAAACCTAATTTCCTTCTTCAGCTCTTTGTCGGTTGTCGAATTATTTAAATTTGTACGTTACACAGTAAATGGCGTAACAACGAAAAGAAAAAAACAAATAATATTTTATTGCATTTCATTGCTGAAAACTACAGATGCACACAACTAACCTGCCACGTTAAGGGGTGGTGGTTGGTATAGAGAATAAATTTATTTCTTTTTTCTTCATCGTTACGCTTTATGATTTTTCCGTGGCATTATGAAAACCTATGACCAGAACCAAAGGAAGGGGAGTAAAGTGTTCGTCCGGCCATTGGGTTGGCTAGGTTGTTGTCGTCTGGTCATTTGAAAGTGTCTTGATCATGATTTACATAAAATACACCCCTACTTTTGTGTGCTTCAGGTCGAGAAAAACGCGTGTCGCCTTATTACCGTGTTTAAAGAAAAGCATTTCCGAACTTTTGTTGCTGTTTTTTCATTGTTTGTTGTTTATTGTCCGTTATGGTTGCTATTATCCGTTGTTGGGTTTATTTCAAATTTTTAATAATTAAGAAAAATTTCAGAATTTATAATAAGTGTAACGTATTTTTTGTTGCTGTTGTTGCTGTTTTTTCTGTTATTGGTGTTGTTGAACATGAAAAAGTTGTAGTGAAACAAGTTGGGTGTAGAAAAAAACAAGCTGCTATCCCGCAATTAGATGATTTAATTTATTTTAATTTGTAAGACGAGCAGTAATTTTACGATGATTTTACATTTCTTACGAAGAATACAGCTCATGAGGCCGCATATTTTAAACAAGTTAATTTGTAACACAGTTTTTTTCGCCAGAGGATGGCATTGAAACTGAAGAAGAGGGTTAAAGCTTCAATATTTTATTTACATTGGATCTAAAACTGTGGTACATTAAAATTACATGCTCACCCATAGACCTTCTAGTCGATTGTATTCATTTTGGATGCCTGAAAGATTATGAAAATGTAACAAGTAAAAAATCAGACCGTATATATGGGTCTTCTGTCTCTAGAAGCCCCTCTAATGGGATGATCTATCTATAGAAGCATCTCTAAATGGGTAATCTATCTATAGAATCCCTTCCAAAGTAGTCTCATATGGATAGAAGGCACTTTTAGAGGGGTCAAAGGGGTATTCTATCCATAGAAGAAGCCCAAAAGGGATCTTCTATCCATATAAGTCCCTTCAAAAGATTCTAAAAGGCGTTTCCAACTGCACAATTTTCTCTAAAGGAGTCTTCTATCTATAAAAGATCCAATAATAATAAAGGGGTCTTCCATCTATAGAATCCCCTCCAAAGGTTTTTTATGTATAAGAGCCCATCTAAAGTAGTATTCGATCTATATAAGTCCCTCTAAGGGGGTATAATGTCTATAGAAGCCCCTCTAAAGGGATCTTCTATCTATAAACGCCCCCCTAAAGGGGTCATCTAGCTATAGAAGCCCCTCCAATGGGGTATCCTATCTATAGAAGCCACTCTAAGGGGGTCTCCTATCTATAGAAACCACTCTATAGGGGTCTTCTATCTATAGAAGCCCCTCTAAAGGGCCCTTCTATCCATAGAGGCCCCTCTAATGGGGTCTTCTATCTAAAGAAACCCATATAAAAAGGTCTTCTATTAGGCATACTTAGTGAAATACAATAATTGGTTTTTCGTTTATTCGGTTGTGGTCTAAAACTTAAAACTCAATTTTCAGTTAATATATATTTTAAGCTCCTCGACAGGGGTCTTCTATCTATAAAAGCCCCTATAAAGGGGTTCTCTATCTCTAGAAGCCACTCCAAAAGGTCTTTTTGTTTGCTTACTTAAACCATAGTAGCATCTGTTGGCCAATACAATTCTTCTTCTTATTTCACAACTGATGTTGTTTGTTGTGTTTATGGCAGTGCCGAGGTAGACGAAGTCTTTAATTACCTCAAAATTATAGGTACCAGCTTCCACAGTTGGTCCGAGCTCTATGGACGCTTTGTGCGTCGACACCATCAATTTGGTATTTTCACCGTTTACCGCCAGACCCACTTTCGTAGATTCTCCTTCGACCTTCCTAAAGGTATCAGTTACTTCCTTTACTGATCGTCCTATGATGTCTATGTTATCAGCATAAGCAAGTAACATGTGACTATTGGTGTAAATCTTGCCATTTCTTTTGACATTTGCATCTCGTATTACCTTTTCCAGCAAAATAGGTCACGCGAAAGGCTGTCTCCTTGTCTGAAACCTCTTTTGTCACTGAACTGTTCGGAGAGGTTCTTTCCAATTTTAACTGATGACCTAGAGTCAGTTAAAGTCATCTTACAAAGCCGGATGAGCTTTGCGGGGTACCAAATTCAGACATTGCATGGAATACCTTTGATCGGAGTGGACTGTCGAATGCTGCTTTATAATCGACAAAAAGGTGATATATGTCGATCTGCATCTCTTGGGTCTTCTCCAGGATTTGCCGCAGGGTAAATATCTGGTCAATGGTGGACTTGCCAGGTCTAAAGCCACATTGGTATGGTCCAATTATTTCGTTGACCATTGGCTTTAGTCGTTCGCACAATATCCCTGACACTATCTTATAGGCAATAGGGAGAAGACTTATGCCCCTATAGTTGGAGCATACGGTCTTACCTCCTTTCTTGTGGACGGGACACAGGATGCTCAGGTTCCAATCGTCGGGTACGCGTTCTTCCTGCCAAATGGTGCTAACTAGCTGTTGCATACACCTTATCAGCACGTCGCCTCCGGTTTTAAACAGCTCGGCTGGTAAGCCATCGGCTCCTGCTGCTTTTTTGTTTTTCAGCCGGTTGATTGCTGTTTTTACCTCATCTTGGCCGGGTGGTATACATTCTATACCATCTTCTGGGATTGGATCTGTGGTATCATCGTCTTCGCTACTATTGGATACTAGCAGATTGGAAAAATGCTCCTTCCATATCCTGAGCACGCTATCTGTATCTGTTACCAGATTACCTTGTTGGTCTTTACAGGAGGATGTGCCTGTTTGATGTTTCACTCTTTGGTAGAATTTTCGGACTTCATTCTGGCTCCTGTACATCTCGATTTTTCCACACTCCCGCTTTTCCATTTCTTTTTTTTTCTTGCGGAAAAGACGTCTTCTCTCCTTTTCTCCCGATATATCTCTCGTGCGCTACGCGTTGCTACTGATTGTAAAGTAGTTCTATATGCCGCATTTTTCTCTTCGGTAGCAGCACGACACTCCTGGTCATACCATGAATTCCTTTGTGGAGGTCTCTGGAATCCAAGTAATGATTTTGCGGCTGTTTGCATGAAGTGGACAACATTTTGCCATTGTGTTGTTATGTTATCGGGACAAGGAGTGCTCTCATTAAGCAATTGGGCTAGTTGAGTGGAATATGCTGTGGGTATGTGTTGTGTTTGCAGCATATCGATGTCCAACTTCCGCGTTGTGTATGTTCGTGTTTTATTTCCAACGTTTAGACGGGTACGTACCTTTGCTGCAACAAGGTAGTGATCCGAATCAATGTTTGCGCCTCGGAACGATCGTACATCCAACACGCTCGATTAATGTCTTCCATCTATCACAACATGATCAATTTGATTACTTGTTCTTTGATCTGGAGACAGCCAGGTGCCCTTATGAATATCGAGATGATTAAATCTGGTACTGCTAACTACTATGTTTTTTGCAGCTGCAAAGTCTGTCAGCCTCATACCATTGCCATATGTTTCACTGTGGAAACTGAATTTCCCGACTGTTGGGCCAAATATATTCTCCTTTCCAATTTTGGCATTAAAATCGCATACAATGATTTTAATGTCATGGGCAGGGCAACGGTCATATGTTTCTTCTAAGCGCTCATAAAATATATCTTTGGTCTGTTCGTCCTTTTCTTCAGTGGGAGCATGAGCGCAAATAAAGCTGATGTTGAAGAATTTAGCTTTTATTAGAATTGCAGCAAGTCTTTCATTCACTGTGGTGAAGCTGGATACCAGATGTTTTAGTCTCCGACTAAATACATATAATACAGTGTGTCATCTTTAGGTGTTGTTGTGACACCTTTCCGAATCCATCGTATTTCCTGTATGGCAGTAATATCGGCCTTGTACTTTTCAAGTACGTCTGCCAATGCGAAGACTGCACCTTCTCTATAAAGAGTACGAACATTCCAGGTGCAGATTCGCAGATCGTGGTCCTTAAAACGTTTGCGGGGTTCGTCAACTTTAGAGGGGTTTGTTTTTCTTTTCTTTCGTTTTTTCATAGTAGGCTGTTTTTTCTAGGGGAGGGTTACTAACCCGAAGCCCAAACCCAAGTTTTTAAAGTTCTTATGGGTGAACGCGCGGCACATGTTAGCTCACTACCTTTAACGGGTTTTAAAGGCAGTTCCCCAGGTGACACCACGGGGAGGTCAGTGTCCACTTCAGATGAAAGAGGGACCAAGATAAATCTTGGGCTTTGCCATGTTAAAACCGGTCAGGGCCGTTCCTTGGTATATTCCATCCCCTACGTCACCCGTTGGCCTGAAATAGTGCTCTAAAAATGCATTAAAAAATCCACGCCTGTTGTGGTGAAAGAGTGCTCTAAAATTCATTAAAAAATCCACGCCTGTTGTGGTGAAAGAGTGCTCTAAAATTCATTAAAAAATCCACGCCTGTTGTGGTGAAAGAGTGCTCTAAAATTCATTAAAAAATCCACGCCTGTAGGACTTAAATAGTGCTCTAAAAATTCATTTAAAAATCCACGCCTGTTGTGGTGAAAGAGTGCTCTAAAAATTCATTAAAAAATCCACGCCTGTAGGACTTAAATAGTGCTCTAAAAATTCATTAAAAAATCCAAGCCTGTTGTGGTGAAATAGTTCGCCAAAAATTCATTAAAAAATCCAAGCCTGTTGTGGTGAAATAGTTCGCTAAAAATTCATTAAAAAATCCACGCCTGTTGTGGTGAAAGAGTGCTCTAAAAATTCATTAAAAAATCCACGCCTGTTAGCCTGAAATAGTGCTCTAAAAATTCATTAAAAAATCCACGCCTGTTAGCCTGAAATAGTGCTCTAAAAATTCATTAAAAAATCCACGCCTGTTAGCCTGAAATAGTGCTCTAAAAATTCATTAAAAAATCCACGCCTGTTAGCCTGAAATAGTGCTCTAAAAATTCATTAAAAAAACACGTTTGTTGATTTGTTGGGTTGTCCCTAAAAATCTTTAAAAATCCATGTTTATGGTGGTTTTTGGCTGCTCCTTGTAAATCGTCTTTATTGTCCTCTCTGAGTCCTCCTAAAAGTCCTTATTGAATATTATGATTTATAGTTAAACTCAAAGTACTTTTCAAGCGCAATAAATATGAAATATGAGTATAACTTCATTTTCATATTTACCACTACAACATAAGGACACACATAAATCTATCAACACAGGAGACTTTTTTATGAAGACAGTAAGACACAAAGTACGTATTTTGTTAACACTAATAACTACAAAACAAACTCCCATAAATTTTCATATAAAAATTACTATTCTTTATCTCCTAAAAAATCCTGGAAATCAATACGTTTTGTTTTGTATTCAACTGGACTTTGTTAACTGATGAAATTTATGGCAAAAACGTTTAGTGACAATTTATTGTAATTTACGTAAATTAAACAAAAGCACATTTGAACTTTTATGACATTCTCTCTCTTACAAATTTGTATAAATTCAAGTCATAAACATGTCCAAAAGAACAAAAAAAAATGTGCGAAAACCTATCATAAATTGTGTTTGGAAATCAATAAAAAAATTTAAGACAAAAAATCAAAACACTTTTTTTCTCCATTTCCTTACCCCCTCCCCAGCAAGGAAAAATATGGCAATTAAACTTGTTTAGTAACACAAAAGAAGGAAATTCTATTTAAGAAAATTTGTGAACAAAATTCTATGGGTCGTTGATTTTTGGGTTTTAAATCACATTTTTTGTAAAGAAAGAAAAAAAAACGGAAAACACACGCATGCGTGCGTGTGTTCATGCATAAGTGCCACTCATATTTACAACAAGAACAACAACAATTGTCTTTTGGGGTTTTGTGTCAAAAAATTAAATCTTAAATTACATTAAAAAAATCTCAACAAAAAAGAGAAACAAGAACACAATTTATGTAAATGTCTTTTATGGACTTGTGATTTTTTTCTTTTTTTCGTAACGGAACAAACGTTACAACCAGCCCTTATTTTCTCCTGCTTGTTGTTGGTGTGTGTGTGCTCGCACAACGAGGTCACTACATTTATAGTAAATGCCTTGCATTTAGTTCTCGCTTTGCTGAAAAGATGATGATCTCTGATGTGATCTTATGCATCAAATTCACAGCCAGATCCATGGGCTGCCAGCATTCATCATCATTGCAGAGCGACCTCATCAGCGTCATGACAAAGGCAAAGGTTGGCAGTTTTTTCTTCTCCTACAGTTGAGTTTTTTTCTTTTATTTGTGTAATGTTATCGATATCACAATCAGCAAGTGGTAACAGAAACAAACTACCATGGCCACCACCACCATGACCAAGTACTCAATTTAAGAAAGACAGTGGTGTTGGAAAATTAAGATTGACAGGCAAATTTAAATTTAAAATTTTGTAAGATGACAAAGGGTTAAGGGCGAAGGGGGTCTAGAATTGCCAAAAATAAGATTTTGTGGTCATTAACATACAACGCAACCGTATAGAGAAAAGGACTCTTTAGGGCTTATATAGATACATTCCTTGAGGTCTTCTGTAGAGAAAAGAACTTCCATAGGTTTTCTCAAGATTTATTTTGCCTTTAGCAGACTTCCAAAGATCTTCTTTCGAAAGAAGACCTCTAGAGTTCTTCTATGAATAGAAGACCTTTTGAGTTCTTCTATGGACAGAAGACCTCATTAGGTCTTCTACAAACAGAACACCACTTAGTAGGGTTTTCTGTAGACAGAAGTCTTCTTGAGGACTTCTTTAGAATACCTTTGATGAGGGCTTCTATAGTCAAAAGAGTCTTGACGTTGTTGAGGTTATCTATAGACAGAAGACCTCTTCTTGATGCCTTATATAGGCAAATGTCTTTTTATTGAGGTCTTCAATAGAAAAAAACTTCCTCTTAAGGTCTTCTATTGACAGGGACCCCTTCTTGAGGTATTCTATGTACACAAGACCTCTTTTGAAGTCTTCTTCTATAGACAGAAGACCTCTTCTTGAGGTATTCTATATACACAAGACCTCTTTTGAGGAAGACCTGGGGAAGACTTTTGACAGAAGACCTCTTCTTGAGGTCTTCTATAGACAAAATACCTCTTCTTGAGGGCTTCTATAGACAGAAGATCTCTTCTTGAGGTCTTCTATAGACAAAAGACCTCTTCTTGAGTTCTCCTATAGACAGAAGACCTCTTCTTGACGTCTTCTATAGACCGAAGACCACTAGATAAGGTATTCTGTAGACAGAGGTCTTCTATAGACAGAAGACCTCTTCTTGAGGTCTTCTATAGATAGAAATCCTCTCCTATAGACAAAAGACCTCGTCTTGAGGTCTTCTTGAGGTCATCTATAGGCAGATGACCACTTCTTGAGGATTTCTATAGACAGAAGACCTCTTCTTGAGGTCTTTTATGGACCGAGGACCTCTTCATGAGGAATTCTATAGACTGAAGACCCCTTCTTGAGGCCTCCTATAGTCAGAAGACCTCTTCTTGAGGTCTTCTATAGACAGAAGACCTCTTCTTCTATAGACAGAAGACCTCTTCTTGAGGTCTTCTATAGACAGAAGACCTCTTCTTGAGGTCTTCTATAGACAGAAGACCTCTTCTTGAGGTCTTCTATAGACAAAAGACCTCTTCTTGAGTTCTCCTATAGACAGAAGACCTCTTTTTGAGGTCTTCTATAGGCAGAAGACCTCTTCTTGAGGTCTTCTATAGACAAAAGACCTCTTCTTGAGTTCTCCTATAGACAGAAGACCTCTTCTTGAGGTCTTCTATAGACAGAAGACCTCTTCTTGAGGTCTTCTATAGACAGAAAACCTCTTCTTGAGGTCTTCTATAGACAAAATACCTCTTCTTGAGGACTTCTATAGACAGAAGACCTCTTCTTGAGGTCTTCTATAGACCGAAGACCACTAGATAAGGTATTCTGTAGACAGAGGTCTTCTATAGACAGAAGACCTCTCCTTGAGGTCTTCTATAGATAGAAATCCTCTCCTATAGACAAAAGACCTCGTCTTGAGGTCTTCTATAGACAGAAGACCTCTTCTTGAGGTCTTCTATAGACAGAAGACCCCTTTTTGCGGTCTTCTATAGACAGAAGACCTCATCTTGAGGTCTTCTATAGACGAAAGACCTCTTCTTGAGGTTTTCTATAGACAGAAGACCTCTTCTTGAGGTCTTCTATAGACAGAAGACCTCTTCTTGAGGTCCTCTATAGACAGAAGACCTCTTCTTGAGATCTTCTATAGACCAAAGACCTCTTCTTGAGGTCTTCTATAGACAAAAAACCTCGTCTTGAGGTCTTCTATAGACAGAAGACCTCTTCATGAGATCTTCTATAGACCAGAGACCTCTTCTTGAGGTCTTCTATAGACAAAAGTCTCGTCTTGAGGTCTTCTATAGACAGAAGACCTCTTCTTGAGGTCTTCTATAGACAGAAGACCTCTTCTTGAGGTCTTCTATAGATAGAAGACCTCTTCTTGAGGTCTTCTATAGACAGAAGACCTCTTCTTGAGGTCTTCTATAGACGGAAGGCCATCTCTTGAGGTCTTCTGTTGACAGAAGACCTCTTCTTGTGATCTTCTATAGACAGAAGACCCCATTTGAGGTCTTCTATAGACAGAAGACCTCTTCTAGAGGTCTTCTATAGACAGAAGACCTGTTCTAGAGGTCTTCTAAAGACCTCTTCTAGAGGTCTTCTAAAGACCTCTTCTTGAGGTCTTCTATAGACAGAAGACCTTTTCTTGAGTTCTTCTATAGACAGAAGTCCTCTTCTTAAGATCTTCTATAGACAGAAGACCCCTTTTTGAGGTTTTCTATAGACAGAAGACCTCTTCTTGAGGTCTTCTGTAGACAAAAGACCTCTTCTTGAGGTCTTCTATAGACAAAAGACCTCTTTTTGAGGTCTTCTATTTACAAAAGACCTCTTCTTGAGGTCTTCTATAGACAAAAGACCTCTTCTTGAGGTCTTTATAGACAGAAGACCTCTTCTTGAGGTCTTCTATAGACAGAAGTCCTCTTCTTGAGGTCCTCTATAGACAAAAGACCTCTTCTTGAGGTCTTTATAGACAGAAGACCTCTTCTTGAGGTCTTCTATAGACAGAAGCCCTCTATTTGTAGACAGAAGACCTCTTCTTGAGCTCTTCTATAGACAGAAGTCCTCTTCTTGAGGTCTTCTATAGACAGAAGTCCTCTTCTTGAGGTCTTCTATAGGCAGAAGACCCCTTTTTGAGGTCTTCTATAGACAGAAGACCTCTTCTTGAGGTCTTCTATAGACAGAAGACCTCTTCTTGTGGTCTTCTATAGACAGAAGACCTCTTCTTGTGGTCTTCTATAGACAGAAGACCTCTTTTTGAGGCCTTTTATAGACACAGGACCTCTTCTTGAGGTCTTCCATAGACAGAATACCTCTTCTTGAGGCCTTCTATAGACAGAAGACCTCTTCTTGAGGTCTTCTATAGACAAAAGACCTCTTCTTGAGGTCTTCTCTAGACAAAAGACCTCTTCTTGAGGTCTTTTAAAGACAGAAGACCTCTTCTTGAGGTCTTCTATAGACAGAAGACCCCTTCTTGAGGTCTTCTATAGACAGAAGACCTCTCGATGATGACTTCTAAAGACATAAGACCTCTTGATGAGTTCTTCTATACACAGAAGACTTCTTGATGAAGTTCTCTATAGACTGAAGGCCTTTTGGTGAGGTCTTCTATAGACTAAGACCTCATAAAAACATCACAAAATGTACTGTAATGTTTTGCTTGTTTGTTTTATTCCTGTTCATTTTGTTTACCACTGTGCTTCTTTTTTAAAGGACCCAATTTAACCTCACAGTGTAGGACAGATCGTCATCATCATGACTAACATTGCTGCTCGAATTCTTAACACGCAAACTCAAGCAAGAGATACAATGTGACAAAACACCACCTATAAAGGACAGACAGAAAGAAAAATTGAAAGGACACATGGGCACACAAATTGCCATCTAGCCAGGCTTAAATTGAAGTCACAGCATACATCATCCACATTTGCCAGGCA
Organism: Musca autumnalis; assembly: GCF_047663935.1. NCBI lineage: Eukaryota > Metazoa > Arthropoda > Insecta > Diptera > Muscidae > Musca > Musca autumnalis. The sequence continues at coordinate 197,698,289 of NW_027412088.1, forward strand.
CACCCTCAGAATTTGTGATTACAAAATATTGAGTGTTTGCTCGATGTTGTTGTTGTTGTTCGTTTTTAAAAAGAGGGATTTTTCAAACCAAAAAACAGATCCTTTTTTTAAGGACAAAAACATGCAGTGAAAAGGAAAACAAATTTTATGGCTTTCTTAGTTAATTTACTGCTTGTGTTCATTTGTGTTCGGTTACTTCACAATTATTTACACGGTAGTAAAGAGAGTGGGAATCCTTTTTCTTTGTTTCGTGTAAGCAAAAAGAAAAGAAAAGGGGTTTCATACCGGAAAGGATGCCAGCATTCTTTTTGTTTTTTGAGGTGTTTTGTAAACGTGATGTTTTCATACCAAATAAAAATTTTACAACAACAACAAAAAATGCAACAAAGAATGCATAATCTCCATGTAACCCAGAAAGGGGATAACCAAACAAAACCTCCTTAAGGATATTTGGGATTTTTAGTTCAAGTGGATGTTCTTTGTTTGTTGTTTTTTTTTCAAAAAGGATCTATTTTTGTTAGAAAAATTAAATGTGTTGAAATAATTATGGAAAGAGGGGTACTTGTCTTTTGCCAGGATATCAAGTAGGAGGGTTTGTTGTCACTGTTGCTTATTTGGCCAGGAACGTGCGGGTATTAGTTCCAGGAATATGTCGCTGTTGTCATCGTTCTTAATTAGTTGCAATTCAATTTCAAAACATAGAAAAGGATTAAATGCGGGATTCCAACACAGAGCAAGGATATGCAGCGAAGGATATTTGTGCCATGAAATTTTAAGGAAGCAGCTAATAAACATGTCATTTTTAGGTAGGATAGATAAAATTATGTCAGCAACTTATGGGGGTATTTTGTTACATACTTCAAGTTGAGGAATTCGGTTTGCAGTTTGTTTTCAATTAACAAAACATCTCACCTAGCAAACAAACAACCCAGGTGGCCGGCTAAACGTCTTGGTGGTCGCTCGCTCTATCAGGTAGTCAATCTGTTAAGAAATGAAGTCCATGATGTCCTGCCATGTCATCTTGATATCCCTGACTATTGACATGTCTCATTTAACTTCCTTCCTGTGAGGTTTTCACATCAAACTGGACATTGACAGGACACTTCAATGTCGGTTTGGCATAAATTAAATCCTTTAAGGAAGAAAAAAGGTCATGATGATATTGGATTGACTTTTCCGGTTTGATTGAAAGATAGCCAGTGACACTTGATGTGTTCCTCTTTGCAGAGACGTAGCAGAAAGGGTGTTCCGTGTCGTTGTTTATTTGTGTTTTGAAATAATGCCAGTGCAAGCACCCCAATTAATTTCTCATGTACTGCGGTATTTTAATCAATATATTTGGTTTAAAATCATCGAAAACCTTTTAATGACGTTTTCCATAGATAGAAGGCCTATTGATGAGGTTGTCTATAAACCGAAGACCTCTCCATGAAGTCTTTCTTAGACAGAAGGCATCTTGATGAAGTATTCTATAGAAAGAAGACCCCTTAATGAGGTCTTTTAAAGACATAAGACCCCTTGATGAGATATTCTAGAGACATAAGACCGCTTGATGAGGTCATCGATAGACAGAAGACGCCTTGATAAGGTCTTCTATAGACAGAAGTCCCCATGATGAGATCATCTTTAGACAGAGGACCTCTTAATGAGGTCTTCTATAGACAGAGGACCTCTTAATGAAGTCTTCTATAGACAAAAAACCTCTTGATAAGGACTTCTATAGACAGAAGACCTCTTGATGAGGTCTTTTATAAACAGAAGACCTCTTCATGATAACTTCTATAAACAGAAGACCACTTGATGAGGTCATCGGTAGATGATGAGCTCGTCTATAGACATAAGACCTCTTGATGAGGTCATTTTTAGATAGAAGGCCTCTTGATTAGGTCTCCTATAGAGGGAAGACCTCTTGATGAGGTCTTTTGTAGACAAAAGATCTCTTGACGAGAACATCTTGACAGAAGACCTCTTCATTAGGTCTTGTATAAACAGAATACCTCCTAATGATGTGTTCTATAGACAGAAGACCTCTTCATCAAGTCTTCTATAGACAGAAGGGCTCTTGGTCTTCTATGAATAGAAGGCGTCTTGATAAAGTCTTCTATAGACAGAAGTCCTCTTGATGAGGTCTTCTATAAACAGAAGACCACCTGATGAGGTCTTCTATTAATAGAAGACCTCTTGATGAGGTCGCCTTTAGACAGAAGACATCTTGATGAGGTCTTCTATAGGCAGAAGGTCCCTTGATGAGGTATTCTCTAGACAGAAGACCTCTTAATGAGGTCTTCTATAAAGAGAAGACCTCTTAATAAGGTCTTCTACAAACAGAAGGACTCTTGATGAGGTCCTCTTTAGAAAGAAGGCCCCTCTATTAGGCCTTCTACAGACAGAAGACCTCTTGATGAGGTCTTCTATAAACAGAAGACCACTTGATCAGGACTTCTATAAACAGAAGGCCAATTGTTAAGGTCGTCTTTAGACAGAAGACATCTTGAAGAGGTCTTCAATAGGCAGAAGGACCCTTGATGAGGTCTTCTCTAGACAGAAGACCTCTTAATAAGGTCTTCTACAAAGAGAAGACCTCTCGAAGAGGTCTTCTGTAGAAAGAAGACCTCTTATTAAGGTCTTCTACAAACAAAAGACCTCTTGATGAGGTCGTCTTTAGACAGAACACATCTTGAAGAGGTCTTCTATAGGCAGAAGGTCCCTTGATGAGGTCTTCTCTAGACAGAAGACCTCTTAATGAGGTCTTCTACAAAGAGAAGACCTCTTAATAAGGTATTCTACAGACAGAAGGCCTCTCGAAGAGGTCTTCTGTTGAAAGAAGGCCTTTTATTAAGGTCTTCTACAAACAGAAGGACTCTTGATGAGGTCCTCTTTAGAAAGAAGGCCCTTCTATGAGGATGTCTATAGACAGAAGACCTCTTGATGAGGTCTTCTATAAACAGCACATCTATAAACCACTTCTTATATAGAGAGAAAACCACTTTATGAGGTCTCCTATAGAGAGAACGCCTCTAGATTAGATCAACTGTAGACAGGAGACTCCTTGATGAGGTCCTCTATATACAGAATGCCTCTCGATTAGGTCATCTGTAGAGAGAATGCCTTTCGATTAGCTCTTCTATAGACAGAAGGCATCTTGATGAGATTTCCCATTGACCGAAGATCTCTTGATGAGGTCTTTTATAGACAGAAGACCTCTTTATGAAGTCTTTGACGGACAACCTATAGAAAATGGAAGGAGATGGCGGCGCAGGATGTTTGGATGCACAGATATTTTAGTACATATATTTTGTAAAATTTTTGAATCGTTTATGATTAGAACTATTGCGGTATCTGATCGCCTTCGAACCTTTAACATTCGTTCTTGATTAATGAAAACATCTTTGACAAATGCTTGCGATTAAGTTAGTCATACGACGGTCCCAGAATAATGCTAATGCGAGCAAACTGCTTCTATTAATCAATACCTTATGATCTAAAAATTAATGAAAGTAGAACAGAGGTGTCGTCTGCGAACGTGGAGGTAATGACTTGACTAGTCAAAAGTAAAGGGCATGTCAAAAGTAGAGATTAACTACACAATTACACCCAAAATATTGCCCTGTATGGTACTCCTGATGTTATTTTCTACGAAGGAGACTATATTCCATACGATTTTACTTTCAAGGTTTGAATTGCGTTGTAGCTATGTAAAAGCTTACGAGTGTGTAAAAGCTCTTGATGCCACACCTTATCAAAGGCCTGTGGCTAGATAAAAAGTGCTATCTATCTGTCTTACACACTTATGTTCGGACCTGTGTTGAAGTCTACACTTCATTTGATGTACTTCCGTCAATTCATTTAAGTCTCAGTTTTGCCTCCATAGACCAAAAAATTTAGTTTCACGGGAACCCACTGATAGTAACTACACCCAGTTGCTAGCTGGCATCGTTTATGATTGGAACTAGGCTGGTATATGATCGCTTCGAACCTCTAACATACCTTCTTGACTAATGAAAACATCTTTGGCAAATGTGCTTTAGATTAAGTTAGTCTTACGATGGTCCAAGAATTTCCCCTCTCACATCGTTACCTCTTGAAAAAGGCGAGATTTGTGGTCCGCCTTTTGGAGATATACATTGCTTAGTGTTAAAATCTCTAGCTACCAGGAATTTATTGCCAAACTTCGAAAAGAAATCGGGAAATTGGTTGCATTGTATGTTGTGTCGGTTCGTCCCTTACACTCGCTGAATGTCAATGAACCGTTTTTACAAAATCATTTCAAAACAAAGAACGGAATATTTTTGAGCATTCTTCTTTGTTTAGAAAAATTGTGTTTATTTTAAAGCTAAATTAAGTTCGGCAATGCACAGATACTTCCACGCATACTTATGTATTCAAATTCATACGAAAGAGTAATTTTTTTTATACACAATTTTGAGATCAAATAAACAAATTTGATCATAAATTTTGAATTCAACGGCATTTACAATCGCAGGCCTACTACATGCAATGTAATTTTTAATGGAAGTCTTTCCATTCGCCCTAGAGTTTTGTATATAAAATGCGCAAACATTTATTACAAACATAAGCGTCTGTTGTTGTATAACAATTTGTTTACATTTTCCGAAAGCAATACAACAAAAATTATTTAGATTAGACAAACAAAGAATTTAATGTAGCCTCCACAGCACGCTTTGTAAGTTGTTATTTTTTATTTAATTAAAGTTGTTTGGTCCCACCCTTTAGACTATGTAAAGGCTTAAGGTCCAGCCACGGAAAATAGAACACATTTGGTCGGATTTTTATTTGATTTCGTGAATAATTTGTTTAAATCCAATGAGAATTCCATTGAATGTGGAATGTTTAGCTCTGATTGTATTAATCTTGAGGATGTGGGAAACAGTATCATCTTAGTTACGTATTATCAAAATGCAGATCATTCATTTTAGTTAACGTATTTTTACTAAATCTGAAGTTATTGAAAATACGATAATAATGATTTCCTGCTCATCAGAATTGGGACTAGTTTCCTTCAGCCATGGAGTCCTGGTAGGTCTGAGAAAAATGTATTGGGAATTTCAAATTCATGTGAACAGATTCACCACAAAATCCCAATCATGAATGTTATCTGACTTAACCAGACAAATCACTCCAGTATGAAAAATGATCTTGCATTGCCATCCATATATAAATCTGTCTTACACACTTATGTTCGGACCTCGTAGATTTTCCCCTTTTGAGTTAAATTCCAGCAATTGATATAAGTTTCAGTTTTGTAACCATACTTTACCCGGAGCCAAAAAGTTTTGGTTTCCCGGAAAGCGACTGAGAGAGCCATGATAGTAGCTATACTCAATTGCTAGCTGGCAATGTTAATGGTTAAATCTATGCCAAATACTTTCGAACAAAGTAGTCTTAGGATGATGGAAAAATATAATTTCTTGCCCCCAAACCGCTTCTATTAATCCTTACCCTCAATTCCTTGAAGTTTCAGCTTTACAACCATACTTCCGCTGAAGACTAAAAGTTTTGGTTTCCTGGAAAGCGACATGATAGTATCTACACTCAATTGCTGCTGACATCGTTTATGGTTTAAACTAGGGTGGTATCTAATCGCCTTAGAACCTCTAACATTCGTTCTCGATTAATGAAAACATCTTTGGCAGATGCTTTCAATTAAGTTAGTCTTATGCCGTTGATCCAAACTGATTCTATTAATCATTACTCCTTGATCCTCCGTCAATTCTTTATGTTTCAGCTTTGCAACCATATTTCCCCCTAAGCCACTGATTTCTGGGAATATACTGAGAGAGCCATTATAGTAGCTACACGCAATTGCGAGCAGGCATCATATATTGTTAGAACTATAGCGGTATGTGATCTCTTTGAATCTCTAATTTTCATTCTTGATTAATGAAAACATCTATGGCAAATACTTTCGAATAAAGTAGTCTTAGGATGGCGAAAAATTTCATTTCTAGCGCACTAACTCTAATGCCCCCAAGCTGCTTCTATTAATAATTACCCTCAATTCTTGATTGTAGCTACACTTAATGCTAGCTGGCATCGTTAATGGTTTAAACTAGGGTGGTATCTGATCACCTTCGAACCTCTAACAGTCTTCCTTGATTAATGAAAACAGCTTTGGCAAATGCTTTCGATTAAGTTTGTCATACGACCGTCCAAGAATTTCACCTCTCGCATCGAATGCTTCCAAACTGCTTCCCTCTCGAAGCTCTAACATTCATTATCGATTAACGAACACATCTTTGGCAGATGTTTTCTTTTAAGTTAGTCTTATGGAGGTCCAGAAATTTCACTTATCGCTTCTAAATAATAAACTACTTCTATTAATCATTACTTAAATTCCTTTAAGTTTCAGCTTTGCAACCATATTTCCCCAAAGCCCTTGCTTTCCAAGAAGCGAATGAGAGAGCCATGATAGTAGCTACACCCAATTGATAACAGAACTATGGTGGTAAATGATTTCCTTCGAATCTCTAACTTTCATTCTTGATTAATGAAAACATCTACATATGTTTAATACTTTCAATTCAAATAGCCTCAGGATGGTGGAAATTTTTCATTTCTCCTCCTCCAAACTGCTTCTATTAATGATTACCCTCAATTCTTTGAAGTTTCAGCTTTACAACCATACTTCCCCAGGAGCTTAAAATCTTTGGTTTTCTGGAAAGCGACTGAGAGAGCCATGATTGTAGCTACACTCAATTGCTACTTGGCATCGTTTATGTTAGAACTGGGGTGGTATCTTATTGCCTCCGAACCTTTAACAGTTTTTCTTGATTAACGAAAACTGCTTTGGCAAATGCTTTCGATTAAGTTTGTCATACGGCCGTCCAAGAATTTCACCTCTGGCATCGAATGCCTCCAAACTGCTTCTCCCTCTCGAACCTCTGACATTCGTTCTCGATTAAAGAACACATCTTTGGCAGGTGCTTTCGTTTAAGTTAGTCTTATGGCGGTTCAGGAATTTCACTTATCACGTCTTAATAATAATGCCCCAAACTGCTTCTATTAATCATTACTTCTCGATCTTCCGTCAATTCCTTCAAGTTTCAGATTTGCAACCATATTTCCCCCAAAGCCCTTGGTTTCCGAGAAGCTACTGAAAGAGCCATGATGGTAGCTACACGCAATTGCTATTAGGCATCACTTATGGTTAGAACTATGGCGGTATATGATCTCCTTCGAATCTCTAACTTTCATGCTTGATTAATGAAAACATCTATGGCAAATACTTTCAAATGAAATAGTCTTAGGATGGCGGTGTCTGATCGCCTTCGAACCTTTAACAGCCTTTCATGATTAATGAAAACACCTTTGGCAAATGCTTTCGAATAACTTAGTCACACGACCGTCCAAGAATTTCACCTCTCAAACCTCTAACATTCGTTCTCGATTAATGAAAACATCTATGGCCCTTAGCCCTAGGTTTTCGAGAAGCGACACATAGTTACACCCAATTTCTAGCTGGCATCGTTTGTGGTTAGAACAAGGGTGGTATCTTAACGCCGTCGAATCTCTAACATTCGTTTTTGATTTATGAAAACATCTTTGGTTCAAGAATAATGCCCCGAACTGCTTCTATTGGACATTTTTCATCTTGATCTAAAAAGCAATAAAACAAAATATTCAGGCATTTGGAGCCTGTTTTAAACACAAAATTTTTTAACACTCCTGATGTTGCCCTTCAGTCAATTCCTTAAGGCTTCAGCTATGCAAGCATACTTCCACCGGAACCTAAAAGCTTTGATTTCCCGGGAAGCGACTGACAGAGGCATGATAGTAGTTTCGTTTATGATTAGAACTAGGATGGTACTGATCGCCTTCGAACATCTAACTATCGTTCTTGATTAATGAAAACATCTTTGGTAAATGCTTTTGCATAAGTTAGTCTTACGACGGTCCAAGAAATTCACATTTTGCGTCGAATTGCTAATTGGCATCATTCATTTTCGTCTTGTAATTTAACTCGTTCGTGGGTCAATGTCGCAGCTTTTTTAATTTTGGAGGTACTCTGTACAAAATATTTCACATATGGTAAGTGTGCAAACCTTGCTCTGAAGCACTGATCGTCTAAGCTTTGCAGGACTGTCATAGAACCGGATTAAATTAACTTGAATGATCCAGGGTCGATTATGGATTGCAACTCAACTGTATTTGCGTTGCCGGATGATAAAATCATACAATTAAAATGAGTGAAACGACAGAAATTTTTATCAGATTCATTCAACATCAGTGTTTTGTACATTCAGCTGTTAATTTAATTGTAAAATAGTATGAATATCCACGCAGAAACGGAATTTTCTATTTTGAAATTAGCTGTCGACAACGCAACTGGGTCGCTATCCATAATCGTCCCCTTAGTCAATAAACCAGCTCAACTTGGGGTATAGCAATCCATGAACTTCGTTTATTAAAATATCACTGTTTTTTTAATTTTAAACCAGTTTTTCACTTTGTTGTCCTTTTTTTCCAATTTTTGTTTGTTTGTTTGTTTGTTTATTCATTCCATTCTTTAATACTAAAGCCTCCAAGGCCAAAAAATAGTATTAACAATATATCCTTATACTCAATATCACTAAATAATCCGCAATGTTACTTTATATATTTGGCTCCCCAGCCATAACTACCAAGAAGAGAAAAAAAATATTCGATGCAATAAATGGCCATAAGCAACAAGCAGTATAGAATGACAAATATACAGAGTAATATAAGTGACTCCCAGTACGCATTAGCATTGACTGGTACATAGGGCATGTAAACGCATACTAACAAAGGAAAAAAAGACAGTCACATTTAATTTGCATAGCAAACAAGCCCACAAGTATAAAAAAGGTAGCAAGTGCACTAGGAAAATGAAATTAAAATCATCATATGCAGTAATAGCAGTTTCAAATCCAATATTTAGGGTCGAGATCCAAAATAGGTCAACAGTTTCAAGCGGAACGCATTATTAGACTGTGAGAATACTCTAAGTTCTATTGGTAAATAATTCCACAATCTGGCCACACGTACTAAAAATGAATTCTCAAATGTAGAATTATTTATTAAAGGAATAGATATCTGTATATTCCTCCACAATAAACCAAAACGAAACATGTTTTTCAGTGAAACAGGTACACCATTCCTTATTATTCTATAATAGGCGCACAACAACTTAGTGGACACAAACTGATCTAAAGTAACTCCAAGAAAGCTCTTAACATGGTCAGAAATATTGTCACGAGTCCTTAAGCCGTAGACAAAGCGTACAATACGTTTAACTGCACGCTCTAATACCAATGCATTACGTTCTGACATACCAGAAAAAACTTCCAGACCATAGTTAACATGAGGCATTAATAGTACGTAAGCTAACCTATATTTAACCCATGAAGGAAGGTATATATTAGTGGCATACAATTTCCGAATTATGCCAACAACTTTTCTGTGCACATAGTCAACATGATATTCAAAGGCAAGCTTTTCGTCTACAAAAATGCCCAATATTTTATGGCAAGATACAAAGCTGATCAAATTTCCGCCCAGAGCAATGTTTAAGTCGTACGACTGACTACCAAATCGTATTGCTTTCGTCTTAACTGGGTTGATCACCAACGAGTTCTCTAAAGACCATAGTCTAAAACGATCAAGACTATGATTTATTGCAGTTTCAAAAGCTATTGAAGACATTCCATTTCTAGCAAAAACTAAGAAAACATCATCTGCAAATAAAAGCGGCTTGCAATTTACATCAGAGCACCATACAGCAAGGCTATTAACATAGAGGATAAACAGCAGAGGACCCAAGACAGACCCCTGCGGAACACCATTCGTAAGTAAAAGTGTCCCAGAATACTGACCGTTATAAGAGACAAATTGTGTTCTGCCACATAAGTAAGAAACGATAAGATTGCAAGCAGAAATAGAATAATTGAACTCATTCCTGAGCTTCCCAACCAATACAGAATGTGAAATCGAATCAAATGCCTTAGTAAGATCCAAAGACACAACTACAGTATCACTGTTAACGTTCAAATTTCCCCTAACGAGATCAGTCATATATAGTAACAAGCCGGTCGTACTATGGTTCTTACGGAAGGCAAATTGGCCATCATATATATATCTACTAACATAAGATAACATCTGGTCTCTCATAATATGCTCACACACTTTTGATAATACAGGGAGAATGGAAATTGGTCTAAGATCATCAGCACAATTCACAACATTACCTTTAGGTATTGGGACAACACGAGCGCTCTTCCAAAGTTGCGGAAACACCGAAGATGTGAGAATAGAATTAACCAAATCCAAGATACAATCAGAAATATAAGGAAAAATTATTTTTATAAAATCCACTGATATTCCATCGACACCAATGGATTTGGACTTGATTTTACTTAATGCAACAGCAACATCCTCAATACCCACACATCGAAAAGAAAATTCGCCATCACGTTCAGCTAAATCCATGAAATTAAAAGCACTAACACGCGAGTCATTATAGACAAATGATGCATTGAGAACATCAACATTAATGTTAGCAACAACATCATCTCCACCAACAAAGCCTGACCCTCTCAAAAAACGCCATAAAGCAGTTGGACCCATTACATTAAATTTCCTACTATAGTATCTCCTACGTTCGCGCCGGATGACAGATTTCGCCTTATTACGGTATCTACAAAATGTTTTCCAATTCTCACTACTCTTATTGAACAGATAAGATCTAAAAGCTAAGTCACGAAGTGAACAAGCTAAAGTAATAGAATTAGCATTAATCCAATTATCATTAGGATAAATTCTTCTACGCACTACAGGAACAGATTCAAACAAACGCATAATAAGAGAGGAGAGAATGGAACACTTAGCATCAACATCAACAGCATACAGAAGGCTAAAATCAAAAGCTGATATATAAGTATAAAAACGATGCCAATTAATATTTCTGTAGTCTCGATATTCGACAAACTCAACTGATGTATCAACACTGATGTTTAGTGACGCAAAGATAAGCGAATGATCAGAAATTGAAGGGCATATCATATTTTAAATTTTCTTCTTTTTTAGATAAAAAACTAATCTCTCTGCATCAACTGTCCCAAACCATAATGATTGGTTTTTGATAATTTATTATCAAATCTTCAGGAAAGATCATTGTTACTATTCTAATCTCAAAGAGAGTGACCCTGACCTTCCTTTAACACAAATCAGAGAACATTAAAACCAAAACTAGTTTCAATTTCGAATAAAAAACACCAAACCAACAATCTTTTGCAATAAGAATCTATTAGAAAGTAGAAACGATCATCACCAACCGACCTTTTAGAATCAGAATCCAAGAAGAATCTATTTTTGTTTGTTTCCTCGCCGGCCACAAACAAACTGCGGTCAAAACAAAAGCGATACGAATAAGACAATTGTTTGTCTTAAAAACAAATAAACAAAACAAAAGAAGGCAAAAATAAGAATTTTCATAATCAAAATAAAATGAAAACCTACTGAAGAAAAACAGACAACAAAAAAGGTAGGTACGCAGATAGTAGGTAAGGAAAAACGAAAAACTAGAAAAGAACAGCGATACACTCACAACGACTCACAGGCAACAACAAAACACGATCAGAGACGACGACGAACCCAAAAGAACGATCTCAACCAACCCGAATGTCATACGAAAAGAATGGAAGGAAGAAAAAAGTACAGCAAACAGGGTCAAAACAAAAAATGTAATGTATGATGAAACAACAACGAGGGAGAGAAAATATCAGAATATTGAGTGTGTGTGTGCGAGACGCAAGAGGCAAGAAAAAAAAATAAGATCGATGAGGAAAAACTAGAGAAAAACAAGAACAGCGACAAAAATAAGAATTTAATTTTTTAATAAAAATAGAAAAAATTCGTATCAATTTTTTTAATGCAAAGAAAAATTCTGCCAACGTCGCCGTTGCTTCGTTACTAGAGCAGATAGTCTCAATTGAATTTCGAAGGCCACAGTGGAGGCAAATGCTAGAAATTTTTTAAGTGATTCTAAATAAATAATATTTGTATATTAAAGTATTGCAAATGTTGTTTTAATATTTTAGTCTAAAAAAATTATCCATTAAAAATATTTATTTCCAATAAGAAAAAATTGCATACATATTGGTTTAGGATTCATAGAAAGGATTTTTCTGATTGGAAGAAGGACATTTGGGTTGTAAATATTGAGCAAGGAGTTTAAAAAATCCTAAAAACATGGTCTATTGTCTGCATCTGTGTTTTTTTAATAATCTTTCAAACACTTTCGCAGCATATTAAAAATAAAATAAGTTTAATGAATTACTTATCGGTCCTATATGGACTAATGAAGAAAGTATATCTTCTAGTCTGTTCCTTTACTTTCAAAAATGGTCAGTGGCAAAAGTGGTGAACTGCTCTCATATAAATTATATGGTTTTTAATGTAAGGGAACACTTTGCGGGTAAAAAGTAGTAAAAACTGATAACCTCAGGCACGTAAAGGAACACGACTTTCATTTATCTATGGCAATAAATATAATCAATAATTTTGAGAATATTTCCGGATTTTTTTATGAATGCATTTGAAGGGGGTCATTCATTTTTTCAGGGACTCATACAAGCATCCTTAAGGTATACAATTTGTATGTACAAACCAGAAACTAGTGTGGGAACTCAAACATCAGAAATATTCATAAATACTGGATCTGGAAGAGCGATGAATCAATCACTTTTTCATATCTTGAAATCACCGCTAAAACCGTTAGCGGAGGAAGCAGGCATCAGTACTGCAGAGGCAATGTCCGACTCCTGAGGCCGGTTATTACAAAATCGACAGTCTAGATTTGTTAAGAACAGTATAGAACTTATAGACTTACAGGACCATATCATCTTCATGAAACTTTTCATAACCAAATCGCAATGGGTCTGCCCTTATGAATTCCATCTTTGAGGTCTTGAATCGACATTGGGATTCTGGTATCTTTCACCTCGCCCCAATGAAAGAAGTCACATGGTGTAAAATCTCAAGATCTCGGTGGCCAATTGTGATCACTTCTTCGAGAGATAACACGGTCCGCTGCTTAAAGTTATCGTTGTCCATATCAATACCATCGAACTTTGACCATAAAAAAATCATTAATCATTCTTCGATAGTGCAATCCATTCACCGTAAAAAATAAAGTCCAATGAACCCGCCTACGGATACAAGCCTTATTATTCAAGACGATTTTTCTATGAAATTCCGGATAATTTTCACGTATTTCAAGGACGCAAAGACACGACTTTGTGGATGATCTGCCGGCATGAGTTCTTGTGTCTTTATGCAAAACACTGTGCGATGACGTCTGTGGAATCGCAAATTCTAACGAATGGCGATGAATGGAAACTCCTGCTTTTCTTCAACACTTTGGGCTACAGCAGCAAAATTCTAAGTTGTTCTTGAGAGATACTTATCCCAAAAGCTCGAAATTTCCCCCCAATTTCTGTATTGCCGTACGACAAGGTGCTTAACGACCCAAAAATCCTTTCGATTTGCGAACAGTGACAGCAGACTTTCACCATTTTTATAGTGAATTTTAACCGAAATACCAGGTAATTCAAAATAAATTCTCTTGCTGGAAATCCATTTATTCTAATACAGCCTTAGCACAGGTCATTTTCCCTTAGTTAAAAAAAAAAACACCAATCTTAAGCCTTGGTCCGATTTTCGACTATGTGAAAGATGGAGGCCCAATTTCCCTTCTGTATGAAGATTCGATAGTAACTTACTTAAATTAGGGGTACCAATCGCGAAGCCTATAACCGACTAGTTGCAGTATAGCACGAATTGTCTTTAGCGCTGTGAGGTCGCTTTTGTTATAGTGAAAAGAGGCGTCTTAAATTCTACATGGAATCACTCCAGGAATGTTTTGCTAGGGAAAATAAAAAAATAGTCTAAATCGACTCGCAGCTAGCTATCTTGGCGAAAAAGCCTAATTTCTCCACGAGCAATGGGATTGTTCAAGGGCAATTAAAAGCCGCATAGAAATGGCAAGATACGCATTTTATAATTAAACAAGTAACAAGAAAATTGGTTAAAATTTTGTTTTTGGTCCATTTCATCCCCTGAACATTTCACGATCATCACCAAATATTAATCATTTCTATTCTGGCCCAAACCAAACCTCCTCAAAAAATTCGTTATAATCGGTCGATAATTGCTGCCTTAAGCTTGTTTACAATTTTTAATGGACGGACACACATCGCTAAATCGCTTTATCTCGTCAAGATATGAATTTTGGCATACCAAATGAGGGGTCTAGGACGAATATTTCGTGGTGTTACATACAATTTTGGAGAGACAATATGTGTCATGTTATAAAATAGTGGTTCTCTACACAGAACCCATTATATATTAGGCAGTAGGCCCTTTATTTAGCAAACAGTTTATTGCAATTTACATCAGAGGAAGGGTCAGTAGTTTTTTCCCATATGTAGGCTACTTTGCGAAATATATATGTCCTCAAGGAATTAAAATCTCGACCAACAATAAAATTTTTATATTTTTCATATAAAAGTAATGGTCCATTTCACCCGCTAAAGAATATCAGATCATCATTCAAAATTGTAGGCATCTTTTTCGACCTATACTCTTACCCGGAGCAAAATTTCGTGACTATCTAGCGAGTTTATTATTACAATACAAACAAATAGCAGAATATATTAGGCTGTAACCCTGTTATCTGATCATGCACACCAACATAATTGGTTTCAATTGAAAGGTCAAGCGTTCCACTTTCAAGTATATCTCACTTGTCCGGAATATCACTTCCACGAATTAAGATATAAGCTGTATATTAAAAATTTTCACAATTTTCATACAAAAGTTTTGGTCCATTTGACCCTCTAAATATTATCCGATCGCCATCTTAAATTGCAAGCTTCTCCTTTGTGATATACTCTTACCTTATTTAAAATTACGCGTTCATCGGACTATTATTGAGACCTACAGAGCCGTTAGAAAATTGGATAAATATTATTTTTTGGTCCATTTCACCCGCTAAATATTTCTCGATCATCAGCAATAAGAATAGGGATCTATTCTGATCTGAACCCGACCTCCATACAAAATTTCGTGACGATCGGTCTGGAGCGTGTTTACAATTTATAATGGACAGACGGACGGACTCACATCTCAAAATCGCTTTATCTCGTCGAGATATGAAGATTGGTATACCACATTGGGGGTCTCCGACGAATATTTCGCGGTGTTACATGAATTTTTACCAAAACAAACTTATAATACCCTTTTCCACATTGTGGTATAGGGTATAAAAATATCAATTCAGGATATACATAAATCTTACAAACAAGCGACGATTTATAATAACATCAAACTTGGACTTTAAAAATCAGCAGACATAAAAAGATTCTAGGCATTCGAAATGTATGTACATACATATATGTATGTATATGGACACATAAAAGACGTAACAAAAATGCAATGCGGAATGGAGTTGATCGATTCAACAAAGAGAAGGAAGATTACCTTGGACGTATTATGAGAAACCCAAAATGGAGTTGATCGATTCAACAAAGAGAAGGAAGATTACCTTGGACGTATTATGAGAACCCCAAATACAAATTGCTACAAAATATACTATGGATAACTGTTGCTGGCTGACCTGTAGTGCGATTCTCTAACTCATTTCTTGAGTTACCGACAAAAATCGGTAAAATTTGTCGATGTAGGTCTATGTCTCCATATAGCCCCCATAGGACGGTTCTCCACCAAAATAGCTGATATTTGGTATTAAGTTTTTGATAGAGGTATGAAACATTCCAGCCGAAATGTGCCGGTATAGGTCGACGACCTCAAATACCCCCATAGGACCGATTTACGGTATTTTGAAAGTTGTGGCCTCAATATATCACCGATATTACTGAAATTTAGTATTCAAATTGCCATGAGTGTATAAAATATTGCAGAAGAGAATTATCAGTATAAGCCCTTTTCTTCAAATAACCCCCATAGAAGCGTACTTCCCGATTTTCAGTATTTTAAGGTTGTGTCATCAATATCCCATCGAAACGGATGAAATTTTATATTTAATCTCCGTTGGTGGTATAAAACTTCCCACCTGAAAGTTTCCGGCATTGTTCCATGTTTTTATATACGCCCCTTAAAAAGATCCCTCGCAATTTTCGGTATTTTGAAAGTTTTAGCTACAATATTCAATGGGAATAACTGAAATTTGGTATAATTAATTGATATCGTTGTGCATCAAATTGGGGCCACAGTTTTACAGAACGGTGCTCCCGATGTTGTTAACTATCCAACTCCAGAATATTCAGGTTTAGGTCTAGTCGGTTTTGCCACATTTTTGAAGGGAGTATTAGTTGAGATATATGTACTACTCCTGTATTTTTCTCATCTATGAACATTGTAGTTTCAGAATCCGCAAAAACTTCCCAGGTGTAAGCTCATTTCATTTAAAGTTTGTTCAGATGCATTGTGTACCGTTTGCATTAGAGCTTTTTGGCGCGCTAACCTCTTGGCTTGTTATTTTGACGTATACGTAATGAAATTGACGTTTGAAAGGGGTTTATTAAATGCGGTTATATGCAAATGTACTAAATGGTTAATTTTCAGTACCAAACATCCTAGAAATTAAATGTACTTCTATGCGATTTTTTTAAAATATTGCTGTCTATATTATTAACAGACATCCGATTTTTTCATATTTTTGAAAATTATAACACAAATAATTCCTTTATTAAACAATAGAAACTGGAGCTTTGTACGAATTATTGATTATTTTCAATCTGACATCGATTTTATGTCATTGGAACGATATAATTCTATATAATAACGTATTTTACACATATTTTACATACATATATTTTATTTATAATTTTATACGTTATTGGATCTCAGATGAATAACAATTTTACTTTAATTTCTATACTTTTTAAATGTTATTTTTATTTTATTTTATAAATTTTATATGTATTTTATATTTTATATATTACAATCTCTTCTTTTTAAATATTACAATCTAGGTACCTAATTATCTACCTACCCCATGGCGCCCCTTGCGTACTTCCCTGATTAAAAATATATTTTAAATATAATTTTTATGCGTTATTCTGAGACATTACATTAATTTATATATGCACATAATTTTTATTTTTATTTTATATATTTTAAATATATATTTTAGATATAACTTTTATTTTGTATATTTTATATATAAATTCGTTATTGGATTATTGGGTCCTGGACGAATATTTCGTGGTGTTACAAATAAAATAACACAATTAAAATTAACTTCATCATGTGAAATTACAATATTACTTTAATTGACATGTATAATTTGTCATTGCGCCTTAGACGAGGTGCTACAAATAAAATAAACTTCTTACGATACAATGTATAAAAACCCTAATTATATTTTATTTTTATCAAAATCATAATTTATTTTTCAAATCAAGGTATTTTGTTTCAAGCAAACCCCTAATTTTTCCAAATTTAAGTTCTATTGACCTTTAAAAATAATTTAAACACTCTCATATGACCTTCCCCCACTGTAATTTATGCACGATGGCAGAGAAGTTGCATCGCTGCAACGGCAATTGGTTTTTGTGCTGTGTATTTTTGTTTACGAATTGAAAGAGACAGAGAGGGAGGGAGAGAGAAATAAAAACTCCACCAAAATAATTCCGTGTATGTTTGGGTGTGTGCGTGTGTGCTCTCCCAGTTTTGACTTCGTGAGATGGCAAATAAGAACTGCCAGAGCACTCGTTAAATCAGTTGAGAGAAACTACTCGTCGAGTTAACAACACAGTTTTCCGTGCTGCTAATGTAAAATTCGACAAATTAAAAAAATTTAATTTTATAAAAACGTTTTCTAACGCAATAATACCCACAAAAATTTATATTTTGCAATTGCAAATAAACAACAACAATTTCTTTTTTGGAAATATAAACAAAACACCTTGAAAAAAGAAACAAATTCAATTTTGTTAATAACAAACAACAACAAGACAAAATACTTTGTGTCAAACAAAAGAGCAACAAAGTGAGAGTGAACTCATTGTGAGAGAGAAAAAAGAGCTTTTAACAAAAATTAAGACAACTAAAAATAAATAAATGAATTAAAATAAACAATTTTGGAAAGTTGCAAAATAACAAATAATTAAAATAAAAATAAACATAATTTGTTAAAAGTTGTTAACTTGCTTCACTGCCTAACAATTGTGCCCCATTTTGGTGAATGCAACATTGCCCCACTCGTAAATGTCAAATTGGAGCATCTGACTGTACGTGTGCAAGGTGGAGTAAAAGCTTTGCGTCACTTGTTTACTTGTGTGAGTGGATATTGGGGAAATTGTCAGTGATTTTGGCGCCAAATTTTGACAGCTCCACAGTAGAAAAAAGCAAAGACGCAAAAACATCATAAAAAAACAACTCAAGCAAAAAGAAGCCATACAAGTGCAACAATAATTATTATTGTTAAAAACAATTTGAAAAACAATTTTGATAACTAACAAAGAAAAAGGAGACAAATAAAAACACTGCAAAAATGTCTGCCGCCCGTGTATTGAATCCCATGATCTGCAAAATCTCCAGCAGTCCTGTGGCTATGCGTAGCAGTAACATGACATGTGGACGCCAGTTGAATCGCATTAAAAGGGATCTCTTTGGCCCTGCCAATCCCGTTGAAACCACAAAGTACAGTATACCTGTTTTTGCGAAATTCCCCCCTTAGAGTCCCTTTACTAATTTCTTTATTTACTTTTCCCCTTAGAATCTTCAATGAGGAATTGGAAAAAAGCCAAGAAAGAGCCTCCCGTAAATGGGGTTTTGACTTCCGTACCGGTTCACCTTTGTCGGCAAATTCACAATACATCTGGGAACGTGTCTCGACACAGGAAAATCAAATTGCTCCCGAAATGTATACATTGACCCGTGCCGCTCATGTCCGCCCAACCCCTGCACCCAAAACAAACTTGGAAATGTTAATGGATGAGCGTGCTGAACGTGAAAATCATTTAAATTTGTCACAAAGTTCCGTTACCACAGACACCGATTCCTGCGATGATAGCCAAGATGAGTCCATGGTTGAATTCAAAGTTCCTGCTGGTCCCAATCATGCTGAAACCAGTGTCCTAGTGCCACGCAAAACACATTTACGCAAGAGACAACCTAAAATTACAGGTAAATATCAAAAAATTAGCTATTTGAGATTGTAAAATTGTAATTGGGTATATTTAATAGGGTCAGTTAGAAGAGTGTTTTACCAAAAAAGAAGATATTGCAGGATTTTGAGGTTAGGGATTTATTGCTTACAAAAAGGGGATTTGTTTTAATTATCTACTACTTGAGATTTATGGGATCGATATGTTCAAGCTTTTTGCAACTTTCCCACATTAACCAATGGGTGATAGACCAGTGTATTTTAAGTTAGAATTGAAATCCCTGGCAAGAGTGTTTTTTTTTGCTACAATTACCAACCACTTTTAGTAGCTTCATTATTCAAAAAATGAGTTTAAGCTTCTCCCCCAACTTTCCCACACCTTTTTCCCAAGCAACCAACCTTGAAATATCCGCTCAAAAATGCAATTTCCTCAAACGTACACCATCAATTATCACGAAAAACGTAAAGTATTGAAAATGGGAAAAAAAAGTAATTTCGCCACCACTAAAACAAGTGTGATGGGAAATCATTGTTTTCATTTCCCATAACAGTTTTTTTCGATATCAATAACGTTCAATAGTCTAATTTCCACCCTCTCAAGTTCAATGGCAATTTCATGTTTTCGTTTTTTGGGAAGGAGGAGGGTTAGCTCAAGCCAAGCCTTAGTAACGGTCAAACTTAAACAATGAAGTTGTTTTTTGGGGGAGTAAAAGTCCGTTTCATTCCCATTTTGTGGGCGTTGGTTGCGTAAGGTACCTTTGTTTTGCGGTTTCTGATTTAATAGCTTTTATTATTTCATTTCCGCTTTGAAGGGTTTGACATGCATTTGTCTGCTGGATCGAGAGATACCGTTCACATTCAATCAATTCATGTGATCTTTAAACAAAATACAAAGGGTTGTTTTTATGCCATACCTATTGTTCTTTGCCTTTCGTCCTTGTCTAAAATCTAAAGCACAAGTGATTTTTTGTTTTGTTTAGAAAAAAAATCCAGCCAGCTGTGTGGCACAAAATGAACCCCCATAATATGTAAGGTTGTTACGGTTGTATACCTTTCTTCCCCTTTTTCCCTTTGCTGTAAAGCGCTTGCGTGTTTTGCCTGCTTTAAATTTTGCATTCAACCCCCTTCAAGTTTGATACCTCTTACCCATTGTCCACTGCCTTTCATTGTAATGTGCGTGTCTTTTGATGGATGGTATAGTATACTCTGTTGTGGTAATGATCTTGTTGGATTTTTTCAAAAATCTTTCATCCTGTAAATGAAATTTGAACAGATGTTTAGGGGGTTGATTGCTCGCTTCTAGCTTTTCATGATTTTCCACCAGATGTTTGGAAAATCTTGCTACCTATCAAAAACAGCCCTTATCAAAGTATGGAAATTAAAATTTTCGCATTACACCGAGAGATCTTGGGATAGAGCACGACTTGGTGATGCCATGGAGGGGATAAGGAGGCCAGATGAAATCCCCTTTGTAAGGATTTTTATGCCAACCACCGACCAGGACGAATTTGTCACATCATGTCCTAATCATTTTAATCAGTCTGTCTGCGATCAGCTGATGTCATAGAGAGGGTGGTGAGGGGAAAATAGTTTCTAAAACCCAAAAAACATATTAAAAGCGTTTTTGTCACTTATCAAACTGGACGGCTTTGTCGCATCATTCATTACCTTGTCGTTCAAATCTTCCCCTTTGCCATTCACAGAATTTGTCTTTGTCCTTTAATCTTTGTTTTGGCTACTTAATTTCGTCCTGTGCTAAGCGCGTGCCAACTGCACCTTTTTTTTCAAAAGGAAATATTTGCTAATACAACAATTATGTATGTGAGTTGGCTGAGGGATGAGGGATGAAAAAAGGATCAGGTACATGATCAAACACATGGTAAAGGACACATACATATACAAAGGATGAGAAAATTTGTTGGGGGATGAAGAAACATATAATTTTTAGTCCTTTTAATTGTCACAGCAGGAGATAGTTTTCCTTTCTAATTGGATTTAGGTCCTAGTTCTTATTGGCATACAAATTTCAACCACATGTCTTCCTTTATGTAACATTATACTAATCCCCTTTCCCTTTTTATTTTATTTTTAGAATACATGAAGGAACGTAAACGTTTGGCTCAAACTCCCAAGAAAGTATCCCCCGCCAAGCGTATGCGCACCTCCTCCGGCTCATCATCGGTTAGCCATGCTGTTAATGTCAATAGCATAGCAGCGCATTTTTCACTAAGAACACGTCAGCATTAAGGATAGAGAGGAGAAACACAACACAAAAACCAACCTCTGCAGCAGCTAGCGTGTATTCTTTAGTCCATAAGGAATTTGTTTGCAATCAACAACATTTTTTACATCTTAACAACAACAAAGGATTAATCCTCCCCCCGTCGGACCCATCAAAGAAAAAAGTTTTATTTTTTTCTTTAAACAGGAAGTTATGCTCCTCTACACTACTACTACTATTACCACACAAACCTAAATGCCATAAACTAAGTTCTTTTTTAGTTATTAATTAGTTATTAGCAAAACCTTTAGTTATAACTATCACATACCTTAAGGGTATTATCCTTAAATATTTTAAGGCTTATGAACAACATAATGATAAGTTTCTCCCCCCAGGCCCCCACCCCACGACCCAAATGCTTCAAAAAACCAAAAATTGTTTTACCCTAAGATTGAAATTGAATGAATTGTCCTTAACCCTCCCCCCTTAAAAGACTTTGGCAATTGTTGGCCAAAAAGAGTTTGGCTATTGATCTCATTTGTTAAAATATTCCAAACTTTTTGTTGGCTCTCAAAGCAATTGACAAACTTTTTTAAAAACAAAACACTTTCCTTAAGGAAATTTGCAAAATTTTTCTTGGATTTTACAATTTTTGTCTATAAAAATTCTAATTTTCAAGAAATTTTCTCCCAAAACTGCTTTATCAAGGCAAAAAATTTGAGAATTTCCTCCTCTAACCAAAATCCTTTTGAAGTACAAACTACCTGTAAATTATCAAAATTATCTCCCACCCACCTTTACCTCCACTCCCTCCACTGTCTTTTTTCGCTTCTAAGAAAATTCTTTAGAGAGTTTTACAAAATCCAATCCCAAAGGAAATATTGTTTTTTTCCTAACGCAAAAAATATCCCAACAACTTAAAATTTTTTTCAAACATTGAAAAAAAGAGTTGAAGTTGCAAATCAATTCTTTTTAAATAACAAATTGTGAAAATTTTCAAAATTATTTTTCAACGAATTCTATTTAACTATTTTTAAAACTTTGTAAAAATTTCAATTTTTTAAAATTATTTTTACAGTTTTTAGAAACAAAATTCTGTGGGAAATAATTTTAAAAAATTTAAATTTTTGTTTCCAAATTTCAAAACATTTTTGGATTTTAAAAATAATTTTTGATTGTGAAATATTTAACAAAATTTCAAAATTATTTTTCGCAACATCCAAAATTTTTTCTTCTTTGAATTTGAATTACTTTTATTATTTTTTGACATTTTGCTAAATTGAATTTATCTGTATTTAAATAATTTGAATTATTCCCCAATTTTGTTTGTAAAAAATTTTATATTATTGAGATATTGTATTTAAAATTTTGTAAATCCCCTTAAAGAATTGTAAGCTCTTTTAAAATTTATATAAGAAAAAATTCCTTAAATTTTCAAAAACTTATTTTTTGAAAATTTAATGTAATTTTTTCCCTTTCCCACTTTAAATTCGAAAAAAGTTCTTTGCTTTCTGGCCTTTGTTAAGGCTGGGAAACAAACAACTTTTTTCCCTACCCAATCATCCCCATTCTCACCCTTCTACAAAACCTCACCCACCCTCCCTTGTAAATTGTATAATTTTTTATGTAGGCAGAGCCTTTTAATTTTCCTTATTTATATTACCTTAAACTTAATCTAAGTACACATATATAAATATATATTTTTTTATATAAATGAACTCTTAAATATATTGGAAAAAATATAATACAAATAAGAAAATACAGCAAAATAATTTTTAATTACATTTTGTATACTTTTTTTGTCAGAAAAAAATACACATGTGTATTTCAACAAAATCAGAGTCAAAAGATTTGCATCAAAACACACAACACAAATCAAGATTTTACAAGAAAAGAACAAAACTGATTTGCATCAATCTATAATCTTCAATATTTTGCATCTTCATCTAACTTCTTTAAACATCTTATTTTTCATCCATTTTAGAGATTTGCATCAGTTATTCCTCCCCCACACCCCCACACACATAACAACCCACAATAAAGCAATACTACTTTGTATTTAAATAGTTTATAAACCATATATAATCCGTATACAAATATTTTTTTATATATAAATATAACATTGTATAATTGTTTATTTTAAGGAAAAAGAAGAAAAACTAAAAATTTAAATTGGAAAACATATTGCAACATAAGAAAAAACAAATACACAATAACAACAAATCAACAAAGAAAAAACTTAAAATTTGATTTGTTTTATTTAAACATCAGAGAAGATATTTATGTATGTCAGAGAAGGTATGGAAAACATTTAAGTAATGAAATCTAAAACTTCAAGAAAGAACAACCTTTTTCTGAAGGTTTTCAAAACGTTAATATTTTGGAAAGATTAAAAATCAAGAGGCTGTACAAAAAATCAACATTTGCGGAAAGTCAAGCAAAGGTTGAAGTCTGTCTGGAGTATAAATTAATTCAATAATTCTTAGATCTTCTAATATTTTACTAACAATGCTAATGATCACATTTTCTTCTTACAGCACATATCAATTTGTCAGAAAGTCTAACAAGAAGAAGGTAATGGTCTCCAAATTAAAACATATAGGAGAATTCAATTTAACCACAAGCATTTATAATGGAGTAAATTAAATCAAATTACAAATTGAAATCTAAAACAAAATTCATTAATTTATTCTCAAGAAATTTCATTTTCAAAAACTTCAACAGAAGGTTATTACAAGAATACAAAAACAACTAATACAACTTTCCTCCATCACAAGATTGACTTTCATTGCAAAGTAATGAAATTAATAAATATCCTAATATCCTTGTAAGAAACACATTCACCTAAGCTCTTAATTGATAAAATAATTCTAATTTTAAAAATTTTTTATTTCAGTATTTTCTTATAAATCCAAAAATTCAAAATTAATTGTATTTATCTATCCATCGCCTCACAACACATCTCTTATCTTCTAGAAGCCAATGAACACTTTTCCAACGTGGTATTATGGTGTGGCTGTTGGTTGCTGTACTACTGTACTACAACGAGTATGAGCGTGACGACTGTCCATCTTCATAGTTTTTCTTCATCCACGTTTTCAGTTTTCATGTGCATTTTCAATTTACAAAAGAAAAACTAGAAAACTGTTATCTACAATAACAAAAAAATTGTATCAACTCATGGTGCTCATGGTTTGACGTTGCGTTTGTGAGACACATTAGCGCACGTAATACTGCTGCTGGTGGTGTTTTTTTTATCAATTATTTTAGAGAACTATCGAATGCAACTCAATATGCTTTTGGGAATTTTTGGTAAGTTAAAAAATATTTATTACAATTTTTAGTTGGTTGATCAGATTAGAAGCGTTATTGAACAATAGTTGAAAGTAATTACTAATTTGTTGATGGATAAATTGTTGAGCAACTACGATATTTCCGCAAAAAAATGGTATTCAATAATTGAAACACGTAAGACCTCTGAAGCAAGTTTGTAGATAAGGGCAGGAATAAAATATTTGAGAAATAATGAACTCGAAAAACTACATTTATTGCCTCAAATTTTATAAAATATCGTAAATTTCCATAATTTGTATACCTATATTTCGCACCCTATCTCCAAAACCGTTAATTTTTTCTTAATGTTTTCTTTTGGAAAAAAATTCGCTGGAATGTAATACACAACTCTTCAGAATATGTTGTTGTAAAATGTCTCTATCACATTGTTTTCAGCATATTTTTCAACGACGATTTAATAAATATGTCAATAATGTGGTGAAATCCGAAATGCGAGAATAAACTGTTGGTACGAACTGTGTTTGAAATACGTATTGTAAAAGATATGATCCAAAATACTGCTGAAATAACATGAAGTAAGCATTTTAGAGTTTCAGAATGTTCTGAAGAATTGCTGAGAACTTTATTTGGAAGATTTTTGCAAAACGTTACTTGGTTAAACTCCCAATAGATTAGCTAATACTGAAGAGAATTTCAGCAATTATGTATTTGCCCTAGATGGACATCAAAATCGATAAAAAATATTACATAATTGCTGAAATTCTCTTCAGTATTTTTCTTATGCGGTCTGTTTAAAAAATAAGTTCTAGTAGTTTAGGGCTATAATATTGCCATAGACACCAAAGCCAAATTCCTAATCATTTCTGAGATAAAGGCCCGATAAATCCAAACAACTGTAGTTTTAGCCCGGTTTAGATGAGGCCTTAAAATCCGAATTGGATCATCTAGGTCTTTTGTAGTCTCAATAGGTATGTACTTTAAAAAATACATACTAGAAGTTGTTTGCATTTTTAGTGTCGCATAGTGTTATTGTAGTCAAGATCACAAGGACTGTTTGAAATTTAAACATTTAAATACGATACAAGAAGTAAAAAGTATTAGTCGGCTTTCCGACAGAGATATGCCCTCAGCCTGTGTGAATTGAAACAGGACCACAAGGAGTAACATCGGTATAAATTTCCAAAGGATCATCGAACAGTCCTTAAACTGCACTTAAACAAAGATGTTGATATTTTGTGGGGGAGGTACCCTAAATAGTGGGCCGATAGAGTCCATATTCGAACTTTATCTAAAGGTAATGTCTCATTAGAGAGCAAGCAAGTGAGCGTAAATAATGCATTGAAATTTATGCTCACTGGCTCTCAGAAAATGCACACTAACTGTCGCTGGAGCAAATATTTGCCTAATGTGACCTTACCTTAAGATTCGCAAAAATATTACAGACCAACTCGGTTACTGCCTTTGTGCGCACCATTTTAGCTAAAAGTTTGGAACTTTTGTGGAGGCGGTACCTGAAGGAGTGGACCGTTATGGCTCATCTTCGAACTTAAACTAAGTTTGGACAAAATGTAAGGAATATATTAATCGTGCGCTCCAGCCAGCCAGACAGAAGGGCGGACATTGCTAAAACTGAAACGGATTTCATCCAAACATACATGGGGTCTAAAACCATTATTTCGATGATGCATATTTTGGCCGTATGAAAGTGCATATCGTCACCATAAATACCAAAAGTCGTAACTAACAAAATAATAATTTCACAGCAGAAGCAAAAAACGTTATAAAATTAAAAACTGTTTTATGTAATATTAATCTTATGCTATAGGGGGATATTATCAATCATATACGAATGGGAGTAAGTACTGAAACCAAAATGACGGAAACGCTTGGTTTTGGGATCCGTCATTAAAACAAAATCTGCAATGTTATTCCATTTTCTGAAATGCCTTTTCTTGAATAGGATCGTTATTTTTTAACGTAGAAGCTTGAAATTTTGCAAGAGCATGTATTTTAGTCTTAAGTGGGGTACACACGATCAGTTTTGACTGTCAGTTTTGCTCAAATAATCAGTTGTTTGCCAGTGTGGCCTTTCATGTTTGTCAAAATATTTCGTAGTTGTTGCGCAGTTTGACATTTATCGATAGTTCCGAAAAATCGACAGTCGAAACTGATCGTGTGTACCCCGCCGTTTGGTATTAGATTCAATAAAAAAAATAATTTTGACTTTTTGGAGATATATAAAGCGACAAATTATTTTTTAATTTTAAGTGCATTTATAAATAAAACACTGAAACTTAATTTTTAAATTATTTTTTATTAAATCATAATACAAACAGTTTTTGCAGTATTCATCGTAAATACACCTTGGAAAATAGAGAAGACCAATATCAGGCTTCGTAAAAATTGCTTGGTTCCTGATTTAAAAATAACTCATTTTGAACAGTATAATTGTCCTGCCATTTTTCATTTGGTCGCCGTATATGTTTTTTGAGCTTTCGAGCCATTACGACAGGAAGCATGGGCTTGCCCACGAAAAAATACATCATTCTAATTACAATATCAGGACCTACCTTCGGTAAAAATTTCAAAACAATCCTCAAATAACTCTTAAACTGCCTGCATTTAATCGAAAATTCGGCACTTTTGTGAGGGAAGCAGTTGTCCAATTTGATTTAAGTTTAAGAAAAGTATTACGTTGTGTAAAGCTTGGACCAATGTCTGTCACTCCTTTTGTTAGTTATCGTGTAATTTTTGTTTGTCATGTTGTTGTAGCAGCACGAAACCTACGTTGAAGCATAAGTTTGATGCTGTGTTGGCAGCCGCTGGCCGAAACACTATGGTTTCGGGACAATCCGGTCATTGTGGGATCTTTATGCAGCTTTCGATCCATTTATATCAGGAAGCATCGACTTGCCCACGAAAAATTGTGTCGTTGTAAACAGGCCCACAAAGACTACCTATCAAAATGATCATCGAATAGACCTTAAACTGTCAATATTTTTTATACTTGTTTTCTTGTGTGGGTAAAAAAATAAATACCATTCTTCGAATTTGGTTTAAATTTTGAGCGAACTCCTTTCGATAGTTATCGTGCCTACCAGCCATTTTAGTTAGTCACCGTAGGATTTTTTAGATGTATCGAGACTGGAAAAAATATATCGTTACAATTAGTACCCCAAGGACTAAAACGAGACTCGATTAGCCCTTAAACTGGACTTAACCGAAATTTTTTTACTTTTGCGAGAGAGGTACACGAGAGAGTTTTTCGATGTGAACTATCCTGGAACTTAATTTAATATACGCTTGTAAGAAATATCGCGATATGAAAAGTTGCAGCCAAATCAGTTATTTTAGTTGTTGATGGCATCACAAATTTAATTTGATTGATTAAATTTCCCTTTGAATTATCTGGTAATTTGGCAGAACAAAGATTTAAAAAAAAAAAAAAAATAAATTTTAAAATTTGTTTTTGTTTTCACGGTGCGCCTTAACGATATTTAAATGAAAGGTGCTTACACCTGGGAAGTTTTTGCGGTTCTTGAAACTACAATGTTCATAGATGAGAAAAATCAAAAAAACTTTTTTAAGTTTTCACGATTTTGCTCGGAAACCGCAAGCCCTATCGAAATGATGTTTTCGTAGGTATTCCCATTTTCGAGATATTGAAGTTCAAATTGGGACAGTGCACTGAATGTATCGCCTCCTTATAAAACATGGTCTGTTCCAGTACAGCAAGAATCTACTAATTTTTACCATTTTTTCGATAACATAAAGGAAAAATTGTTATCGTAGTAAAAAGTAGTAGCTTCTTGCAGGTTCTGGAACAGAGCAACAATCTCATGACTGTAATTTCCCAACTTAAACTTATATACACTAGCGGTCATCTGAATATGTTTGATTTTTTTCTTTTTATATGTTAAGGTATCTTCTGATGTGTTCGTAGTATTACAGATCCATACTATTTAGTTTTTGAGAGTCCTATACAATTCAATTCCAATTTGCCAATGGCCATATTTATTTGGTAGATATCTTACAAACTAACAGAATGGATTACTGTACTATAATTATTCTAAGAAATCCTGCAGCTACTTCGCTGCCTACTACTAGTAAACTAATTTCGCTGTGGTCTAGCCACTAGCAGCTTATTTAACAAAAATTAACATAACTCATTCATTGGCCCCAAAAAATCCAATTAAAAAAGGGCGATATTAATATATGGGCTTAACAACTATATCTTAAAACTACTACTTACAAACTAGGAACTAAACTACTATTTACAAATATATACAAGTACAAATTATTGTGTATTATTATATACAATATTATCAACATTTAGGGTGTTGTGTCGCCTATGATAGAAGAGAAGCTCTCCGTTGACGAACAACAGCCCCTCATTAAGCAAAGATACTAATGCACCTGGAGGCAGGTGCCCGCATTCACTCAAATCGTTAACACTGAGATTACAATTTAGGGCGGTCTCAACAACCCTGTTGTCAGTACCGTCACACCTGTTTAAGAACTCCAGAGCCCCCGAAACAAGGACCCTGTCGATCCTGTCACCCTCAGCACCGTCGTAAATGGCTCTATTAGAGTGCCTTCTAATTGAGCCATCATCCGCGTAGATTATACCACGCATTCCCAGACATGACGCTAACACTTTTCGCTCCCACCTCCTAAGCCTCTCCATCTGGTGTGACGAAATGTCAAACCAGACTGGAAAGGCATAGGAGATGATAGGTCTGATAATCTGCCGATATATCAACAGCTTAACCTGAGGTGAAAGACCACCTCTCATTTTCAGTAGCCCCTGGTAGCTGAAAAATACATTTTTAGCTTTGGACAGGATGAAGTCTATATGTTTGATGAAATCAAATTTCTTATGAAAAATGATTCCAAGGTACTTCATCCTGTCCTTAACCTCCACAACATTTGGCCCAATCTGTATGTATATTTTACCTGTAAACTTTACAGCCGTACACTTATCTCCGTTTAATTTTAGACCCCAAAGGGTAAAATAACGGTCAAGGACTGCCAGGTAATCATTGAGCCCAGCTTGAACATGGCGAGCTAGTGGACCAGACATGGCCACTAGTACGTCATCCGCATAAGACAGGAGTAAACCATCCGGAGGGGGTTGTGGCATGTCACTCACATATATATTATACAGAATAGGTCCCAGTAATGAGCCCTGGGGAACTCCAGCCAGAATGGGTCTACGACTTGAGAGTCGATCCCCAATTTTGACCCTGAACGACCTATTGGTAAGGAAACTCCCTACCAGCCTGCATGTTTGGTGATCAAAACCAAACTGCACCATCTTCGACAGCAATCCGTCATGCCAGACGGTGTCAAAAGCCTTAGAAAAATCTAGACTAACTGCGATTGTACCCTCCCTTTTGTTCAGTCCGTTAACTACAAAGGACGAGAACGCAGTAAGGGCATGGACAGTCGATAAGCCTGCCCTGAACCCAAACTGGTTGTCCTTTAGGACCCGCTTGTCCTCAACAATTTTTCTTAATCTTTCGAGTATAAAGTGCTCGAAGAGTTTGCCAAAGGCTGACAGTAAGGATATCGGCCTGTAACTGCCACAATGTCCAGGTGGTGAACCTTTCTTGTGTATAGGGACCAGCATGGCCTCTTTCCACGCCCTCGGAAAGTACCCTAGGTTCAAACAGTGATTGAATAGAACCGCCAAAAACCCAAATATAACGTCACCTGCCTTCTTTAAGGCAGCATCAGGAATTTTATCCAAACCACAGGACTTACGTGCCGGTCTATGAGCTAAAGCCCTACCAACACACCTGGGCCGTATAAAACCGCCACCATTCCAGCGAGCAGTGTCATTAACAACAGTCCCATCTGCAGAGAATGTCCCGGAAAAATCAACCATTGGCGACCGATCGTCGATCCCCTCAATAGCCCGACTAACTGAGCTACGGAAGGAATCGAACTCCCCTGGGACCCGGTCTACCGGGCCACCAGAGAAGCTTCCGACCGACCCGCCAATGGGCCGAAACACTCCCTGCATATGGTCTGCTAAGGTTTCTGCTTTAAGGGTATCATCAGTAATGATGGGAGAGTCCTATACTATGCCAACATTCCCAAGAAAAAACTTGATGGTGTTGCCATATTTTCGGAAAATATCCCAATTATAATAAAAAATGTACAAAAAAGTGTCCAATTTTTGTGATCATCAGAATAGGTTTGAATCAAAAAAAAATTGAAAAATTGTACTACCCAAGCAAATGTTCACAGCTATAAGATATTCTCCAGTGCCATTTCGATAAGTCTTGCTGTTTTTAAGCAAAATCGCGAAAACGTAACAATAAAACCTAAACATGTGGCCTGAACTTCTATATCTCTAAAATGGTAAGACCTAGGACCAAATCATAACAGTAAATCCTCTGGAGAATTTTCACAGCTAAAAAATGTTCTTTAGCTCTATCTCGATAGGTCATGCGGCTTCCAAGCAAAATCACGAAAACCTAAAATAAACCTAACCAGTAAGGAAAGGATATATATGGAAGCTATATCCAAATCTGAACCGATTTCGATATTATTTGGGACACTTATTTCTAGACCGAATTCAGTCAAACATTCCAAATTTCATCAAAATCGGACGTATATAGCGTGTTTGGTGCAGCAAATACGTGAAATCGGGCGAAAATATATATGGGAGCTATATCCAAATCAGAACCGATTTCGATATAAGTTGGCACATTTATTTCTAGACCGAATTCAGTCACACATTCTAAATTTCATCGAAATCGGACATGTATAGCGTATGTGGTACAAAAGATACGTGAAATCGGCCGAAAACATATATGGGAGTTATATCCAAATCTAAACCGATTTCGATATAATTTGGCACACTTATTTGTAGACCGAATTCAGTCACACAAGCAAAATTTTATCAAAATTGGACGTATATAGCGTGTTTGGTGCATCAAATACGCCAAATCGGACGAAAATATATATGAGAGCTATATCCAAATCAGAACTGATTTTCACCAAAAGCAATAGCGTTCTTCCTATTCCTAAAAAAATTGTAGTCCCCAATTTTCAGCTGAATTGGACAAAAAATGCGACCTCTAGGCTGCGAACAAAAATACATGCACAGGCAGACGGACGGACGGACAGACGGACGGACATGCATAAATCGACTCAGAAAGTGATTCTATGTATATCCCTCAAAGGAACTATATGTCTATCTCGCTTCCTTTTGCACGTTACATACAAATGCACAAAGACATAATACCCCTTACCATATAGTGGTGTAGGGTATAAAAATGTGAACTTTGACCGCGATTTATTTGAAAATCCCTCCGGCGATTTTTTTGTTTTTTGATTTTTCTCATTTATGAACATTGTAGTTTCAGAAACTGCAAAATTTAGTTAAGGCGCACCGTGTTTTTTGTTTTGTATGGCATTTGTTTCCACAGATAGAGAGAATAAAGAAATTGAAAAAGAGATAATTTTGTCTGTCTCATTGTTGAACGAAAGTGTGTGCATCGTATGTTGTAAGTATCTGCATATGCGTGTGGTGTTTTGTTTGAATGCAATTTTAAAAGTTTTTTCCTTTTTTATTTAGTATGCGTAAATCCGGTATTTACGTTTAAATGCAAACGAAAATGGACATAAACCACAGTTTAATTTCTTATTATAGACACGAACCCGATCAGCAAAGTTATCGATATCATTTATTTCTCGTTATCGTATGTTTCAGTTATGTGTTATGGCAATGCCATAATGGTGTGTGCCAAGATTAATGCCTGCAAGACATTTAAGTGTTGCCATATGCGTTTTCAATCATGTGTTTGTGTAATACCCTAGACAGACGGCAGAGTTAATTTGCATTAAAAATGTTCTAATTTGAATTAATTTTTCAGCCTGACAGACGATAGTATCTGCATTTATGAAACAGCTGTTTGTGTTGTTTCTTTGTACCCAGCAGACCATTTCATAAAGCTTTACAAAAGTTCGCCAAAATATGCGAAACAAATACACTTTCTACCTTTGATCTTTTCACCACGATGAAGCAAAAATAAATTTAATTTATTCGCGATATTTTTGAGTCTTTTTAATATTATAAAAATATTGCAAAACTTTAAAAAACATTTGAGGAAGATATAATTTTCGATAGAATTGGTATGGTGGGTAATGGCATTTTTTGTGAAAATAAAAATTTGAAAAAGAGATTTGTTAAAAGGCGTGAAAAACGATTAGCTGCTATTCTACTCGCGAAAGACCACTACTTATTTTGAAGAAACGCGAAAATTGCTGATTTGCTTTCCCTTTTTATTTTCTTAAACATGGAAATTTGACAAAAGACAATTGATTTTCAACAGCATTGCCATATTGAAATTGCTTAATTCAGTTTAAATTTCCTTTGATTTTGTGCATTAAGAAAGGGGATAATGTTCAAATTAATTTGAATTAAGGCTGTTAATGCAAATTAAGACTGCCGTCTGTCTAGGCTATAAAGAAACAAATAGCAACAGATTTTGGGTCGATGATGGCAATGACGACAAAATGAAAGAACAACAACAGGGATTTCTAAAGGAATTATTTTATTTAATTAATTAATTATTATTAATTAAATATAATTTATATAATGTATAATTATATTATATAATTTTAAATTTTAGCATAATCCGAGTTTACCAACTTAAGCTCCGATCGGGATGCAATTTTTTTCACAGGCAGATCTCGCCACCCTGATCAAAATATATACAACATTTGCGAATATTCCCTTGTTAACTTGTTAAGGGCCGGCTAGTTAGTGAAAATGTTTAATTTAAAAGAAAATGTTGTTCCCGTTCTCTCTCTGCAACTCGAATTGTTCCAGAATTTTTAATTAATATGATTCGAAGAATTATGAAAACAATCAAAAAGTAAAAAAGTAAATACAAGTCAACTTTTTTAACAATTTTTGAAGCATTCAAAGGGGAGTTTTTAGTGTTTTTTACGAGGACTTTTTCAGGTTTCAAAGATGGCAATAAACGCGGAGTTTGAAATATCCCAAAGGTCCAAAAAGATTGAGGACTCAAAGAGCCAAAGAGAAGATTTGAAGATTTTGCAGAGGACAAATGCACAGTATGGCTATTAAGAAAAAAGATATTTCAGAAGACACAATCTGTCTTGGAATCATTTTGGTATCGATATTATAGCCCTAAAAAAAGAAGAAATAAGAATTACCATTTGGAAAGTCTATGACTTTCGACGGACCCAAAAAGGTAATGAGTTGTATTTTTTGAAAGATAACATTTTTAAAACTAATTTTCAGTGGACACAAAAAGAAAAAAAATAGGCCTGATTTTTCAAAAGTTGGGTGCCACCGTGGTGCAATGGTATGCATACCCGCCTTGCACGCTGAAGGTCGTGGGTTCGATTCCCCGGCCAAACAACATCAAACACTTTTCAACGGTGGCAAAATACCCCTCAGTAATGTTGGCGACATTTTCTGAGTATTTCAGCCTTGTACAACTTCTCTAAAAGTGGTGTCTTAGACACGCCGTTCGGACTCGGCGATAAACAGTAGGTCCCATATCATTGACCTAATATGAATCGGGGTGCACTCATTGATATGAGAGAAGTCTCCCCTGTCCCGCCTGGGATGTTTGTGGAACAATTATATTATATTTAAAGGATCCAAGGAGGGCAATTAATGTGGATTTTAAAGATTAATGGGTATTTTAATGATAACAAGTAAAAAAGTATCAGTCGGCTTTGCCGACAGAGATATACCCTCAGCCTGTGTATATTGAAACAATTTTTTCCCAAAACACGTATGTATTTTGTGGGTTTTTAAAATTTTGGGCGTTTGAACCGACAAAAAAGTTGATTAGGATTAAAGATCAAAAGTTATGCGGAGGAGATACTAAAAGGAGTGGATCGACATTGACCGTTATGGAAGTGGATCTCCAGCCACTACATATGGTGCCGTTGGGGGGTTTTTACACTCTTCGGGCTGTTTGCTCAAGAAGTATGGACTTGCCCCTAAAAAAACTCTTCACTTCGTAATTGAGGCAGCGAATGCAAGTTGCTTCAACAAAAATCAAAGTGATTCGATATGAGGTCTTAAAGTGAACTTATCCGAAATTTTGTGTGGGAGGTACCGGATGGAGTGGACAAATATAGTCCATATTTGAACCTGATCCATATCTGCTAGATATATTAGGATGTGTAAAGTATAGACCAATTCGGCCACTCCCTTCAATAGTTACCGTACGAACAATTTTTCCGAACATTTTTGAACTTTTGTGGGGGAGGTACCTGAAGGAATGGACCGATATGGCTTATCTTCAAACTTAAACTATGTTTGGACAAAATATTACTAAGGCCATATTTTGGACCGAATCGGCAGATCCGTTCGAGAGTTATCTTGAGCTCCAACCCCTCACACGGTGTTATAGGGGTTTTTTGCAACTTTCATGCTATTTTCTCAGGAAGTATGGACTTGCCCCTGATGGTACTTGTACCGTCGTATGGAGGGCAGTGAATACAAGTTTCTAAAACAAAAACCAAAGCGATTCGAGAGATGGCCCTAAACTGAACTTTTCCGAAATTTTGTGTGGGAGGTACCCGAAGGAGTGGACCTATTGAGACCATATTGGAACCTCATATTACCCTGGTAGAAAGTTTACGCTATACAAAGTATGGACCAAATCGGTCACTCCCTTCAAGAGTTATCGTGTGCACAAACTTTCCGAACATTTTCGAACATTTGTGGGGGAGGTACCGGAAGGAGTGGACCGATATAGCCCATCTTCGAACTTAAACTAAGTTTGGGCAAAATATTACGAAAGCCAAAATTTGAACCGAATCGGTTCATCCGTTCGAGAGTTATCGTGCGCTCCAGCCAGCAGGACAGACAGACAGACAGACAGACGGACGGACATGGCTAGATCGACTCCAAATTGTCTGAAACACATTTCGTCCAAACATACTTGGGGTCTAAAACCATTATTTCGATGAGGCACATTTTCATCGTATCAAAGTGTATATACCCTCCATAGCCTAAAGGCTGAGGGTATAAAAAGAGGATCTAAAGATGAAAACTTAAGAGGATTTTTCAAGATTTTTAAAGGACCCAAAATGAAATTGACCCAAAGAAGGTAATGGGCTGTTTTTTTAAAGATTCTTTTATGATTTTTCCAAATGACCCAAAGACGAAAAATGTTTTTTATAGATATTTCAGAGGACAGACACCAAGAAGAAACTAAACTTGATTTTTATACCCTATACCACAATGTGGAAAAGGGTATAATAAGTTTGTTTTCCCAAAAATTCATGTAACGCCGCGAAATATTCGTCGTAGACCCCTCATGTGGTATACCAAACTTCATATCTCGACGAGATAAAGCGATTTAGCGATGTGTGTCCGTCCGTCCGTCCGTCCGTCTGTCCGTCCATTAAAAATTGTAATCAAGCTAGA